>NC_142991.1:6880000-7505000 GCF_061535395.1 Colias eurytheme
TATTACCTTGTTGTTGTTTTTTTTTTTTATTTTTTGCAAATATATTTTAACTATTCTGAAGTTTTCGACTGAAAATTAGGAAACATTTGATGTTCGATGCCATTTAGTTTCTCATTTCTGAAAATAACCTAAATTAATAAGCGGAGAGCAAGATTTTTTAATTTTCTCGATTATTTTGCATACATTTAATATATATTTAAGAATTTAAAAAAGGAAATTCAAAAGGACTACTATCGCTTATTCATTTACATTAACATTTTCTATACCTAACATAAAAAAAAATTATCAAATCTTCTACAAAATCAACCTGTAAGTTCTCTGTATAATACAACCAACGCAACGTGGTTATTTGTTTGCTACTTTTTACCCTAAGTAGCTGTAAACATAGTCTGAAAGTGATTACAATTCAGCGCGTATATTGTCGCATAGCTTGTTCCATTGTAATACAGTTAATTCCCTATGCATTGTGCGGTACGGAGAGATTATCCTTGTTTGGTTGGGAGGATAAAAAACGACTCTAGTGAATATACAAAGTGCTAGGAGGTATTGGGGTTATTGTTTTCTATAAGATTTTCGTGTTAAAACACGTGGTAATTATCGTGTCATGATATAAATTACATAGGTAATAGGTATGTACCGTGTATGAGGTATGTCTAAATTTACAAATTTCCATTTCAAGTAGGTAATGTAAATAATGTTCTGAGAATAAAACGTAGTATAAATACTATATATGGTTTACAAAATGAAATTCTCCACAATCACATTCATCCTTCAATACCTCGCGAGACGTAAACAATGAATTAAACGTATAAATTATCAAATGCCAAGCAATATTTCATTTAAATAGAAGAAGGCGCGAAATAGAACCTCCCATTAAAGACAATAGGTAGGTATTGTCTCTATGTAAATGAGAGAAGCGTCGTCCAATAGCCGTCGCTGAAACGTCGAGCTAGCTGGCGTAATTAAAAATTCAAATTAGTACAGAGCTCCCCTCGAGACGTGGTTGGTGATTACGCAGCGTTAATTACTATCGACCAATTAAAATGGGGCGCGACAGAGCGGCACGCCAGCCGGCCAATGGGAGCCCGCCGCTGAAGTGAGGAGTAGTAATTAAGACGAAAGGGTTGAGATTTTCCGGGCGTGCCCGACGAAGGGCGTTTGATTAATCACTCCCTACTGATTTAGATGAGATACCTATTTGCACTTTTGACATTTTTTGTAGCCACTTACTTAACAAAATATTTGGAAAAGATAATTAAATTGAATTCGTGAAAATTTTGCTAAATAAGAAAAGTGTTACATTAATCTTATTTTTTTATCATTTACGCTCAAAAAGGAAATTCTTTCTTTTACCTAATATGGGTACGCTGTTTTTTTGCGATCGAATATCTTAAAACAGTCATGACGTAATTTCAAAACTATCGAAATCTAAACATACCTATAACAAATATGTAATTGCAACAGACACGTAAACACAAATACGCGCGTCCATCACAAAAAGGCGCGACTCAATCCATCGCAGTACGCCCTTCAAAGAAACAATAACGCAGGTTTATTTGCATGCAGCTATTCATCGGAACGTAAAACAGATGTAGGTGGAAAGAATTGAGTTTACGTCTGCGTCGCTTCCCCCGCGTTGTAAATGGGCTTTTCACGCACCTCACTACGGATCTAAATGCGCCACTATTTGCCTAAACGAGATGTTTTTATTCTCTCCCACTCAACATTCAATTCGTATTCGAGCAAGGATTAAGCGAATATAGTTTTATTTAAGTGTTATGCGTATTGACGATGTTGACGTTCTAGACGTTTCCCCAATTCGGGATAGGTATTGATTTTTCTTTATTTGCATACGGTGATGTAATGTTTTAATTTATTACGTTATACATACAATGTATATTGTAAGATTTGCATCGAAAAATGTTGTGGTCTTCTGCATTATATTTTTTAGGAGTCTTTTTTAGGACTCTCTGTGTATGTCAAGTTAAGATTTCTGCGTATTTAAATAATAATAATTACACTATAATATGTAATAAGTATTAAATATTTTCTCATCCATTTCATCATTAATTATTATAATAAATAATAATATACCTATAGAAGGAATAAACGTTTATGTCAAGCATTCAATAAAGAACCTTATACTCGGTATAATCCGTCTTCCATAGTACCTAATTCAAATTCCTTATGCAAGCAATCCATAACAATAGTTTATTAAGGGAATAGATGAAGTGTAAATGATCGGAGGCTTCTGAAACCGAGCCTCCTCGGCCTCCCCGAGCCGTCACTGGCAGAAGAAAAATGCTAACGCCCCCGCGAAAACTATTAGTTATTTCGGCACCCCCGTGGCCCACCGTACGTGGGATATGGTTTATTTTAGACGTTTTTTCGATTACTAATAGTAATGATGGCTTTGTTACATTCATGTATCCGGTTGTTCCGAATTTCAGTAATGTACGCCTAGTCGCGATGACACGTCTGATTAATTACGACTGATATTTGTCGAACATCATCAATACACAAATTATGTAGTTTCCTTTCGTACATAATGTATCATATCAAAAGAAGATATTCTCATCTTATTCTAATCCTATTTCCTGTACGTTAATTATGTATGCATGTGGACATGTAATGACTCATGAATATGTAAGGAATTGCGCGCAACGAAAAGTTTTCTCATTTTTCTCGCGTACAAAACAAGACTTGCGACTTCGCTCCACGAGCCACTATGCAGTTGAACAAGTCGCTTCCACAATAATGGAAGCTTATGAAAAATTTAACTAGCACGAGCGCTGTGTATTACATAATGGGAATACAAATGGCGACACCGACGGAGCGACCGGACACAGTTTGTACGTATACAGCAGACAAAGCACACAAACATGAGGTCATCTCCCCTCATTAGGTGGTTAGTTTTCCGGGCGTGTCCGCAGACTCAGGGCTGCAGGGTGATGCGGCGGGCGCGGGGGAGGCTAGCTGACGGGAAGTTACTTAATTAATCCCCGAGCGGACGCCATTGGCCGGCCGGGGCGGCGAAACTTCGCCCACGCGTTAATTGGGCGGAGGAGCCAGGATTACAGCGCCGCGATTAATGAGCACCGTCTTATGCCACCTCGTATACAAAGGCTATGTTTAGGTACTGCGGAATAGAATACATAGGCAAGAAACCTTTTAGTAATTAGGCTTTTACCAACAATGTAAGATACTAGAGCTTTATGTCTCAATTTAACCATGATATAAATGTTATTGAAACATGTTAATATTATGAGTAAGATTTTGTTGAAAGTTCATCGCGATAACCGTTTTCATAGGCAGCAAGATATCTGTTGTGTTAGCAGCAGCGAGTATATTGCTCAGGCAGAATGGCGTTAATAAATATCGTTGTTGGAGAGGAGTTGGCTGGAAACTAATATTGCTCTCGTCGCGTCAAGTGAACGTATAAAGCTCAGATTTAGCGAGAGCCGAGGGCTGAGCGGGCGCGAACCGCCCAGGTAAAGTACCTACTTACAGCGCGATATACGAGGAAACGTAAATTATAATATTGTGTGTGCCGGAGCCGGCGCTAACCCTCTCGCGTCGCCTTACCCCGGAGACCGTGTGTGCGCCCGCTGAAAGAAAAGCAATTTCCTCGGGCGGGGGACGGCCGAGGGGTGTGGGGTCTCGCGCGAATATAATTTTGTTCATTTTTTCATTCGGGCGAGTTAATTCGGCTTCGCGGCGTAGTCAGCTATTGATTAGGGCGCGTCTTACGTTTTTAATTTGTTTGCGCGCGCAGCTACGATGCACCCGTCGAGATGAGCTCCCATCCTCTCGCGACCCCCCACCCCGCTCTAATGAAGCCTCCGCTAACTACGGCTACTGTAATAATCACGGTCCTTTTCACAATCACGCTTTGACGTCGAATGTTTGCTCCTAGCCGGCTAACTAGCTCTCTGCGATTCGCCTCTTTTGAGGAAAACATTACGTTTATTTTCCTTAACGAAATCAGCCAGCGACTTGCAAAATTTCGATTGTAAACGTAATTGGCGTAGCACGACGTATCGATAAGAAACATGTACAAGTATTTTCTTGGTATTTCGTTTTTATTAACTTCTATGTAATATCGAGCGATAATTAAGATGACATATGTATAGAGTAGAAGCATTCTTATTGGTCATTGAGTCTCCCCGTTCACCCCAGAGGGGGCAGCTTGTGAAACAACACCGCCTGTATGTGACACATTAGTAAATGAGACGACATTCGTTACAAGCCTGGAGCATTCTCATTGAAAGCCTTCCTAGCTCGAGCGACGCTTCTTACAATACTAATGTTTATGGCTAACTTGTGTTATTCAATTGTGATTTTAAAATGTTTTATTTTTAGTAAATGTGTATGTTTGAATAAATACAAAAAACAATAATCGGTATAGTTAGGTAATAATACCTAATAGTAAAAGCATTAATAATATTATATTCATTTGGGAATCAAATCAATCTCTTGAGCTCAACCCATGCACGTATAACATGTTAAAAGAATTTATAATAGATTAAATTATCATATTTAACTCTTTTGTTATTCCAATAAGTAGCAAAATTTATTTTTCTATATAGTATTAAGTAAACAGTGCTTTTATTTTATTCTTTTTGAACGCTGATGACGATGAGTCGGCAGGAGCGTTCAATAAATCGATACACCGTCACCTCCGCTCAGCCATTAAAGTTCAATAACGAATGCTCTTCATTGCTTACTTTGTTTTATCACTTTCATTTTATTGTTTTAATTTGTGTGCGGTGGTGCTATTTGCGTGTGCGCAGTTTGTCGCTCGCCCCGCCCACCGCGCGGCGGCCAATCGCGCGCCGCCCGCTAACGAGACGTCGCCCGCGCGAGCGCACAGCGCGACAATGCTCATTGTTTTAAACTATTCTCATTTTGTTTTACTCCGGTCCATCTCACCGCGTGCGCCTCCCACCGAGCGATAATTTCAATGTCACCACATTGTGATATTGACTGAGATTCCTCTAAGAAAATATTCAGACGACGCGTCGGAGCCGCTCAATAAGCTATAAACCATCCACCTCCGAGAAGTTATTTCGAGTCAACTTTACACGTTTTAAAGGTTATTGTGTTTAAACGTTCATTGTGCCCGTCATAATCGACCGCATCTCGTCGCATTATTTATTTTAAATACATATAAGATTATTATATTATACATGAGACGGTGATAAAAATAAATCCTTATTATACGAAGAATGAAGCACTCGAGACCGTAGTAACGAGTAACTAACATGATTCATGATTCCCTCGTTACAAGAAATGCTGGATACTCCAGACCACATTTCCTTCGAGTATTTTATTCTTATTATGAGATCGTTTCGATTTTCATAATAATTGAATGAATCTAGAAAAAATATGTAAAGATTTCCACTCGAAAATAGCTTTGTTATTCAATTTGTGCTTCAATCGTACCGTGAGAAATGCTTATTTATTTTCCGTACAGTCTCTATAACTATTACAACTTAATTATTGGAATGGTTCGAGTGAGTAATCAAAAACGAAAGCCACGGACGCAACTCTTTCCGCGCATCCCTCGGTCGTGTCGCCCGAATAACATTAAAGGGGAAAACTAAGCAATTGATAGTAGAAATGGGCAACGAAATAGAAAAATATCGTGGAAAGCATTCGTGGCGTGGTAAAATATTCAATCGAGGCAATTCGGGTCCGCGTATAAATTCGGGCCGGCCATTATTTGTAGCGCGTCGTCGCGACCGAAAATCGCTACCCGCATTGATAGTCGTCATTTTTCTACTCACTATCGTTAATATTTTACGGGTGCGTGTCAACGCTTTATGGGCCCACTCTTAACACTAAAACGTTTTCGCCGTGCTCTCATTGTTTATAAATTTTTACTGTCCAATTTTTTTATAGTTTATCGACTGTTCGAGTGCCATTCACTGTTATGGCACGTATAACAGTTTGAGCGACCGATTATGTCAATTTGATTTTTATTGAACCCTAATAGCTCTCGAAATTTGAATGTTTTGTACGGGTTTATAGAATAACGGGTTCACTTATAAAGTATAATTTTTACGAATCATATTTAATCGAACCTAAAACTTTTAAGTAGGTTTTATTATACCGTTGCCTAATACGTTTTGTAGGTAGACATAATTGAAATATGTTATCGAGTTATAAAGAAAAATTACATCTCAAATTCGTGGTAAAATATAAACATTTCATTTAAAGATAAAACGAGTCTCGGTAATTTTCCATCGCATTAAACAACGGAGACGCTGAAAAAGCGTGTCATATACTTAATTTATATATACAAAATGTCTTGAAAGACATTAAGGACGAATGGGTTCGTAGCTACCTAACTGTAATTATCCATCCAAGTTTGCGAGCTCAGGAAAAGAATTGCTCTCCTTTGTATGTGAGGGGTGGCGGGGGTCGGGTGGGGGGAGGTGGGTAGGCTCACATGGGACGCGCTCTAATGAGGTGCCTGAAAGCGACAATGTCTTTGAGCAAAGCAAATGTGTAGGTATCTACATACGGAGGGGTGGAGTTCCTCCTATTTCAGCGACGTAGAGATAGGTGCTCGTTTCGTATGACGACGTTAACTTATACACTGTTCGCAAATTAATATATATTTTTACTTTTAAAGACACTTGTTTATGTCTTGTTTACGCAAGTTTAAACGGTTAATGTATTGGATCGCTTCGTTCGTGACCTCGACGGTGCGGTAGAAATGTGTAAATATTTTTACATAACATGATTATGAACAATATATTCGAAGGGTATGCTAGCTACTATCGGTTTGCAGCGATATTCTTTATTTTATACAGCTTTAATTTTTCTTCCATGAATAATAATCAATGACATTAATGATTGTCGCTAATCGCCATAGAGCTTTCTTTAACTTAAGCTTGTCATATTTTTAATGGGATGCAAAAAATAATAATACAATTAAGATTATCTCTACAGACTTTATTCTTAATTACTTTCATAAACTCATACATTAGCATATATAGCGCATACATTATCCAGTCGCAAAGTCGTATACGGGTCCTGATAATAGTTGATGTTCTGTGGAGCGGTGGAACGGGGAGACGGATGGAGGAGGACCGAGGGTCGAGCCGCTTCCGCTTCGGACCCGGTTTTAATTTCCCGCGCGAGGCGGGCGTTAAGTTTAAACGGAGATGAGCACACGTACTAATATCATGCACGACCCGGGCCGTCGCCATAGCGACGCACACTCAAATGACGTGTGTGGCACGGCGCGGGTGTGAGACCGGGGGTAATATGATTTGAGCGGCCCCGGCGACACCCCGCCCGCTTGTTTGCTCTCCGATGCAATCGCGATACGGCCCCCGCCCTGCGCCCTGTACATCTCTCGCCTCCTCAATAACCGCATCGGATTCACTGTTGCAGGCCACTATTCTATTGGAGATACAGACCTAGACACCTAGATGCGATGCTTGCCGCGAGCTACTTTGTTGCCGCTCTTAGTTTGCATACTTTTTGCGCGGAACGGGAAAAGAACAAATGTAGGTACGCTACGTGTGAACTGAAGACGAAGATCCTAAAATAACTTTTTCTATGTTCCCTCGTATATGTAGTATTTTAATCGGAACATTTTATAACTAACAACTTTCCAGGTGGATTCAATTTCAATAGTTTTAGAATATATACTTCTTGCAAACACAGTAATTCTTGTTTAGATTTATTTCAATGTTACGTTTTTTACACCTCAATCAATACAATCTGTTCTTAGAAAGATATCATCCTTATAAATTAATTACATATCCGTAAACGGAGTGTTAATATGTTAGTTAATCAGTGAAACGACAAGTGTAGCTGCGCGTTCACATACAATTGACGATGTTGAGTGTGGTCGTTCGGTGACAATTAGGTACACAGTGTCCATGTCTATAAGTCTCAGACGCGGATGCCTCATGTATCATGTATAGCACGTTGTGAGCACTGAACGCCACGAAACGGGACAATAAAGCAATCAATTCGCAGCTTCACTACCGCCGTCCACTGTCGCAAACGAGCCAACCGACTCCATGTTACCGATGACGTACATACATTCTCACATTTATTACGCTCACGACCGAAATAAATAACGTTTTAAATGATACCTCCAGCTTAAAATTACAAGATCTGCCGGGGCACAAAGGGAGCAATTTCCTTCGCTTGTGGAATTGTCGAGCGATTTTCACTTACATGTATTCGATTTATAAATAATAAATCTGCGGTCTTACAATATGCGAATGTAGAACGTCTAAAACAGTTTGCAATTCGCGCGATAGTAATTGCGGCGCGAACGCCAGAGGCCCTGGTAATGCCGGGCGTGATGTATGCTCCATTCACTAATAACAGAGCTCGGCTCTTAGTCGATTACTGCTTTACCTGGCCGAAGCGATCGGTATCGATCGCTGCGACGTTCGATCTCAACTAATGAGTAGAGGATTCGCTAGTCATTATCCACTTTCGACGCTAGCCCGGGGCTGGATGAAGACGTCGCGGCCTGCAGGGCGAGTCCTCGCCGCCGAAGGCATTTAATTTGCTGCGCTTTAATACTTGAACCCTTTACTTCGAGCTTTGTGTTTTATCCTCAGTAATTGCTACTCCATCGCCGATAACTTTTAAAGCCACAACGCTACAATTGTCAGTGAAGTATAATGGTCGCATGGTTTAGATGCCGTTTTCTTTGTCAGAAAATAGCGTTCGAGTTATTCTAGTTTAAATTAATAGGAAAGTCGAGCCAATTTTGCTGTTTGAACAATTAAGTTGGCCGAGAAGATTGATAGTTGCAATGGAATAGCTTTCATCGCGTCGGTAATACTGGCAGGTCGTGCAGTGAAACCGCACACCCTGCTCTCAGCGGTTTGTTATCTTCCTCCACGAAATTACCCCTTTCATACATTCCGACCTGTTGATGTATTAATAATGTGGTTGATGATATTCAGCACATTATTAGCACGGAATGCTTATAGAGTGCAAGATTTGTTCTCACCACCATAATACTGCTGTTTATTTTACTTTTGAATATGAACTGTTTACATTTCGATGTAACTTGTAAATGTAACCCTATCTGAAATGTATTTTAATGCAAATTAGTAATTCATGCCCAAACTAGAAAGTTTGGGTAGAGTAGAAACTCTATCAATTAATTTGCTTTAGCAATTTTGTTGGATTAACATACGCTTTACTCTATACATATCATAAGGTGGCTATCGCCTATCGATATTAAAACCTAGTATCTATCATTCCAGCTGGCTGGGACGAGGGTCGATGTTCGTGCTGTCATCAGCTCAAACCCGGTTACTACTGAAGGCCGCTCGCCAGGGCAGCTCGAGCCCGGGCAAGTTGTCAGCGCTCGTGGATGTTGGCGCTGGGGACGGGGAAGTGAGCAAGCGGTTCGCTGACCTGTTCACTGTGAAGTATGCCACGGAGATATCCGCGTCGATGAGGAAGGTGTTGAACGGGAAGGGATTCACGTGAGTAGATTGTTTTCTGTACTTGGGTAGCTATAAGATGTTGTGAATCAATTGTAGAGCTCAGTTGATAAGATGGTTAAAAAAGCAGAGTTTCAATTTAGTTCTATGAAGGTTCATAATTCAATTAGTTTTTATTGAAACGTTCAAATTATGTTAATTTACAGCTTTCAATTTTACAAGCCGTATGTAGTACCTTCCAAAATATTAAAAATTCTCGTATCTCCCAACAGATTTATGCCAAAAATAAAGCTAATGATCACCATTCATTTCTTTGAAAATAAATGTCTCTAAACCTATTCATATTCACGTTCGCTCAACATTTAATTGCTAAAAATTTCTTCAAAAATCTATCAAATAAGGATTCTAGAAACAATCAGATTTCTGGATTCCTTCACTCTCTTATGTTCATTCAAATCCATTAATAACTATATAAGAGATGATTCGATGAAATGTATTACTTTTCCTTTTCAGTTTTTACCAAAATATGTATAATAAAAGTGTTAAATAAATAAACAAAAATTACTCCGTAGCGTGCTAGACGCGGACACATGGTGGCAAGAGCAGCGGTTCGACTGCGTGTGCATGCTCAACCTGATCGACCGCTGCAGCAAACCGCGCACCATGCTGCGGCAAGCACGAACTGCTTTGGCGACCAACGGTCATCTAATGTTGGCTCTTGTGCTGCCCTATAAGCCATATGTGGAAGGTAATTTAATAATTCAACATGGGGGTTTAGTAGGATTTAAGTATGGGAACAATAATTAGAGTTGGAAAAAGTGGTACAAAAGTTGGGAGGTGGGTTAGATATGATCGACCGCTGCAGCAAGCCAAGCACCATGCTGCGGCAAGCAATAACACGCATATAAACTGTATGTGGAAGGTAAGTAGTAGAAGACCTTGATTGAGGGTTTAGCAGGGTTTGAATATTGGAGCAATTGATGGTGGAAAAGCTATCAGATAAGTCGGGAGATCGGTTAGAAATGTTGGACAACTGCAGCAAGCCTCGCAATATGCTGCATGCATGTCTATTATCTTAATTTATATAAATCTTGTGTCACAATGTTTGTCCTCAATGGACTCCTAAACCACTTAACCGATTATAATAAAATTCGCACACCATGTGCAGTTCGATCCAACTTGAGAGATAGGATAGTTTAAACATGTAGGTACCACGGGCGAAGCCGGGGCGGACCGTCTTTCTTATAATTTGTCAACCTATAAAATTTATTTATATTTAAATCACACACAATCAATATGCATCATAGTGACTATAAAAAAAATCCTTTTAAAATTGTATTTCTATTCTTTATAGCGAACTCAGACCACAAGCCAGAAGAACGGTTGCCAATCCAAGGTGCCACTTTTGAAGAACAAGCGGCTTCTTTTATCACATTTATGAAGGAAGAGATGCGCTTCGAGCTAGCTGCCTGGTCTCGGGTTCCGTACTTGTGTGAAGGGGACTTTGCACAAGCGTACTATTGGCTAGATGACTCTGTATACGTTTTTCGTCCTATGCCTGAGTAAAGTGGGGGGATTTGGGGTGTGACGTCATCGGATCAATTACTTTATTAAGGGCTGATTTTTCAATCCTTGGTTAAAACTTATTCATCGAATAATGTATAAAACTACCATTTTAAAAACGTATTCTAATTGCCCGTATATTTGGACAGTTTACGTGACAATTTAATAGTATCGTGTATACTTTATTGGACGGATAAGTTATATCCAAGCATTGAAAAATCGGCCCTTAATGTTAGGAAAAAAGTTACTTCCCTTTCTTTCTTCTATTTAACAATATACGAGATGCGCTTCGAGTTGCCTAGTCTCATATTCCATACTTGTGTGAAGGGGACTTCGCACAAGCGTACTATTGGCTAGATGACTCTGTATACGTTTTTAGGCCTATGCCCGAATAAAATTTTAGCCAATATGGGGACTTGGGGCGTGACGTCATCAGATCCTGTATTAGAACAATACTAACGTTAGAGAAGAAAGAGCTAGTCAAAGTTAATATTAAACAATGTACTGTTAATCATATTACGAATCCGAAATGCGCTTCGAGCTGGCCGCCTACCGCCATCTACGTTTTGTAAAATATTCCTAACCCCATATATAGGTCAGAAAAAGGAAGTTTACCTTTTGTTTTTCTACTTTATATTATACAAAACAAAAAAAAACGTGTGTGCCGAGCACACTTGTCAGAAGTTTGGCAAGATTCAAAGATACCAAAATCGTCGCCTTACACCATAAGGTGACGCTGACGCTGTTGATATGACGCCTTGATATTTTACTCTCAACGCGCCTAGTTTCGCAAAATTTGGTTACCGGTGTTTTTTTTCAACAAGATTTTTCTTCTCTCTCATTTGCTCTTGATTGTTTTCGTGATATAATTCGGGAAATGATGTTCTTGTGTGACTATAAGTGTTAAAGAACAAGAGAGTACCTTATAGATTGAAAAATTAATTTCGTCTTATGAATAAAGGGAAAATAAACTAGTTTATCTGATGACGTCACGTTACAATATAGAACTATTTATGGATTAATAGGATTAATGTTTTTAAAGTTATGAATTTTACTTAAATGTTGTGAACTTGTGAAGGAAAGTGTGTTTAAATGCTAAATAGTGTACAACGCACAGGCTTATGGTTCTTATTATTTTAAGATATTGAGATTTGAAGATTGTTTAAAGTAATTAAGACCAATTATACATACAATTTAATATAATATATTATGTACAAACGTATTCTGTGAATAAGTCATGCATATTTCAATACTCATATACTTTATTAATTAACTGACTTCATAAATTATTAAATAGATAATAAACTATGTCACTAATTGAATAAAACTTACCAGCTTTTCATAAAAAAGCTAAATAGTTGAAAATCTAAACGTCTTAATCATATCTACAACTGAGACACTTATTCTAAAATAAACCTTATTATTATGTAGATACGATCAATAAAAAATTAAATAATAAAATATAATATTCATGTACGTATTTTCCCCATAAATAATTATAATTTTCCAATTTGTAGATCACATTCCAAGTTAACCGTATTTTACTCTCAAAAAGAAAAAGCAATTGAAAACCTTAAAATAAAGTCGGAGAAAATGTTCACCATAGAATAGAACTAATTAATTCTACCTCAATATCATCTATTCGATAAAAGTAGCTTCAAAATCACTAATTTTTTTCACTCACTAAAATTTCTTACAGGAAAATTCAGGTCTGTTTAAAAAAATTTCACGAAAATCTGAAAGAATGTTTTGTTCTACATAACAATATATAACTTGAATTTTCGGACTTTAAAAGGTAATAGTTACTAATATGTAATAATGATTCGATCATTTTTAAATAAATAAAAAATTGTCAATTGTGATACTGGTGGCTAAATTATAGTCCTTTCCACCTAAGATGATTTCTGTGACACATTGATTTTTGACACGTGTAGAGATGTCGGTTACTGAAATCGTATCAATTGTTTCCGATAATCGATAATATTTTATATGGAAATGAAATCGATTTGAATAAAGTACCAAAATCAGTTTTTTCGGCATTCCGCCAATAATTAACTAAGGAAACTTAGCAAACAACAGCAACAAAAAGTCAACAATAACAATTAGTAAAAATAACAGAATACCACGTAAAGTATCAATATAAAAATGCAACTTCTATACAAGGCTGACGCACTCGTACAGACGATTGACTCGATTGACAAACGATCACAAGATGGGCGCCGATTATATGATTTTCCAACTCTATGATTTTTCAACGATCCATTTCATGTACACGAATTGCGTAGGTATTATATTTTTGTGTTATTTTATTTTATTTTTCATTATATTAAACTAAACAATACTGTTTTTGATTTATAAGCTTAAGATGTTTCATTTTTATATTTTTGGTAATAATGCCGCCATAAAATAAAAATATTATGCACTAAAATTATTTTGACTTTTTAAACAAAAAGAAAATTTAAACAAAAACAAAATACGTAATTCGGAACACGATGAAGTGTCACAGGAATCATCATAGGTGAAAAGGACTATAGTATTTTATTAATGTCTAGTATGTGTCTTTTAAAGTGTATATCTATGTTTTTTAAATGTATCTATGTGTCGTTTGCTCTTTGGAATATAATCCAAATGTTTATGGGAATTTTGAATCCCCATAAATGATATGTGGGGTTTATTATGAAAATTATTTTATACGTAACTTTATAATCATTCCTTAGCTCATAAATTTTATAAATATTCAATGTCTCATCGCTTTTATATGACAACGAAATTGTACAAAAAATTATTGTTTACACCAAATGCAATGTATCTTTGTCTATATTAGCGTGGGTGTAATTCCATTTGGATGATCTTATAAAGAATTTATGCTTTTGATGTTGTAAAAACTTTAAAATGTGAAATGATTCGGTTTACGGTTATAGCAATTTTTGAAAATGTAATAGAAAATGTGTGCAAAGGGGATGTTTCAGTTTATACCTACTTATTTAAAATAATGCTATACATACCTATAATTTTGAATTTGTTCCTATCCTATACATAATCAATATTTATAAGTCATTTGCATTTCAGTTTGTGTTCAAAATGAAACATCTCCTTTTAATTTTTCATACTAGATGCAATGAAAACTTAAGTGTATGTTGTAATTTTATTATGATGTTATTTGTCTATCTTTGTACTTTTCAATTATTATGTTTAAGTGTAATAAAAAATATCGAAATGAACATTGTGTATTATTTCCTGTTATTTTTTCCTTTTTACATAACATTTTATCATGAGCTAACTCAATGTGGGGCAAATAGTGCAAGTTGCCTTAATCTGTACACGTAACAAGTAAAAAACATCATTAATGTTTCGAATTATTAGTATTATTAAAAATATATAATACTAGCGGTCCGCCCCAGCTTCGCCCGTGGTACATATTTACGTTTTCTCTACATAAAAACCATCCTCGTACTTCAAGGAATATAATAAAAAAAGAATTATCGAAATCGGTTCAGCCGTTCTCGAGTTATGCGCTTACCAACACATTTTGCGATTCATTTTTATATATAAGAAGATGTTAATGTTAATATTGTTGTTGCCCATTAAAAATGTAGACTAAGTACTTAATGCAAGTTTGAGATTTGAATTTTTAAATGTCTTAAAACAGCGACGATTTCAAATTTTCCATCCAATGTACCTATCACTACATAGTATAAAACAAAGTCGCTTTCCCTGTCCCTATGTCCCTATGTCCCTATGTCCCTTTGTACGCTTAAATCTTTGAAACTACGCAACGGATTTTGATGCGGTTTTTTTTAATAGATAGAGTGATTCAAGAGGAAGGTTTATATGTATAATAAGATCCATTAAGTAGTGGAGAAGTACTGTTATTTTTGAGGTTTCTAATGTGATGTCGTAAAAAATTACATTTATTCCGCTCACATTGCAAACGCAGGCTGAACCCTACGAGTTTTATCAAAATAATGTACTAAGTATTATACACATTGAAAAGGTCTACAGAAAAGTCCGCGATGGTATATGTCTATCTCTTATGGATAACCCACAATAACTTTTTTTTGTCATTTACTTTTTACGACAAATAATGGCTAATTTTCGAAGCGATTTTAACCAATACAGCATTAATCCTTAACCAATTAAATACCATGGATACATTGTTCATTTAATATAGATCTATATGGCCCTTTACACCGTATGATTTAAGTGAATATTTTCGAAGATATTACAGATTTAAAAATTGCAGGACGTAGCGTTTGCGGCCGCCCGGCTATGTATTTTATACCCGTGCGATGCCGGAGGCCGGAGCGGGCCGCTATATTTTTATACCTATACAACGTTCACAATAATTTTTCTGTAGTGTATTTAGTATCAGCATTGCACCCGTGCGAAGCCGGGGCGGGTCGCTAGTATATCTATAAAATAGTACTCAGGCTTTGATATTCAAACACCAAGAACAGTTTAACAAATATGTATGTAATAGAGATAGCGACTCTTGCTACTAAGCGACAGAGTGCATGAATTGTACGCTCCAATCAAACAGTGTTTTTAAGTGAATAGCGTGCTCATAGGGTCAGCTCACAGCGAGACACGATGCTGCGCGCACACTTTAAATGAGCGACTCAAAATACAACTTTTTTTCTACACGAAAAGATACACATTTCATTTTGAGAATTTAGAATACGTCGCACCACGCAGAGCTCTGCCTCGAGACGCTGCGGTCCGTTGCCAACAATTTTACTATGCAGGCTCAGCCCGAAATCACTGGCCTCTTTCAGTATCATCGGTTCTCAGTGAGCTGACCCACTAGCGATTCGTAACTGTAACCGTTGCATGTATTGTTACGAAAAACACGTAGTGTGTACGTTGTTCGTAAACCTGCGGTGCGCGTGTGCCGAGCAGCGAACGATTTGCATCACGGTGCATTTTTATTTAGATCAATGGAGCGAATGCTCATTCTAACCCAAATTCTTTTAGTGTAAACAGGCGTAGAGCACTCTTCGTTATTTTTAGTGCTTTCGAAGAGATTCTGTGTAATTTTCTTATACTGAACAACACTGAATACGAGTTTTCGGTTACAGATTACGAAAGAATGCTCTAGCTCTAGCCTTATGTTCGTTTAGTCTAAATGCACCGTCAAATGACAGAACATAATATCGATTGAGTGATTTTAAAACCACCGAGCGTCTTGGTGGAAAATTTTACCAAGTGAACAAAATTTTCATTTTATTATTATCAATGTAGCTTCTTATTGTTATGCCTCGTTCCTAAAAATGATCATGCATTTTTCGTGTGATTTACCAAGGAAGGACAAAAGGGGTTTGAACACAGAAATAATAGAAGTAGTGAAATCAATCCATTTATTTATTTTAAGCGCTGCTTTCACTGTTTTACATTTTTAAATTTAAACGACATAAATTACATGGCAAGGCCAAATACAATTAAAGTTACATCTAAAATATTATACATGAATAATTTTGACATATAAATTCAGACCAAAAATAAAGCCAATAAAGTGTACTAATTACAATTTATCACAGTTTTAGTGTTTCCAGATGCCAGATCATATAGGATTTATAGGGAAGAACACACTGTTTCGAGACCTAAGAAATAAAATGTTGAATACAACACTAAGCTTTGTTACCAAAATGATAACAGAACAGAACTTATATAAAGGCTAAATACAAACGTACTAAAAACAAATATCCAATGGATGATAATGTATATATTTATGATCGCTACACTAAATTATAGCACATGTACACTGGCTAAAGAATAAAACTCAACATATATTCGGTTCGGAAATGATACTTTGTGCGAGATCAAGTAAAATCATATCTACAAATGACAGTTTCTATACAACTGATATGTTCAATATATAATACGTTAAAAATGCCAATTCAAATATAAACGAAATTTTGACTAGAAATATTCATATTAATACAGAGAGATTCGTGTGATTTTTCATAATAATACTTCAAGTTACTGATAGTACCTTAATCTAGGCGGTTAGTGTTAGATTACTAAAGCCTCCTTATTTATTTGGCTACAATAATCGAACATTTGCCCCGTGGTTATTATAAATTTTCTAAAATTTACAAAAAAATAAACCTAACTAATAAAATGTGACGAATAATATATGTGATGGTAAAATTATCAAATACAAATACCGAGACCAATATTTAACAGTTACAACCTCACCACTGCACTCGTTTCTCTTACTTTCGATTCATGACTTACATTCCTAAGTTACAAAAAATTTATTTAGGCTTTGCCTTATTATTGCACTAACGAGCTCACGATATTTTCATATTACGTGATGTTTTGGAAGATAAAAGCAAGACGCAAGCGTTACAACTAGTAATTACTTATCATTAACATACATGATATATCGCTGTAAAATCGGGTAATAAAATATAAACCAAACAATAATATAGGGTTTGAATAAAGATAAACGTACAGTAAAAAAACAAAATAGCTAAATAAAATACATTTTTGTAAATTACAAATAAAACTGTTTCGAATTGTAAATTAATTAAAAATAGTAACCTCACCTACATATTTTACACGATAAACATGTATTATATTATACATACACACAACTTTATAGATACATTATTTTACACAGCATTAGCCTTCTAACCTACGCGTGTTTACTTGCAGTCTTCAATACGATACTATTCAATACATCACGAGACAAGACATGGCAAATTTCCATTTTACTGACTAAATTTCATCAAACTCCCACCGATCTTAACACATCGTAATACTTTAAAGTTTAAACAAATACATACTCATGAACCAGGCTAACCTATTTGTATAAAATTGACGAAAATCATTTAAAAATATCAGTTTCGATAAAACCTACATTCATCATATTGTGATTTTTCTTAATGTTATTAACATATGAAAGCGACGACATCAATTTAAAACTTGTGTACAAACATTTTGCTGGCTAAAATGTATTCACATATTTGAATTCCTATAAAAATTTTTCGTCAAATATAATATTAGGTAAATATCCTCAATGGATATACAGAAGCGAAAGTTTTAAACAATATAATGTTACAATAATTTTGTTTCCAATACAAAACAGATTGTCTTTCACTGTAAAATATACCAGAGAAATTTCAAAAAAATCAGTCCAAAATACGCACACAAAAAATTAATCCTTCGCACACATATAATTTAAAACTTTCGCTCGTCTGTTAAATAGGTATTATTAACCTAAAACTACTTAAAATTATGAAAACCTTACACAATACTACCACACTATAACTATTACACTTCTATCACAGTGTAAATAATGCACATAAGATACTTCAATGAGATTACTTTTACGCAAGTAGAATAGCATTATATAAAAGTGTATTTGAATATAGTACACAAAAGCTTCATAATTAAAATATATAGAAGCAAATAAATACTTAAATATTACGAAAATATCTAAACATATAAACACCAACACTACATAAAAAATACAAAATGTAAATGATCAGATACGGATTCCCGCGTAAAACAGACTATAACATAACATAGACAAGCATACAATAATATTTGTATCGCTATACAATATAATTGAAATAATAAAATAACCATAAACAATGAGAATACTCAAATAAATCTTCATAAAATAATTTGGATATAATTAACACATAACGTCGATACAATAGGAATACATGTATAACTGGCCGAAAGGTTATACGAATAAGAGCCGATTTTTCAATCCTTGGTTAAAATTTATCCGTCCAATAAGGTATTACACGAACATATTAAAATGTCACCTGTAAACTGTCAAATACGGACAATTACAATATATTTTTGAAATGGTAGTATAATACGTTATTCGATGAATAAGTTTTAACCAAGGATTGAAAAATCAGCCCTAATACTAATTTCGAGGATGATACGACAAAAAATCCACAGTTGCCAATAGTAGGAATAAAACACAAGATACACAATATAAAGCATTGTCATATACTGGGATCACTTCAATCACCGTCCGACTGCTAGTTGCCACTCACTATTTTACGACTCTCCAATTCATCCATGTTATTCGAGCTGAAAATAAAAAATCACATTTAAATTACTGTACGTTGTTCCGATAGAAAAAAAAATGTGTGCGTGTACTAGTGTACACACGTAAGAAGTGAAACTTCTTTATGACCTTATTTTTCAAAAAATAATTTACTATATGCAACTTTACAGAAATACGTCGAATCACGCGTGGTAGGGATAAGAAAAAGATGGCGCGTAATGGAAAAATTTCACGCGTAACGAAAAAATGTTGCACTAAATTTTTTTCCAACCCCGATAAAGAAGTTTCACTTAAAAAATCTGGTATTATTACTGTACGTTGTTCCGATAGAAAAAAATCTATTATTTGTGGATAAGCATAATGTGCGAGGATGTGTAGAGATAATTGCGTTTGTAAATAACTAACGCTTCAAAGTTCAAACACTAAAAGCTTCAAACTTCAAACTAAATAAAGCGATATGATTGGTTATTTACAAACACATTCCTCACTACACGTTCTTGCGCATTATTTGTGGAAAAGCACCCTAAGAATTATACAAGAATTTTTTAAATTAGATATCTATAGAATACATTCTTATATTTTAATATCTAATGACTTTGAATAATCATAATTAAAATCATTATTTGATTACAATTTTTTGATCAGACATATGTACCGTACATTTAAAAACATTTACATAATAATAATAAATTTAAACATGTAAGTATATTCATGTTAGTGTGATGGCTATTAATTTTAAATGCAAAAGAAAATAAAGCTCACCGTAACTTGTCGTCGTTCTTCCAAGACGTAACTTGGATATGTGGTGGCGGCAAATAGCTCCGAAGTGACTGTACTAGTTGAATTGTGTCCAGAAGAACTGTAAATAATACATAAACATACTTAGGGCCGATTTTTCAATGCTTGGATAAAACTTATCCGTCCAATAAAGTATTACACGATAATATTAAAATGTTACGTAAACTGTCAAATACGGACCATAAGAATACGTTTTTAAAATGGTAGTTTTATACATTATTCGACGAATAAGTTATATCCAAGCATTGAAAAATCGGCCCTTATACAAACAAAGAAAAGTTATTTCATTAATTTTTTTCTCTTAACTCTATGTTTTCATCTCTAGCTTCGCGCAGCTGGAATGTACCGGTCCGCTAGTTTGGGCATTGTTCTTATAAACACATAATCTTAAAAATAAAGGTACGTTCGCGTTGCCAGTTGGAGGTAGAATTTGCCCAATAGTTTTAAGAATTCGTGTTACAGGAAATAAAATGCGTCTGGAATTTTATGAAAAATACTTTCACGTATTCAGTGTATATAAAACTATAAGTCCCTTTGAGCTTAGTTCACCGACGATGTGACAGCCTGTATAAATGTCTGTGTATGTTTGCGCATATTGTGTTGTTTATGTATATGCCTGTATGTGTCGAAGGCGCCGGGCGAAGAATAGGGTTCTGTATTTCATCGTCCGCTGTGGTGAAGCGGGGTAAGACGTGTTCCAATCACGTCCCCACCAGGGATGCCATGACCACCTCCTTGGTACAGTGGTTAACGCGTGAGCGTAGCATCGAGGGGTCCTGGGTTCGATTCCCGGTGGAGACGAAGAAAAAAAAAATGTCTTGGTCTGGCAGGAAACAGAAGGCTGATCACCTACTTGTCCCTAAAGAAAATCGATCAGTGAAACAGATGTATAATACATCTGCCCCTTACCCCACTAGGGGACATGGGACTTCACTTAATCACGTCGCCCCCAGGAGGGTAGAGATGGCAGACCGCCGTGCCGCTCTAGGTTGCACTTGGCTCGGAGAGGGGTTTCCACTGATGGGTTTCCATCGCGAATGTTGTTGGGAATTAATCCGCTATTACTGAAAGCGTTTCGACAGAAACCAGTAGAGTTTGGTCAATACCGACTGAACTCTACCACTGATGCAATAGTGTCCGAAAATAATTCACCAGCACCTCGACGTCCGTGAATATATGAAAAAGCATGTTCCACTTTTAAAAAAATGCCGGTATGTGTGCACCACGCGCTCCTGCCGCTATGTACGATGCTGGTATGTGTATGTGTTTGCAGCTCCGCGCCGTGTATGTATGTGCAGCTCCGCGCTGTGTGTATGTGTCACACTCACTCTTCTGCAGCTGCTCGCTCTGCTTGCCGTACGGCTTGCACATGGCGGGGCGCACGCAGGGCCGCATGCGCTGCAGGTTGCGCGCCAGCTCCGCGAACGCGCGCACCACGCGCTCCTGCCCGCCGCTAGGTTGCACTGTGTATGTGTCACACTCACTCTTCTGCAGCTGCTCGCTCTGCTTGCCGTACGGCTTGCACATGGCGGGGCGCACGCAGGGCCGCATGCGCTGCAGGTTGCGCGCCAGCTCCGCGAACGCGCGCACCACGCGCTCCTGCCCGCCGCTAGGTTGCACTGTGTATGTGTCACACTCACTCTTCTGCAGCTGCTCGCTCTGCTTGCCGTACGGCTTGCACATGGCGGGGCGCACGCAGGGCCGCATGCGCTGCAGGTTGCGCGCCAGCTCCGCGAACGCGCGCACCACGCGCTCCTGCCCGCCGCTAGGTTGCACTGTGTATGTGTCACACTCACTCTTCTGCAGCTGCTCGCTCTGCTTGCCGTACGGCTTGCACATGGCGGGGCGCACGCAGGGCCGCATGCGCTGCAGGTTGCGCGCCAGCTCCGCGAACGCGCGCACCACGCGCTCCTGCCCGCCGCTAGGTTGCACTGTGTATGTGTCACACTCACTCTTCTGCAGCTGCTCGCTCTGCTTGCCGTACGGCTTGCACATGGCGGGGCGCACGCAGGGCCGCATGCGCTGCAGGTTGCGCGCCAGCTCCGCGAACGCGCGCACCACGCGCTCCTGCCCGCCGCTAGGTTGCACTGTGTATGTGTCACACTCACTCTTCTGCAGCTGCTCGCTCTGCTTGCCGTACGGCTTGCACATGGCGGGGCGCACGCAGGGCCGCATGCGCTGCAGGTTGCGCGCCAGCTCCGCGAACGCGCGCACCACGCGCTCCTGCCCGCCGCTAGGTTGCACTGTGTATGTGTCACACTCACTCTTCTGCAGCTGCTCGCTCTGCTTGCCGTACGGCTTGCACATGGCGGGGCGCACGCAGGGCCGCATGCGCTGCAGGTTGCGCGCCAGCTCCGCGAACGCGCGCACCACGCGCTCCTGCCCGCCGCTAGGTTGCACTGTGTATGTGTCACACTCACTCTTCTGCAGCTGCTCGCTCTGCTTGCCGTACGGCTTGCACATGGCGGGGCGCACGCAGGGCCGCATGCGCTGCAGGTTGCGCGCCAGCTCCGCGAACGCGCGCACCACGCGCTCCTGCCCGCCGCTAGGTTGCACTGTGTATGTGTCACACTCACTCTTCTGCAGCTGCTCGCTCTGCTTGCCGTACGGCTTGCACATGGCGGGGCGCACGCAGGGCCGCATGCGCTGCAGGTTGCGCGCCAGCTCCGCGAACGCGCGCACCACGCGCTCCTGCCCGCCGCTAGGTTGCACTGTGTATGTGTCACACTCACTCTTCTGCAGCTGCTCGCTCTGCTTGCCGTACGGCTTGCACATGGCGGGGCGCACGCAGGGCCGCATGCGCTGCAGGTTGCGCGCCAGCTCCGCGAACGCGCGCACCACGCGCTCCTGCCCGCCGCTAGGTTGCACTGTGTATGTGTCACACTCACTCTTCTGCAGCTGCTCGCTCTGCTTGCCGTACGGCTTGCACATGGCGGGGCGCACGCAGGGCCGCATGCGCTGCAGGTTGCGCGCCAGCTCCGCGAACGCGCGCACCACGCGCTCCTGCCCGCCGCTAGGTTGCACTGTGTATGTGTCACACTCACTCTTCTGCAGCTGCTCGCTCTGCTTGCCGTACGGCTTGCACATGGCGGGGCGCACGCAGGGCCGCATGCGCTGCAGGTTGCGCGCCAGCTCCGCGAACGCGCGCACCACGCGCTCCTGCCCGCCGCTAGGTTGCACTGTGTATGTGTCACACTCACTCTTCTGCAGCTGCTCGCTCTGCTTGCCGTACGGCTTGCACATGGCGGGGCGCACGCAGGGCCGCATGCGCTGCAGGTTGCGCGCCAGCTCCGCGAACGCGCGCACCACGCGCTCCTGCCCGCCGCTAGGTTGCACTGTGTATGTGTCACACTCACTCTTCTGCAGCTGCTCGCTCTGCTTGCCGTACGGCTTGCACATGGCGGGGCGCACGCAGGGCCGCATGCGCTGCAGGTTGCGCGCCAGCTCCGCGAACGCGCGCACCACGCGCTCCTGCCCGCCGCTAGGTTGCACTGTGTATGTGTCACACTCACTCTTCTGCAGCTGCTCGCTCTGCTTGCCGTACGGCTTGCACATGGCGGGGCGCACGCAGGGCCGCATGCGCTGCAGGTTGCGCGCCAGCTCCGCGAACGCGCGCACCACGCGCTCCTGCCCGCCCGCCGACCCTGAACCTGCTGCACCACCGCTGCGTTCACTGCCAGATAGTGACTCGAGACTTTCCAGATTCGCTCTGTGGAATTCAAATGTATAAAAATTACAATTTATAATACTCATTTTGAACGCATTAATAGATTCTGTCATCGATTCTGAACCTTCTGTAAAAATTTTAATACTGTTTGAAAAAACAGCCTGTATATTAAAAAAATAAAATACGAACAATTTCTATGTCTGCTCTGTTTCATTTAAATATGTACATTGTAAATGATTGAGCTGGCAAAGTTATTAATACAAAAAAAAAACGATCTCAACAATATCAAAAATTCCATACTATATTTCATTCTCCCTTACCAACTCTTACCTTAGAAAATCTGTGAGCTTATGATCATCACTGTAATGATGCTTGGACTTTGAATCTAAACTGGACTGAGAAGAACGCGTAGAATATTTGTCAATAGATGACTGGTGACCCAGGGACCTGTTCTGATGTTGCAGCAACATTTGCTGATGCTGTGACAACTTGTCTGCCGTACGTCTATCTGACTTGTCACCCGCCAAGTTTGCTACAACAAATTATAATTTCTGATTACTATCAACATAAGCATTTTAAAACGTTAAATATGCAATGCATTAGACATTCCAATTACTTTTTCAACTTTAATTACTATTTAATGCAAAAAGCAACATTTTTCAAGTTCAAATGAAAAATTACATACATTAATACATGACATAACAATGACAATAATTTTCATACATATACTCTAAAGATCTAAAACATACACAAATATAATAGTAATAAAAGCGATTTTTACTTAACAACTCACTGAGAGCGGCGAGGTGCGGCGCGAGCGGCAGCTGGTAGTCCTGCGGCAGCGCCGCGCCGCGCAGCAGACGCTCTACCGCCTGGCTGTCTGATAGGTTTGAACTGCCTGCGTCTGGAATCCAATATTTTCGAAAATGTATGTTTGAAATGAAATGAAATAGTGAAATGAAATAAATTTATTTGTCCATTATATGATTTACAATTTATGTACGACAGTGGGTCCCAAACTAAGTGAAATACTTGTGTCTTGGGACCCTGAGTTTGTTGTCTTTCTTTCTCATTACAACAGAGCAGATTTTAAAGAATATTTTTTAGGCACCTTTTTAAAGGAATATGCAGTATGAGTGTGTTATTAAACTTAATTAGGTACTAACTATTATTGAATACTGAACTGGTTTATAATTAACTTATTAAAAGTCTACACATTTTTTTTAATGTGATTCCTATTAGAATTTCTCAAGTTATATTCATCTAAATGCTTAAATGAGTGATAAATGCAAATAATTTAATAAACAATGTACCTGGTATGTAAGTAGGTTGCTGAGATAAATGTTGTTGTATCGATTTCTGTGTCATTTCCAACTGATTCTTATAGTATCGGCAAGCTGGGTTTGGACAATTTTGTACCACTTCTACTATAAATTCTTTTTCCATACCAAATTGCTCTCTGCCAATTGTATATGATTCTACCACCTTAAAAAAGTTATTTAGTTTAAGTTGTATATATGTTTAATGTTTTTTTTTTTTTTTTATTTATTAAAAAGTATTGGTTGTAACTTACAGCTCGTACAGTGGCTTCTAATCCAAGATGCAAGCCATGTGGACCATTCATGTGTTTTAACATCACAGCATTAGCAAAATGCTCATATGGTAAAATTATCTTGCCATTTTCTCTATATATGAGACGCCCTTGGGCATCTAATCCTACCCTTGAGGCCATCATTCTGAAAATAATATTTATAACACATATTTTGTATTCAAAATATTTCATATTTTATTTTTTTGTTTAAGATTTTTCCAAAACCTTTCTTATTGGAAATTTACTGATGTCAAGCTTAGATAAAATATACCAGATGTATATTAGTTTATCTTAAAAGATCTGATCAAAGTTAATGAATTTCATTTTAAAAATGTAATAAAAATGTGCACCCACTGTAAATAAGTTGCACTTGGAAGCATGGAAGACTCTTTGAGATCACTGAAACACTGTAATAACTCTATACTGGGGCTCCATCCTTTATTTTGTAAATAAAGTTGCAAAAGCATGTAAAGCTTTTCGGTTACGTAGCCCTCAGCACCGTGTGGTGCCGCCGAGCTCGATCCGCTCGCTGCAGTGGTTCCACTCCCGCTACTCTTAGCCAATACGTTCTTCATGGTCTCCGCCAAATCCATCTTGTAAATGTCTAAATAAGTCCTCTTTTGGGAATCCTGTACAGTAAAATGATAAACGAATGCTATAGAGATCGATAGCTGCTAAGAATATTACTTCAGAATCAACACTGTGATTATGTATATAATCACTCACCAGAATGGAAATATCTTTTCGCCCACCACAGCAAATGTTTTTACTTTAAATATCTCCTTAAAAATATTGTAATTTATGTTTAATTGGATAAAAATAAGAACTTTCTCTGAAAAACAGGAATCAAATCAAAGCTTCTTCTCTTGACGTTGTCAAAACTGTTTTTTTTATTTATTGTCTGTAGCATTATTGTAGACTATTTAATATAATGCAGATATTAAATAATTATATTTAATTTTAGAAAAAGAGCTACGGGCCTACGGTACTACTAATATAGTCTTTATCTTCCCGAATTGAATTTATTAAATTCTAAACAAGTGGATTGTAATTTAATTTTATTGTAAAAATTAACACATTGTACACTCATTGTACATAATACAAAATAATATAACAACCATCCGAAGTCTGTACTTAAATTCGAAGGGTAGGTTAACTCTGTGCTATGGATTTGAATCCTGCTTAATTACACATTCGTGCGAATGATGGATAACGGATTAATGAGCATTAAATTATGTAAAACGCGCGTGTACACGAATGTTTATTTAAATGCGACAAAAGATTCTCTTACCTACATGTATTACTTACCTGTGGATTTTTATATGGGTTGATTGATGTCACTTGACTTCGAGCTTGACTTTGAGTTTGACAGAATGTCATTCTCAGTTCTCTTTTGAGGTTATGTTGTCATATAACATGGTTCAGGACGTAGTATATTATTATTAGTCTGTGGTTCAGGCGTGTGAATTACATTTGAACTAAAAAACGAAATATTAATTGAATACATATCAAAAATAGCAGCAATGGATGAATTAATTGTTGGAACATATGAAGGATTTTTGTTAGGTTACTCTTTACGGCCTGAAGATGAGGTAAGAATATATATTATATATTAATCTCAAGTTCTAAAGAGTTGTAATATTTATTTTACTATTTTATTATATCTTATTATCTTTTCTAGGCAACAAAATTAAAGCAAACATTCGCTACTCATTCACACACTGCGTCTGTAAGGTGTATTTCTATTGCCGGGAAATTTTTAGCTTCTGGTGGCACTGATGACAAAGTTGTTGTCATAGATTTGAAAACGCGAAAAGAGCATACTGTTCTTATGAACCACGATGGAACAATAAACGCAGTAGCATTCACACATGGTGGTACACACTTGCTAACTGGGAGTGATGATGGGTCTATAATTGTGACAAGGACTGGTAATTGGCAACTTGAAAAAGTTTGGAAAAAGGCCCATGGAGGTAATGGTGACTTCTTTATATAATTATAATTAGTAAAACTGTACAAATAAGGTTTTTTTCTTAGTTTTAAACCTGTTTAATTATTTTATTTTAAGGGCAACCAGTAACAGCCATAGCAGTTCATCCATCAGACAAATTAGTCCTCAGCTTAGGAGGAGACAAGACTTTAAGAACATGGAATCTTATTAAAGGAAGACCAGCTTTTACCATCAATTTAGCTAGTAAAGGTATAACACTACCAACAGAAATTAAGTTCTCACCAGGCGGGGATAGATTTTCCCTTGTCTCACAGCAAACTGTTGATTTATGGAAAATAAGTGAAGCAGGATTGGAAAAGCGTATTACATGTAATTCTAAACCAACAACAGTACAATGGAGCACTGATGAACAAGTCTTTGTAGGGCTAGAGAATGGAAACATTTTAAGTGTAAGTGTATCTGAAACACAAGCACAGACATATCCTGCCCATAGAAAACGAGTAAAATGCGTACATTTTGAAAACAACATGCTGTACACTGCATCAAGTGCTGGTGAAATAAAAGCTTGGTCAGTTGATGACAAAAAATTGAAAGAAATCTGTTGTGCCAATGCAGCATGTCGAATCACATGTGTTGCACTAAATAGGCAAAGTCATTTGATAAAAAAAGAAGAAACAGATGAAGAAAATGACAATGAGAAGAAAGAAGTTGAAAATGAAGATAGTAACAGTGAAGACTCAAATAATGATGCTCCAAAACCTCCAAAAAGGAAAGTCGGTGCTTTTGTTACAGTCAGCTATGGTGACGATGAGGACAATAAAACTGAACAGCAACCTCCAGCTAAGAAGGCAAAGAAAAAGCGTAAAAATAAGAAATCCAAGATTAAAAATAATGGTTAATTGAACAGTGTTTTTTTTATTTTCTAATACCTTTATGATTATCATGTAATGAAAGAAACATTTTAATGTATGGCTTTAAAAAAGCTAGGCAATTTTTTATTCAACAATCAACAGCAAAAATAATAATCTAGGTTTGCTTATGAGAAATTAGGAATAAATCTATATATATAAAACTCAAAGGTGACTGATATAGTGGCATGCAGGTAGATGTCATAACGTAGGCGTCCCCTAAGAAAGGATTTTAGAAAATTCATCCCCTAAAGGGGTAAAATAGGGGATAGAAGTTTGTATGAAACTTTTTATTCCTTAGATATGTATTTGCATCAAATTTAGCACACATATAGAGGATAACTTTGATAAACACATAGCATAGGTTTTATCCCGGAAATCCCACGGGAACGGGAACTATGTGGGTTTTTCTTTGAGAACGCGGGCGGAAAGCCAGTGTATTATAAGTTGGATGCTATTGATTCCTATTTGTAAAGATTGTACAAAATGTGTTACAAATGCCAAACAAGATTTTATACATTTTAAAAGTTTTTAACTAATTCGATGTTACAAATCAAGAAAAAATAGTTCCTTTTTATTTAAGTTTGATTATTTTCTGAACAAATGTTGGGTAGAAAAATAAAAGGCAAATTGATTTCGACTTTGGTTTCTTTATTATTTATAAATAAAAAATCTTTTATCTGAACACACCCAAATACATAAATAAATTGCAAGTAGGTACATAATAAATTAATTTGGTCCCAAAATAAATATTTCAATAATTTAAGAAAATTATATTAAGAAAAAAAACAACAACATTAATAAAAAAAAGTACACATAATTTTGGCAATTGTTAATGGTTTAAACTAAATCGATACATGAATGTTAAATCTTAATCAATACTTAAACTGAGGATAACAAGCACTCTAGATGTCTTCATTCAGTCGATATTGGGACTATATTTACATTGTAATTGCTACGAAACCAAACACGCTCATTTTATACGCAGACAAATCGAATACATAAACTAGTTGTCTAGGAAAATAGTAAAGCTTGTCAAATCAATAAAATCACACGGAAAAAAACAATCTCTTTGATGCTAGTCCAATAATAAATAAGTACGATTAGCTTATAAGAAAAGAAATGCCGTTTAAGAAAAAGCAGTAGTAAAAAGAAGTCTAACTACAAAGAGTGAAAAGATTTATCTAGTACATAAATATAAAAGCTGGAATGTAACACAATCATGAAGATTACGAAGTCTAAAAAGCCTTTTCTACGCCAAATAGTAAATCGACTAGATATTTTTTCCAAAGTTGAATGTCATAAGATATGATTAAAGTAATAATTATCTATTTTATAGCATGCAATGTAATCATATTTTTATTTTCAGGTTTTTAGAATACGTGTAAATTTATCGTATATTTCTAGCAGTCGGCGTAAAAAAGGTTTGGCATATATGGCATTGAACGTAGTGTGGGTGACAGTTACAATCTTTTATACTTCATGAGATCACCAAATTTAATGAATTATCCATTACTACACGTAAAATTTTACATACATTAATTATTATTAATATTAGTGACACTTCCAAACATACAGTCACCTGACTACTAAGTACATTTTGTGCAATACAATTTAAAAATAAATGCTGTACTGAAATCAATTTGCGTGTAATCACTAATGAGTAAGTATAGTCGTAATCGATTGATGAATACACAGATAATAATAATACTAATACACAATGAAAGTTACATATAATCCTAGAGATTTGAAAATTCATCGAGAGAAATTCTAATATTTCATAATTTGCGTTAATCTTACAAGTTGATCTTATGACTAGATTGAGCCAGTATCCTTCACACAATTCAACTCACACCGAAATCAGAGAGAAACTGACACAATTAATACAAAATGTAGGAACAACAAAGAAGTTCAGTATTGAATATATATTAGGGTGTTTTATTTATTTATATTATGTAGCTTTGGTAATGTTATCTATTTCCATCAATTGGGTGTTTGATTACAATATATTATTTTATTTATTTTCGTTTTACATTCGTTTTATCGATCAAGCGAGTCTACCGTCTCTAATTCACTACAAGCTAGTCAGATGGCACCGCTATTGGCCAGCCGTTTGATTTACCATCATTGTTAAATGTCAGTCATATTCACTATAACTATAACAATGATTATTCGTGTATTATGATTTAAAAAGTTAAACGTAAAACAAATATCGAGTAATATCAATCGACATCGAATTCATAGTTTTATTTTCATTAGCTCTGACGATGTATATTTGACTATATCTTAATCTAAGACATTAATTTAGGAGACAGTTCACACGACAATACACTGTTTTACACATATTATTTGAAAACAGTTACATTTACGATTTATTTTATAATTTAAATTTAATAGAATGTTAAGAGCAATTTTGACTCCTTAACGAACTAAAGGATTGACACTACTAGTTTTCAAGGTTTTCATTGGATGGCAAGAAAGAGCTTTATAAATAAAATTTTGTATTACTTTGCCTACACTTTATAAGTTTGTCATAAAGCATGTGCAATAATAAAAAATGTATTTTAACGGTTTAGCTCTATGGAGAAAAAACTAGTAGTGCACTAAACCCATAACGTCGAACTATATCATAACTCTCAATTAGGAAATCGCAAATAAAAGTCGCCGCCAAATATTTTGAACATACGTAGCACCGATTGCGCATATTCGTTTGCGGGGCTAAATGCTAATATACCTGAAGTTAACGCGCTATATACTTACTATTTATGTAATTATTTAAGTCGGTGAGCCGTGAGCCTCTCAGTAGACTTAATACGCACGCGTTTGTGTATACGGAGACAGATGGTTTATGTCTACTTCTCCCTACCATTTTCGTTCTTTTTGAACAATGTTATAATGTTATAATCATATTCGTGCGAGCGTATTTGTGTATATGGAATTAATGTATGGAGAGGTTATTTCTCGGCCTTCTTGTTCAGGTGCCGTTCTTACGCATCGCGGAACAGCACACGTATATAGGGAGTGGTCTACTTTTCCGTGACTTTAAAGTCTTAAGGTTCGTACGAGACGGCGTATACCTGTTTGTAATGGATGGAGTTAGGGAGAGGGGGTATCTACTTGGCCTTAACACCTCAACATAGCTGATTGTTAGGCGGCGCGTAATGCTTAAGGAGGGGGTCGTCTACTTCTTCTTAGCCTTCTTCTCGGCCTTCTTCAGCGCCTTGACGTGTTTATCGTGCGCGTTCCTTAGCTCCTTAAGGCGACGCTTCATGCGGCGGCGCTCGTCCCCGTTAAGGCCGAGCAGCTTGAGGTCGGAGGACGCCAGGGCGAGCAGCAGCGGCCCGTCCACACCGCGCGCCGCGAACGCGCCCGCGTACCGCTCCAGCCCTTCGCCCAGACCGGACACCCATTGCCATACCTATACATTTACGTATATTAGAGACCTTTAAGAGCCAACTAACTATACAAATGGTACCTTCACATTTAGTATTGATTTTTGTGAAACTTGTCTAAATCAATATTCACAATAAAACTTTATATCTATAGTGATATGAATATATGATAAAATATTCAAGATAAACACTAAAAGAAATCTCAACTTTTTTCGCTATTAAACTTTAACATTTACTTATGTAAAATAACCACTTCATAATCTACATTTCTCATCATTTTAAGAGCTGTTTTAAAATCCATACAAAACGGGCATTTAACTAAAAGTAACATATAAACAAAGTAAAGTCTAATTTTCTGAAACAATCTACAGGTCCTTATAAATGGGAACGCATGGTCACCTGCTGCTTGGTCCACTGTGTGACGGCGCGGCTGTGCGGCTGCGGCGAGAGGCTCGCCTCACTGGGCGCGGCCGACAGCGGCTCCCACGGCACCTCGCCGTCCACTACACAAGTCGGAGCTTTCTTCACTGCGCACCACACCATTAAGTGACGTGTTATATGACTATTGTTGCATACATACATACATGATAACGGCAAAGTAAAACATAAGGAAAGTCAATTTTGTTTCAAATTAAAATTTTCGAAATTTAACTTAATAAGAGTATAGGGAAATCCAATATTCAGTGAAATAGATAAATAATTTAATATTAAGCAAACAATCAATAAAAAGAATATAATAAATAATTGTAAAAAATAACGGAGCTAAAATATATCTCCCAAAATAAAAGCGAACAAATTCAAAGCGTTAACACAATTTGCTTTGCTTTATTAACACAAAAACAAAAATAAGCACAAAAAATTATGACTGCACAACGATATAATGTATCGATAGAAATAAATATATTGTATTTTCCCTGAAAAAAATCTATAACATTATAAACACAAATAATTGAATGATGAAATGGTTTGGCGCGAAAGGATGCGGGTTCGAGTCCCGCCTCGTGATCGAATTTTTTCTATTCTTTAAAAATGTATAAAGCATTTGAATGCCATTATTAAATTATGTTAAAAAATCAAATTAATACAAAAATTGGCCCTAACCTGAATAAAACTTTCAGTATAAAAATACTTCAAAAACCATGGCTACCCTAAACATTCCAATTCGTAAACTACCACACTATATTCATATACCTCTCGCGTTCGCCTCGCTGACCGCCTGCCGTATTTCATCCACCAGCTCGTTGGTTAGCTGTACCGGGTCCGGATGGGCCGAGTGTGGCGCCGTGGTTGGCACGTGTGACGCGTGTGACGCGTGTGTCGCGTGTGACGCGTGTGACGCATGTGTCGCGTGTGACGCGTGCGGCGGGTTGGGCGAGGAGCCCGCCAGCCGCCGCTCGCGCTCCGCCAGCACTTGCTTGAGCTGCTCTGCGAGTGACGCGGCCGGTCCTAACGGTTCTACGTATTTACTAACCTCCTCCTAATTCTTATGTAATGTGCATGCACTAGCTTAACTTGTATACCCCACTTAATATTAATAATATTATCGAAATAACCTAATTGGACAAATTTATTATTTAGCAACAATATGCAACAGAATGCAACTGCCTAATGATAATGAATAATTCTACTTTATCAGAAAATAATGTCAAAAACAGGTTGTCAGTAATGTGCGATAGAGTTTTATAAAAATATGTTATGTTATGCTTTTTGTACAAAACATAATGCTGCATATAATTATTGTGATATTTATATATGGATATAAATACTTTAAAGTGCATTTTGTTAGTTGTTCACAACAATTGTTAAAATCACATTAAATTGCAAAAGTTATAAATACGTAAAAGATGTGTTCATAAAAGCACTCCGAATCCTAATATATACTGCACAAATCTAAATATTATAATATGAGAATATGAAATTAGATTGGAAAATAATGTGTAACTTATGAATTCACAATTGATCGCGACAGAAATTAGATCAATCACTTGAAAGCAGTTTTTGGATATACAGAAGCAGAGACAATTACACTATCACTCGCTAGTAAGTTTGCAGAATAAAACCGTAATTGACAGAAATAATTATTTCAAATTATCTTTATTTCATTGTTTTTATTTTATATTTAGGTGTATTTTTTATAGTACTGGCTTAAAAATTAGTTTAATTTGCAAACTTTTAAGCGAGTATCGAGCAAAAGCGACATTTTGCCACAGATTATTAATATATTTTCGTCTAACAAGCAATGTTACCAGATAACGGATGGTGTCTCGGATCCCGCGAATACAGAGCGTCGTCCGCAACGGAGCCAACTGAACTGCCGCAACTTTGTCGTGTTTCGCGCTATAAATATAGGAAAAAAATATATGAACACAACATTTTTTCAAGAATGTTACAATACAATTAAATACATGGTATTATGTTTACCTTCGCGCATATTGTAAGTATAATTAATTAACTTACCGACATTTGAGAAGCGTGTGGTGGTGCACCAGAAGTTGATTCGCTTAAGGATTCATCCGCCGAATCATTGTACGAGTCATCAAGTCCATCATACTGTAATAAATAATTACACATTTGTGAGTATTAAAATTAAACTTTACCGTGATTTTTTTTTAATTTGAAGTTCCCGTACGCCGTCTTTTTTCTCTTTATTTGTGTCATAAAATTTAAGGTAAATTACTATGCAGTTTACTTCTTTGTAAGATAATTTTGTAGTACTTTTTAACTTAGTAGATAGTGATGGCGTGAACTCTCCTAACCATCTTTAAGTACCAATTCTAAAATACAACACGTTGCAAAATTGCGTGTATTAAGGGCCCCTTTTCCCAAATTTATGTTTCTAAATCGTGTTGTTTTCCGAGAAATCATCATATTTAAAATCCTAAAAAAATATATAGTACAGTTAAACGTTTGATCTAGTGACTTTTTTGGATAAAAACACAATATTAAACATTTAACTCGATCAAAATCAGAAGTAACATCGATTTTGAAAGCATTTTCAGTTTTATGAGAATTAGGGGAACGCTATTTTTATGAAAATTTTACATTTCATTTACTAATCAGGTTTAACATTAATAATATTATCGAAATAACCAATTGGATAAATTTATAATTTAGCACTTTTTTTTCTATATACGTAAAATGCGACTCGCGCGCACCGCGCCAGTGCCGCCAGAGTCCAGCCGGACTTCATCGAGGGAGGACCTGTGCTAGTTTTGCTCGCGACCACGTTGTAATCGACGCTCGCGGATTAGAGCGGCGCCTACAAAGGCGAACACACCACAGTATAAATAAATAAGTAGTTTAATTTTATTAGAATATTGTTGATAAATAAATTAACTACTTATCCTATACTATTAAACGAGCAATATTTGCATATTTATATATTTTCAAAAATCTTTGAACGCAGTTCTATTTCTTTTTAAAAATAAAGGAATGTTGTTCAGCAAAATTGTCTATCTCCAGTATTTCTAGTACTTTCCCTCCAGGGCCCATCGATAACATCCACACTGTATATATACAAACAAAAATTTAAATAATATGCAAATATTGCTCGTTTAATATAGTATAGGATAAGTATATAATTTATTTATCAACAACATTCCTCGGATAGCTAATAAAATCAAACTACTGATTTATTTATACTGTGGCGTGCTCGCCCGCCTTCATAGGTCACCGGAGTTCATGTCGCGCCGGCTCCTGCGCAACGCGGGCGCGAGCCGTCTAAGTGCCTAAAATGCCTAAACTTTCGGGACAAGGGGCTCTTAAGGTTAAATGTAGTCACAAATAACGCCGGTGTGCACTCACCGAGCTCGCGTTGCTGAGCGAGTGCGGCGAGTGCGAGGCGTGCGAGTGCGGCGCGTGGTGGCGGTGCCGCGCCAGGTCCGTGCGCGCGCGGTGCGCCGACGTGTCCAGCAGCGACGAGCGCGGCACGGCCGCGTCCAGCTCGCGGGACAGCCCGGTGTACATGTGTCACTCACCGAGCTCGCGTTGCTGAGCGAGTGCGGCGAGTGCGAGGCGTGCGAGTGCGGCGCGTGGTGGCGGTGCCGCGCCAGGTCCGTGCGCGCGCGGTGCGCCGACGTGTCCAGCAGCGACGAGCGCGGCACGGCCGCGTCCAGCTCGCGGGACAGCCCGGTGTACATGTGTCACTCACCGAGCTCGCGTTGCTGAGCGAGTGCGGCGAGTGCGAGGCGTGCGAGTGCGGCGCGTGGTGGCGGTGCCGCGCCAGGTCCGTGCGCGCGCGGTGCGCCGACGTGTCCAGCAGCGACGAGCGCGGCACGGCCGCGTCCAGCTCGCGGGACAGCCCGGTGTACATGTGTCACTCACCGAGCTCGCGTTGCTGAGCGAGTGCGGCGAGTGCGAGGCGTGCGAGTGCGGCGCGTGGTGGCGGTGCCGCGCCAGGTCCGTGCGCGCGCGGTGCGCCGACGTGTCCAGCAGCGACGAGCGCGGCACGGCCGCGTCCAGCTCGCGGGACAGCCCGGTGTACATGTGTCACTCACCGAGCTCGCGTTGCTGAGCGAGTGCGGCGAGTGCGAGGCGTGCGAGTGCGGCGCGTGGTGGCGGTGCCGCGCCAGGTCCGTGCGCGCGCGGTGCGCCGACGTGTCCAGCAGCGACGAGCGCGGCACGGCCGCGTCCAGCTCGCGGGACAGGCCGGTGTACATGTGTCACTCACCGAGCTCGCGTTGCTGAGCGAGTGCGGCGAGTGCGAGGCGTGCGAGTGCGGCGCGTGGTGGCGGTGCCGCGCCAGGTCCGTGCGCGCGCGGTGCGCCGACGTGTCCAGCAGCGACGAGCGCGGCACGGCCGCGTCCAGCTCGCGGGACAGCCCGGCGCCGGACGGACCGCCTTCAGAGGACACGCTGCCACCGCCGCCACCGCTGCTCCTGCAATGTTAGATAAAACATATAGGACGGTAAATAGGTATCCTTGCTGTCGAATATTAAACCCAACATTATAAAATACTTTACTAAGTACGGGAGGAAGCCTTGTTGAACACATTATTATATACAAAGATATCACTCATAACAATGGTCAATACAATTAATTAATACCATGATTTTAACAACAGCAAGAAAAATAATTTATTTTAGAGACTCTTCTTCCTTCATATCATAAGATTATTTTTATGCATCATGCACTTCAGAATTTTCAATATTAAACTACTTCAAAAACATAAACAAAAATAAATTGTGACGTCAGTCATGTCACAGAGTTATCATTAACACATTATTAATAACTCCATAAAAAGTATAACTTACATTGTATCCGTTAGTGCAGCATTGTTCGGTGTGCTTGTCACAGGCGCGTGTGACGTCACAGGCACGGGCGGGTGTGCGACGGGCGGTGACGTCACCGGCGCTGACGTCACAGGCACGTTCACGGGCTTCACCTCGCTCGCTGTAGTTACAGTCACATCGCCGAGATCGGGAGGCTCTCGCTGCCTTTTCTCTGATTTATCCACTTTCGCGTACTCATCCTCTATAGGTGATAAATCAGATAGATCGCTGTCTGAACTCCATGGATCTGTGAAAAATATTATTTTTTTTAGATGAAACAGAGAACACAGAAAGCCCAATCAATTCTATTGTATTGTTTAATATTATGTACATGTAATGTTGAAACGTATGTAAGGTTATTGTATTATTTTAATAAAATTAATCACCATTTATAAGCAGTGGATCTGGATCCGGTTTCCTAGGTAATGGCGGTGTTTCTCGTCGTGCAGAGGGCTCGTGCGGCAACATCACTGGGAGACCAGCCTTCTTTTGCGTCTCCTGTTCACAGAAATTAAGGTTATTACGATGAATAATGTGCAATTTTAACAGATTTTAGTGTGTTTGTTATCTGGGTATGGCGATATTTTAGAAAAAATTTCAAGCAGTTTCCATTTTTTTAAAAATAAAGTAATGATTTCGTTGAGTAAAATTTTCTAACTACAGTATTAAGAGTACTTTTGCTTCATATTACAAAATTCCACCTGTATACAAAAAGCATATTGCGAAATTTTAATTTTCTCATCATGGTACTCCGTTTAATGCACTTATATGGTAGTTTGTCATGCGTACTAAGTGTGCATGTTAAGGCTTAGTACATATATCACGTGGTCATAGCGCGGCGTCAGGTTAGCGCTCTGTTTCACATTAAGGCTTTGTCAGACAGGACGCGTACTTAGCGCGCGTCAGAGCGTTAAGTTGACGCCGCGATATGACGCTAAGATGTGTTCTACTACCATCGTAGAATACCGTCAAACAGAGCGCCGGCGCTAGCAGTACGCAACGTTCTGTCGCGGCGTTAGGACGCTTTAACGTCGGGTGTTGTATTTTTTTACAAATTTTACTTTAGCGTCGGAGTTAATAGGCGTAAAATAATAATAAAATACTGCATAATGACCGAAAATTTGATAGAATTGGTTAGAAAATATCCATGCTTATATAATACGAAGGATAGTTCATATAAACTATAAAGATATATCAATGAAGGCAAAATCGGAGAGGAAATTAATGAAACTGGTAAGTAAAAAATTCTTCCGATTCCGGAGTTAATATCGCTGTACCTTGTTTTGTTCGTAAGTAATAATTATGTAAACAACATGCAGCTTTAATAATATCAATTGCTGTGTCCTAACGCGCGCTAAAGCGTTCTGTTTGACGAAGCCTCGCGCGACGTTAAAACAGGACGCTGCAGCGCTACTACGCAGCGCTAAAATACGCGTCCTATCTGACAAAGCCTTAAAACCCCTTCCCCGTGTATACCAACCAGCAGCAGCACCTCAAGGCGCGCGACACGCTCGTGCAGCGCCGATAGGGCGGCCGCGTACTCGCGATGCGCGTCGCGTAGGGTGTTGCTCCACCACTCCTCGCGCGCGCGCACCATGGACCGTGTGCGACGCCACTCGCGGAGCGCACGACGGGCCTGTACACGTGTTACAAATTATTGCATATACTTGGAAATCTTATTAATATTAAATTTACATAATTGAAATGTGATATCAGTATCTTTTTAATGCAAACAAGATTATAAATCGGTATTTTAAAAAACAAAGAAAATCATCGAGAAAATTTATTGAAAATAACATTTTCTGAGTTGATAATTATAATTAGTAGCATTCGTTTTTACAAAGATGATAAGCTATTCCTTCTTTCAATATTATTAAATATTTTATTCCTATATGTAATAAATAATAATATATTGGAATCAGCATTATAGCAAAATTTAGCGCCCGGTAAACTTCTTGGCCAAAAAGTATCGAGGTGGGGGAAGCTTTCGCATATAGAAATGTACTAAAACTTGATGCGCAAACTTCCCCCACCACGCTACTTTTTGACCAAGAATTTTGCCGGGCGCTATACCATAAATGTGTTTTTTTTTAATATAGTCATTCTAAAATTTCTTTGCATATTTTGATATTATCATGGACTAATAGAATCTAAAGAGGACTGATGATTGTCATACTAGAGATCGTACCCCGTAATTTCAGCTTATTGCTAGATGGCGCTCTCATTTGAGCTTATTATTTAATTTGCAGTTTTAAAAGCGCCACCTAGTGACCAATTTTAGAACTAAGGAAACAGCAAACTATCGATTTTCAATTATTACATCTAGAGGGCGTTGTTTTAAAAACTCCGGTGTTTTTGAATTATTATTTTAGTTTTTAGGGAGCATCTAAGGAAGTGAGTACCTCTATTACGATTTCGACACCCACTACAAACATTCGACATAGTGATCAGAGTAGTGTATATAATATAATTACAACACAGCTACAGGCACTTATAGACCGGGAGATACTGACACAAAATTTCGAGTCATTTGTAACAGGATGGCGGTTCTACAGGGGTCTTAGTACGCAATGACAAAAAGAAAAACGATGGCGTTAACGCTGGTACCGGCGGCTTAGTCGCGTGGGCGTTAGTCGAACTCGTCGGAAAATAGCGAAAGTCAAACGATTTGTAACAGTATGGCACTTATTTTTCCTGTAAGTTTGAGGATCAACAAATATAAATACAAAATTTCAAAGATCTAAGTGTTGGAAATCCTCACTTATATAAATTAATAATAAATTAAGTTTTCAAGTATAACAGCACTTTTTCCCCCTACTAGAAGTATGGCAAATATAATAATGGTCACATTTTATCAAATACTCTCCAAAAATCCAAATGCAATACTGGTACAAAAAGTTTGGCGAAATAAAATTTTTTTGCAGATTTTCGGCGGTATGGCGACCATTTGGAATCGTCCGAAAAGTATGGCATGGCGATTTTCGTAAATGGCTGCACGACGATAGTTACCTGTGCAAAAGTTAGCCTGGTACAAATGGTTGAATGATTGTTTTATTTAAATCAACACATTCGCGTCGGTATGGCGGGCTGTAAGTCACACCGGAAAAGTATGGCATGACACTACCGCCTACTACTTTTTTATGGGCTATCGGTAAATTCTAAAATTTTTGTGTTACAAATCGTTTGACTTTCGCTATTTTACCGACGAGTTCGACAAACGCCCACGCGACTAAGACACCGGTACCAGCGTTCACACCATCATTTTTCTTTTTGTCATTGCGTACTAAGACCCCTGTAGAACCGCCATCCTTGTTACAAATGACTCGAAATTTTGTGTCAGTATCTCCCGGTCTATTATACGTCTTACATTGAAATTTATGCTCTAATTGTTCGAGTATTTCTTTGATAAATACAGTTCATAGCAACGCGGTGGTGGAGCATCTTAAGGAAGTGAGTACCTTTAATAAGATTTCGACACCCACTACAAACATTCAACATAGTGATCAGAGTAGTGTATATGTTACGGCTAAAGGTAGGTGAGAACATAAACTTAAGATTAGCCGGCTAAACTTAGGTTTATTTTCGACGAGGTGTTAATGTTAGTTTGTTCTATCTTTAGCCGGCTAAACTTAAGTGTAACCGCAGGCCCGTGGCTAAAAATGTCGGGGTGGGTAGATTTGGTTACTATAATACATGTAAGGAACAGGGCGAGTGTTTTCTGGCACTTCGCCGGCTGCTGCCGCAGCACGCTCGCTGCGCTCGCTCGGCTCGTGCGGGTCTTAAGAGTTCTAACCTAACCTAACCTAGCCACCAGCTTTCTGCCCTGAGTCGGGGTGGGTAGATTTGGTTACTATAATACATGTAAGGAACAGGGCGAGTGTTTTCTGGCACTGTGCGGGCCCCTCAAGCCCTCCACCGGCCCGGCGCTAACCAAATCTACCCACCCCGACATTTTTAGCCACGGGCCTGCGGTTACACTTAAGTTTAGCCGGCTAAAGATAGAACAAACTAACATTAACACCTCGTCGAAAATAAACCTAAGTTTAGCCGGCTAATCTTAAGTTTATGTTCTCACCTACCTTTAGCCGTGACATATATAATATATATTCTTTATTTTCTGTTAAAAAAAATGTCTATATCTTTTTTCTTCTTAAGTATTCTCTTGTAAACAGTATTATTTATATGACCATAAAATACGGGAAAAGAAAAAAAAATGTGGATGAACAGCGATGATTTGAACCAGCATCTATCGATTTTAAAGTACGAGACTCAGTCAACACAGCTACAGGCACTTATACGTCTTACATTGAAAGGAGATTGCCCAAGTGACTATGGCACTTGGTATCGCAATCAAACTTATTATGTCAAGATGAAATATAGCTCAATTTAAAGCTTGATGTTAGTACTTTTAGAAACTATTAAAGTTTTTATGTAAATAAGCCGCAGTTCACGACAATAAAAATAAAACAATAGTTTTATTCAACGCTTCAAAAAAATACTTTATCGAGTTTATACTAACGATGAACGTTAAGTTTTACATTTATTACATAGGTAATATTTTAATTTACAAGACAAATGTGAAAAGTAAATCGTAATAAACATTATAATTCAAAATAAATAACGTCGAACAATGCGTCGAACACATTCATTCAACTATGACATATGACGCAGGACGCTTGCAAGAGAGATATATGTGTCAAAACCGAAACTTTTACTTTTATTTCTATTTATTCGGTATAATTACGACTTAATAGTGATAAATATGATCATTATAAATACAAATAGGAATTAACAATATCACGAACACGTGACACAACTAGTATTTTACCGATTCCATACGTGGTCATACATGTTTCAAAAGAATAACTTTTACTATTATTTCAATTTATCCGGTATCATTAAGACTTAATATTGATACATATGATCATTACATTACATTACATTACATTACGGAGCACATGCTGGAACTGCAATAGTAATTAGGGATAATATAAAGCATTGCCTACTCAGACCGTATGAAACCAACTATGTGCAAGCTACAACCATACAGATAAATGACCAAATTGGACCACTAAATCTCTCAGCCGTATACTGTCCTCCCCGTCATATTGTTAAAGAGAATTTGTTTACTCAATTCTTCAAAGGATTGGGAAAACGCTTTATAGCTGGCGGTGACTGGAACGCGAAGCACTCGTACTGGGGATCGAGACTGATAACTCCCCGAGGCAGGGAATTGAAAAATAGTGTCGAGGCCAACCATTTGCTCACTATGTCAACTGGAGAACCCACATACTGGCCCACTGATATCAATAAAACACCCGATCTTCTGGACTTCTTTATAACAAAAGGTATATGTCAACAGAATACTCATATCGAGACAAGCCTAGATGGATCTTCTGATCACACACCAGTACTGTTGACTGTGGGTTCGACTGCTTTATTCCGAGATACCCAGAGCTCGTATTTAACCAATGTAAAAACAGACTGGAACTGCTTCCGAAAACATCTAGAGGACAATATTATTCTCAAGCTTCCACTTAAAACTGCTGAAGACGTAGAAAATGCATCTCTATACATAACAAACTTGATTCAAGTGGCAGCGTGGATAAGCACTCCTATATTGAAAGAGTCACATGGCAATACTTTGATTCCACTTGAATTACGCGAAAAAATAAGTGAAAAGCGTCGCCTTCGTAGAGTTTGGCAGCTTTCCCGTAATAGCGAAGATAAGAAACTCCTAAACAAAGCTATTAAGGATCTTAAAAACCTCCTTCATGTAACTGCAAATGATTCCGTCAAACAAAGACTAGAGAAAATGTCACCTAATGCTCATGGAATACACTCCCTCTGGCAGGCCACCAAGAACTTACCTCAGCCCCAACAGTGTTCTCCTCCAATTAGGAACGGGAACACATGGGCTCGAACAGACGCAGAAAAAGCTGAGACCTTCGCTAATTATCTCACTGAAGTGTTTAAGCCTAATGAAGCAGTAAACCCTGAAGACCCTGAAATAGATCGTGTTCTAAATCAAGATCTACAATTATCTTTACCAATAAAACCGACTTCTCCACGGGAACTACTGAAAGAAATCGCCGACTTGGACTCAAAGAAGGCTCCTGGGTTTGACATGATTACTCCAAAGGTAATCAAAGAGCTTCCTAGAAAGTGCATCGTCTTTTTGACATCTCTTTTTAATGCAATATTCAGAACATCTCATGTACCTACAATCTGGAAAATATCAGAAGTAGTTATGATACACAAACCCGGAAAGCCAGTCAACGATGCCTCATCTCATCGTCCGATTAGCCTAACTCCGATCTTAAGTAAATTATGGGAAAAGATTACTCTCACTCGGTTACGCCCATTTATAGATTCTGACCAAGTCATACCTGACCACCAGTTCGGTTTTCGAAGGAAACACTCGACCATAGAACAAGTACATAGAGTCTACCACACTGTGCGACACTGTCTAGAGAAAAAAGAATATTGTTCGGCTGTTTTCCTAGACATCCAACAAGCTTTCGATCGAGTCTGGCATAAAGGGTTACTATACAAAATAAAAAAAAGTATTCCGCATACTTTCTATCCTTTACTAGCCTCATACCTCAGTGAAAGAATGTTTAGAGTAAAATATGGAGATGCCAGATCTGCTCTACATAGCTGCTATGCCGGAGTACCCCAAGGATCGGTTCTTGGTCCTACATTATATAACATATTTACTAGCGACCTTCCCCAGCTGCCTAATGTAACAGTAGCAACATATGCTGATGATGCAGCATTCCTCGCCTGTAACACCAACCCAGAGGAGGCGACTAATTTACTACAAGTTCAACTCGATTACACAAATGAGTGGCTTAACAAGTGGCGTATTAAAGCTAGCGTCCCAAAATCTCATCACATAACGTTCACCTTGCGACGCGGGAACTGCTCAGCGCCCAAATTAGGTAACAACACCTTACCACAATCAACCTGTGTCAAATACCTGGGGTTCTATCTGGACAGAAGGATGACATGGAGGGAACACATAAAAAATAAGCGAAATGAAGTAAATTTTCGATTCAGAAACTTACTTTGGCTTCTTGGGAGGCAATCGACCCTATCCCTGAGCAATAAACTGAGAGTTTACTGCTCGGTGATTAAACCGATTTGGACTTACGGTATTCAGTTGTGGTCATCGGCCAGCAAATCCAATATAAACTGCCTTCAAAGAACACAGAACAATATTCTAAGATCGATATCAGCTGCTCCATGGTACGCCCGCAATTCAGAAATCCACGAATATCTGGAAATGCCCACAGTCACTGATGAAGCAAAACGCTATACAGCTAAATACAGAGATCGTTTGACATCACACCCAAACCCATTATCACACATACTTTTACAGCCTAAAAGTATACACAGACTGAAGAGAGCTGATGTGCTTCCTAATTAAGACGAACTAAGGCACTGGCCTTACCTTCGTCCAATCGTCCAAATAAACTCAACCGACCTGCTTATAGTTGTTTGACTGATTGCAGATTTGTGACATCAAAAAAAAAAAAAAAAAAAAAAAAATATGATCATTATAAATACAAATAGGAATTAACAATATCACGAATACGTGGCACAACTAAAATTTTACCGATACCACCCGTGGTCATTCTCCTTTATGCTCTAATTGTTCGAGTATTTCTTTGATAAATACAGTTCATAGCAACGCGGTGGTGGAGCATCATAGAGTAACTTATATAGGATTGTGGAGCATCTTAAGGAAGAGAGTACCTTTAATAAGATTTCGACACCCACTACGTGCCCACTACAAACATTCGACATAGTGATCAGAGTAGTGTATATCTTTATAATATAAAAATGAATCCCAAAATGTGTTGGTAAGCACATAACTTGAGAACGGATTAACCGATTTCGTTAATTCTTTTTTTATAATATTACTTGAAGTTCGAGGATGGTTCTTATGTAGAGAAAACGTGAATATGTACCACGGGCGAAGCCGGGGCGGACTGCTAGTCTTATATATAAAAATGAATCGCAAAATGTGTTGGTAAGCGCATAACTCGAGAACGGCTGAACCGATTTCGATAATTCTTTTTTTATTATATTCCTTGAAGCACGAGGATGGTTTTTATGTAGAGAAAACGTAAATATGTACCACGGGCGAAGCCGGGGCGGACCGCTAGTAATATATATTATTTAAATTCTTTATTTTCTGTTAAAAAAAATGTCTATATCTTTTTTCTTCTTAATTATTCCCTTGTAAACAGTATTATTTATATGACCATAAAATACGGGAAAGGAAAAAAAAAAAGATGTACGGCAATGATTTGAACCAGCATCTATCGGTTTTTAAGTACGAGACTCATCAATACAGCTACGGGCACCTATACATCTTACGTTGAAATTTATGCTCTAATTGTTCGAGTAATTCTTTGACAAAAACAGTTCATAGCAACGTGGTCCATGGTCTTAGATCATTAAGTAATGGATGGAGTACGCTGGCAAATGTTCTAACTAAACTTTCTGCTGATTTTGGTGCGGGGAAGGTAACTCACACTATTGAAACACAATCACACATTCACAAAAATAATTTGTGTCACGAAAGTCGTAAAAATTTATGACCTTTTAAGCGACGAGTTTTTAAATTCAACTCTATCTCTAAGTTCATAAAGATTAAATTTGTATTTCATTCCAAGTTGTCTCGTGGGGAGTGCGGTTCAATATCGCGTTCTAAATTCAACTTTATAACTTAGATCATAAAGATTAAATTTGTATTTCTTTAATGCCTCAGCCCCCGGAATCACAGACACAATAGAAAATCTATTGTGTCGTGGGCCGTGGTCCGATCGGGCCGCTCGGTGGTCAAGGGGCTAAAAGATAGACTCGTAAGGAATGCGGTTTATCGCGTTTTAAATTCAACTTTATCTCTTAGTTCATAAAGATTAAATTTGTATATTTTCTTTCCATGATAGTCTCGTGGGGCCACATCAATGATCGAGTAAACGACTCGATTATTTGTCTTGATCATATCGCTAAACGATACATCGACGATTATTAGAAATTGCATTAAATTAGAAATGTACGTTAAAAAAATATACACAAATGAAAGGTTATTCCATCTTTTTTAATATTCGACATGTTTGAATTGCTTCTGCAAGGCTTGACAGTGCAAAACGGCATTTTTAGCGGAGCACTCGCAGACGTCCTTTCGATGTTTTAGCCTAGGAAAACGCAGAGTGTTTGTAATCGATTACGCAAGTAGTTTTTATGAAAGCATAAGATTTTTCGATTCGAATAATCTTATACCTCGACAAAAGGGGAAACACCTGCGAGTGTTATCGATTACTTAATGATCTAAGTCCATGGTGGTCACGAAGTCACTCTCGAACAGCGAACATGCTTTGAGTTAAAATTGTACCGTAAAATAGCGTTTTTTGTTAAAAATCTGTAATAGCACCCTTATTGTGGTGCTTTTTTTTTGTAATGAATTTACTACGCTACTGTATTTTCTTTGTTTTAGACTTTAGTTCAATACTTAATTAAACACCCATACAATTTTGTCACGAGTCGCCTCTGGTCAAACTAACCGTTATTAGTGTTACGTTTACTCAAAATACAAAAATGAAGAAAGTATTATTTTACGCTTATTAAATCTTTAAAACTAAAACAAAATGATTTGGAGGTAGGGAGGTGGATTTCCTCAATCGAAAAAGGGAGAGACTAGTCTACTCGACCGGCCGGCCGTAAAGGCCCCGATTATTGATGGCGGAAAGTTGTATATATGCTCTGTAGCGAAAACATTTCGCTTGCGCGATTCAGAGCAAAAAATAACATTTAAATAAAAATATTTTTTTGCGTATTATATTTTACGTATTATATTTTACGTTATAGTTTACGTTTTTTGCGTATTATATTTTACGTCAAGATACTATTTGGCACATTGATTTTTTTTGTAGCGACATCTCTTAGCTTCATTAAACCGACTTAATGCTCTAAGGCGACATCTAGTTCTTAAACGTATAAAAAAGCTTATAAAAATGCCAAATGCTACTGTGAGTGACATCTATCGACAAAATTGGGAACTGAGAAACGAGTTACGTTTTTTACTATGGCGATTGTAAGTCTTCTTGAATATATTAGTCTATGATATTATTAAAAAAATTAAACATCAACATGTGGTCATCACCTTTTCATACTTGTCCGTAGCGCGTCTGGCCGCGTGCGTGGCGCGCGCTAACGAGTCCCTCAGCGCATCATCGGGCGGCGCTCGCTGCGCCCACCACTCGCGCATGCGCGTTGTTATCTCTGCGCCGCTACCACCACCCGCTTCCATGCCCACCAGCTATTGAATACATTTATAGTTAATTAAGATTGGAAAACCCTTACTTAAAGGGGTTCTCAAGCTACATATTACATAATTTATAAGTCATCACTTATGTATAGCTCATTATTTTTTAATTTTAGTTATAGTTTGTAATATAATAATTAAGTTCATTTAACCCTCACATTTAACCATACTTTTAGCATGTAAGAAACCATTGTGATTTTGAGAAATAAAGGCTTTTTTTATTATTTTATTTAAGATTGGAAAAATGTGAACGCAGTTTTTAATATCTCCTTTAAAAATTAGGTCCACTTATAATTGATAACCGTAGGGTCCAGATTAGAAATTTCATTAATTTTTAATGTGATCAAAAAATTTAAGAAACAAGAATGTGTAAAATACAATCTTCCATAGGAATAAATAGAGTTTAGAATTTTCAAAGTCGGTCCAGTAATTTTTTATTTATTAATCACAAATTGCAAATAAAAACACCTTATATTACCAAGAAAAATACACTATACCGTCAATAAAACACTAACCTCATTGACTAGCGCCTTTAGTTGCAAAATGTCCGGATGACGCACAGCCGCCGCAGCTGTCTCAGCGGCCGCCTGCTGCGAATCCTCTTCCTCCACTTGTTGTCGCCGCTGACGTTCTCGAGATGCCCTATAATTATTTATTTTTAACGTGATAACGTTTATAAAATCATTTTAGTCGGGTGACATGTTCAGAAACTTGAGTCACACCAAAACCTCACGAGCGCGATCGCAGGTATAACGAGAGAGAGACGGACCGATCTCCCGTCTCATCTCGAGCGCTGCCACCAATAAGACGTTATCACGTAAACATCTCGATCGTAAACCACAAACAACCAATAAATATTTTTAAGTGGTGCAATTTGTTTACCTTTCTTCTCTTTCTTTATCAGCGGCCAACGACTGTCGTATAAGATGCGCCACTTCGCTATTCTCAGGATCTTTCTCTCTACCGATGAGAAATTTAACCGGACCGGACGTGTTTCTCAGTACGGATGCCGCGTAAGCTTGTGTGACACCGACCTATGAAAAAAAGTAATTTGTTCTTAAAATTATAAACGTTTTTGTTAAATGATTTATAACATACATTTTATTATATTAAGTTCTAGTAGTTACTATCAAGTTTCTACTGTATGTATTTTTATCCAATATTAACGTAACCATGCTTTATTGTGCTGTCTTGTAGTGTATAAATCGTATAAAATTAGTCTTTCAAAATTTATACTCGACTATTTTATAATAATTTATGAATAATAAACTTACCAAACTCTTCCCATCGACCTCAATGATCTGATCGTTAACTTGTATACGTCCGTCCCGCGCGGCGGCTCCGCTCTCAGTGATCGTCTTCACAAATATGCCCAGTTTCTCTAAGCCCGCGTCGGCGCCAACACCCATACCTGAACAAATTATCTTGTTTGTAAAACTGGCCAAGTGCGAGTCGGACTCATGCACTGAGGTTTCCGCACAAACCTGTTTTTTTTTTAATATTATTGTAATATTAAATTTATACTTTTCTCAAATTTTCCTTTATCTGTGCTATAAGACATTGCTTCGTAGGTTTTGATTCCTTGGCATTTACAGCATAAACGGTTGTAGTGGCTTAGAAGTATGATTTTTTCACAGCTTCAAGAAACAATTGAACTGATTATTGGGTATAAACCCTATACTTTACAGTTGTATTCGATGTTCGCAACGTTGCAAATCCTACTACTATTATAAAGGCGAAAGTTTGTAAGTATGGATGTATGGATGTATGGATGTTTGTTACTCTTTCACGTAAAAACTACAGAACCGATTACAATGAAATTTAGCACACATATAGACGGTAACTTGGATTAACACATAGGATAGGTTTTATCCCGGAAATCCCACGGGAACGGGAAATATGCGGGTTTTCCTTTGAAAACGCGGGCGAAGCCGCGGGCGGAAATCTAGTTACAGCAATAAAGTTATCAAACACACCGATAATGGACAGTCCGAGCCCGTCAGCGCCCTTGACCAGGTCGACGGGGAACACGTGCATCTTCTCCACTCTCTTCTCCAGCTCGTACTCAGCGGACGCGGCCACCGGGTCCACGTCCTCGTTGCGGCGGTCGTACTCGCGCACAGAGTGGGTTGAGAACACGCGCATTGGATCCGTACTGGAAATATAAAATAGGACCGAAGTGAAATCTCATTCTAGTACAAATGTAGAGTTGATAAAGATTTTTTCTCAAATGTCTTTTTTAAAGTGAAACTTTTATTACATCTCAAACTTTTTGGTCTGTGTAGCGCATGTCGCGTGACGGTCGAACCGTACGATAATTATCGTACAAATACGATAATTTTGTGCCTAAGTTTCACTTTTACCGTGGTTTCATAAAACCACACAACATTTTATTTTCGGAATCATTAATATTATATCGTGCAAAAAATGTGTTCGATTTGGAAAATAGTTAAGAACTAATCCGTTCTTATTGCAAATTATCACACAATGTTAAAAAAGCCTATGAGTATCTAAAATGGGCAAATATAAAGTGACATACCTGAATTTAACTTTACTACTTTTCTTAACAAATACTGGTGGGTAATAATCGTCATCATCATCCTCTTCTATAGGAGGTAGACCGGCAACCTGCAATTTAAAAAAATTGTTGTAGTGATTATAAGCGAGTATTTTTTATGTAATTTAGATTGTAATACATATGTAAAACAGTTACAGAACTGCATTTATAAATTATTTGTTTAATTCATGTTTGTGTTAAATTTAGACACTTGAGCTTAATTAGCACTATTGGAGATGGGATTAATCGACTCTTTTACTTGTAATCCTGTAGCCACCCAAATCAACGAAACACATTCACAAACGCACTATTCATCTATCCACTCACTTCCGTATAAAAGTGTCCATCTTCAAAGTAATGTATGCCGTTCTCTTCCGCGAGTTCCCGTAACGCTCTCGGCGGGTAGGACTCGAACACGCCCTCCGGTTCGGGCGGCGCGGGGGGCTCGCGTGTGACGTCACGCGCTCGGTCCCCGCCCGCGCCCGTGTCCGCCTCCAGCGAGACGAACTCGTAGCTCTCGTCCACTGACTGCATACTGGTGGGACAATGATAATTTTATATTATCGTCGGATGGGATGTGACAATTGGTTTTTTTTTAAATCTTTTTTTTATTAAGGGATTTTTGTCCTAAAGGACGATGACAATCCCATCGTACCTTGTATACAAATATTTAACACATAACGACAATTGGTTTTATTGAATTGAAAACTTACAGATATGGTATATGTTAATACTAGATTTCCGCCCGCGGCTTCGCCCGCGTTTGCAAAGGAAAACCCGCATAGTTCCCGTTCCCGTGGGATTTCTGGGATAAAAACTATCCTATGTGTTAATCCAAGTTATCCTCTATATGTGTGCTAAATTTCATTGTAATCGGTTCAGTAGTTTTTACGTGAAAGAGTAACAAACATCCATACATCCATACATCCTTACAAACTTTCGCCTTTATAATATATATTAGATATTAGATACGCGTATAAACTTTGTAACATTTTGACTATGATATCTGTGATCATATCTGTTATTTACGATCTTTAACAATAAAGCTCATAATATTTTAAACTAATGTATGAAAAAGTATAACACAAAAACAAAGTTTGAGATATGTTTATAAGTTCTTTTACTAATATTCTCAATGATTTTGCGTTTTACACGCTTCTGTGTCACATAAAATACAATCAAGGAAAAAAGCGATTATTACTAGGTATTTTACATTAACATTTAACATTTCAAGCATAGTATAAAATAGTTTATATGAATGCACAATCACCTCTCGTACGAGAGCACAGACTGGTAGCTGTCGTTGAGCGAGACGCCGTTGTCGTGCGGCAACGCGTGCGGCGACAGCATCGCCACTATCTCTTGCGCCTGCTCGTCCGACAGCAGAGCTTCTTGCCTTTATCGTGATAGAACATTCATTATATAGTAAATGTTATTATTTGTCAAAATCATACTATACAGACCGGTCTGCATAGGAAACCTGAAACTATATAGAAAATATATGATTTCAGTTATCATGTCACGTAAATCGAATAATAATAGAACTTCGATGTGTATTATGCTTTTAGGCTTTCCCATAGGTACTGATCGATCTTAACGTTTCACTCGGTATAGTTCATAATTCTTAGCTAATAATTTTATTATTTATGCAAGTACGTGAAAATATGTTTTTTTCTTCAATATCAGATGTATTCTGTATATCAATAATTAATAGAAAAACATAAAAATATCTTATCTTAAGCCTACCTATTGAAGAAGAATAGAATTAAACATTATTATCGCCTTAAATATTGTTTGTATTTAATCTTAAAAACGAATTAATAATATTTATGATTTAGAACACTGCCTAAATTACACTAAATTAGGGCCAATTGATACTGCAGTCTTAATTATGTAAACTTTCTTTCATACTGAGAACAACCATATAAAATCACGAATACCTGTTTAATTCCAAAATAATTACATTGTTGCGAAATCAAAAACACAAATCGCAAGACATACAAAGAAATAATGTCCGCAATCAAAGCAACATTAGAATAAGTAGAAATTACACGTCTACAAAATGGCACATACATGAAAGTAACAGTTGACGAGAACTAACCAAGCTTACCTAAGTTTTTTCTCCAGAATACTGCAATGTGATCGGGCAAGAATGAAGCGTTGTGCAGGCAGCATGCAAATGATAAAAATACGACGTTTAATTCATGTATGAAGCTGGCAGTAGAACTTATGATTCGCAAATAGTATACTTACATGTATAATAGATTGTAAATAAAGAAATAGCGTGCAACAAAAATAATATTATTACAATATAATAACATTTCCTAGCTACATCAACACAAGAAAGTATTGAACGAGAAAGAAAGTAGCGTATATAATAAGTCTCATAGAAACAGTAAAGCAACATTAAAAGACAATAGAATAAAAAGTTTATTACATAACTATAAAGCAGTAAATCGCGGTGTATCATAATTGCAAAAAATCATTAACTCTCATGTATTAAACATATTATACCATTGAACATTATAAGGCTTAAGAGTCGGTCAGCCGTCGTGCGATTATTACCAACACTTAGTTATTAATGTAAACAATAAATCGTACTGATTATCTCTTGCTGTAAACAAAAAAGGTTACAAAGAAAAACGAGTTAATCAGTGTTCAAAACTGTAACACATAAACATCATTCATATCGCCTTAACTGCGCAAAACCGGCATATTACGGCTGTAAAAGCATGATAACTATTAATTTAGTTTAATTCATTTATCTCATTTATGTTCGGTATGTGAGTCGCACCTGGAGCTCAAGAGTATCTCGGCCTCGTCCGGCGTCATGCTGTCCGGCTGCTTGGCGTCCGCGTCGTCGTAGCTGTCCGCCGCGTCGCCGCGCGCCTCCGCCGGGTTGTCCTCCGACACGCTCCATTGGCTGGTGGTCGATTTGTCGAGCACCTCTATGGAGCCTTGGCTCGCTTCGCTCACTACTACGCCCGAATCCTAGAAATAAAGGGTAGGGTGAGATACAAGCATAGTTTCGGGCATTCTATACAAAAGTTATTATGTGTCAGAAAAGTCACGAAACTAGGTAGACAGAGTTTAAGGGCTTTACAATAGAAATATGTATTTACAAATATTATGACATTCTTTAACCCATAGCATATAGGTAAGGGATAATTAAAAAATCATGTTTTATTATAAGCAACTAAACGAAGCCCTTGCAGCTTAGTTGACCATGTACAGTTCTAATATGGGTAAAGTGGTTTATAATCCTAGCAAAGAAACAATTAATCGGCTTATGATGAACTTACTAAGCCTCATACACAATGCTCTTTAACATAATATCCCTACATATTCAATAGCTAGGTACATTATTAAATTCAATATACACATACATACTTAGATAAAGTATAATTAATTATTTAAGAGAGTACCTAACCCAAAAAGATCTCCGCCAATCTTCTTTTCATACACACATTCGAACGATCATAAGTTACTATATTTCTCACCACCCTATTCAATAACCACCCACACATACATTCCGTTGCTACTGACCTGCTGTAAAACCGACAGCGTATCCGGGTCGGATCTCGCGCGTTCCGCATCGCGTATATCGCGGGTGAGAGGCGGCGGTGGTTCCCTGTACTCAGCGGGTCGCAGCCTGGCCACCACCTCTGGGGAGGGCTCGTTGAACCCGCCCTCGTCCGACACGCTGGGCGTGCGGGAGCGGGTCCGACCCGTGACCTCATCCGCCTCTGATAATTTGCGACCGCCGCCTACTGGAATATGCCAATTTTAGAGTCTGTAACTTACATGCCACTAATGTTAGCAAAATAACAAGAAAGTTGGATAGCTAATATTCTATCAGCACTATTAATAATATAAATACAAACAAATCATGTTAACATGTGTTTCATTCATTATTCGACGATTCATTTAACGTAAAAAGCGATCGCTAAAAATTTGCTACAGTACCGACTTAGAGGTCGTCACAATAACAAGATCACTTTTTTTTTATAAAATGAAGATAGAGTATAATAGTGTTATAATAATATTTTTAAATGTAACGATGTTATTGCTAACACGCGATGTATTTAGGTTAAGAAGAAATTAGGTTAATACTTCTAATTTTGAAACTAGTTCGACCACAGGTACTCGCATTAGGTCATTAGCGTGCAAGTATCCGGTACAATAAACATACATCTCACAGAATGCTATTTCGATATTCCATTGATTCAACTATTTGGTCATGAAGATATTTTCACAAAAGAAAATTTTTGTTCCAATATTCATAAAAATTTTACCGTAAAAAAAATCTACATAGTAACGTCATATTAAAAACGCAACGGATACGTTAATACCAAGGTTAATACCAATGAAACTAATAAAGTAACACAGTTTAATAAGCGATAGGTAAATAAAATGACAATCATTTAGTCGTAGTGGCTAATGTAGTACATTGAGCGGCTGGCGAGCTTCGTATTAATTAACACCAGTGTACGTTCAATGGGAGCTTTGTTTGCTATTAATTTTCTGCCATAGCTACACTAAGATTAGACTTATCGCTGAAAGAAACTACTACGCCAGCGCACCGCTATGAAAAACTTTATTGTTTCTCAGATAAGAAACGGTTGTACAAACTTGAAGCAATACGGCAACTGATGATCTAATGAAAACATTTTCTCATTTTTCTTTTGTATAAGTACATACTTGAGCTCAATAGCTACTTCTTTTCTTATTCATACCACGGCTTTGCGAATAAGTCATCGTTCTGAAATTTTATTAGGTCAAGTTTCCTAATAGGGTGCTGTCATAAAAAATATCTTTTTAACTCGTATTATATGTATCTTAAAACAAGCTCCCATCCTACACAATAGCTATATGGGGCCTAAAGCTATACTGATAGTGAATTCAATGATTTTGAAGAGAAACAATTAATAACTATAACATAATGAAATCATACCACTCGAGACGTGCGAAAGATAAGAACTTTTGTTAAACATTACATTTTTTTCTTATATTTATTTCAGTCATTATGTTATTACTGATTCAGGCAGACTTATGATTAATGATTATAGCACATATGAACTAATAAATCAAGGTCATTACCAACACAATCATTAATTATTTATTTGTTATTTACTTATTTATTTTATAAATAAATAGATTTTTATACTGCATTAATAAACTGGAAAATACTAAGGGCCGATTTTTCAATGCTTGGATAAAACTTATCCGTCCAATAAAGTATTACACGATAATATTTAAATGTCACGTAAACTGTCAAATACGGGCAATTAGAATACGTTTTTAAAATGGTAGTTTTATACATTATTCGACGAATAAGTTTTATCCAAGCATTGAAAAATCGGCCCTAAGGGAAATACATTATACTTATCAAAATACTTTACGAACGTAAGTTTTACCCGAAAAATGTCTAATCAGATCTGACCATTATTTTATATGATCCAGAATAAAGGCAACCTATTTTCCTGAAGCAAGCAACGCCGCAGGCCAATTTAATTTATCAACCATGAACGTAAAATATTTATGTATCTGAATACATTTAATGAATCAAATCTATTATGTTAATCAAAAGTCACGCACCGTTAAAGCGAAACATTTAACATCTCACTTGCTTTCATTGAAGAAAGAGCATTCAATATCTATACATCCGTCTCTGACTATATTATGTATATACGTATGTTAAAGGGAACAAAGGTAACAAACCAATGCAACACCCGCAGAGGCGCATATCGCACGGCCGGTGCAGGCAGACCTGCTTCACTTCATCCCCACGCCATCGCGAATCCTGTGTGTCCGCACTACGCACACTCACCCGCACATTTAACTCGAAACGCCGTATTTTGTATAATTTCAATCAACTGCCCGATAATATTCTATATAGTACTGCGCGCGCGGTTTGATTTTTGTATATCATTGTAACTCACTTGTAAAACATACACAATTTTCAGAACTGTCTCAGAAGCATTTTTAGAGTCATTCAAGCATTTTTTTAAAATAACGTGTTTGGGTATCTGAGATCTCTAAAAAATTTGTGTCAAACTGCTTGATACACCATTGAAACAAAATAAACATGAAACGATGTATATTTTGATGTAAGATAATTTTGTAACTTAATAACTACTTGTAATATGAGCATTCACTTTAAATACAATCTTTGGCAAAAAACTATCAAAAATGAAAGAAAATCACAAAAAACTACAAAGATGGAATCGAGTCCGTTTCCCGTAAATGTGTTGCGAAAATTTAGCCGCAGTTGTTTTTAGATATGTATCTCTAACGTTTTGTGAGATGAATGCACTTATTCACAGTTGAATTCAAAGTGTACTTCACAAACAGAACCGTATATTAAATTATAAAATGAGCTTCACGACACAAGCGAACAATTGAGATTATATTAAGTGTCCCAGTTAAATGCAAAGTAAATAGGTAGGGGCGTACAGGACGACGTCGGTCGAGTTACTGCGTCGTCGCGGCGGAGGCGGCGCCGGAGCATCTAAATCGGGATCGACTCGCAAGTCTCGCAACTCAAATACCTTGACTTCCTCAATATTACATTGAACCCGCTGAGCACGAGACCGCCAAACTAATGTCAATCCACACCCACTTATTCCAACCTCTGACGCTAATTTGCAAGTGTTTGATACACTTCTTCATATGATTTAAGATTTTTATCCGTTTATTTTCCAATTTCAATTTGTTTATTTAATGCGAGCGAAGTTTATACACTGAATATGAGAGAGATGAGTTTATTAATGTTAATAAAAAGGTGGCGGCGCCACTGATAAACCGATTAAAACATTTGAATGACGTTATTATCTATATAAGTAATTTTATTTTAATACATTTACGAGTACTTTACTAGCGTAGTTAAACAAAAAAATGTTATGATAGCTTATCGATAACGAGATAAATATATGTATCTTTATTTTTAGGAAAACATCTAAAATAATAAATACTTACATTGTGATGGTGAAACTGGTGTTGGAGAGGTGGAACGCGGCAGACTGTGCACTGGAGATGCTAAAGGTGACGTTAGCGGTGACCGATGGACCTCATCAATGATGTTCACCGGTGACTCCGGTGTTGAGGATCGACGTTTATCCTTTTCCTCCCAATCCGCGCTATAATTGTTCCGTTCATACTTTTCCTCTTCAAATTCAGTCGGAGATCTTGGAACAACATCACACACATCCGGGCGCTGTGGCACAGAAGGTGCAGGTACGTTTTCCTCTAACACTTCTTGAGAAGACGGTATCGGAGACCTCGGTGGTCTATCATATAAGATTGGTTTAATGTCATTGTTATCGGCGTCTGTCTCCAAAGGAGGTGAAGACTCTTCAGTTAAGGAAGTGACAGGAGATATGCTGTCGGTATGTAAGCTTTTGTCTTCGGGTATTGGTGGTGGTGGAGACCTTGGCATTCGTACAGGTGGAGATGGTAAGATTTTGTGAAATTTGACAGGAGAAACACTTCCTTCACCCACTATAGTAGTTGACGTGGTAATTGTAGATACACGTTCCACAATTTTTGGCGAGTGTGAATACATATCAGTGCGAGGTAATGGTTTAATTTCTTTATCAAGCACATCTTGAACATCAGGCGATACAGAAGTCCTTGTTTCCGTTTTTTGAATCACTGTTGAATAAATTTCACCTTTAACGATAGGCGAAGTTTCAGACCTGACGGTGGGAGATATACCATTATTGGATCTAGGGGAAGGTAATACAGGTGCGATATTTTTTACAGGACTAGGTGATTTCGCAGCATGTACACTTCGATTGACTAAAGCAGAAGGCAGAGTTGAAGGACGTTCCAAGTGCGTGTCTCCAGCGCCCGGCGAGAGGGGTGGAGAGTACACACGAGACGGTACAACATATCTATCCGTAGCTTCTGGCGACTTTCTTTCCTGTGCTATATATTTATTTTCTACTTTTTGTTCATTTTCATTTCGAGGTCTGGATTTATTAAAATGAGACGTCCAATTCCTTTGCTTTTCAATGAGTTCCTTGTTAAATCGTCTATCAGGTTTTTCTGGTTTTGGAAGTACACTAGGTTTAACAGGCTTAGGAGGCGGTTGTGAAGCACCATTGGACAGCTTATCTCCATTAACTGCAGGAGGATATACTGCAGTCGGTGTAACACTACACCTAGGGGGACTTACAGAACCTGCGGAACTAGATCTCGACCGAGAAGGTACTCCGGGTGAAACACCACGCGTTCCAGCAAAACTCGCAGCTGCCGACGGGGACTTCTCAATACGAAAACCACGATTTTCTTCTCCTAATTTTTCAAACAACGCTCGGGCGTTGTTGAACCTAGCCAAATGACTTTCAGTTCTAACAACCGACACATCACTTCCACGCATATCTTCGTCGTCTCTTGACGGCATTCCTTGGAATATATTTGCTATTTTTGAAACTTTAGTGCCGTGTACACGTTTCTTGCAGTCCTCCATACTAGCCGGGTACGGCCGCTTCAATCGAATCTGGAAAAGAGATAATCCAGTGTGAACAAATTTTGTACTTTCTCATGACTTTCCTAATAATAAAATAAATAGGCCATTTCTTTCAATGTAAAACTGATATGAAAGATAAGCAAAAGAGCGCAGGTTGTTGGCGCTCGACGCAAACACTAGCGCGCGGTGCTATCACTCACGACCTGACTCTGCCGTGTGCCGTATAATTTAACTTGAGATAGCGATACCACTGATAAGGTCCTTACTCATATTAAACGATTGTGTACGAAGCTGGCATTGTGTTGTTTTATTGTGTAAGGAATTCACTTCATTAAACAAGTACATAATTATTATTTCTATCAAATGTATTGACTTACGTGGTGAGCCTGTAAGTTCCATTATTTCAATAATGAGATAACAAAAATAAATCCTTAAAATTTTAATAATGAAAAATAATAATGCACACAAATGTTATGTTCACTTAATAAAACTTTATCTACCGACAGACTACACTGTGTGTGTTTGAAATGGATTTCATGATTAGATTATTTCGATAAAACTTGATAATAATTCAATCACTAATTAATCAGAAATTGTTAATGCAAATAGTTGTTTGTTCCATATATTTTTTTGAAAATATGTATTTTTCTACTTTTATGTTAATTTTTAGTTTTACATCAGTACAAGTGTTAGACGCGCAAAGATGTGAAAAGGCTCAAGTGTGTATTACCGATTTATCTCAAACAGAATGTGGTGTAGGTTTCACTTTAACACAAAATAGCCACATATTCGGTTGTTGTCCTGGCTGTACGCCGACAGGTGAAATCGATGAGGGAGACAATGACGATGATGATCATAATTTTGGTAAGTATTCCGAGAAACCGAATAATATAACTATACATCAACATCCTAAACTTGTCAATGATAATAATTCTTTGATTTTCATCGTCTGTAAAGTCGAACCTTTCCTAAATTAATCAATGTATTTATTTTTAGTGTTTATTAAATAGATATTTATAAACGTTCAATAAATTGTTAGATCATCAATGCCGCCCTCCGGCCAACTGCTTAGCGAACGGATGGTATGCGCCTGTGCAATGCAAAGGCGATGTTTTTACTGGTAGGTAAGTAATAATTACAACAATTATGAAATCAGACAAGAAGTCCTTTTTCGAACATCCGAAACATGAAAACGATTTCTATTCGGATTTACGCAACAAAAAGGAATAGCAAAATCATTAATAATTTATAGGATATCGATTAAATACTAATTAAGTTATTATTTTTTTCTAGTAATTCCATAATGGATTTTACTATTTATTATTAAAGTATGATAGAGTGGCATTACATATTAACAATAATAAAATAGGGATTCAATATCAGATCTTCTACAATACAATTTTCATGTGTTCATCGTCGCGTCGTATAAACTCAAACCTTAGCTACAATTAAAAGAATAGGTACACATTTATTATTTCACGTGATGTCAGAGCAAACAAAGCCTCAACTCGAACGTTTCACTGCACCAATTCATTTCTATTGACATTAAATGTTTATACATCACAGATGTTTCTGCACGGATAAAAACGGTAACAGAATATTTGGACAAATGTGGAGGAACCAAGCGAGCGAGATGACTTGTGGTAAGGATCTTTTTATATGAGATGATTTAAATTTCTTACCTGCGCCATGATAAAAGCTGATAAGAGGAAAAACTTCAAAGTAATACAAAAATATATATTTTTAATACGCAAAGGATTTCACAGCAAACAAATAAAATAAAAATTATCCTTAATATTTAACTGTCCCACGGATTGAAAATTGAAAGATAGAAAGACATTTCACTTCAATGTCAAATAAACATTTACAGATGGGATATAATCAATTAAAGATATTACAGACAAGACAAATTTTATTTTAGGACACATTTCTACTTCAAAGTTCACATGTTTCTAAGCACTAGCTTCAAGACGCAAACGAACTATGCAATCCAATAAAATATTCATAATTCATGTAAAATATTCATTCAGCTTGTAGCAGGAGTAGGCATGAACTAGAGGAGGAAGGGCAAGTTGTTTCACTACACTGTTCATCCAATGGTGATTACGAGCCATTGCAATGTAGCAATGGCATGTGTTGGTGTGTGGAAACAAAAACAGGTCAACCTAGTGTCATCCCTGTTCCAGAGAATGATATGAAGATGTTGCCTTGTTGTGAGTATCACGATATTTAAGTTTCTTTTATAATTTTTGACTCATTTCTTATGTACTTTACGACCACTTATCACTATATGTATAGTATTAAAACAAGGTCGCTTTCTCTATCCCTATTTCCTATGTCCCTACGTCTACTTAGATCTTTAAAGCTACGTAACAGATTTTGATGCGTTTTTTTAATAGATACTAGATATAGAGTTATTCTCGAGGAGGTGGGTGAAGCCGCGGACAGAAAGCTAGTTTTATATAGTACTAGCGGTCCGCCCCGGCTTCGCCCGTGGTATATATTTCGCAATAAAAGGTAGCCTATGTTCTTTCTCAGGGTCTAAAGATTATCAGTGCCAAATTTCATCAAAATCAGTCCAGTAGTTTTTGCGTGAAAACATACATACATACCAACCTTTCCTCTTTATAATATGTATTAGTATAGATAAAACCCATACATGGAACTAATTTATATTAAAAATGTAGAAATGGACCCCTTATTTCCATTTGACGGATTTATCAATCACGGAGCAGGAGTAGGATGTCGTCAATTTTTTACAACAACAATCAATTATTGCCAATTAGATTAATATTGATATAATTACATACGGTCTACTTCTGAAGCTGTGCTCTCAGCCTACACAGAATTTTTATTTTCAAAACCAGTACATAATATTATGCATATAAATATTTTTCAGTGAAAACTCGATAGCTGATTTGCTTGCATTTTATTAAATTTTTAATTTCTTTTATTACTATTAACAATTAAGATAGTGCCTCGACGGTCGGTGAACAGTACTTACGAAGGTGCGAAAGTATAGCGTTCGCATTGGCAACAATACATAAGGAACAATCGGAACATGGAACCAATTTTTATGGAAATCCAACAACGTTCTGTGATTACGACGGAAGTTATGGACCATATCAAATTCAGAATGGAATGTAAGTGTGAGGTATTTTTAAAGCAAGTTGAGTTACTTTACATATTTTGTAATAACCTATGAATCATCAATTTTAAATACTTACTTTACATTATATTATAACTACATATTTTCAATTTATTATATCATCTTTGGTATAGTATTTTGTACATTTTTCCAAATACAATTTTTGCGTGTTGTACACCATTTCATTATGTTTGGTCATACACGGTATACAATTTTTATATTATACTAGGACATATCCAAAACGATCACACAATAGAATGCCAATACCAATGTTTAGCAACACCGTGACTAAAGCTCGATTCATTAGACTTAACTTTCACTTGAATAATTTGTTATATATATTAAGTAGAAAACTAGCTTTCAGACTTTATCAATAACAATTTTCAAATATTTTCCAGTGCCTATTGTACCGGCCGTGATGGTAAAATTCTTGGATCTTGGCAGGTTGTTGTCAGTGAAATGGCTGGAATTAATTGTAGTAAGTAGCTTATATCATGTGTTTTCACATTTATTCGTAAAACACCTATCCAAACGTACCCTAGCTGAAATACAAAAAAAAGTCGACTGAAATAGAATTTCAAACAGTCCCCACAAAATAAGAGCCTATAAATAGAAATCCATTTCGTAAGGGAAGTATTTCTGTTAGGGAAATTGTTACAGGACTTTAGTCTTCGTTACAGTATCTCGAGTCTTGATTATCAATGGATATCGTTCATGTGTCACGTCGACGCAAGATACGCGGAAACGTATATCAGTACAGTTAGTGCACAGTGCACACGCATTGCGGAGCGAATTCACGGCGACCGGTTTGCGACCGTGACCCTATTCCCGACATGTTGTGTGACTCCATTCATTCTTGACGCTCTGCTGGAATGTGGGAGTCATGTATAGGATCTTTTACCAAAACATAACTGTTGAACCAGTTCTCAGAAAACGAAAGTAGTCGCGATATCACAACGGCAACGATACGGACATAATATACATGTATGTTTGATAGGTGCGATGCTTTCAATTTGCACTAAACACATGGGAGAGTCTCTTTTTTGTTATATAAAATTAAAAGCATTCCGATGTATTGATTTCTATGTTTATTTAATCAAATCAATGTCAAAGTGCGAGGCTTTTCCCATAAAAGACAAGATATTGTAGGCGTAAATTATATAACTGGCGCCACAGCTTAATATGGTTTAAAGACTTAAGCCACTTTAAAATGTAGAATTTTATTAATTTTATCACATGATTAACTTTTACTCGACAGGTAGGTAGATGAATTGTTTTGTCCCAACCGATTAAGCAATAAAATGTAATTTTATAAAATAATTTAATATAAATAGTTTGACTGTTTCATAACGGACCAAAATAAATATTAACTACTATAAATAGTAATTAGTGGAATTAATAAAGTGTGTATTAGTGATAATAACTCCTGGTTCAGGCTCTCCTTTTATAATTGTGTAAACACAGGTCACAGTTTATTTATTATTTAATTTAACGAATGCAAACGTTATTTATGTTACATATTTAGACGCAGTTAAATTGGGGTGAGTAGCCCACTTTAAAAAGACAAAAAAAGTCATTGTTGTCAACAAAACATTAGATGACGTAAATACGACCTAAATTTATTAACATCTACCTCGATCAGATGTTAAAAATAGTGGAAAAGTTTATTATAATATGTTTTCAGTGCCATGAAGTACGATAACAGTTTTTCATCCATGAGACATGTTGGAAATAACATTTTATATCTGATAATTGTATCAAATATTTTCAGACTGTGCCCGCGATTCATCGATACATTTCCCGGAGCGAGGTATGACAGTATCCGAGGTTTGCCAGCCGAACGGTAACTACCGCCCCAACCAGGTCGCGAACGATATAACCTACTGCGTGGACTCCGACGGGTACGCCATCGAGAATCAAGATGATTGGCCACCCGCTTGCACGAATGCTCTTCTATCATCGTAGCCTTACAAATTAGGTCCCTACCGCTGAGAAAGTTGAAATGGCAACTTTTAGAGAGCTATGTTTCTACACAATAGTTGACTCTTTAGCGCATAAATTGTTGTGCATAAGTTCGCAAAATATTATAATTAATATCTATTCTTTTGATGATTCTTTTATTATTTTAAAAACGGAGCTTCCCGAATCCCGAATGTAGTCCAATTTAAATTTGGTCTAGTTCTGGTAATTTGAAGAATTTTAGCTTTTGGTTAAAAATAATTATTTACTAGATGCATGAGGATTATTAGATTAGTTCAAAATAATACATACATAACAAATGCTCGCGTGTCGCAAGGCATAAGCGTCGCGCAACGCGTGTCACCCGACGCCGCGCGGCCGCCGATCCGCCGCGCTAGTCCTGCCATCTGCAACAAAGATCGGATTACTGCAACCACACTTCACCTTTACCAGCTTATGATACAAGGTCACTCGTATACACACTTACACCACCTTACACGACGTTTGACGACACCGATACTGCTTAGTCTCTTAGACGGCTGAAGATTAGCTATAGCAAAGGTAACCGAGTGAAAGAAAGCCTACATTAACCTAGTGAAAATATTCATGTCGCTAAGATTACGAACTACTACATTAGATATTATATTATCAGTTATATCCCCTTAGGTCCACAGAGTATCGGTACATGATAATATGGACTTTTGTAGTGGAGCTAGAAAAAAGAAGTTTATTTAACTTTCAGTATTTCTGTAAAAACGTGCATTTATGTGTAAATTCCCAATCAAATATATTACAAACCTAATAATATTAATTATATTATGTTTTACTTTCGAATTGGTTGACTATCCTCCCTTTGCATTGGAAGGATATCATTCTTGTTTCCTCCATAAATTTCCTTAAATTACTAGTAAGTACTAAGTAGGTAGTAACTGAATCTTCTACCTTGCTAATGCCTAATATACCTATTGTATTACAGGAAAACGTGTTGATTGCAATTCGCTATCAAATTACAACACTAAAAATAAGTACGGGCACGATCAATATCCTTCCGCATAAAATTACACAAAAAATGACCTTAATGGTTAATAAAAACGCGGTTTAACAAGAATTATGTATAAATTATGATTACGTATGCGAGTTATTGATTTTATTTCATAACTTTTAACGTTCAATGAAAATGTGAAAAAAGTACGTAAGTACAAATATTTATTACTTGTAAATATATTATATACTTTATATTATATAACTTTTTCGGTAAGTACTAGATAAATAGAGGGATAACTTGATAACTGTACTTAGCGAAAAACTAGCAAATGCATAAAACTAACTTATGCATTTAAATTTTAAACAATCAATATATTTGATACATTTGTTACCACTTGTGTTAGATTGTAGAGTAGGCTTCACAAGGGCAAAATATGAAGGAGCTAATAGGATTTATGAAAACGACGTAGAGACGAAGACGCGATGTAAAGTCATCGTTTATCTATTACATATTTTTCTTTATTTATTTTGTTTTTGTTTGTTTGTCAATGCTGATGTTGGATATAGTTTTATAAATCACTAGCCACTCGCTTCGAATCCGCCGTGAAATTTAACTAAAAATAGCCGATGTCCTTTCTCCTGATTTTTTGGTTACTACCCACTTTGAGTTTGTACCCGTGAACAGACAGACATGAATGTCTTAAAAGTATTCGAACGTAGCTGTAGGTATTTTAGTGTGCTAAGAATTACTTACCATACAAATTAAAACCTAGTTAATTTTTTTTTTCGCATTACCATTCAGATTTATCAAGCGTATATTTAAAAGCGATAAATAGTAAATTATACAATTTTTAACTCAATCGTGAAACAACTTCAAAACAATAAATATTTTATTTTTCTTCAAATATTTGTTTACAAAATATAAAACTGTGTTATGATAATATTATTCTGTTATTAGCCTTGTAATCTCAATATCTTATGGCCAACTATTAGCGATAATATTATGATCTAGTGATTTGTTTCAGGGCCGATTTTTCAATCCATGGTTAAAACTTCTCCGCCCAATAAAGTATTATTCTACACGATAATATTAAAATGTCACCCGTAAACTGTCAAAGACGGGCAAAGAATACATTTTTGAAATGGTAGTTTAATACGTTATTCGACGATTAAGTACTAGTGAAAAATCAGCCCTTAGAAATGAAAAGATGCCTACGTCGATAATTATAGTCCTTTCCACCTAAGATGATTTCTGTGACACATCGATTTTTGACACGTGTAGAGATGTCGGTTACTGAAATCGTATCAATTGTTTCCGATAATCGATAATATTCTATATGGAAATGAAATCGATTTGAATAAAGTACCAAAATTAGTTTTTTCGGCATTTCGCCAACAATTAACTAAGGAAACTTAGCAAACAACAGCAACAAAAAGTCAACAATAACAATTAGTAACAATAACAGAATACCACGTAAAGTATCAATATAAAAATGCAATTTGTATACAAGGCTGACGCACTCGTACAGACGATTGACTCGATTGACAAATGATCACAAGATGGGCGCCGATTATATGATTTTCCAACCCTATGATTTTTCAACGATCCATTTCATGTACACGAATTGCGTAGGTATTATATTTTTGTGTTATTTTATTTTATTTTTCATTATATTAAACTAAACAATACTGTTTTTGATTTATAAGCTTAAGATGTTTCATTTTTATATTTTTGGTAATAATGCCGCCATAAAATAAAAATATTATGCACTAAAATTATTTTGACTTTTTAAACATAAAATTCGTAATTCGGAACACGATGAAGTGTCACAGGAATCATCATAGGTGAAAAGGACTATAGTTAATTACTTATTTGCAATGCCGAAGAAATGTTAACAATTCATACGCATTGAAAAAATCTACCTATGAGTGTAAAGAGTAAATAGATTCCTAATGATATATACATTGTATTCCCGGAATCTTGAGTGTACGCTGTTAAAAAAACAATACAGCTTTAGTGGTGTAAAAATAAGACTAACTTTTTATCCCCTGCGGCACGCTCCTTTCTTTTGTCTAAGTGCACTACTACAACATACATGAACAGCCTACCTTGTCTTTCACCCTTATTAGCGAGCGAGCGTGCGATATTTGGACTTATGTTGAAAACTGTAAGTCGCAATAAAAGAAACACAATAATATGTATGATTAGTGATTACTATTTCTCTTTGATGATTAGGTAGGTATGAGAGGTTTGCAAATAAAACTCAATGAAATAATAAATATAAAAAAAGACGGATTGCACTCCGGGAGTGCCGGCAGAAGTGAAAACTTGATTATTAACGTGGAGCATGTTTGATATTTTGGAATGGTATCCGTCTTACGCTTTTTCGATCAGGTCACGTGTGCTGACGCGAGTTTAAGATTTTATACCCATTACAGAAAAAGTGCTCAACGCCGCTAAAGAAGTTTTCACTTCAAAAAATTGTTGACAGTGTTATTGGTGATATCGATTATCGAAGGGTGATAATATGTAGTATCTAGTCACGATGAGATAATAAAATTAGTGTTCATTTATTAGGAAACTCTTAATTAAATAATTTGAATATGACTAAAAGCAATAAATTCCAAATTAAAGCAATCCCGTAACTATCACAGGCAAAGATTGATTGTTTTGAAAAATAAATCATACGTATAGCGTGTAGAAGGCGTGTAGGAACGCGAACGTTATCAAATTGGCAAATTAGTTGAAAATTTGAGGCTGTAAAGTATTGAAAATTGAGATCGCGCGCGTTCCATCGACACGGCTCGGCGCTCACAAACGAGTTACTGGATCCATCGAGTGGAGGGTGCTAGATCGAGGGCGGAGGGTGGGCTCATTGGCCACTTGAACACGTTACTTCTCTGTAGATATCACACGGACAAATATAACTATCAATAATTCACTTTAATAGATTTTAACGCTTATTAATTATCTGGTTATAAAATTATGTTATTTGTTTGTCCACATGTCCACACAGTTGGTTTTGCTATAGCAAACCGTAACCCGTGTGGTCAGAGACCTTTATTACATAATAATTAAACTCAATAAATATATATATTTTTTAATTGAATAAATAAGTATATTATATTCATTCTATAATAGGTATGTACAATGTACATTTGGTATCTGCTTCATGGCCGCAATTTCACTTGCATGAACTTAAAACTGTCGCGCGGTAACCTTTGCCCATACAATTAATCACTCACGCCATTTTACGAGTTTTGTTTTCATGGTAATAAGAAGAAAATACTTTTTGTCATCCACATTAAAATATCTTTTTATCTTTACAACAAAATTCGCCCAAATCGTCATTTAAATAATGGAGATATGGAAATGTATCTAAACATGTTTTTTTTTCTCATTAATTAATTAAGAACCTTATTTTCTCATTCAAGCATAGCGTGAACGGGTACTACTAGCTTTATATCTTAGCTTTATATCAGACGAGATTGTGATCAAGCGCCCTACAAATAGTAAAAAATATATATTTTTATTCATTAGGATTAGCCATTAGCTCATTAATATTAACATCTTTATGTATGTACATAAGTATATACTTATAGCTGTCCCGTCAAACATTGTTCTGCTGTTCCCTTGCTACTTAGAGAAATAAATGTCGGCTGACACAATTTTTCATGAGAATTGGTCCAGCCATTTGGAGGAGTATGATAACTAACATTGTAACATGGGAATTTTGAATGAATGAAGGTATGAAAAAATTCTTTATACAGCCTAACAAAATAGAAGTAATACATACAAGTATTACCATCTGTATGTAAAGAGGGCGATCTTATTGCTGTAAGCGATTTCTGCCAGATAATTGGAATTTTATATTTATATAAGAGAATCTTCTCTTATATTGTCTGGCACAAATCACTTACAGCAATAAGATCGCCCTAGAATATACAGAGAAATATATCGCCCAAGAAATATCTATTTCTTCTAGGCATGTCTATTACTTAACTCTTCCTTAATGGCTGATAAGATTAAAGAAAGAAAGGCTGAAGAAAGAAAGACTAAACAAATAATTACTTAGACGCAAGTAGTTAATATTTTACATGCAACAATTAATTTTGTGTATGTAAATGATGATGTGTCATCCATAATTTAATAAATAAACTTATTAAATTTTCATACATCCACTCAAGACCATTTCTTTTTTACTTTTCATCCTGTGAACATAACTATTATAAGACCACAGATATGTAAAATCATGTGTATTAGTGTTTTGTTATTCAAGTGTTTATATGTTAGTTCAAGGCTTGAATAATATCAAATACCTACTATAGCATAAAAATTTTGCAGCCAAAAACAAAATATAAGCAGCCGAGGTCATTAAGGGGGCGCATAAAGCAAAATAACCAATCTTCTATTAGATGATACGTGTAATATGCAAGACCAAATCTAAAAAATAAAATATATATCAAACTAGATGATATGTTCAACGATTCTGTTTAATCAAAAACATAAAATATTAAAATTGACTCGATAAAAAAAAATCACCAAGTTAGCTCTAATTTTCACACTTTTACGTTTTCTACTTGACATGGTAATACTTATTATGATTTTTTTTTCATAAACAATTATATTAAAACATTTGCAAGATATTTGTCAGAGCATTTTGTGTAATTACTTTTAGTTTTGGTTTTATCTGCGATAAACCACTTTTGGCGCTCCTTTTTTCTCGAGATAAACGTTTGATTTTGTCACGGTAAAAGTGGTTTATCGCAGATAAAACCAAAACTAAAAGTAATTACACAAAATGCTCTGACAAATATCTTGGAAATGTTTTAATATAATTGTTTATGAAAAAAAAATCAAAATAAGTATTACCATGTCAAGTAGAAAACGTAAAAGTGTGAAAATTAGAGCTAACTTGGTGATTTTTTTTTATCGAGTCAATTTTAATATTTTATGTTTTTGATTAAACAGAATCGTTGAACATATCATCTAGTTTGATATATATTTTATTTTTTAGATTTGGTCTTGCATATTACACGCATCATCTAATAGAAGATTGGTTATTTTGCTTTATGCGCCCCCTTAAATAGTTTCAGAAGGCACATAGACTTCCATATTATGTATCATTCAGGTTTTATTAATCATTAAGTAATGTACCTAAACTGTTATTATTTTGGATTATTGTTTACAAAGAAAAGGTATTTAACAAATTAATATTACACTTTATTAAGTGTAATGTTAATTTTTAAATACACCAGTTATTATTATTCTATTTCCAAGTGGTGTTCATTGGTAATTGCAGGCTTTTATTAATTATAAAATACAGTTTTATTAATATCAGTAAAATAAATTAAAAGAAAATAAAGGAATTAAATATAGCTATTTCAACTGTACATACCTACATTTTGTAAGAAAAGAAATCTATCTCTAGAATGTATGTAGGTACGTGTTTATAAATGCGTATAAGTAAATTTCTCCTGACTATACGCCTTTATTATCGATTTATGAGTAGGGGATTATAGCCTAACTATATTGAAATTAAAATTGATTATACACATATCGAATCATGTATAATAAGAGTAAACAATTAAATAGAAAAGCGATGCTGACCTTATAACAGCGTCACGTTTTCTCCACCTTGGTGCAATCCGGTTTGCCACATCAATGCTAGTTTAATCCACATAACAATATAAATTTATCACAATAATACACTTTTCACTCGTGATAAAAGGTATTCCTATTGGGTACAGATATATTTTTTTTAACTACCAAACACACCTTTTAAATAGCGGTCCAACACAAACAGTATTCGAAGGCCTATGAACTCCTCATAGGGTCAATACAGAAATTTGCGTTTAAATACTTTTCCAAAACACTCGTTATACAAACACTTTTGTGTACATTGCAGACTATCCCTATGCTTATCAATTAGGTATATCTTATAAAATTTTATAAAATTCTATACACATCACTGAAGCCGCTCTCTCACGCTCCCCTGTCTTTTTCGGACTCGGTCGCAACTCGCAAGTCGCAACTCGCAACTCGCAACCTACTTGGCACTTCACATCACTCGATTCAGAAATTCTACCTACAATCGGGATTGTCGATTTCTGACTTATGATAATGTTGCTAGTGTAAAAAATTTATAAATTTGCTTGTGCAAAATTTTTAAGGTGCAATTTTTTACAAGAATTTAAAATATCAATAACTATAATTATTATATTATATTATATTATAATTGTCCGTATTTATGCAAAATGGAACCACTCGACAAATTTCGTTTTTTACGTTTATTGAAGAATACTCATTCAAAAGTGGTCTAAATTCTTATACAAACAAGAACCACATGATTTTTACGTTGGAAACAAGGTATACTAAAAGCAGAAAGGAACCACCAGCAACAACGAATAATACCATATTAAGCAAAACCGAACCACAGCACCACGGGACTGCTTTGTTCAAACAAATAAACGATATTACTATCATGTCATTTTATACAAAACAGATCCACACCTACTTGGTACCATTATACATTACACATATTTCTATTAATAACAATTATTTTTAATACACAAAATGGAACCAGGTTTCTGTGGTATGGTTATGCGTAAAATAAATACATAATTTAATTGTAATTTTTTATTGCAAAATAAAACCACAAGCATTCGGTTCTATTATGCATAAATAAATATTGTAAAACATTCTGAAACCCATCATCGCTATATGGAACCAAATGCCTTGACTTGTTACAATGCTTCTCATCTTTAAACAACGTATTTCATTACTTAAATAGCTCAAAGTGCAAAACTCCAATTTTTTAAGTAAAACGGAAAAGCATTGGAGACGAACACCGAAGATAATAATGAAGATACAACGGGTAAGTAGTTTTATTTAATGCATTTAAGTACTTATTAAATCTGAGATGCAGGTACGCTTTATCCACTTTTGATTCATTCCCGATTGTGGTGTGATTTTAAGAAGATAGTTCATTAAGTAAGTACAAGAGGAATCCTCTGTGGATTTACGTATTTTAACGACAATGTCGTTGTTCACGAAGGCGCGGCGAGTCGAATTAAGAGTCATTTTGTTACGATTCATCTGTCATTGTGAGATGAAACTACTAAAGTCTAAACCCTGTTTTAAAAATAACTGTCGATGATCTAGGTACCTACCTACTATTTTGGTAAAATACGTTTAGATTCAGATTCAGTACAGTACATTCAGCCACATCATTCAGCGCATATAATTATTTGTTTGATTTTAAAACTCGCGCGGCTACTGTTTTGACCGGAACAAGGCCCTAGCCTGCGAAATTCAAAATTTTAACAAGTTTATTTAATTTTTTGCTAAGGTTGCCACTGTTGCGTATGATTTTTAGGGTTCCGTACCCAAAGGGTAAAACGAGACCCTATTACTAAGACTCCGCTGTCCGTCTGTCTATCCCTCTGTCTCATGAACCGTGACAGTTAGACAGTCGAAATTTCATATGATGTATTTCTGATGCCGCTGTAACAACAAATACTAAAAAACAGAATAAAAAAAGACGTGTGGCATTCGGGGACTGCCGCGAGAAAGCTATTGCATAGCATGCCTTCAAGCCACACCTCCGAGCCCGTCGTAGTGGAGAGCGTGAGGTTTTTTCGTTACGGAATTTCTCGATTCGGTCCCCGCGCTCAAGGCCCGCGATAGAAGCTATGCAATAGCTTAATAAATATTTAAGAAGCTCCCATAAGCCGTGATTTTTTTGCCGTTTTTATAGATAATGGTACGGAACTCTTTGTTGCGCGAGTCCGACTCGCACTTAGCCAGTGTTTTGTACATGGCGCATGTACATACAACATACTTAGTCGTCTTGTAGGGACACGGCTTTATAAGGACTAATAATATTTTGCTGTCGCCATATACCTACCTACGTATAAAAGCCACGCGGCTTTATTTAAAGCTTTTTTCTTTTTATTACAGAAGATAACGAAGAACCTTATACGTCGCTGCCTCTGGAGAAGCTTTCTTCACCTTCTAGCGATATTCAGTCCATATTACATCTCATTCCACAAGATGCACAGTTTTTATAACGGTCTCATTAGTAATGATGCAATAGAAGACCACATAGATGGACTAGACACGGTGGATTTCGAAATCCAATTTGATGATAACGTCGAATAAACGTCCTATATAAGTATTATTTTATATATTTTATTAATTAAAGCTTTAATTACGATATTATAAATACATAGTTTCATTTATATCATTAAATCCCTGGGATGTGGTTCGTTTTTGTATAAGAGAAAACCTATCAATTGATAAATGTTAAAAGGAACCACATGCACATTTTCTTAATTATCTAGAAAGTTTAAGAATATTCAGAGCAAATTTATATACACATACTTAAATAAGTAATTTATCAATGAATTTAAATAAAATAAATTTTAATTTTACTTCATCTGACAGAGCTGCAAATGTTTTTGTAAATCCTTTGATATCTCAGAAGTGCGTTTTTGCTGGGTGGTTCCTTTTTGCTTAAATACGGACAATTAACCAATTATCTAAGAGATTTTTACAGAAAATAAAAGAAAAGCAATGTTCGAGGATTTTTATAATAAATATCTTGTTAGAAATTGCCTTTATTCAGATTTAAATTAACAAAATGTAGTATTCTTTCACTGATGTATAGGTCTACCAGAATCTGATGGCATATTTATATTTTAAAAATAAAAGATTTTCATGTGGCAACTTTATTTGACAACTATCAAATTGGTTGTCAAATTATTTGTGTTGATGATTAATTTTTAGGATTTTGTCTTCAAAATCTTCGAAATGTCGATAAAACCGCTGCGATCACAAGCAAGAGGTGTTGTTTACAATGTGTATAGAAAAATATTCGATGAAGAAGGGTCAAACACATCACAATATTCAATTTTAAAGCGCGTGAAAGATTTTATTGCTTAGTTGGACTTCGTTTTGATACTTTAAATTAAAAATGTTATAAATAGGTAACTATAATATTGTTTGTTGATTAAAATATAATTTTATCAAAACTTATTATCGGAGTTTCCAATTCGGCTATTTGTCAAGTCCAAGGTGTACAAGTCAATTTTATAATGTGTTAATACTTACGAAATTAAACATGATTTTATTTTATTATTGTTTTATTTTATATAAAATTATAAACAATCGTTAATTAATATAGTAAATAAGTTTTGATCTGCATTATCATTACATCCATATTTTCACATGCCATAATGATATACATATATTCAAATATAGGTATGTGTAAATACATAATATTATGTATTACCTTTAGAAAAGTAATATGTATATTATACATGTAATAAGTACCTACATAATATTACGTGGATATCTCATTATTAAATACATTATTATCCACTTGTTTAATGTGACTAATGATATTGAGGACAAAATAAAAAATACGCAGTATCAAAATCGTTCAGTCCATTTTCCCTAGGGTTGCACACACAAAATTTTGATTTCCCTAATTGCCATCAGATTCTGGTTTACCTATAATATTATTATGAATATTATAATAATTTTTGTGTAAATATTTGAATTTGAGTTCATACGCTCCATACGTGCTCTATACGGCTTGCCGCTTGGTGACAAACGGACGAACATACAGACAAACAGCAACACTACGAAGTGTGATCGTAGTAATAGGACCCCGTTTTTACCTTATAATAGTTTCGGCACGGATCCTTTTAAACCATCCATCATACGAAATTAAGAATGTAACAGGTTATTCTGTTGATATTATAGTAATACTAGCGGTCCACTCCGGCTTTGCCCGTAGTAGGTACCTAAATGTTTAAACTATCCTATCTCTCAAGTTGGATCGAACTGCACATGATGTGTGAATTTTATTATAATCGGTTAAGTGGTATATGAGTCCATTGAGGACAAACATTGTGACACGAGATTTATATATATTAAGATTTTTTTCAAAATTGATCAACGTTCTCCTGACTAGTGACTACATCTCGGCCATTGGAATTGGTGCCAACTTTGTAAATGAGTAGAAGATAGTAGATACCAATTATTTCTTTATATTATGTATTCAAAGAGTAGAATATCTAAAACAAAATTTATAAACTAGGAATAAAACAACTAGTAGGTAGCGTATCATTAATTTATTTTAAATTACGATTGCTGTACAATAAAAAATTAAGGATTGTAAAAAGTTGGAAAGCTCATTAATTTACAAGATTGTGCAACATTTCTTCTTTCTTCTCCAGCGGGATTCCATTGATCGTTGCTTATACACTTTTTGTATTCGTTTTCGGTGGGTTTTATACGTGCGTTTGTTGCTGAGCCTAGAGTCTTTTGACTGAACTCGGGCACATTCGCATGGGGATCCAAGTCTGCTGATAGTCTCTACCGCACTAGGGCATTTTTTTGTAGTTTTTGACTTTTTGTAACATTTTTCAGGGTCAGGACATGGTGGCGGTCGAGGTCTGTGTCTGTGTACACTACATGTAGGGGCGGATATGCATGGTTTTACACTCTTTGTAGCTGGAAAAATGTTATATGAAAAATAATAAAATATGTTAATAAATTTAAAAATTTACGTTTTCATGACGATTCTTAATTAGGTACATATAACAGCCGACTTAAATTATTTTCAGTTGCGATTCAAATTTTCTAAATAGGTATGTAGGTAGTTATAAAAAATAAACAAACTCGATTAAGTACGATAATCTATTTAATGTTGCACATTTCAATCATTTATAAAATTATAATTATAGTCAAATTTAACACATTTTTTATCAAATCAAACCATTTTTCGGTTAAAAATCCCAGATTGAAAGAATTTACTAGGATAATATCCAACTTGCTTTTTGCAAAGGTACTTATTATGTTCTGGATTAGGATTCACAGGATAGTACAACATTTTTTGCCCTTTGTTACTCTTCCTCTATGTCCCTTTCCGTAACAGCAATCACTTTCTTGCCGAGGATGACCTTTCTTTTTGGCGTAATTAACATAGGAACGACTTCCTGTTAAACTGTCCTTTTTTCGCAATTTGGCCTCTTTGGATTTTTCCTTAAGAAATTTTTCTACTGCTTTCACATTCCTTGGGTCAGAGGATCCCTTCATTTTGCCGCAACTTCCACATTTTGCTTTAGAACGAGTTGCCATGATAGAAACCGCGCTTCGACACGGCTTTATGCCTTTCGAGGTAGTTTTCTTGAGGCATTTTTCTGGATTTTGACATGGTGGAGGAGTTGGATGACATCTGATTGGGATACATGATGCCGAAGGCGTGCAGGGCGGATGTGCCATAGGAGCCATCGTGGTAAAGGCTTATGTTAATCTGAAAAAAAAAAAAACAAAATAGTATTCAGCACTTTTCCAATTGGAAATTTTTAAAATCTCTCAAGCACACTACAATTAATAACTTGCCACTGATTAATTCATTAGGGGCTTACCTCCTGTGTATTTTGGATTTTCACTGCCACAAATCAAACAAGTATAAAATAAAAAAGAAACGCGTAATAAAGTGTTATGTACGGCATTAAAATTAAAAATGCTTACTCACAGTACTGACTCATATTTAACACCTGGCTGCCTAGCTCTCCAGCTTCAATTTTTTGTCTAAAGTTAAAAGAAGAAATATTTTTTTCGTTATTTTGAATACAGAAAAAATGAAATACTATGTACAACTTTGTACAAAAGTTCAACACCCTCAGTAATGGTTTTTGAATTCAGGAATATTATTATTTTCAATAACAAAATAGTTATATCAGCAAATGGATTCACTATTGAACTTTTGTATTTTAAGAGAAAATTATTTGTGGCAAGTTATGTTGTGTAGGTGCTTGTTGACTACTTATTGAAAAGGCTTTTTGTACAAAGCTGTTCCATAATATTACTTCTATTTTTATAATGCTAATATCTAATCAATTTCCTATATAAATAAACTTACCCATACTATGCAGACGAAATTTAAAATATTTATTTATATCATGATAGTATAATTATTTAATAAAATTTATTTTGAATTTCATATTATGTTACAAAAATTTTGCATTTCTGACAGATATTGTTAACAACTGATTTTCTATTTTCAATGATGACACATTTAATCTTCTTTGACTGAATGGACAGCAAAATAACAGTAAAGAGATTATATTGGAAGAACTTCAACATTAATGTTCTAAGGCCGCGTTTCCATGTGCAAGAAAACTTCCGCAAGAAATGTCCGACAGTCTGTCTGACAGCAACTTGCAAGTCTACTTGCAGGTGGAAACGTGGAATTAGACTTGCAAGCTGCTGTCAGACAGACTGTCGGACATTTCTTGCGGAAGTTTTCTTGCAGATGGACAGGCGGCCTAAGACATAAACTTTGATTTCGCAAGCTTCTTGGTGCTTCTTACAAGCTTTCTACGTACGTAATACGTAAATAAAAATCTGTTTCATAAATATTACATTTATTACAACATCTACATAAATAATTTTACAATTTAACAATTTTAAATTCATTGTTATAAGAAAGCGATGTTAAGAAAATATGTACATAATAATATGTGGAATGTTCTACAAGAATATGCAGATGCTTTGTGATAGTGATTAATACTGTAACATATTGTAATTTTAACACAGCCGCCTTTATATAATATTGAATTTCATAAAGCGTGATTAAATATGATAGTGATTTGAAACGATACAACAATCATACATAATATTTTTTCTTCTCCAACATTTCCATCAGTGGGTTTTCATGGCTTGGTGGATTCATATGAAAATGTGGACAATGCTTTAATTCTCTTTTTTCGACGTTGATTCCTGATACGTCGGTGGCTGATCCTGTAATTAATTTTTTTTTATTAATGTCGTAAGAATTTTATATCTCGTGTAAATCCTCAAGAAACTGGATCTAATAAAACATAGGTTCTTTTTTATTGCTCAAGCAGGCAGACAAGCAGGCGGGTCACCTGATGGAAAGTGATGCCCGCTGCCCATATATGTATGCATTCACTATATTAGTGCAACCGCGAATTTTTTGTCGATTTTTGAAAAATTGTTTTATTAATTTAAGATATATATTGAAATAAAATGAAATGAATTTATTCGCAAGAAAAGTGGTAATACGAGAGGTGTTATGAGAGAACATGTTCTACACAATTCGCCAGTCACAGCCGGCATGCGAATGGTATATTAATGCAGCAGAGATATACTCTACACATTTTAATTCATTAATCTGAAAAAAAAATGCAATAATATAACTGTTATCATTAACTTTTATAAATAGAAACTCTTTGTAAATACAATGTCTCCTCCTTGTTTAGAAGTGTCTAAAACTAAAACTCACATTGTAAGGTGGTGGCACATACGCGGTCTGCGGCTTGTTAGGATCGTAGTATGCACTTTGTGCAGCCTCCGCTGCTTTCGCATCTGTAAACGATTTTCAAACTACTGCAACATCTATATACTACTTATTACAATAATATATAAATATATTCTGTTATTATAAACACTAAAATCACAAGCCTATACAGTATACAAACTACAGTTGATAATACAAATTAATTGTGTTATTTTACATATAAAGTATAAATACAGGAACTAGTTTTAGTACAGAGACTGCTTTTAGCGATGTTACTAATGAATTATTAATTATTATTATTAATTTGTAAAATGTGACTATGGTTTCCAAACAGTGAAATAAATATAGGTAATATTTTTATTAGTTAAAAGAATTTATTAATCAACACAAAAATAATTATAATAGTTTTACCACATATAACACCATAAGGGATAATACACATATAGACCTGTAATCATTATACAATAGAATTTACTTCAATATATTTTATAATCTCTTCAATCAATTAAGTATTAACAAAACGGGCACACATGAATCATGTAAAGGCGGTATTATTTTATTTAGCAAGATAATAATTATTTGTTGTCCATACAATATTATCATCTTTCATAAGTGAAACAAATGGTACCTTCTGTATTTTATATAAAATTTAAGAAAAAACTGACACAAGTGAAAAGATCTACTTATTGCTTTGCATAGATTCACATTTGCCACGTGCTGTGTACTCACCGTTAGCCGACATCCCGGGTGGGGGCACAAAGCCGCCCGCAAACCCGGCGGCGGGCGCGTTCGCGTTGCCCGGGTAACCCGGCGGCAGGCTGGCGTTGCCCGGGTAACCTGGCGGCAGGTTGGCGTTGCCCGGGTAACCGGGGGGCGCGTTCGGGTAGCCCGCGGTGTTCCCACCTGCGCCTGAGAAGCCCGCGCCCGGCGGGTACGCGGCGCCCATCACGCCTGGGTACGGAGGCGGGCTGTTCGACACGAATACCGAGTTCGGCGCCGGCTGGTCGGGGAACGCCTGCAAGTTTAACATTCGATAGTTAATGTTCTGTCTAATTTTTGAAATCGACTCATATGGTCTTACCACAAAACAAGTTAAACACAGTCTAGCATTAAATCAGGGATCTGTTACTTTAATATAGTTGTCTATGTGAAATACGACAAAACCAGATTAAAGAGAACCCGCGCTTAAAGTTAAACCCTGTCTAAAGTTTTTGTGGTAAGACAGATATGGTCTAAGATCCGAATATAGGTCGACCTTCACCGGCGTGATAATAGACTGAGACCAATTTTATAATAAATGTAGTCTATTAAAAAATCTATTAAAGATGGGTTGACTGAAAAAATCCTGGACAGGATATTTTTAGTTAATTATTAAAAAAATATTTTAATTTTTTTAATTATGCAGTGTTGAGACAATAAACAATTTTGTTATAAAACAGCGCTCATGCTGATACATATATATTTTTTTCTATCATCCCATCTAGTGAAAGTAACTGGTACGGACATGCCTGTTTATACCTGCCAACCTAGCAGTTTGTCCAGGTAAATATTAGAAAACCCTATGGCTGCACATTCTGTAGGTTTCATACTTCAAGTCTATGATAATTTTTTTTATTATCTTGATAAGTACTGCAATTAATTAAAATGTCCTGTCCAGGATTTTTTCAGTCAACCCATCTTTAATAGATTTTTTAATAGACTACATTTATTATAAAATTGGTCTCAGTCTATTATCACGCCGGTGAAGGTCGACCTATATTCGGATCTTAGATCAATAGTTTTTAATATCCATTCAGCGAGTTTACATTTTTTGTGTAAGTACAATTTAATATTTACATATATGATTAGCATAAAAACATTTTAGTCTTACAAAAAAAACCTAAAAATGTAAAACATTCAATGAATTTATGAACTGAATCAAGTGTCATACTAAAACTGTGTAAACATTTTCTATTAACGTCGAATTTTAATACTCACAGAGTATGGTGGGACCCATCCATAATAGCCCTGCGGTGGTGGCGCGTACGCCGGTGGTGGAGCCGCGTACCACGGCCCGCTTGGCGGCGTGTATGCTGGAGGCGGGGCATTTGGAGTCGTGTGACGGGATGCTAAAATACATATTGATTAAAAAATTACGAAATAACAACGTAAAATAATTAGTCTTGCACCCGAAAAAGGTCACCAACATTCCACAGGTAGGGAGATACTCCATTCAAAGAGACACCAAATGGCAACAATTTCCATGCACTTGACCATGCGGGCATATATATTTAATAAATAATAACTCAGGCCCCGGAATCACAGACACAATAGAAAATCTATTGTGTTGTGGACCAATCGGGCCGTTCGGGGCTCAATGGGTTAACAGTTAAAATAATATGAATATAATGTTTATATATAATATGAAAAACAATTGTGGTATTCAATATTCAATATTGATGCAGTTAGAGGTGTAGTAAAATAGAATACTTTGGTTTTATAACTGAAATATTATAAAAAATGGCCCTTGACTCAATCTTTCAGAAAACAGGAGTGCACTGTAAACATTAAATAAGTGCAAAGTTCAAAGTACACTTATTTTTATTTTTTTAAACTTTCAAGAAAGTAAAATGAAGTCCCTTGTTCCCTAGTGGGGTAGGGGCAGATGCATTATAATATATCTCTTTCACTGATTGATTTTCTTTGGGGATAAGTAAATATGCTTTTATTTCTTGCAGTTCATATCTTTTTGGTATATTGCATTAATTAAAAGGTAATTCTACCTGTTTGATATTACCAAGCTATGCATGTTTAAGTCAAACAAACAACATAGATAAACAATTACACAGGCAAGTCAACTATTGTTTATCTTATCTTACGTTGACTGATAAGGTGCAAATGAAATAAAGAAGTCGTATTTACGGTCTTTGTAAATATGACTTTTTTTTTGAAGCATTTTATTTTGAAGCGTCAGAGGTTCTAAAATTTATAATGTTTAAACGGAACTATAAGGAAATAGATAAACAATATATTTTGATCCAAGTTTTCTGAGAATAGCATGGCAGCAAATGGCGAGTAACAGAATCAACCTTTGGTTGTACTCAAACAGAAACCAATATGGACCAAAATAAATCTTTAGCTAGTTTGTTCTATTTAAAAACACATTTTCAAATATTTTAAACATAGATACAACTAGCTGTAACAAAGGTATTTAGTTACAACTAGTAAAAACACATTGTAATGCATAGATGGTTTTAACTGTAATAAACATTATCAAGATACTAATCTATAACTTTGTATACAGATACTTCAATACATACCAAGGTGGGCAGCCTTTAACATAGCTTGACCAAATTCAATTGCCCCTCCTGATTTAAATGTAAGTTTAAACTTAACTTCTCCAATGAAATTTCCATTGGGCTGTGCATGGATTTTTCCTTTGATAAAGTTTGCACCAAACATTGGCTGTTCAACAGTCACCTATAAATTATAAACAGGAATAATTACTTTTCAAAAATAGTACACTCAATTTCAGAAAAGAACATATTGTGCAGGATGGTATATCAATACATATGGAGATATATTCTGTACATTACTGGAAATGGAAAAGGAAGTGATTTAGATTTAAAAATTGTCCTAAATATTAACATAATACTTACATCTTGCAAAGCCACAAATGGGAAACTGAATGACCTCAATGTCTCTGTATTCTTTTTAGAGTTGTAAATCATCCTGTGGGTGGTCAGATACATACGACCATTTTTTGCACCTTTAAACTCTGGCGTATCATTTCCATAAAATTCCACAGTGACATTATCGGAAAACAGTATGATACTAAAAATAAATAAAAATCATTAGACAGATTAAACAAATTAAAGTATTATTATATTATTTCCTGAATAGGTCTACAATTAGAATTACAGTTGAAAATTTTGCTGTAAAAAACAAGTTTTCTATAGACCAATTTTGCGAAAATAACAAACAGAAAAACTTAAATGAACCTACCAATAAAAAGCATATTAAGACTTCAAATAATTGTACTTTGAATCATAGAGAACAATTTTAAAATTTTGTAATAGAGCAATGTGTAATAGCGGCAGTACACATGGGGCCAACGTGTTGGGCCAACGTGTTGGGCAAAAATGAAGATTCCTGTTCACACATTGGCTTACTGATCATTCTGCATTGGCGCTTCAAAGATGGACGTAGTCCGTAGAAGTTCTTGCAGCCGCGGCAATTTATATAAACAGTGCGTTTAATTATTACGTACCTACATGTGCACCAATAACAATGAGTGTACTCTGCCGTCTGCAATGATATCAATTTAATTTTAATTACCTATAAAACGAAACTTGAAATATTACGGACGGATGTACCTATTGATTGGTGATATTTGATCAATTAGCACAATTTAATCAAAATCATGCTCATTGTATATTGTTATTTAATTTTTAAGAACAAGTAACTGTTTCATACCTACTATTTTACTCATTTTATAAATATATATTCTTTTTTTTTCGAAAATGTATGAAAGTGAGTTATGAAAACATCTAGAATAATATAATATAATAAATAGAAAATAAAACATCTAATTTATTGAGTCATAAGGTTTTTATTTTTGTGTAGTTCATGCCGTCGATTCCAAATTATTAAATTCCTTCATGTCGATACAATTCTACGAATTGTAAAACCTCATTGCTTGTCAACATCGGCGCCGCCATCGCTATCGGAACATGGAAACGTAAATTTCATTGACGCGCAACGATACTGTCTCCGCTGACGAGTAACAACAATCTGAACAAGACACCAACGTGTGAACGCTGTTTGCAGAGCGCGCCAAGATCCTTTGAAGTGTGCACAAAAAACCGACAACATTCGGTTGGCCTGCCAATATTGGCGCCAACTAGGCTAATGAAGCCAACATACCGCCAAGTAGCTCTCTACACGTTGGCCCAACCCGTTGGCCCAACACGTTGGGCCCATGTGTACTGCCACCATAACAAATTCCTGCATTTGATGAGGTTTTTATTATCTCTAACATATTGTGAGAGATGAGTCATGATTGCACCATTTTTATTGATTGTTTGGCTTGTTGACAACTCCATTTTAAAGCAAACTTTTTCTTTTAAAAACAATGAAGGAGGTATGAGAATTATGGCAATATTTTAAAGGTATACGCTAAATAACTTCTTTAACTTGTAGTAATCTCTACGACGGTACGACCTTACATACACACAACTCACCACTCTCCAGCGTGTATCAATACTCCATGATCAGCATGAGCTGTATTAAGAGACATCTTCAATTATATCATATAATGCAGACTCAAAACGTATTTTCTTTAAAATAAACTATAATATCAGAGCAGAAATCCAGACCAAGTTATAGTCCAAAACAGTCTCGACTTTTCTGACAAGTGACATTTCACATTATTGACAAACAAGAAATTTACGACGACACTATAATACAGATTATATATAGACTCCATAGATTACAAATGAACTAATGCCTGCGATTGCTGTGTGGGTTGCTGCGATTGCTGCGAATACGATGCTTAGCTGCAATGACCTGCGACCACATTTTAAGTATAGATTGTTAAAGCCATGGTAAATTACTATATTAAACGCCAGATTCTCAGCTAATAAGTTATGTTATCGGCTCCGAAGGTGCGAGCTAGCGCGCACGAGCAACTTTGTCTCCGCAACTATTTTGTCTCCGCAACTATTTTGTCTCTCCACCCATGGGCTCGTATGAAAGTGCGCGCACGTAGCGACGCAACTCCCCATACAAATTGATGGGAGAGACAAAATAGTTGCGGAGACAAAGTTGCTCGTGCGCGCTGGCATATCACACCCATAATAACATGACATAAATTATGATTGTTTTAGAGACCAGGGCCAAAATAAAATTGCGCCTAGAATAATTAAAAACGCTTCAACAAGCGCTGGTCAGCGCTATGCGCTGCCATATAAAATTTGTTTTGGTCTGCTTCAACCTGCTTCCTTTGTGTAGAACGAACCATCGTTGACAAGCGCCGATAAGCGCTTATAAGTTTCAAGCTTTCTTTCTGAATACGCCCTAACTCTATGGGCGTATTCAGAAAGAAAGCTTGAAACTTATAAGCGCTTATCGGCGCTTGTCATGTTCATATATTTTCCTGCGCGGGTTGACAGCACTGACAGGAAAATATATGAACATGACAAGCGCCGATAAGCGCTTATAAGTTTCAAGCTTTCTTTATGAATATTTTTTTTTTCAACGCTGAACTTAGCGCAACCTGCTGGTGCGTTTCACGTTCCAATTAAGCATCAGCATAATTTGGCATTGTGCGCCACTGAGTCGCATTTTTCTCTGTAATTGGAAAACAGCCAATAATTCACGCGCATTACACTTAGCATTACATATAAGAGTGCTCGATTGTGCGAAGCGTTGCTGTAGTTGGAACATTCAACGTTAAGCATTAAGCCGCATAATGCGCTCTAGTCACATGAGTAGAAAGACGGAACAGAGACTAAGCTTCTTAAGAACGTGCAAAATTGTTACCTATTTTGGTAGGGTTGTCACAATAGGTTAAGACAAATTAAACAAAACTACCTACTACAACCCAACCTAGGTATGTACACACTTACAATACATACATACATACTTACAAATGCTAAACTTGTAATAATAATGAAAGGTAAAAACACACCGTGTACAATTCTCATCTTATTAAAAAAGGACCTAATAAAATAAACGCAAGTAGGTACTTACTTGAAAAAGTAATAATCAAAATATTTACTCACCTATTGTACTCCTTGAGATAGTTGAAGTATGATATATTTTTAGTTTTTCTACTATTATTCATACACACAGTACAATAAACAACCATTTTTGACAATGAAATATTACGTTTTATATTAAAATATTCAAACTTGCAAGTTGCAACTAATAAAACAAACAACGTGCGTCGTATCAACCCTGAGACTGTCCTATGCCTGTGCAAGCGCAAACCGGTTTTTTCCAGAATCGCTGCGTACGCGACAAGCGGCCTGCGGTCACACACACATGCCCCGCGTACTTGTAGTAGTGCAATCGATTCTCGCGTTTGTTTGAAGCTTAGTCTCTGTTCCGTCTTTCTACTCATGTGCTCTAGTGCTGTAATTGGAAAACATGGTTAATAATCACAGTTTAATAATTATAAATTATAATAAATTGTGGATACAATATATTATATAGATGATCTAAGTTATTTTTACTCTGTGGTTTTTGTCAAATTCAATTTGTCAATTTGGAGCTATGACAGCTATTTGAATTTTTTATAGGTACTATTTTGGTTTTTTATAAATAATCTTATTTAGATCAGATAAATTATGGAACGAAATATCCTTAAAAATCAGAGTTCTAATATAAAACCAATAGATACTAATACAGTCCACAAAATATGTTCCGGTCAGGTATAAATAAAAAAATAACAATTGCATATGTAACTGATAAATAATATATTTTATTTATGATTTCCATTCTACTACAGGTTGTTTTAAGTTTAGCAGTAGCAGTAAAAGAATTGTTAGAGAATGCCCTTGATGCGGGAGCAACAAATATTGACATTCGATTAAAAAATTATGGAATAGATTTGATAGAAGTTTCTGATAATGGTTCTGGAGTAACAGAAGACAACTTTGCTGCTTTAAGTAAGATTCTTGACTGAAAAGACAATATATGTATTTTTAATTCCTGTTATTTATACTTAATATTTATGTACTTACTTTAAATTAAATTGTTTCAGCTCTGAAATATCACACTTCTAAAATTAATGAGTATTCTGACTTACTCGGAGTCTCGAGTTTTGGGTTCCGAGGCGAGGCATTGAGCTCACTTTGTTCACTAGCTCACATGGTTGTGACTACAAGACATCAAAACTGTAATTATGGTAAAAATAGATCTATGTATATAGCCACTTATTTGTTATAATTCCTCATTTTTTGTGTCTTTTATGTTTGTTTTTGGGTTTCAGCTACTAAAATTCAATATGATCAGAAAGGGAATATAATTAGCAAAACACCATGTTCTAGACAAGTGGGAACAACTGTTACGCTGAGTAATTTATTTTATTCTCTACCCGTAAGGCAAAAAGAGTTCCACAAAAATACAAAGAGGGAATTTAATAAGATGACTCATTTGTTATATGCATATTGTTTAATATCAAGAGGAGTGAGGTATAAATATTTATTATGCCTATTATAATTATAACTATTGAAATGTAGGTTTTTGTGTATGAAAGTTATGAACATAGAAACAATTAATCTTTTTATTACTGTTTGAGATTTTGTCAATTAATATGGCAATTGTATGATCATGTTTATTCCACCTTTCAGAATAACTTGTAGTAACCAAACAAACTCAAATTCAAAAGCAGTAGTTGTGGCCACAACTGGTTCACAGTCATATAAAGATAATATTGCATCAGTTTTTGGATTGAAACAATTGCAGAGCATTGTAGAAATTAAAACTGAATTAGTTTCTAGTATAAAAGAAAACATATTTAAAGGGCTTTCAGGAGAAGTTAAGGAAAATAATGAAACTATTGAAATTGATGATGTTGAAATTGATTTATCTGAAGACTCAAATGATGCTGAACAAAAACAGGACACTCAAAATGAGAGTTTTACATTGTCTCAGAAATCACAGGGATACAAGAATTGTCCTAACCCTGTGGAACTTGAAGGGTATATTTCTTCTTGTGAACATGGTAGTGGCAGATCAAGCACAGATAGGCAGTTTTATTATGTGAATTCAAGACCCTGTGAACCTACCAAAGTTATGAAAATAGTGAATGAAACTTATAAACAATATAATCCTAATCAATATCCTTTCATATTTCTTAACATAAACATGGATAGATTGTCTGTAGATGTAAATGTAACTCCAGATAAGAGGAAAGTTTTTCTCACAAAGGAAAAAAATATTTTAGATGTAATAAAAGCATCACTGACAAAACTATTTGAAAATGTTCCAAGAACATTAAAAGTTAATTCGTCAATCACTGATGTCAAAAATAATGATAGCGTCCCAAATTTATATCAGCCAAGGATTTTTAACTCATTCATGCAACAATTTAGCAGTAAAGAGGAAAAATATGCAAAAGATGATGGAAAAAATATAGGGGACTTAAAAAGGAAATCTACTACAAACCTTGATTGTTTTATATCAAAGTCAAAAAGAATTCAACAAAATTCATTAGTAAATGATGATAATACTTTAAAGGAAGATAATAGTGTAAGGGATGACCATGATATTTTAAGTGAACAAGAGGATAATATGGTTGAAGATTATGTTACTGTAAAAAATGAGGTAATTCATTTATCTAAGTCAGATGTTAAAAAAGAAAATGACACATTAGATACAATAAAAACAAATCTATTCTTTGAAAATATGAATGATACTGACATCAATAATAAAACTTGTGAAAGAAAGTGTGACAATCCAATAGGATCAAGTAAAGAAGACAAAAAGGTGGGATCTGAAATTATGTATTTAGAAAATACTGATTCAATGCCTGACACACAAATAAGATCAATCTCTGATGTAGTGTGTCAAAAATCTTCCACAATTTACTGTAAAACAAAAAGTAATTATCAAAAGATGATCAAAGATAAAATTGCAGAAAAAGAAAATTCAAATAAAATATCTCCACCAAAATCCAAAGTTGAGAAGACTGTAACTGATCGAAAACAATTGGGTCAATTTCATGTAAGAAAAACTGTTAGATTTAAAACAACTTTAGAAGAAGTAAAGGCTCAAGTTGAAATATACAATAATGGAAAAAATAAATGTGTGCCAGACAGAATAAAATTTCGAAGTGCTATTGATCCAGTGTTTAACAAGAAGTGTGAAGAAGAGCTTAATAGAGAAATATCTAAAGATTCCTTTAAACAGATGATAATTATAGGTCAATTTAATTTAGGGTTTATCATTACACGTTTGGAGGATGATCTATTCATCATTGATCAACATGCAACTGATGAAATTTATAACTTTGAAACTTTACAAAAAACCACTGAACTCACAAATCAAAAATTAGTTATGTAAGTACAAATATCTCATTATAAAAGTTATCTATTTTTATTATTTAGTGTACATATAAAAAAATTGTAGTCCACAGCAACTGGAGCTGACAGGTGTGAATGAACAAATATTAATGGATAATTTGGATGTTTTTAAGAAGAATGGATTCACTTTCCAAATAGATGAACATGCTCCACCAACAAAGAGGGTCAAATTATTAACTATACCAATGTCTAAGAACTGGATATTTGGAAAGGATGATATAGAAGAGCTTTTATTCATGTTAAAGGTGAAATTTTGATTCAGGTCCGACCGCACCAGGCGTATCTGCGCAGCAGTGTAGCAACGCGACGCGACACTGCAAATTAATATTCTTTATTTGAAATTGTATGAGGTGTACCGAATTACGCCACACCGAAACTACGCGCCACGGCCAAATTTGACCAATCGGCAAATGTTACCGGCAAATGTTCCCTAGTGCGATCGGACCTTAATAATCATGTTACACATATTCATCACAACTTTTCAAGGTATGGGTGTTCACTGTGCAATTTCATTTTATTATGACAGGAATCTTCCACATCAGAATACTACAGACCGAGTCGAGTAAGAGCCATGTTTGCATCAAGAGCTTGTCGCAAGTCAGTCATGATAGGTATGGCTTTAAGCAAATCAGATATGAGACAACTTGTCGACCATATGGCCGAAATAGACAAGCCCTGGGTAATTATTTCATCATTTATTTTATTAGTCTTATATTTTTCTCAAATTATTTTTTTTATAATAAAACATCTTATTTTTTAGAATTGTCCACATGGAAGACCAACAATACGCCACTTGGTTAATTTAGCTATGGTGCATACAAGTGATTAAAATATATTTTAGAAATGTTTTGAATTAAATCTAACCTAATCAATAATCATGGATATATTATTTACTGTGATAATAAGAATAAAATTCGTTTATGATTTTTGATATTTTTTTTATTTCATACACTTATAGTTTTGAATATATTAAATCCAGTGTGTGCTGTTGTCACCATTACACCAGGAATTTGTTTATGCCAATGCAGTTCTTTAATATCTGTTTGACCTTGATGAATGAACAACAGCTGTGGTGGAAGGTTCTGGAAATAAAAAATCACCTTGTCAATCACATAACACAAAATATAATAATTATGAAAATAAAGAGGTTTTTGCATCTATTACATGTAGGTAAAAGTTGCTTAAAATATTTGTTTTCACAAATCTTATTATTTTAACAAAATATACACTTGTTTTGTTTTTCGGCTTTTATAGCCATGTAAGTATATTCTTAACTAGCGGTCCGCCCCGGCTTCGCCCGTGGTACATATTTACGTTTTCTCTACATAAAAACCATCCTTGTACTTCAAGGAATATAATAGAAAAGAATTATCGAAATCGGTTCAGCCGTTCACACGTGATGCCATGACAACGCGAAACGGGTGCAGACCCGCCGCCTTTTTATAGCTCCCGCCGCGAAGCGCGTCGAACGCGGCAACTGATACTTACACAAAAATAATCCTTATGGCTGCATGATTCTGTATTCACGCGCGATGACTTATAGCATATTTCATGTATAACTTTGGTGTTTCTACACCGATTTACATGATTCTTTTACTATAACCTGCCCAGGAGTATGAAGAATAATTGTGCCAAATTTGGTTAAAATCCGTCATGTAGTTTTTGTTTCTATAACGAATATACAGACAGACAGACAGACAGACAGACAGACAGACAGACAGACAAAAATTTTACTGATTGCATTTTTGGCATCAGTAGCGATCCCTTATCACCCCTTCATAGTTTTTTTTTAAATATATTTCATGTACAGAATTGGCCTCTCTACAGATTTATTATAAGTATAGATATGTATTTAATATTCTTAATACTTCATATTATACTCCATTTACCTTTAATTCGTCATCAACAATTTCTTCATCGTCCCTTTCAACAGCTAAGTCCCAAAGGGCAACCTGGTTGTCTTCCCCGGCAGACGCAAGTACACTTGGCTCAGTCCAATGCCATTCAACTGATGTGATTGGTGCTGTATGGTGTTTGAATGTTCCCACCGCTGCACTGGTAAACTGTCTCAAGTCCCATATATGAAGGAATCCGTCGTCACCACCTGTAATAAAGGTAAGGTTAGTTTCTTCATGGTGATCAGTAATATATTGATTTATAAAAACGGTGTTGTAAATCAGGAGCTCATGACACACAGACTTCCTAAAAGCCAATATAGGCTACATAACTTAATATCAGAAAGCTAAAAATAAAAAATTTGGAAACAAAGAAGGTAGAAATAAATTTATTTTAACACACACACACACACACACACAAAAGTGATGATTTTAATAACTCAGGGCCCGGAATCACAGACACAATAGATAATCTATTGTCTCGTGGACCAATCGGGCCATTCGGGCCTCAATGGGTTAAACAATAGAAAAAAGAATAAGCTATAGAGATTTGCTAATAAATGTTAAATAACTTACCACTTGCTATAAATGGTTCATTACAATTCCATGATATTACATTAATATCATTTTGATGTGCATTTTCTTTAGTCAACATGCATGCCTTTTGTGGTGCAGCTCTTGTGTCCCAAATCCTTATTGTTTTGTCAACTGAGCATGTTGCTAATACATTTCTGTAAGAAAAACATATTCACAATTAATTTTAATATCTTTGGTATATCATAAATCTTCTTCTTATATATAACAATGAATCGCAAAATGTGTTGGTAAGCGCATAACTCGAGAACAGCTGAACCGATTTCGATAATTCTTTTTTTATTATATTCCTTGAAGTACGAGGATGGTTTTTATGTAGAGAAAACGTAAATATGTACCACGGGCGAAGCCGGGGCGGACCGCTAGTTATATATAAAAATGAATCGCAAAATGTGTTGGTAAGCGCATAACTCCAGAACGGCTGAACCGATTTCGATAATTCTTTTTTTATTATATTCCTTGAAGTACGAGGATGGTTCTTATGTAGAGAAAACGTAAACATGTACCACGGGCGAAGCCGGGGTGGACCGCTAGTACATAATAAAGATGATATCCATTTTGAAATCACTTCACTATTCAAAATATATTTTTCAAAGTATTATGAACCTTTCATTAGGAGACCATTGTATATCTTCAACTGAACTGGTGTGTCCAACTAATGGCCTTTGGTCCACTGTCCATGTCCCTGCTTCATTTGGTTTCCATATGTGAATATCTCGTCTACAGTCACCCGTTGCTAAGACCTAAAATTATTGAGTTATAACAAATAAAAATTGTAATTTGATACCAATGAAAGAAACAAATGGTTTAACTTCCCTATCCCTAAAATACTTACTATAATGTAACAAACAAAATAGTAGCTTTAATATTATTTTGAGATTAATTCTACAGATTTGCTTATTATTATAAAAAAAAACTTACACCAGGTTCAGTTGGACACCAATCCATACCAAAGCCTTCTTGCTGATGGCCATTGAAAGAATATAAAGGCTTAGCTGGATTAGTAACAGTATCAAGGTTGTATCTTTCTAATAGTGCTGGCTCGTCCACAGCTTGCAATTGTTGTGTTATATTCCATACATCAACTCTGCCTAACTCAGACCAGCTGGCTGCTAATACTGAGTTTTTAAAGTTTGTTGTCTGTGGGATAAATATATGAGAATAATTAAGCTATTCTGGTAAAAAATTATGGAAATAAACTGTAAAATAAATATTTTAACAATAGGTCAGCTTTATATGACCACTTTCTAGTTGAAGTATTATATGAATTATTAGGCTAATCAAATGTAATATAGTTCAGGTATAATATTATTATGTATTCAAATTAATTATTTTCATACATACTCTTATTCTATTTACACAGCCTTGATGTTTAATGATTGCAAATGTCATTTCAGGTTTTTTTTCCTCATCTTCATCATCATCATCGTCATCATCCTCACTTTCCGATTCCTCTTCATTTTCTGGTTTTGATGTTTGATGTAAGTTTGACATTTTGAATACTAGAATACTGCAACAATAAAATTAAGCACTGAGATGCAAGTAGGGCATAACAAGTAAATAACTACATTACGGAATCCATTTCTTTTGATATTATTATTAATATATATAGTTTGTTAGTTGCATACTTGTTCAAATGTGCGCTTGATGCTTGCGTGCCGGCTACAAGGTACGCTGTCATCGGAAATTGTTGTCGATTATTCCCCAGATTATCTTGTATAATATCGAAGCTTAAACAAGGAGCTCCAGTCTGGGCTTGATGCAACATAACATACGCCGATTGGTCGCACACAAGATGTTCGTCTTCTTTTAATTCTTGACCTGGAAGAAATGTTTTTGGACGATCATCATTTTCTTCGCCTTCTTCTTCCCTTTCTTCCATATCATCGTCATCGCTTTCTGATGAATTCGCTTCCATGGGTTCTTCGTTTTCCATCGACATAGTGGGGGTGTGAAATAACAAATTTTAATTTTAATATGTATTAAATAACCCTATAAATATTTTAAACACGTGAACGGATGATAGGTAATTGTGATTTATGACATTTGGATTTTGACAAATTAATAATGACATTGACATTACCACAGAGTAAGTAATATACTACGGTCTCGGGTCTACGTAGAAAGACTACTAATACAGACTAATAATACTAGTAGAGATGTAACTAAAGATGCACAGTAAAGATGTAACAGAGAATTTTTTTTCGTTTGTGTCAAAAAAATTGGTCCCCAATTACGATAACAGGAGCGCTACGTTTATTTTGGTTAAACCACAGCACTGATTTTATTGAAATTTGGAATGATACGATGATCATATGAGCCTGCTTCAAAATAACCAGACCGTTTTAAATGGCTTAAAATTTCATACAACCTTGTACACGTCTTTACACGTCAGTGAGGATTTTTGTAATCGTGTGAAAGTGAGTTACCGGCTTTATATTATGTCAAAAACCATTAAATTTTTTATCAAATGGCAATTTTCCTTCAGTCAACGTCAAATAACTACAACCAATTACCAAAAGCTGTCAACCAACTGTCAATTGTAGTCAGTATCAAAACAAAGTTAAAAATAAGGTTATGAACAAGAAATAAGAATTTATAAGTTATAAACAATTTATATTATATTACAGTGAAACTTATTTTCAATATTAAAGCATAAAAATAACGGTACATAGAAAAGAACCATGGCGTCGCGTTGTTTTCACTTGATAAAAAATATAACACAACGCAATACTTATTCAATGAACTTAGTTCGTCATAATTTCTCTTCAGTGAACATACCCAAAGTTAATTTTACTGCACAGCAAAGAAAAGGTAAAGAATATAAAACTGAAAATAATTTGACCTACTTAGAAGATCCTGACACGTTCGGAACCCTTTCAAGTTTACCTTCTGCAAAAAATAATGTATTGGAAGACGAAGGTGACATCCAGGAAGAGGATTTTTTGAAAAATCGCCCTTTAAAATCACAACAGCTAACAATTAAACAATATGCAGATATCATTAAACAATATTTAAAACACAAAAGATTAAAAGAAGCACTTGATATTTTAGAAGTAAGAATGTTAAAAGAGGATTTAGTAAAGCCTGAAAATTATATTTACAACATATTAATAGGTGCTTGTGCAGATGTGGGCTATACAAAGAAAGCCTTTAAACTATATAATGATATGAAAAAGAGGGCTTTGAAACCAACAGGAGACACATATACTTGTTTGTTTGAAGCTTGTATTAATAGTCCTTACAAAGAGAATGGTCTGAAACATGCAACACATCTTAGAAATCTTATGATAGAAAAAGGAATTGAACCAAATCTAACAAATTATAATGTTATGGTAAAAGCTTTTGGAAGATGTGGTGACTTACCAATGGCCTTTAAAATAGTTGATGAAATGATCTCTAAAGGTATAAAAATCAGAGTTCATACTTTAAATCATCTCTTACATGCATGTATCTCAGATAAACATTCTGGATTAAGACATGCTCTTATTGTATGGAGGAAAATGTTAAAATTGAGGGAAAAACCAAATATATATTCCTTTAATCTTATGCTGAAATGTGTTAAAGAGTGTAATCTAGGTAGCAAAGAAGACATACAAGAAATGATAGGCATAATTCAAGAAAATATACTTTTAAATGACAATAAATTAAAAAAGAATTTATATCTCGAAGAATCAAAGGACATGAAATTTTTATCACAACATACTTCAACTAATGATAGAACGAAAATTCATCTACCTGACGAAAACAAGGATTCAAATACAAATATTCATCTACCTGAAGAAAACAAGGATTCAAACACAAATAATTCTCTCCTTGAATTTCAACCAGAAGACAATATAACAACAAAAGATCTTACAATACAAACAGATGACAAAGTTTCTTTTACTTTTGTGGATACCAGAAATTTACCATCAATACCCAAACAAATAGTGCCAAATCTACTTTCAAAAACATTAAATTTAGAACAAGTCTGTGATCTCCAGGAAGTCCACACAGTTCAAGATAAATTTGCTATTGTGGGTGGTCAAGATGACTTCCTACAGCAAATGGCAACCTATTCAGTTACACCAAATATCAAAACTTTTACCCAAATACTAGATGTTATAGAAGATAACACAGAAGCAGAGATCAAGTTGATAGAAACCATGAAGTCTAAGAATATTAAAATGGACATAGCATTCTTTAACATGTTAATTAAAAAGAGATGCCTCAGATCAGATTATAAAAGTGCTTTTGTGAGTAGTCTTTATTTGAAATTGTATTTCTTATATTATGTACTTGAAATTATATTATATTTTTTGTCTTGTAGGATGTTAAAGATATGATTGAAAACGAAGCTGCAAGAATTAAGAAACACCCATTTAATAAGAAACTTAAATTAAAGCCTAATATAATGACATATGGAACTCTTGCTATGGCCTGCAACACTAAAGAGCTTGCTGAAAAATTATTAAATGAGATGAAGGAAAAGCAGTTAAAGTATGAAATTTTAATTAAATATTTTTTTTATCAGTATATAGCTTAGAGGAAAATGGTCTTTGTTCTATGCAAGTTTTTAAATTGTATAACTCATATTATTTGTATATGTTTTTAGAGTTAACATAACTATATTGGGAACATTGCTTAGACATGGTACAGCTCATATGCAATTTGGATATATTTTATATATACTAGAAATGGTTAAACAAGAAAATTTGAAAGTAAATGATATATTTTTAAGACATTTGGAATCATTCAATGAGAAATGTGAAAAAATTATTGAGAAGGTAAGAAATAATTGATTATATTGATTTCAAATTAGATTTTAGAATATTTCAAGTTAATATTTACATAATTAATTTATTTACAGTATAAAGAAGACCAAAAAGACAGCGTCCTCATTTTAGCTTTCAATAGGTATATTATGATTTATAATAAGTGGTTGAGAAATGTAAATATTGAAGAAGTTACAAAACCAGAAGACCCATGGCAACAATTTAAAGAATCATATCCTAAACCTGTACAAAATGAAAACATTGATATTGTTGAACCTAAAAAGTTTTACAAAAGATCTCGTAAATATGTACCATATACACCAAAGGTATAAAATAAAAGGCATTCAATGAGTTGCTTGTTTTTATTTTTCATATGACAAAATGTATTCACATTAAAAGAATTATATCTTGATGTGGTGTAATTTGCGATTGAGTTCTTCAAACTTGAGAAGCTTGCGGATGAAGAAATCACCATAGCGGTGTGCAACCTTGGTGTCAGCAATGTGGATCATGTCATTGTCGATGTAGAAGTCCAACTGAAAATAAATATCAAGGTATTAATTTTTTTTCATTTTGACAAAAATATAAGATAGGATTAATTATATTCCAAAAAAAAAAACTTAAGACGTTAGCAAATGGTTACGCGTTATAGGGAATGCGCGTGACACATAAAAAAGATTGTATCGTAACTGATTATATATGACTAGCTGCTCCGCGCGGTTTCACCCCCGTGGCTCTACTCCTGTTGCCCGTAGCGTGATGAAATATAGCCGATAACCTTCCTCGATAAATGGGCTATCTAACACCGAAAGAATTTTTCAAATTGGACCAGTAGTTCCCGAGATTAGTGCGTTCAAACAAATAAACAAACTCTTCAGCTTTATAATATTAGTATAGATATGATAATTGATGATACATAATTATATTGCTTGTTGAGATACAAAAGAAGGATGCTTTTCAAGACGCATTTTGAGCTTGTGTACATTATGTACTACAGACTCTGTAGTAAGCACCCACCTCAGAACCGCTCTGGAACTTTCCATCCAGTCCGCTCGGTCCCTTGGTCCACACGACGTTCTTCATCTTGTGCTTGAAGCACAGCAGGTGTATGGCCAGCGCCGCGTGTTCCCTCACCGCGTCTCTATCCCCACCCCGAGCCGCTGACATGAACGCGGCTAGTTTCGCCATCGGTAGTGTTGTATACAACTTGAGGTACGAACGGATGGTTGGCAACATCTTTTGTTGACGTACCTGGTGGGTAGAATGTTATATTTTTGTTTTGTATTTGTAATTATATTTGGTGTGTAGGTTTATATTGTCGCTTCTCGATCTATGATGTATTCAAAATAATAAATACCTACAGGTTTACATATTTTTTTTTTTAACTACAAAATCTAAAATTGTTTTAAAATTTAAATTGTATGAAGAACATGGTGTAAATTTTTTAGAGATGATTTTAATAATAAAAATGTGTAGGTAAATATTCATAATTTTAGCTATTCATAAAATGTTGAAATAAGCTAGGTGAAATTAAAATGTTAATATACCTCATCCATAAAGACTTGGGTCTGATGCTTAACAGCATCCCTTCCATAGTTGGAGCCGGGTTCAATGGGCGGCGGGCAAGCGGAGAGGAACTTGGGACAAGCCAAGGTGAAGCAGCTCTCAAACTCCCCGAGATCTCCATACTGCATCTTGAACATCTTCTCGTGATAGTTCTTTTCACGGAGAACCTGAAAATATGTTTGTAATAAATGTTTAAATGGAATTATTCAAACTTGACTATAAACAAAGTCGATAATATTTTACGAAAAAGTCGCTTTCGTTTTCTCTTTTAAAAATGCTTTTTTTATTAGAATACAAAGTAGGTATTAGTACAGAAAGTGAATTCTTTCTAGACTAGGCAAAATAACTAAAAAAAAAACAAGAATTCCTAACTGAAAAGGGGCAGCACAAAACTTAACATTTAGAATATTGTTAATAAATTGTAGCTACCTGTTGAATAGACTCATCAACACACTGCGGGTGCAGCACCAAGCATATAGCGAGCAGATGGTACATCTGTTCTGTCTGCTTATTGATCTGGTCGTTCTGGTACGACCGGGACGAGAACAGCTGTTTTGTGCGCTGCATGTACAAGAGCGCGGAAGATAGAGTACGGATAGCGTCCGCATAACGACGCATCATCATGTACGCGAAGCCCACATAGTATGACGTGGAAATTTGACACGCCGGCACGTGAGAGTACTGGGACTTCTTGTGCAACTCAATGTTTTCGAGCACCTGTAATCGTTTTTTTTCGTGAAATATAACAGAAGGGAAGTAGAAGAATAATGTGATATGGAAAATGAAAAAAAAAAAGTATTATTCACATAATAGCTGTAAGAGAACTTTAACACTGCATTTAAGAAATACTTTTAATATTTACACTTGATACAAATAAACAGTAGTCTTTATTGTCAGCAAAGTATGATATTTACACTGACCTTAATTGCTTGGTAGTAATCGCCAAGTAGAGAGTGTAGGCGTAATAATCCCACAAGGGAAAAGTAACCCAACATCTTGTAAAGGGAATGGCGACCAAATTCGCCAGCGACTGAGTCAGGGTCACCACCTGCAGCATACACCTGTAATACAAAATAAAGAAAAGCGAAGCGGTAAAAAATGCCTATTGATAAAAACTTGTAAAAGTTTATGTGAAAAAATATTTTTATTACCTCAAGTTGGCGTTTAATATTAGACTTGTCCACAAGGGAATGCAAAACATTGAGAATGCAGAGCACATTCCAAGCCTTATTGTCAGTATTTAAGGCTTCAATTTCAGCAGTGCTCAACTTGGATGTGCGAGACCTGAAATCAGAAAAGTTATGATAAGCTAAAGAAATAGAGTAAATTTCTGCAACAAAAGTCAAAAACAAGAATATCCCAGCTGTGAATTGGGTAAAATTAATCCTTAAAAAATTATCTGTCTGAGTAAATTATTTTATTACAAAAATTAGTTATAACATCTATTTTATTTTGCTATATTTACCTGTACTGTGCAAAAGATTGGAACTGGTACACAAACTCATCAATAAGCTCCCAGAGCCACTGGTCAGGTAACTCCAAAGGTACTGGGGTTTCCGCTGATAGTATATAGTTGAAAAGGTCACAATAGTTGTAAAATGAGAGGAACCTTTGCTCCGGTTTTGGCCCGCCGGGCACACGTGCGTAAATGTCGCGGAAGTATAACTCTTTGTAGAGAATCATAAAAACCTATAACAGAATTTTATTTCTTTACAAACAAAATATAATTATGCCTCTATTATTAATAAACTATTACAGAATAACTTCAATCAAGAATTGGGTAATATTTCAATGATAAAGTTTAGAAAATTTTGTCTGATTGTCTGTATAAAATGCAGTAATTATTATGATTGTTAAAGCAAAATAGCTTTTTAAAATTATACAACCATGCAAAGGAATAGTGTCAAAATGATACTTACATTGTCATTATCAACAATTGGAGCCACTTCTTTCTCATCCGGCCATGGTGTGTTTTCAAAGTATTGTTCAGTCAATTTTGGGAAGGTGTTCTCGTAAAGGTTAAGAATCTCATATGTTACACCTTCATTGATCATGTTACGGAAGTAGATTAGAAACTTCTTAACCTGAAATTTTTTAAAAGTTTCGTATGATATTTGTATTTTTTCTGTACCATGATTTTGATTGATTATATTTTAAAAGATTTAGAAAATGTTTAGGAGTTTTTCAATATTGTATTTTATTGATGATGATTATATTTTATTGTAACTAAAAATAAAAATATTATAATAGTTTACCATGTCCGGCATTTGGTAGTATGATCTATTATCATAATCAAGATCATACTGCGGATCACCAGTGTGAGGCTCATAGTCACCATAGGATTCATATCCACCCTGTAAGAAATGTTTTTATAAAAACTCATGAAACACTATAAAATACAGAACTAATAAAATCATTGTCCTTGTTGCTGTACTGCACTTAAACACAGTTTAGTTATATATATATTATGATAAATTAAAAGCATTATTAATTTAAATAATTAATATTGGTTTTTTGTTACTAAATATGACATGGAAGCACATAATATTGAGTACAACTACTTCTGTTATTTATATAGATAGTGATTATTGTGCTATTTTATGAATATCTTATTATTTGAATCGAGGAGCCAATCAATTGTGGTGCTTACTGCTCTTCCATACCCTTCTAAAGTGTACAGAGGGGGTGTTTTATTTTCACAAAATATATAAGAACCAAACTTGTTTTTAAAAGGTTATGTGTAGTTATAGTATATTGCATTAGTTACTGACCTCGTTGTAATCGTCACTAGAGTACATGATGTTAAACTATTTTCACTGCACTTTTTTCAAAAACTCATATGAATATTATATAAACTAACAATTTGCAGAGAAATAATACGAATAAGAATCCACGGTGCTAAAATGCCAACCACAGATGCCAACCTAAAGGAGAGTCATAGACAAAGACAGACAAAGATTCCAGAATCCAGAACACAGATTCCAGAAATCAGAATCAAGTTTCAACAGTTGTCAAATTTTCACACGTCAAGAAACAGCATTTCTCTAAAAATTATTAATGGTTCCTTTTTCGATAAAATTAGCTAGAAACAACTAATATTTAATTTACATATATTTTGAATTTTCCTACTGTTATGGTGTGGTTATGGTTAATATTATTAATTCGTCCAAATTTACTTTTATTTAAGTTCATTAACAGTTTAAAAGTTCTTATCAAATTGAGATAGTCTCGCCTTGTCCGTCATTATAGCTTGGTTATAATGTCGGTAAAAATCATGTTTTATTTTTAAGATCCCGGTTAATGGAGCTCCAAAATAATTGTCCTATTTTATTAATCGTCACAGGCGTAATCTTGGGCGTAATCCAAGAAGCTTATATCTAATACACTGGAGATTTCAGTATGAACATTAACTTGTAACAAGAAAATATGACCTTGAATGACGCTTGTATGTTTTTTTATCCCTTTCACACCCAGTTGCCAAGTTATGTGTGAAAGGGATAAAAAACATACAGGCGTCATTCAAGGTCATATTTTCTTGTAAGACCATAAATTTGTCTATGCCGAAAATTTAATTTGGCATATTGACATTGAAGTTTGAAAATTTTGCGAAATTTTGAGTTTGACAATTGGCAGAAGAAAATTGTATTCGGATTTCGGAGACTGAAGAGCGATAAACTTCTAGAAAAAGAATAAAAAATATAGCAACAAAATTAATTTGCTATAACTGCAAGAGTATTAGCTGTGAATAATTTATAATTTATTGATTAAAAATGTTTACCCGTCATGCTACATCATTAATTTCCCGCAGTGGTTATTTTAATAAAACGACTCCAATAATTATTAGGCAGATTTCGATTAGCCCAGTAAATCGGGAAATTGTAAAAATTCAAAGCCCGGAGGATTTCAAAGATAAAGTTATTAATAGCAAAGTGCCAGTTGTGGTCGATTTTTTTGCGACGTAAGATCTTATTATATACTTTTAATCAGTGATAATTTGTAGATAACTCTATGCCATTATTTATTTTGTTCTACTAGAAAACATGATTTTTTGAAATGTTATATAACTTCATAAAAGTTTTCATATTTTTTTATAAAAAGACAAATTGTTTATTTTTAGATGGTGTAATCCATGCAGACTTCTAACTCCACGCCTTGAGTCAATTATATCTGAAAATAAGGGTAAAGTTGTATTGGCTAAAGTGGATATTGATGAGCAAACTGATCTCGCTCTGGACTATGATATTAGTTCAGTCCCAGTACTAGTAGCCATAAAGAATGGAAAAGTACAGCAGCGTTTGGTTGGCTTACAAGACACAGACAAGCTTAGAAAGTGGATTGGACAGCTTACTTCTGAAGAAGTTAAAGTTCAAGCTTAAACAATAATAATTTTATTTATATGTTATAATTCATAACCATAATAATATTACTCTTGTTGAAATGTTTTACTAGTTGGGATTAATAGAGCAAAGAAAAAAAAAGACATTGTTTTATTCCTGTAAGCATTGTATTAAACTTCGGGCCCTATTATATATAACATCATCAGGTTTTGCCTGGTCTGTCTCTTCTAATTCTTCATTTTCATTGTCGTTATCATTTTTATCTTGTGATTCTGTCCATTCATCCATTTGTTTAATTATTTTGTTGGCGTCATCTAATAACATTTTTCGAATATTGCCTTGTGCTGACTCAAAATATTCTAACAATAAAGGCCATGAAGTTTCAGGTATAAGAAGTTTTGAAAATTTATTTTTGTAAAGCCAAACTTGTCTAGCTTTCATAAATTTCCAATTTTGTTTGTCATGTTTCCACTGTGATAAGTAATTGAGACATTGTGACTTTAACTGATCTTTTGCTGCTGCGGCTGCTTCTGTTTGGCGTTGAATAAACTTTTCTTTCTTCATTTGACGAATGGACTTTTTATTTTTCTTACTTGTAGGTTCAGTTTCATCTGAAGGCACAGGCTGTTTCTTTTTCTTTTTAGGTTTCTTAGGCTTCGTTTCCGTATCACTGTCGCCGTCACTTTCTTCTAGTGGCCTTTTGTTGGACAAACTTTCATCAGTAATGTTATTAGATTTATCAGCAACATCACAGTCTTTCTCTTCAATGTTGTGACTTATGTCTGTATTTGATTCAGTAGTATCCTTGGTATTCTTATCCCTTTTCTTATTACGTTTTCCCATTTTTATTGTAAGAGGTCTATATTATAATATGAAGCTATATTGATTCTATAGACGCGCAAGGTGGCCACACAGATTTTGTAAACATAACCACAACATAACCTCTAACTTTACGTCATTTATAAATCTAAATTCTAACCTAAAAATTGACCTGTCAGAGCCCTGAGTATATATGTTCTGTGGTCAGAGGACATTCTCGCCGCATCTGTGCTCGCCGCATAAATTTTGTTCATATTTATTTTGATTTTTTAAATAGTAATTAAATAATGAAAATAATATATTATGTACTGTGTACTGTGTCCGTACATATGAAAGCATGATTATTTTTATAATATTACGCAAAATCTTTAATATATTGTAGTCTCATATACTTTATGTATTTAAAACTAATAAAGTAACTAACTAGTTGTTATTATAAAATCAACATTTAATAATTATTATAATTTTACTGAATGTATTATTAATTAAATATTGAAAATATTAATGAAAATTTATAAAATTTTGTTTGATGGTAATATTTGATCGCGATTTTTGGCACGTCACAGCCGCGTCATCGTGTCACCGTGTCTGCTTTTATCACTGTGGAATTAATTTACTCGACATTATCATACCTTATCGTTACATTATATGCGGGCTGTAAAGTAAAGACTGTTGCAAATATATATTTAAAAAAATATGGAGCTGTTAAGGCAAGTGTCTAGCACACAGTTTTTCTTTCCCGCGGCAGCTGTTGCGGTAGTGTTAGTATGTGCGGCTCTCGTATTTATGTTCGGTTTCCACACGGCAGAGCAGCCACAATTCGACAAGCTGCCTCTAGTCTTAGATGAAAGAAAGTCAACACAAAAGAAAAAGAAATTAAAGGAGAAGGTGGGTCCAATTTTAGTCTATTTACAATCACAGGGCTCATAAGTATGTCGAAGTGCTAGTTAGCTAGTTTTATTTTTAACTCATTTAGACATTTAGTACAATGAATTTTCTTTACCTTTAACAATTTCGATTTTAATGTATGTTTTCAAATTCATTTCAATCATTTCTAATAAAATCAAGTATACTTAATCATAAGTGCTAGCTTAGCAGTAAGAAGCACATTTCTAATAGGAAAATGTCTAAAATATATAACGGTATAATTCAATCTGTAGCTGTGCATGTTTAATAGCAAGTCAAAATTTTATAAATGCCCGTTTAGATTTAATAATTTAATGCTACCTTAAATTTTCATAGAAGTCATCACCCAACCGTTCATCTAATGACGAGAGTAAATCAAAAAATGAGAGCTCCAAGAAATCTCCTGCTAAGGAGAAGAAAGAAGAGAAAAAGGAAGTAGAGAAGCCAAAACCCAAGGTTGAGAAAGTTGTTAAGAAGGAAGTTGCCACTGAACCTAAGAAATCAAAGAAAAACAAGGCTGTTGAAGTTGAGAAGCCTGCTGATTTTGATGATGGACTTTGGGAAGAAGTGCCAAAGAAAAGTGATAAGAAGAAAGTGAAGGGCAATGAGAAAGAGAGTCCTGTTAAGAAGAATAAGAAGAAGGGTAAAGAGAGTGTTGCAGAAGCAGCTCCTGTGGTTGCTAAGGGTGATGCCCCAGAGGAGACATTCAAAGTAATTAGCGCTGTTGGTCCAGATGTTGATGAGGATGCTGCACGGGCTCTGCAGGCTCAGGTGGAAGAGCTGCAACGAGTTCTTAAAGAGGTATGATCAATAGTTTTCCTGAATTTATTGACCACTTGACTTGATAATTTGTATAAGATTTTCATTCATAAAATACATATTAATTTGACCAAATATCAATTTACATAATATATTTATGTTTAAACAAATAGAGAGTAGATATTTTAATTTTTAGTATAATTCTTAAGGTACATTTAGTGTTAATTTTTTCATTGAATATAGAGATTTAAGGTAATCTTTTTAAAATATTATGAAACCTTGTAGTTTCAATCCTATTTAAGGATTCTAAGCCAGTCTGTTTAACCTACAAAACAAGAAATATTGAAACATAATTACTTATATTGATTTTACACTGTCTATGAGTAGATTTTAAGATTTTAGCTTTTGTTTGCCTCTTTGAATCATACTCTAATTCTAAATAATTATTGAATTCAACTGAAGACACATAAAACATTCACTAAATCTGGTCTTTATCTTTTAAAAGTTTTTTTTAATGTTTCTATGTAAAAAAAGCTGAAAAAATTTATAAAGTGACACAATTTTATTTTATTTTAAAGTGAAACTTTTATTACATCGTCTCAAACTTTTTGGTCTGTGTAGTGCATGTCGCGTGATGGTCGAACCGTACGACAATTATCGTACAAATACGATCATTTTGTGCCTAAGTTTCACTTTTTCCGTGGTTTCATAAAACCACACAACATTTTTATCTATGGTTTCATTTGTTCATTATTCATCAGGCTGAACGCCGTGACCAAGGTTTGGCTCCTGAAGAAGAGGCACCTGAACAGGAATTGACTGAAGTGAAAGATTTGAGGAGCAACAAGAAAAAGGAAAATAAGGAAAAACAAAATAAAAAGAAGGAGGTAAGTTTCATACGTTACAAGACATTAAATATGAATTTAAAGGAATGAATAAACTTGAATTTAAAGTACCATTTTTTTTGTGTAATAGAAAGTAATTGATAAATTTACTCAGGGGGCGTTCAAGTATTACGTTACACAATTTGGGGGGAGGAGAGGGGGTCCCGCAAAATGATACGATGCGTTACTGGGGTACAGAAAAAATGTTAAGGTGCGCTACAAGGGGGGAGGTGGGGTCAAAATTCTTCAAAAATTGCATTACATTATACTTGAACGCTCCCTAAGCTCAGCTTCACCAGAATCAGTTAAGCCATTTTTGAGCTATAAAATAGCGTAACTGATGACACAACTTTATTTTAAATGTATTAAAGATAATATGTAGTAACAATAATTGATTACAGGCCGCAGCTGTTGCCAAGAGCGTGTCTAAATCTGAAGATAATTCAGATTCCGATAAACAAGAAGAAAAAACTTCTGCACCTGTATTCGATGAACTTGGTGGTAAGTTTTCTTTTTCAAACAAGTTTAATACATTAAAACAGAACAAGCATTGCTTTTGTATTAAAATTTCAAAAATATGTTTCATTGAGTAGGTAATAAAAGGCATATAACCTATTTAATAATGCCTACTCAATTAATGTGTGAACTTATTTGTGTCTAATTTTTGTACATATTTAGATTGCATTGCATTTTAAATTTCTGCCTGTACTGCAATTTCTGCCTATTACACTGCCTTATAAATAATTCAATTGCAAATTACAATAATGATTAGCCAACAATCCTTTGAGGTGTTATAAAAATAATAAAGTTTTTGCATCAATTTTACGTTTATATAAATTCAGATTTCAATAGTATTTTTTTATAACACTAATAGTATTTCTATGCTTTTTTCCAGATACTTGGACCGAAGCTAAAGTATCCAAGAAGAGCAAAAAGAAAGCACGCAAAGATCAGTGAGGTGTGACGTTAGCACACAGAGTGTGGGCACTGTCCCAACTTAGCTCAATGCCTTTCACCACACTTATAAAACTACATCATTTCATATTTATCATGACATTTAATTTAATTAAGTTTTCTTTTATTGATAAAGAATTACTTACGAAAATTAAAAAAAAAACAACATATTTATTATTGACATTATCTCAGTGATACTCTTGATTCGTGGATTTATAAGGCGTGGTTTATCTTAAGTAACTTACCTAACATTGCATATTCATACTTCATACGTCCATGTTTTAGTTATATATTTTACGTTATGACTTTGTTTTTTTTAATAATTTAATTATTGTTTTCCCTTGAGCATAATGATTTTTTTTTAATTTTGTTATAAGAGTCACTATATTTCCATAAGTTTGTGGAATCTGCAATATTTTGGTGAGACGTTTAATAAAATTTGATATTACTAGAAAATTCGTATTCTTGTGCGACACTCGTATGTAAAAGGTATTGTAGTAATAAACGATAATTGCTTATGTACAGTACCTCTGTAGTTAATATATCACCTCATAATACTAACATAATATTTAACGTTGGAGAATTTTTGGTGCTTCTAGTAGTAAGTGTAATATTATCCTTAATTCATTCCATTCAGATTATTAATTGTAGCCAATGTAGTGTAAAACTTGTATTTTTCAATCTAGCCTTTACAGATCTCTTAGTAGTAGACAACAAAATATGATAATTTGGACCAAATTTTCATAATAATAATGTCATTAATGCAGATCTCAAAAAAGCGAAAAAACAACTTCAAAGGATATTTGCCGTCCATCCAGATAACATTAAATCTTTCTCTGCTGGAAATCTTAAGTGTTGATACATATCTTAAAGTTCTTCATATACTATCGTAATAGAAAGGTTTGCATGCATGATTAAGAGACCATGTTTTATTGCAGATTCCTATTTTGTATATTTAGATGTAAGAGAAATGAATGATCAAGAAGTATATTTGTAATTAATATAAAATGTTCTGTACACTCTTATTTCGAAATACCTGAAATAGATTGAGTGAGATCGATAGAAAGAGTAATAATATATAATAGCTTAAAAATAACGAATTTTTATTGTAAGTTTTTAGAGTTAAACTGGGTTAAAGAGGGGATAATATTTTCGATATATCTTTCTAAGTTTTAACGGTGCCTTTTGGGAGTTGTTTGCCAGTTCGCATTATTGACATTTTCCGTGATCATAATAATTAACATTACATATTGAGAACTGGTATAATATTTAATTCGCTGATATCCACTTGTGGCAAAAAGTTTATAATATACGAATTGTCTGAGCCAATAATAGTATTTAAAAATAAAGTACATAAATATATTGTACTATATGTACGCGTTATGTTTGGATCAGATGATTTTGTTTATTTGTTATATTTTGTGTATTTAACCCAGTTTTAGAGTCGCGATTGAAAATTTGGACTATAATCGCTAAAACATTTTTTATCTGATAACAGTTCTGTATCGTCTACTTACTCATACTTATGTTAAGTACAATAATAATAGAAAACTAAACTCCTTTTGCAATGTTATTTCTACTGCTATGACGTTTTAACATACTGGTTCTACTACTATGAAACGAAACATGTATGTACATCGCGGCTCTATTTAAAATATTTCTTATTATTTTATTCTTATCTGCTCTAACGGGGTTACTTTTAGGAATTTTGCAATAGTATTAAGTTTAGTCTATCTTTAATAATATTACGAATTTCTTCAGCTTGTACTTCTACAATTTACCATTTTTATTGTTATTCCTCATTGAGTTTATATAAAGAGATTTAAAATTTTATTTTCCAGTTTGTTTCTGCTAATTTGTGCTCAGTTATTTAATAGACGTGGGTACTTAGGGCCTAAGTTTTTTTTATGTAATGTAGGCTAAGTATTTGAACGATGTGCTCACATCTTTACCTTATATTTTATAATGAGGGAAAGAATGTAAGTACATGGAAATGAACTTTCTGCTTTCATATTCTTAGTTTAGTAGATATTGGGTGGACATCCCAACGCAAACATAATTACCGGAAGTAGGCGATGTCGTATCATAATAATGTTACTGTTCATAGATTCTAAACATTGAATGTGTAATATAAATATTTTTTTAAAATCCAATAAAGAGTGATATTGATATAGAAGCGTTTTATTCCACTACAGTCTACACCTTAACTAATAAATAATATGGCTAATATGTAAGAAAGAAAGGGATATTGCACTAATAATAATAAAGTATGAAAACACCAATATCTTTTAAAAGGAACTTTATTAATAATTCAAATAGTACAAAATTTGTATTTAATAAATTGCATCAATATCGACTAGAGATTAATTTTATGATAATTATAAGGACGTGATAATATTGATGTTTTGCATTAAAACAAAACATGTATTATGTGTCGAATAAAACACACAGCGTTGGTGAAGAAAGCTGTCTATGAATCCTATATATCTCTATGAAAAAGGGTCACCTTACCGAATATCGATGGATCTTTCACCTCACTAGCAAGAGCGCGTCCCTAGTATGTCATCTGTCATCGCCAATTTGACATCACCTTTGAAGCGCTGTCATCTGCCTCTGCCGGCATAGCATCTTCATCAGCAAGCAGTAAACTGCAACGCTGTGTGTTTTATTCGACACATAATACATGTTTTGTTTTAATGCAAAACATCAATATTATGTGTCTTTCTAAAACACACAGCGTTGGTGAAGATGTGTTTGATATCTGCTGGTGAAGAAAGACATACAAACGCTATGTTGAAAATAAATTATCTTGTTAATATTGTAATACCTAAGAGTATTAACAACTTAAATTTCATTCCTTTCAGAATGTTAAATGAACCTCTTGTATTGTAAAATAAAGTTATATTTTAAATTCTAAAAACAATACAAGGGGGTTATGTAGCAACAACAAAAATTGTTTTTCTTTCATGTAAGAACTAACCATATATCCTCTAAATTTTAAATTATTCTCCTCAGATAATCATAAGCCAATACTAATGAACTAAGTCTTAGAACCTAAGAACTGATTTATTATTTCTCTGTATCTTTGAAACAAATCAAAGTTCAAATAATAAGATAAAAATAACATTTTAAAAATTATAACTCAAAGGAAGATCAATGTTATCAAGGATAAACAATGGAGCCTCTAAGGCTAAATACTACAGTAAATAACATCTGTATATAAAATAACTATAATACCAATGTTAACACAACTGTACCTTAAGCTTTAAGCATGTTTGTTACACATTGATCATTACTTGGATCTTAAATCAATTACAATTAATTAAATAATTAATTAAACAGTTTAAGGTTACCTTAAAGTAAACCAGACTCACTGGCACTGGCTAAATTGACTGATTGACAGTAAAACTTTATAAAGGACTGTATGGTCCTTCCATTGCCTCAACAGGTTGGTGCCCTTACCACCTTCTTGAAGCCACTGCTGGACAGGGTTGCTACTGTCTTTAAGATCTGGAAGGACCTTATCTAGCCAGACATAAAGGTTTGTGTTGCAAGCTTAAAGGGTCCGCCCCTCTATAGATAAGAATCAATTATCTACTTTTAAGACTGAAAATCAGTCCTTTGTTACTTGAATCAACCTTTCCACATGGGTCACTGGGCATATTTATGTGTCTGGTTGTCCTCACAACCGACCCCTGATGGATAATATGTTGTTGTATCCATTTTATATCCAAATTCAGGTCAGGTTATAATCTTATTTTGCTGCGATAAAAAACTCTATTTTGAGATCTTCAGAAGTCATGTTCATGTCATGAGCTTCTCGGCCTGACCCCAGTAATAGCATAAGAGCTCCTGAGAGAATAGGGTCAGCTTGCTTATGATAGACCTAGGCTAATTAAAATTAATTAATTTAATTTAATTAGCTAAATAGAATCTCTGTGTACTAGATTACATGCATTCTTCTATTTTTTTTTTTTTTTTTGCATTATGAAAGTCACCTCCTGCTTGGAGGATCATATGTTGGCACTGTGGAGGGGCACCACTACCTAACTGCTCTTTCTCCTTTGCTCTACAATGGGCTTTTTTCTCCCCCCCCCCCCTTTTCTGACTGAGCAGTTGGGGGGTAAGGCCATTCACCAATGGTCTGAGTGCTCCTGACTTCCGGGTCAATAACCATAATAGTCAATAACCATAAGCCATCTTTAGGCGCTTGACATCGAGTTGCGGAGAAATGCCCGTATATTATTATTATTTATTATATTAACCATAAGCCACCCTTGGGTGCTATGTATCTGCCCGGGTCCCGGGGTGCGAGGTGCGCTAGTACACTTGGAGGATTATCCTTGGAAGGGAATATTCAGCCTAGGCGTCAGCTCCATCAACGACTGCAGATGTCGCATAATTCGAAGCAGGCTTTGGCAAATATGCCCTGGCACTAAAGCACCTCTATAGCGGAATGGACCATATCAGGAGCCTCCGAAATATATTTCCTGTTGTACAAGGTAGGAGAAGCCACTCCGGTACAGGTAGATTTCTTGAGAGGCAATCTAAATCAAAAGCCATTTAGGCGTCCTGGAAGCGTGCCAAGAGTTATTCTCAACTTCTCATCTAGGTACAGTTACTCAGTTGTGAGGGCTAAGAGAGTTAGCAACCTTTGTATGTGGGCGACCAAAGTGTGATTGGTTGCTTGGGCTACAGGATGTGCGCCCCTTTCAATCTACTCAGAAGCATTTTTATTGCATACCTATGGTACACTACATATAAGTCAGAAATTCTAAGGCCAAGTCCCCTGCTTCCCTCTCCATTTCTCTGACAGGTAAGTACTGTTCAGATGTCCTACTCAGCCCGCATCCGCGGTATCTGTAGTTAGGAAGTGACAAACTTGTTCTTTTACAAAGACTATGACATTTCTGTGTATGTTGTCTTTTCCACAGCTCGTAAGTCTTGTGTAGCATGTAGAGGGAAAGCCTTTCTCTCTTGGTCTGCTGTGCGCGAAACTCTAGAGAAATACCTGGAGGCGACAACTGTACAGTCCTCTCAGTGTTAGATGTCTAGAACTGTCTGCAACTCTTATTTAGTGCAAGACATGGTCCTCTTAATGACTACCACAGCATGCTCTATCTTTGAAGCTTTTGGGACTAGCAATAACACAGACATTTCTATACTATCACACATGAGGCACAAGTACAGGTTTACAATGTACATTTTGTAATTGATGTGCCAAACCTGCTTTCCCAAAATCTCTATGGTCTCCGGGACCTGTAAAGTTAATTGGAACAATCCTTGTAGACAAAAAGATAATTGTCTAACTAGAAGGCTGTGGCTCATTCTGTGGCTTTACTAAAATCTCCATGGTCTCCGAGACCTGTGAAGTTAAATTATTAGAATAATCCTGATAGTCTAACTAAATCAGAGGGCTGTGGCCCTTTTTGTGATTGGAGTGCCAATCAAGCTTTACCAATATCTCCATGGTCTTCGCGACCTGTGAAGTTGAATTGGAATAGTTCTGCCCATCAGGCTTTACCAAAACCTCCATGGTCTCCGCGACCTGTGAAGTTAAATTGGATTAGTCATGGTAGACCCAAAAGATAATTGTCCAACTAAACCAGAAGGCAATGGACTTTATGTGGCTGTAGTGCCAATCAAGCTTTTCCAAAATCCTCACAGTCTACAAGACCTGTGAAGTTAATTTTGTAACGGTCTCAATAGACCAAACTTAATAGCTTAAATAAAACAGAAAGAGGGCACCTCTAGCTTGTAGGGTCTCCGCGACCATTTGAAATGGCTGCAATATGCAGGCAGAAAATAGGCCAATGATGCCTGATTGTACAAGCCAATCCTGGCCTTGGAAGAATCTCATTACTGTTACCAATGATGTCTAATTTTACAAGCCAATCCTGGCTTTGTAAAAATTTAATTACCGTTATAACCTGTGATATGTATCAAAATTACCTGGTTAATACCTAGGTGTTTAGGTGTCTCAGATTGAATATCAACCTGGCGGAGCCATCAGCTCTTATTGCCAGAAGCATATCTTTTTTTTTTTTTTTTTTTTTTTTTTTCTTTTGTTTCATCTGCAATCAGCGGTTTTCGCTATAAGCGGATGTGTTGTCAGGCAAAGTTTGGCATGTAGAGCGAGCCCTCCAGTGAGGACAACTGCTCTTCAAGAAAAAAAGCTAGATTACATCTTTTCTTTTAAGACGTTTGTGGTAGGACCTTTTTATCAGTTGGCTAGCTAGTTTGTTGGGATGTTTCTCCAGTCTAGCAACATAAGATTTTGTATGCGTGTTAATTTCGTCTTTTATGGAGCATATGTTAGTGTGGCTTTGAATTTCAGCATTAGTAGTAAACCAGGGGGCATTGCTGAGAGTTCGCAGTATAGTATTTTGCTGTCGTTGCAGTAGCGAGATCGATGAATTACTGGCACTACCCCATAGTTGAATGCCGTATGTCCATATAAAGAAATATAAAAAAAGAAGCATATCTGAATGTAAGTATGGCATATATTTTTCTGTGTCTTTCTGGACACTCAGTTCTTTCAGCATAACCATACTAAGCTAATCATGGCTAAGGACGCCTTGTACATATTTTCAGTACATATTTTTGTAGAAGATACAAATAAAAAATACAAAGATTTTGGTTACTTTACTGTTGATATTATAAAAATTTTATCACGCCTGAGTGTTAATTTTAAGGCAAGCTCTTTCACTTAAGTAAGAAAGGAACTAGATAAACATCATTATCATCGGTAACATTATAAGCAAGAATGATATCATTCAACTGTTCGGGGATATGGTAAATATGGGTCCTTGATGATGATAACGTATATAAACATATCTACATCTCCTAATATGCAATGTCTATTTCTTATGATTTTTCAATACTTATTCAAATAAGTACCCATAGAATCAAAGCTTATTCTGGTATCAATTGACTATGAAAACACGCTCTTTATGTTAAGAATTATTTACCATAAACTAGGTAATCTCAACTTGTAGTAATCAGTACCTCATACTGAAAATTGTGTGAGACCGTTGTTCACATTATACATTCTATATCATATCTTAAGTAATGTAAAATCTATATGTGACATGCTTGATACATGATAGATATTGAAATTATCTTATAATAGTTAATTAACAATTTCGTCTCTTTAGAATATTGTGATAGACAGGTTTTGTACCTATCTAAAATATAAGTACCTCTTAATTGTTTTGAACTAATTGTGTAGTAGTGGGCACTAAGTAGTAGGTACTCACTTTTGTTGAGGTAGTTACAACTGAATGGTCAAAGTGATTGAGATACCTCACTACCTGCTGCTGAGGCTCGTTAGTCATAGGGGATCACGGTCGATTCCATAAACCTAAGTACCTTCTACCTAGGTAGCCTAACGATATCTCACAATTCTGGTTAAAAGCAATACTTGACACAGTAACCAATGTGCCTGTGTATGATAAATAAACCCGATGATAATATAGCGATCTCACTATAGGCATGCATTGTGTTTTATTATTAATTACCTACATCTAAATATTGATGTATTTGTGTCAAATACTGTGAAAATATGTATGCCACGTGTTGCATGGAATTCTATGCACGAGTCCGGACATGTTATGACAAGTCTGATTGTACTTACGGAATTTCTCGTCTCCCGGTCTCTTGGGCAGTGACGAACCATTGCTTCTCTCGTCCTCCGAGGACGAAAAAGAGTTCCCGCCACTATTATACATACCAAAGCACCGGTTTTCGAATTTTCTTCCGACAACGTGGTCTTTTGTGTTTCATATTGGAACTAATTCCGTTCCTAAACCAATTACTACTAAAATTTAACGCTTTATGTGTTTTATTCAGGTAAAAGTAACTTAATCTGATCACTTTTACTAGAGATAAATACTAATTATATTCTGCGCGATGTTATTGCGCACGAATTCATAAACGCTATGCCGGCAGAGGCAGATGACAGCGCTTCAAAGGTGATGTCAAATTGGCGATGACAGATGACATACTAGGGACGCGCTCTTGCTAGTGAGGTGAAAGATCCATCGATATTCGGTAAGGTGACCCTTTTTCATAGAGATATATAGGATTCATAGACAGCTTTCTTCACCAACGCTGTGTGTTTTAGAAAGACACATAATATCTTATTAGGTACAATAATTATCGTGTAAATGCACAACCTGATCTTGGGGATTAAGTAGTTTGGATAAAGTGGACGCCTTTTAAAATTGAGGTACTAAAAATAGATTCACTGCAATCACATAATAAAAGGTCGCCAAAAATGTCACATTCACATTTATAAAAAACATTATTTCGTGGAAGTAATGTTTAAATTTCAAAGTCTTGTATACCCTCATTAGAAAACGGCTGTTTTATGGGTCTAGACTCTAGGCAGAGTTTTGCTTCGGACAATATTTGAGCGTGATTGTGAGTCTAGTTTTGTTTATTGTACCTCAATGAAATTACTACAAAAGTTTACAAAGGAATTTTAATTCGGTTGTGTGACGTGTGTAAACATTATCATTAATCAGCAATTTACTTAATAATGATCTAAGGCAATTTACAAGTGTACAACGTAATATTAGTAAAATGAGATTATTGCATTTGGAATCATACAGATAATAGGTATCTAAAGCTCTAATGAGATTATTGCCTTTTGGAATGAAACAGATAATCTAAAGCTCCGAATCACTTTTGGCGCCATGTTTGCCAGCAGCTGGTTTTTGGTAAGATGGCGCAGCGCTCTTGCTACGGGGCTTACGGCGGGGGCGGCGACGCATTCGACGGAGTTTGTTAGCTTGCACCGGGGCGGCTTGCGCCCGACGCGGCTTCTGTTCGACTTCCACTTTTATACGAGCGAACATGTCGTAATTTGTTATTGTGCACATTTTACCTGAAAAAATGTTAAAATAATATTAAGCATAAACATTTCGTAGATATATATTAGATATGTTATTAGGTTTTCGCCCGCAATCTTATTTGTTAATCCAGGTTACCCTCTATGTGTGTGCCAAATTTCATAAAAATCGGTTCAGCAGTTTTTGCGTGAAAGAGTAAAAATCATACAAACATATCCAATGTTGAAATAATTTTTGAAATCGGTCCAGTAGTTCATGAGATTCGTGTTTTGAATCAAACAAACTCTTCAGTTTTATTTATTAGTACCTATAGATTATTGTATTAGTAGTATGTATAGTATAGATGCTGCAAATATTTCTTTTTTTACGTAAGTAGGATATAAAAAAAAAATCATTTACAACATCGTCACCTTGAATGTTCTCAGTAACCGAAGCGACACTTTTTGTCTTGAAATTAATCTAACGACCTTCATCTGTCTTAATTTAGCAAAAAGTTTATTACCGTTGCAATATTCCTCTCCACACTCTGCACACGACACAATACGAGTCTCTGTAACTCCTGAACGATTTTTAATTCTTCTAACCATATTATTTTTAACGTTTTCTCTTTTTTCTTTGGCTTTGGTCCTTAACTCTGACTTGCCTAGTTCTATCAACCTGAAAGTTATTTAATTAGTTAATTATTAGATAGGTATAAACCTATACAGGGTGTCCCACTATTGGTATACTAAGCGCGAAGGGACTTGTAGTTTTGCATATACTGATCACGTAAAAAATACTTAAAAAAGAAAATTACATCAAAAATTTTTCGCTAAATTTTTCCTGAAAATCTATGTTTTCTTCTCTAGCTTCGCGCAGCCGGCATATACCGCTCCTCTAATGTGAGCATTTTGTCTATGAAAACATAATCTTAAACATAGCTCACGTGCTGGTGGCAAAGTTGGGTGGGTTGCTTGTTATGGGTGTACACATAGAGTTTTAAGAATTCATCTTTTTGAAAAAAAAATGCGTCAGGAATTTTTTAATTATTTTTTACGTACTCAGCGTATTCAAAACTATAACCTCCTTTGAGCTTAGTATACCAACAGTGGGACACCCTGTATATCTAACACATGATTCTCGTAGTTAATTACATCTGAGTCAAGAATTAAAAAGAATTAAATTCACAATAGCTACATAGTAGATTGGGATTTTTGGTGTAAACTTGGAAACTGCAGTTAATTCTGTTAAAACAGTTTATAGTAGGGGAGCCCAAGAGGGGATTTTGGGATTTACTCGAGCGCGTCAGATTACTATAAGGGACGGTACCTTAGCTATTCATTAGTACCTCTAGTCAATATGAGCAGTTATGGTTGGTGGGTGCGCTCAGGGGCCCCGCTGGAAAATTTGAATAATCCATAATTCCCTAAGGTTGAGCTCGAATCGTCAGATTAGCGAAATGGGGACTTCTTATATTGTAATTAACCCCCCCATATATTAATCTGACGCGCTCGAATAATATTACTTTAATTTTTTACCCTTTCTTCATAGCGATTAAATCGCCACTTAAATCGTCAGATTAACGTATAACTACTTTTTTTCAGTGACGTCCTGGAGCATGCAAAATATCAATATCTAACGCGCTTGAGTGTTTCCAAGCCAATTTTTTTCTTTTTTAAATAAAAAAAAATCTAAAAACCCTTCCCCACCGCTAAAAGTGAAAACATTATAGGACCTTTTTTTCTCGCTATGGTCTAATCTACCAATTCTAATAGGTTCCCGTGACGCTCGAGTAAATCCACATTTAGCATCCTGGGCTCCCCTACTATTACTATAACGCAGGATTTTTTTAATGAATGGTTTAGATACTAAATAATTTCAATGTTAATTACCTGTTAAAATATTCTTCATCTAATTTTGATTTAGGGCGAATAGAAGTAAGCATCCTCCATTCTATCGGAACAGCACACAATTCATCGAACTTCAACCCTTGCATTTCCACTGGTATAGGATCCATAAATGTAAACTGTTTTTCTTCATAACCACGAGTCCCCAACTTTTCGTATGCACGAATTTCCTTTTTTGATGTTTTAGTTTTATGGTCCTCTTTTCTATCTTTTATTTTTATGTCATCACTTCTCACCTATTAAATATCAAAAGTACAAAGTAACCAGTAGATAACTATAAACCAAGAATGTTTTTTTTGTTTAGGATGAGTTAATAAGTTCTTTTTTGTTACCTTTTCTGGGCGTGTTTTAAAATCCGGCACTTTGTCCAAAACAGCTCTATACTCTTCCGCGGTGTTTATTACTACTTTAGACAGGTCTAACATAGGAGCTTCATCTTTCTTTTTATCAAACAAATCGTCTAATTTGGACATCTTTTAAATAAATTTAAGATTTATCTTCAAGACTAACTGTTACTAGTAGTCTCTTAATAAATTCAGTTTGTAGTATTGATTCAACCCCTTACGTCCCATGGAAACCGTTAGAATTTAGATCAATACAAAATAACATTAGGTACGTCTTGATCAACAATACGATTTCACTGTTACAGTATGGTTTGTCGACCTATAATATTTTTTTGACTAATATTTTATGATTAATATTTACCTATAGTTAAAATTTCTTAATAAGAATAATTTGATATGTATAATTTATATCAGTCGATTTAATAACCTAACTTTTAATTATTATAATGTTTTTTTCGATATTTCCGTATCAATATTGTATTTAGGATTTCTTTCAATGCTTTCTTCTTGCCACAACTTCCTGCTACCATATTTATCATTAATAAATTTTTGAGACAGTGTTATCCGCTTTGTTGGCGAAAATTTGCTGGAGTTTTTATAATCAATTTTATCTGGTTTAGTTATTTGTGACAGAGAAATAAATTCTCGTGAATCGTTTTCGTTTTCACATTCATTGTTTATTCTTGATGCATCTTGACCTGTTTGTTTATTCCTCCAGTAAGACTGACTAAGCGAATTCCGTTGTTTGCTACTAGATTCCGAAATTTTATCCGACCTTGTCGGTGGGCTCGGGGATCTACTATCGTCACTCGATTGAGATAAATATTGTCTAATTGGGGGCCTATGTTTATGGCGTAATTTTCTCTTTTGAGTATAAAACGGATCTTTTTCACTTTGTTTTTTGTATTGTGCTTGAGGTCGGTTTGCTCCCCATTTTGGACGATTTTCTATATCCTTTTTATATCTTTCTTCGGACCGCAAACGTCTATCTTTTTTCATGCTATTTCTATGGTCTTCTTGAGGAGCATTTTCATCAATATTGGAGTAATCTTTATCTAAGCATCGTTGAGTTTCGTTTAGAGACTCTGTTTTATTGGCTTTTGCGCTTATACACGTCTCGTTATCAGTTTGTGTAGCAACATCTTTTGTTCTTAACTCTCGATACTTACGGGGTGTTAAAATTTTTCCTAAATCAGAATTATCATTTCCACAGTTAGAGTTAACGGAAACACTATAATAGTTATTATTGAGATTTTGTGGAACTAATACAGCTAATTGTATACTATTTGATTGGCCTGAAAGGATGTCACCCGACCCATTAATCCCGATAGGTACTATATTATATTGATTATCGGCTAATTTTAGGGGCGGTACATTATGTATGTATAAATTTAAACTTCCATTTGCGACGGATCGTGGCGAATTAAACGTAGAAGTCTGCTGTGAGGAAATATTATCTTTCTTTTGACTATGTGCTGAATTAACATTATACGTTCTGCAAGTTTTTGCCGGGCTGACTGTTTTCGTTGGACTTATTCTAACAGATTCCAATGAAGCTTTATCCTCTATACTAGTTTTATTTTCGTTGCATGTATTTAAACTAGCAGCTTGTTTATGATATTGGAACCTTTTCTCTTTTTCTTGTCTTGCCTTTTTTTCAGCATCCTCAAGAGCTTTTTTTAAAGCGTCCAATTTTCGTTGCTCTAGCCTTTGCTTTTCTTCAGTATGTCTTTTTTCTTCTTCTAGACGTATCCTATCTTCTTCTTGTTGCCTTTGAATTCTCAACTCTTCCAATCGTTCATCTCTTAATTTTTTCTCTCTCTCCTCTTGTTTTCGTTTTTCGCGTTCTTCCAACTGGTTTAAAATAACCGTTTGTAACTCTAATGCTTTTAACCTCTTAGTTTCTCTTTGGGCCTTTATTTCTGGTTCTATAGGGACATTTTGCCCCCTGAGATAAGATCTGTTGGAATGATGATATATCATATAAAATACAGTTTAAATAAGTAATTTGTTTTATTTATATAGGTAATAATAAAAAAAATACACACGCACCTTCCTTCATCGCTGCCATTATACGATGACTTATCAAAATCTAAACCAGAATGAGTCGAACTTCTTTGGTCTATCACTAATACATCTGAGGCACTTTCTATCATATTTAATCCGCGCTCTACCCACGCCGGTGTACCTTTCTTTTGATTCGGCATCTAAAAGAAGGAAGCATTTTTTTCATCTATATAATATCTACCCACTTAGTTTCCCGGTTAAAATTGCAGATTTTAGTTACCTAAACTATGAAACATACCTGTGGTAGTCTAGCAGTGGGCAGGGTGGGCTCCCACAAACGACCCGTAGCAACCCCGCGGTCTCCCCACCTCGGCCGCCCTTCATCAGCTCCCGAGCTCCTTGCAGACCAGGTGCCTTCGGCCCCGCCTGAACGATCACTAGATGACTGTTTCCTTTGTAATAAATTTAATTTTAAATATAATATTCGAATAACGTATTAGATATACTTAGATATGTATAACATAACGATCAATAAGTTGTTTTTTACCGTATTTCACGATAATCTGCAAGTATCTAAGAAATTAAATTCTAATTTTAATGAACATAATGATTTAATTTAAAAATATCAAATACTTAATCTATAAAATGGCTTTTAGTAGGTACATAAGTTTTTTCATGATAAAAATTAGATAACATAATTTATAGGTCACTTAACAAAAAGACTTTACCTATTATCTTTTCCATCTTGTTGCCACGCGACTACAATATCTGGGTTATGATTATGTACGTCTTGCATGCTTTTGTGTTGGCTTCTTGTGTTCATGTGGTTCACCGTCTCGCTGCCGTAGCCAGACGTATCACCTTCCGCATCCTCGTCGTAAAAAGCGAATCTTTTCGCACTCGGAATATTCCTGTTTACAATTTCCTTAGATCTCTTGTTGTCATCGAGAATAGTTTTGTTCACGTCGATGTGATGAATTGGCGGCAAACTGGGGCTTCTCTGTCTCTGTATAGGTTCTGTGTATTCATAAGCCTGCTTATGCAGTTCAAGTGAACTCGCAAATTGATTCCGTACTGTTAAGCGATTTGTGTATCGCTCACCGGACCCCCAAGGTAGATACAGATGTGACATTTCCTCTAAAACAAATTGAGTTGAATTTACTAACACAATTTAAAATGTTTCTAAAATGGCAGTAACAGTACCTGCCATGACTGCAAGTGGAATAATAATGAGCTAAGTTTAGTTTTCGGTAACGGAAAAATGTAAAAGATTTTCCCCTTTATGCGATTAGGTACTCGAGGGTTTTTTAGTTTTGTCGATAACCTATATTGTGAACATGCACGTTGTGAACAGCGAAGTTAAGAATAGGAACGTAGTTAGGTACCTATTCTTCATATACCTATTTATTGGTACGTACCTAGTTATAAGAATATTTTATAGCATAGTTAAGTATAAGTCTCAGTCCATTAACTTCATATTAACTTACACTTTTTATGTCATTCAAACACATCTATATCTATACATATAATAAATCTGTAGAAGGGTCAATTCTGTACATTGAAAATATTGAAAAAATAAATAGCAGGGGGTGTTACTGGATCGATACCAAACCCAAATATGTGATTAAAAAAATTTTTGTCTGTCTGTCTGTATGTGAAGACATCACGTGAAAACTAACGGTTCGATTTCGATGAAACTTGGTATAATTATACCTTATTATCCTGGGCGTAAAATAGGATACTTTTTAACCTGGAAAAATACGTAGAAAAAAAATAATCTTAATTTTTCAGTTTTATCCATAGACGTTGTTCTGTAGAACCGCGAACACACGTTGGGTATTATAATAGGCCTAGCCGTATTTGGGTCCAATAGATATTTAAAAGATGTTATTGTCAGAGTTACTCAAAATGGAGAAATAAACCATCCACGCGAAGACCCACATCCGCGCGGACGGAGTCGCGGGCGGAAGCTAGTTTTTAAATATGTAAGTAAGTATGTACTTACATATTTGTTTTTTTTTACGCCCTACCTTTGCCATACAATTCTATAAGCTGTTATAATGCAAACGTATAACGTAGGTATAATTACTATCGGATCTAGTGAATATGTATTATGTTGATTGTTGTTGTGGAACATTTTGAATAAAAAGGGCAGGATTTCTGTCTTTATAATATAAAGACAGAAATCCTGCCCTTTTCAAAAATATATTGGTCTATATTATAGACCAATATATTTTTGTTATTCTATAGTTTGTTATTCTTTCACGCAAAAAATACTACACCGATTACTTACAATTAAATTTCGTAAGTATGTAGGTAGCTGAAGACCCATAATAGGCAACTTTTTATCCTGGAAATCCCACTGAGACGGGAATTATAAGGGTTTTTCTTTGACAACGCGGGCGACGCGCGCCGCAGGCCGAAATCTAGTACCTACTTACCAAGCATAAAATTTAACCATGATTTGTTCGGTCATTGAAATAAATCAAAATTATAAACCCTTAGTATAAACCGTAGGAAATTAAATTGCTTTTTCTCCCGTTTAAAAGTAAGATAAGTTATGTAAGTAGGTCATAACTACATATTGCGCTAACAGTTGGGATATAAAAAATAATTTACTATTCAATAATCGTCAATAGGCAAGCTTACGATTGTATTATTTCCTGGCAAACAGAATTGACAATGGCGGACTTCCTTTGTCTAACAAAAAATCAAGTGCCAACTCATTCAATTTACAATTATTTGGTATGTAGTTATAATAAAACAGTTATAATAAAGCAAAATAACGTTTCAAGTGATACCTACTTCTACTTGAATCTCTATTTTTCATACTTCTTAAAGCATAAATATAAAAAAAATTGTAAGTACGTTGAATCCCATTTTTAGAGTAGATAGGTAGTTATATTTACGTCCTAATACTCGGATCCTAATAGGTCCTTATGTAGGGGAGGTAGGGGAGCATTGGGCAGTCGGGAGCTTTGGGCACCCCCTCATTTCTCAGAATCTACCTATTCTAGATATTTTTTGGTTTCTACCACAGCACTATAGTTTAATAATTGGCAAAACTCCTTATCAAAAGTGTCAGCTGTAATTTCACTTGGTTGTCAAGTTACATGCGCTGAACGGTTTGTTGCGTACAGAAGTAAATATTTTGTTTGTGATTTGAAGAAACATAACAAAGAAATCGCCAAGAAAGTGTAAGTATCTGTGTTAACTTCTTCCTTTGTGTTCAATGAAGATTATAATATTTACCTGTCAATTAGGATTCAACATTTGATAAAAATAAACTTATTCAAATCTATTTGAAAAGTGAGGTTATGGGGAGCATTGGGCACGCTGGTAGGAGGGAGGTTTGGGCATGCCTAATGCTTCCTGTTTTTAGTGTATTTTTGTGTCATACTTTTGTGCTTTTTTGTTATGACTATTGGATTGAATGGTTAATCATTTCTTTTCAGGACAATGCCGTTTTAATTTAAAAAGAAAAATAAGCGACGTGAAATCCCTAAAGATGTTATATAAGAAGAAAAAATTTCAGAATATCTTGTAAGATCGTTTAAACTAAACCATGGTCTGTCAAAACTGTCATGTCAAATATAACATTACAATTTTTTATAGCAATGTTATATAATACTTAAGCATAATAGTATAGTAAAGCAATATCGTACAAATTAAATACAGTGCCCAAACCTCCCTACAGGGGTGCCCAAACCTCCCGACCACAGGGAGGTTTGGGCACTTTGGACATGTGTTCGAAAATCTATCGTAACTTTGAGACTAATTATAATACCAAAACTTTTCTTAGCAATAATTACTGCCAAATATGTGTGCTCGATATATTTGGAATAAAATTTTGATTATGATAAAAAATAACAGTTTTATTAACATTTATGTAAAAAAGTGCCCAATGCTCCCCTACCTCCCCTACGGTCTACATACATGACACCATGGCATGTCACGAATAAAATTTTTCATTGCGGATATATTAAAAACAGTTTATATTATGTTTGCAACCATAAGCCTCTGAAACGGCTGGACGGATTTTATTGATATTATGTAATATTTTTGTTCTGTCGTAAACAACTTTTGGTGGAAATTTATACCATTGACTCTTAAGCTATGCTCACGGCGCCTATTTTAGTAGAAGTAGCAGTGTGTAGACAATGAATATAATATATTATGTATTTACGAAATACGATCGATATGGTTAAAGTGCCAGACAGTTCGTCCGCAAGGTTGACATTGAAGGCAATGACCGGCATAAAAATCAATATTTTCTGGGATCAATGATTTTGATTTCTGATAATTCAAAATAAGTCTTTCATGAATTTTTCCTTATGTATAGTTACCTATTAGGGTAAAGCTTTATTATTTTTAATTTTGGATTCTATTAAGCTATTGCTTGGCTGCCGAAGAAATTTAATCCTACAGTATCGTTTGCGTGATAGGTAGATACTAGATACCATAAATAATTGTAGCTTATGTTATATTATTAAATACCTACTACTTCTATACTTAAAGCGAATCCTGAAAGAGGGGTTTATGTATGTACTAAATAAGTGAATCTAAGTATAAAATTCTAAAATAGTGATTTATCGTCTGGCCTTTAATATAGTATAGACTAGAGTAGATAATTTTTGAAACAAAAAAAAATCGCAGTCGGATGAAACCCATTAGAAAAGGAGGGGAATATGATAAAAATTAAAGGAAAAATAAATTACGGTCAATCCGAGTTCGGGAAAAGAGAGGGGGGAGCTTTTAAGAGAAAAAAATGGTTTCTCTTGATTTCCGACAAAACTACAAGTCCTACGGAAAAAAGTTTAATGGCAAAGTTGTAGATAATAAAAAGATCTACAACTTTTGTATTGACAATTTTTTCACATAACCTCAAAATTTAGGTGAAAAATTCATAAAACCAAGTTTTTGGTTTTTTATTTTTATCTACTTCAAAATTTATTTTTTTTCTACGAAATTTGGTGGAAACTTGCTTTATTATGTTCCAAATACACTGTAATTTATCTGACTGAAAATATTTATTTTTTCGCCTTATTTTGAATTAATACCAAAAAAACAACCTAATTTTCAATCGAAAAGTCACCCGTCAAAATATCAGCTTTTTTCAAAAACTTGGGGAGCCTTTTATTCATTGAAATCTCTACTTTCATATGGTGTAAAAAAAAATAAACATTACCATAGTAAATGTTCTCAGAAAATGCATACAAACAGTGTGAAAATGAGCTTTTACTAAATCAGGCACACTTCTCAAACTACCTGAAATGTTTTTATTGACATCATTTTGCTTTTGGATATGCTGTAAAATATTATACTTAGAACAGATAATTTTTTTTCTTTTGAAATATTACCGAAAAGCCGATACAAGAGAAGATATAGAGTTCGAGAAGTGTGCCTGATTTAGTAAAAGCTAATTATGACACTGTTTGTAAGCATTTCCTGAGAACATTTACTATGGTAAGGTTTATTTTTTTTACACCATATAAAAGTAGAGATTTTGATGAATAAAAGGCTCCCAAAGTTTTTGAAAAAAGCTGATATTTTGACGGGTGACTTTTCGATTGAAAATTAGGTTGTTTTTTTGGTATTAATTCAAAATAAGGCGAAAAAATAAATATTTTCAATCAAATAAATTACAGTGTATTTGGGACATAATAAAGCAAGTTTCTACCAAATGTCGTAGAAAAAAAATAAATTTTGAAGTAGTTAAAAATAAAAAACCAAAAACTTGGTTTTTTGAATTTTTCTCCTAAATTTTGAGGTTATGTGAAAAAATTGTCAACACAAAAGTTGTAGATGTTTTTATTACCTACAACTTTGCCATTGAATTTTTTTCCGTAGGACTTGTAGTTTTGTCGGAAATCGAGAGAAACCATTTTTTTCTCTTAAAAGCTCCCCCCTCCCACTTCCCGAACTCGGATTGACCGTAATTTATTTTTCCTTTAATTTTCATCATATTCCCCTCCTTTTCTAATGGGTTTCATCCGACTGCGATTTTTTTGCACTTTTTATTATTTTTAAAGGGATCTACCCCAGTGTAGTATCTAACAGCCTCTCTAAAAATATTTTTTTTTTCAATGATAAGTTCACGTTTGCGAAGAAAAAATGATTTATCGAATTAAGACATTTCACGGATCCGCCTTGCGCTTTTAGAAATTCGCTGAATAGCCGTGAAATCAATCGAAGCCGTTTATGTCAGGTGGCCATTGGCACTACTACCGCTGGCTATCAAATAAATTAATAAACGTTACTAAAATTATAAATGATTTGTCATGTGTGGATCATATTTTCTACAAAATAAAGATAGTCCAATTTGCATACGGTCTACACATACGCTATATATACCTCGAGTCAGATAAAGGGTGGTAAAAGACCACCTAAATAAAAAGAAAATAATTTTCGTAGCGAATACTTTTTCGACCGGAAACGTTTAGATACAATTTTTGTAAATAATGTCGGTCATAAGAAAATTTCATAAATTTTTGTTAGACTTAAAATAGTATTAAAAATTTAACCACTACGGATAAAATTTTACGTTCGTTACGTAAAGGACTCACCGTACCGTTAACATAATATAACAAAAACACTACGGTCAGTGATTTAAAGCGCATGAGAGCGTTACAATAAAAATATACCATTAGATATTAGTTAGAAATTATCTACTCGCCTACCACAAATAGATTGTTAAATAGGCATCTTCTATATTAGCTTAAATACCTACTTGATAATGTTCTACAAATTTTTTTTATACCTAATTATGTATTCAGATGATATGATTTTCCTGAAGAAATCTATAATTTTTTAACACAAATAAGGATTACAATTTTTTTTATTATCAAATTAAATATTGATAACATAGGTAGTTAGTTACTTACATATTAATAAGTTATGAATGAATATTTTTATGTTTATCTTAAGTACCTAGGTATTTAATTTCTACCGAATTATAATGCAGATTCTTCACAAGCAAGATTTAGCATAGTTACTCATAAATATATTTTTTACGACAGATTCCTTTCTCCTCATACTACTGCCGTTATTTTATTGTGATATAATATGATATCATTATAATACAAATTTAAATTCCAAAGTAGGTATAACTTCCTACTATTTCCCAATATGCAATTGAAGAATTGCACAAATGGGTCCACATCAACTAGGTATAGGCATTACATTTAAAAATAATTGTTATCTTGATTAGTAATTCCATCAGCTATCCAGTTTTTAAGGAGATCCGGGACTATTATTATTTAGTTTGATCGATTTTATAAATTCTAAATGCTATGAAACATATGAGAGGAAAGGAGCACTTATAAGTAGAATATTCATAAATGTATTGAAGAAAACTAGAGTGTCGTTCTGTTTGTTTACAGAGGAAAGCAGGCAGTTGGAGACAAGAGATGGATCCGGCACTTACCTCTCTCTCGCGCCCACTGCTGTTTCTTCTGCTGAACTAATGACACCGGCTTGCTAACTGACAGCATCGCACCTCACTATACATTACACTTTCTAATGCCCCGTATTGCACACGTTTCCTCCAACCGCAGCGGAGTTACGGTGCACCGGCTAATGAGCGCTCCCGAGTGCTTTTTAAAAATGGACTCTTGCGCATCGACGGTCGCGCGTCGCGGTTCGTTTCGCGCGTGCATTCATTGTTCGTATCTTCTGGACTGATGCGCTTGCACGATTCGAACAAATAGCATTTCGCTAAATAAGGCTTGTACAATTCTGCGACTCTTACAAAATGCAAATGAAATGCTCGTGGAGCGCCCAGACGGCGCGTCGGTAGGGTAGGGACGTTCACAGAGCAAGTAATATAGGGGACGTTATGCGTGCAAATACTTTTCAGCTCATTGTTTCAGTGTGTCACGTAAATGTGAAGGAAAGCCTCGGAAAAGCCGCCAATCGATATGGTAGTCATAGAAACGTTTGTTTCACGTGCTCGAAGGAAGTGTGGCTTTTTTCTCATTTGCATTTAGGCCACCGTGTCTCGCCAGCAAATTGTTATAAAATATTAATTTAACCTACTAACGTAGCGTGTTGTTGGAATTCTTATTCCGAGAGATATATATGCACGAACGATACAATAAATCAACGTATGTACAGTAGAAACACCTCGGGGAAAGTAAATTACTTCATAATAGTAAATCTAAAGTAAATCATAATAACGAGGTCTAAATTCATGATTTACAGTTATGAAACTGACTTTTCACTTAGAAAACGAAATCAAAACATATCGAAAGTTACCATCCATAAATGAGGTTAAATGCTCGTAAAAATTGCGCGTATTCACGCACGCGCTTTACATTTTGAAATGTTTTTAAGAGAAATAGGTACCTAGGGGTAAAGTCACCAGTAGTTGACCATGTACCTGTAGTTGGCCGCTAATGCACATAAACCGTTATAATAAGAATTCGCGGCAATTTTAAAAACTCATTCGTTAATAAGTAGTTAGTGCTGCTATCTGGTCAAATAGGCGCGTAAATTGCGCATCCATATCTGTCAAATATAGTAAATGGTGGTCAGTTGTTTGTTGAGTGATGGACCATTAAATCAATAAATTCGTTTTTGTAATAATATTCGTAGAGATTGAAAAAGTTTGAAGCTGAATACTAGGAACTTTGTCACCTTGTTGACGGTAAGTGTTTTTCGTTTTTTATTCGTTTATGGTTTATTTAAATGACAGGGTAATTAAAATTTAAAGATTTGTTGACAAAATTGAGGTGTGGGGGTGGTCCAATACTGATTCTGTTTGACTGCGATTTTCTAGTAATTGACCATGGTGGTCCATTACCGAATTACCGTATGACTATGATTTTCTAGTAATTGACCATGGTGGTCAACTTTTGATTATGTTCTGTGTGTTTTAAATATACTGCATATAATAATTAATTAAAATAAACTATTTTATTTACTTTAACAATAGATTGATTTTCTTTAGTTAGTTAGTTAGTTTTGTTTATGGTACGAATTTATGGCTATGATCTATTACTAAAACCAATTTTTATCTTGTAGATGCCCGGGAAAAGGGGCGCATTCCTAAATTATACTGAAGCTGCAATGCTTGTAGCAGTGAACGATGTTCGTCTTCATAAAACACCAATACGAACGGCTTCAAAAAAGTTCGGTGTACCAAGAATAACGCTTACAAATAAAGTAAAAGGGAAGTCACCGATGGAACGAAAAATGGGTCCGACATCCATCCTTACACCAGAAGAGGAGCATAAAATATGCGACTGGGTGCAAAAAATGGCATAAAGATGTGCTCGACTATCCCTGGGATGCAGTAGTTGCTCACATAGAGGCTCCCAAGAAGACCAGTTCTACGAGAAATGTATATGATGTTCCAGACTTAGATTATGGATTGGTCTCCGCGCGCGCGCTACGACTAGATGCCGCTTGCGTACTTGAAAAATGCGGCAACTTTTAGTACGCCGAATTCGGCGTACCCGAGCCAGTCGTGTCACAAGCATTGTGTGGAGAGGGCATACCGATAGTTTTTGAAGATTTTGGACAAAACCCGAAGTAAAATGCCTGTTTGTGCCATAAAACTGTGTAAAAAAAATATTACAAAAAATAAGTGAGACACTGGGATCACGTACGATCAGGAATAATCGTATTATTCGAAATTTCACCTGTACTTTAAAAATGTTGTTTACGAAAATACGACGCCATTCAGTGTTGCCGTACTGCATATCCCAAAAAATACACATGGTTAAGGAAATCTTTTAGCAATAATTTGAACTTATTCATAATGTTTTTTTCAATACTATTACTAACGCATATATAAAAAAGGATAATTATAACAATAATTTATTTCTGTTTAACCATGTTTAACTGACTCATATGTTATTTTTTTTATTACCGCTTTTTACTTTTAAGTTTTAAACAACCTTTGTGGCATCGCAAGTGGATTTGAGTCGCATGTTCATGGGTTCGATTCCCGGCAAGGCCAAGATGAAAAAAAAATATTTTTCAAACTTCAGCCCTTTACCCATTTATGAGGTAAAATTTATGTAGCTGGCAGTACAATTCTTCACACACACTAGCGTCCTTACAAAATGCCTTACACACACTACAGAACTGAGTTGCCGCACTCACGGAGCTATTGTTTTTAGGTGAGGCGGTATCTAGTCGTAGCGCGCGCGCGGAGACCAATCCCTAATCTATGGTTCCAGAGATATATTCCTTGATATGATAAATTTGGCAAAAAGTTTGACGTTTACGCTTTGTGTTTGACAGTGTCCTTTTGTTTTATAACCATCTTTCGGATCTTTTAGAATCTTGTTTTTATTTAAATTATAGGCTTAAAAAGGCCTAATTATTATTATATTTCAAATAAAACGTTATCTTTTCATCTTATTGCTTCTTATTTAACAAATAACCCAATTAAAATTGTAGCATCTGAGTGGTCATCTACTGATGCAAAATATGGTCATCTTCTAGTTTTTAGATGGTCAACTACTAAATTTCTAATATAAGAACATTTTTAATTTTTTTTAAGTTTATTCGACCATTGTACGTGGTGAAATGCTTGTTCATATGTTAAAACACATTTCACAGGGTTTCCAAAAAAATAAACTTACTGAATTCATATGATAATTAAAGTCAAACATTTAAAAAGAATATTCTGTCTCCTTAAGTGGTCATCTACTGATGCTTTTACCTTAGTCTATATACATAATATAATAAATCTGTAGAAGGGTCATTTCTGTACATTGAAAATATTGATAAAATAAATAGCAGGGGGTGTTACTGGATCGATACCAAACCCAAATATGTGATTAAAAAAATTTTTGTCTGTCTGTCTGTATGTGAAGACATCACGTGAAAACTACTGGTTCGATTTCGATGAAACTTGGTATAATTTTACCTTATTATCCTGGGCGTAAATTAGGATACTTTTTATCCTGGAAAAATACGTAGAAAAAAATTAATCTTAATTTTTCAGTTTTATCCATAGACGTTGTTCTGTAGAACCGCGAACACGTTGCGTATTATTAAAGGCCTAGCCGTATTTGGGTCCAATAGATATATTTTATAAGATGACATTGTCAAGAGTTACTCAAAATGGAGAAATAAACCATCCACGCGAAGACCGACATCCGCGCGGACGCAGTCGCGGGCGGAAGCTAGTCTACAATAAATACGAAACTCTGGAGTAGTATTTTCTTCCCCATGAATCTTCCTAACATAGTAAAGGAAAGAAAGAGACGAACATTAACATAGGTAGGTACATATTTGTTTGGTCAAAGGTCTTATTTAATTCATATTTTCATTAAATTAAATCAAAATAAGCCTAGAAATATGTAGAATTTCTGATTATTTTGGACTTGTCAACAAACGATAAATTTTCACTGCTTTTATTACGTCAGGTATTGTTTGCCAATAATGCCCCAGAGGCTGCAGTTCAGCACTTCATGCGAACGTGGTCATTTTATTATACGAATGAAATAATAATTACTCAGCTGTCACTTGCGTGGCATAATTAGTTAGGCTCATTTACATATATACTTCCTTTGAGTTATGTAATTAATTATTCTAAATTTTCTTATATATGACAGTCATTCGCTATAATACGTTACGGTTTTCATGTACCTAAGTAAATAAAAAGTTGTCTAAAATGATCAGTTGGTTATTCGGATGTTTGGATAAAAATGATCTATGTGCAGTTATTTTAATTGGTAGAGTGGTGTTTGAGTTTATTAAATTGTAACAAACTATCTTTCCTTTGTAAAACAAATTTTATAATTATAAAAATATTATGTAGTCTATACCCGACCCCGCACAATATGTTGATTACTAGGACGTCCTTATCATTTAGGGCTACATAACGACCCGTTCTTAGACCTACCAAATAAAATAAGTTGATAAAAATCGGTGAAGTCGTTTCCGAGAAGTTCAATAATTACCAATCTGACACGAGAGTTCTACTCTATAACATAAATATTATATGGAAATTAATATTAATTAATATAATGCCTCATGACTTTAATTATAAGTATACTTAATTATTGAATAAGGGTTGTATTTTGGTTGTGTACTTTGAAATCAATTTATGTTGAACCACTCACTTTAATTATCATCCATTTGTGTTACAAAATTTACTAAATATGAGTGATATTAGAATAAGTATTGCTAGAAAATTGAAAGGAGGCAATTAAAAGAAACAAAAATTACTTGGTCTTATTTTTATTTTCTTATGAAATAACCTTAAATAACCACACAGAAATACTTAAAAGGCGTATCTAGTTCTAATATCTTCTAGTTTCTTAGACACTTCTGCGGGAGTTCTCTCCAAGTCACCCGCTATCGCCTTTTGCTTCGCCGGCTCGAGCGAGTTGAATTGCTCACATAAATCGCCGTCAATTACGTTCTGTAACAATTAAACGTTTTAGAAAGTTAGAATGACATCAAACTAGTTTCATTTTAGCATGCTAGGTTTAGATGTTGTGTGTAATGCAAGGTTCATCCTACAGCTTCATTCGCGTGGTACCCGGACGAGTAGAATATGTTAATTTATCCAGACTAATTTATCTGTGTGCGAATTATATACAAATCTGATCAAATGCTTTAAATAATCTGGCATGTTTACGTATTATATGAAGCAGAGATGTAACGGAGCTTCGATTCCGGTTCCGTTAAGTCGGAACTTCCGATTATTATTACACTTTCGGTTCCGACTTCGGTTCCGATACTTTTGTATCGGATGTTAATCGGAGGTCGAACGAAACAAAGCGGGCGGCGCGCGACGGCCTGTTCCGAACAGGTTCATACTTGTCGCGCGGGGAATCCCCCGACCCCCACTACATGCACTCTATCATCAATTATTTTTTCACTTGTTAGTTGTTACAAAGCATCAAAGCTTTTGTTCATAAAGTACAATACATTACTTTTGGAGTCCATTTTGATTTAATTTGCTTTAGCCTTTGTTCATTTATTGTAATGTCACCAAATGTACACTACGGCCAACGTAACTTGGCGGGCCTGAACTTCGCGCAGAAGGCTGCGCACGAACGTTTTTTAGGAACGAAATGGTGGCATGAGGCGGCGTGCGCGGGGCGGAGATCTAGGCTAGGGATTGACTCTATGTTAACACAATCATCCCTTTATTCGATCAAATATCGCAATCGATTTTTATCGATTTGAAATTTATTGATTTTGTTTATATGAGATACTAAACGAAATAGATTTACAGAATTAATGAATGATCTCGTTAGTAAAAGAGATTCCGCCTTTAATAACAAAAAAAAAACTAATAACATTTTATTTTCATGGTTATAACTTACAGGACTGCATGATTTAGTTAAATATCAATTATTTATAAATGATCACTACAATAACGACTGATTGAGAATATTTGAAACCTCTTATAAAATTAAATATAAATATATTTTATTATTCAATTTCAATCGATTTGAAAAAAAAATCGATTAATCAACATCCTCAGACACGCATAGTGGACATCCCTTTTTGTTTACGTCGTAAGGTGTCGTGTTCGTGTCGCTATCTCTGTCTTGAGTACCGGCGGTTACAAAAGTTTTCGTTGATCGTTTTTATTTGTTAAATCTTATTATTATATTGTTAGGAGTTTAGTTTTAAAATTGGTCGTATTATTCGCGAACAAAGATGCCACCAAAGCATAATAATATTGTTTTAAATCGCCAGGCGAGAAAAATAATATTTGATTTAACGCAGTATTTAAAAAAAGAAAAATATATATATCGAAAGGTGAGTGAATCCTGAATTCATTAGGTTATTTTTATAGCTTTATGTCTCAAAGCGGTTTGATATTTATTTTATTTGTACTTGGTCTCTGTATAAGGAAATTTTATTCGAATTTCAGTAAAAAAAAAATGAATGCCTATAACACTATTTTTTATACGAGTGTACATGCGCGAAAGTTCGCAGAGGCTATGTTCAGGCCCGCCAAGTTACGTTGGTCGTATTGTAACACGCTACTTTGGGTTTTAATTTTAATTAAACTTTAAATTCATTAATTTTATCTTTTGTTCATTTGGAATTATGCCAATTTTTTTTCACAGTTGTTTTTTATTTTATAATAAAAAATAAAAATGAAAAGAATTGACTATAAATCATGTTTTATTTGTCTTTAAACAAACTGACCCTGCCTCCGATTTCGATTCCGATTCCGATAAACCAAATTTGAAAACTCCGATTCCGATTTCGGTTCCGATAAAACTACCTCCGTTACATCCCTGATATGAAGATATTGCTAAATTTTATTGTCTAGTTACAATTATCCAAAATACTGAAATAGACCCATAAATTATTTATGTGTTAATAAAGTAACTAATATAAACGCGATATGTAGTATGCAAATTTGTGTAATTGTATGTTTGTTACTCTTTAACCAAAAACAGCAACAATAGATCCGTAAGACTTAGATACACATGCATAAATTTTAAATTTAAAGAGCACAGTCTACTTTTCCCCGGGTGCCACACGACGCCACGGGATTCATCTAGCATTCTAGCATAATCAAACATGCAATTGTTGGATCCACGCTACAGTAAATACCAATAAACTTATTTTAGCGCTTCAATTAATGAATAAGTTGATATGTTCGTTCCGCACACTACGGCAGTGCTGTACAGCACGTCCGACTCTCGGGAACGCGCGCGGTGTGCGGGCCCCGCGCGGCGCCAGCACGGCGGGGCGCGCGGGGCCGCACGCCGCGCTCGCTCTACCAACCGTGTAACACAACCGCGTACGCACGCGCTTGCTGACTTGCACGTTTGGATACAGTGTAGTGTCATTTGTATTAAATATTTCACCCAAATCATTGAGTTACATGTACTACGTACTAGAGAGGACATCGCTACTACACTTTTTTTAACACGAGTTACAGTCCATTGTCTTAAACTCAATTTTTTTTTGTTACATTGATTGGTTTTAATTTATAAGTAATAAGAGGCAGAATATCTACCAGCCGCCCCGCGCTGCCGCGCTTGTCGCACAGATTTTGTTCGTAGTGCCCTCTCTAGTAATAATACCTCAATGACCCAAATGGTATACATACCTACATTTGTAACTATGTACATTTTTGCAAATAAATATCATTTGAATTTTGTCTAACTACTAAACTTTATGATTCCTTCTTTCTTTCAATTAGACTTTTTGTTGTATGTATTTGTAAATATGATGAGGTATGTGTGATTTCTAGATATTGAACTTAATTTTAAGTGTGATTGAACGTGTATAGTGTAACAATTATGATTGAAAAGTGAACTCATTTACATTAAAATATGTGCAAATTTAATTAACAATAACACCATTTTAACTATTTAGAAAGTAAGTTTGATAATGAATCTCACCTTAACAGGGTAATAATAGCTCCTGAAGGACAAGTGATCTCTGCCACACAGCGGCGGATTCTCGCTTCTCATGTGCATCTCCAAGTGTTGAAAGAAGTCATGGTCTTCTCTAGACGTGAATGGTAACAAGACTCCCAAAGATCCACTAACAGTTGCATATAATAGTGCTTCTGATCCTCCAGGAATCAAAGTGGCTCTTTGTAATGAAGTTATTGTTTCCCCAACGTGGAAGTTGACAACCATGTCTCCTTTTTGTGATGCTCCGTTTAATAGACCTGGCAAATTTATTTAATTAAAATGGTGCTAAAAAAATACATTTAATTCTCTTTTGAAAGTATCTTCAGATAAAGGATAGTAATCACTTGAAATCATTAGTCTAGCATGTGTGAATTGAAGTGGTATCATCATTTAAAATAAAGAGAAAATGTGAACATTAAATTACACAGAAAGGAATATTTTAATTTAGTTGAATAACTAAACTCACCTCTGTCCCATAATGCTTTGTTGCCAGTAGGGTCTTCGTCAACATCATCTGTGACTGATTGCGGCAGTCTCATAATAGCAATATTACCAAACTTGTCAGACATCGCTATTGTGTCGTAATCTAAAATACACGTATTTGTAATCCATCTAGGATTTGTATCATCTGCAAATATAATCAGTTGGTTCTCTCTCTTTTTGTATTTCACACAGAATATAGATTCTTGAACGTCAGACACGAAAATCCTATGTCTTATGGTTTTGATGTCTGCAATGAGGTTTGGAATGTGTCTGTTTTCGCATTTTCGCAATAGCTTTCTCCTTCCAATGTCGTACAGTCGGAGCATGCGACCGACACCAGCTAAGAGACGACCGTTGAACGCGGCCAGGGCTCCAGGATATTCATCAATTGGAGTTTTGTGGACCAATTCCAATTTTCCTGTGTTGTACATCTGGAAAAAGTTCAAAATTTAGTCTATATGTAAAATAATTTCGTAATGTGAAATTAGTATGAAAACAATCTCAGATCTAGTTAAATAATCGTCAATGTATTTCAGATGAAACACGGAATAGGTTGACATCATTGATATTTTGAACGGGGAACAATCCATCATCGGCGAGCGGGTGGCGTGAGCTCGTGTACAGCTTGCGCCGCCCCGGGGTGGGCATTTGGTGGAGGGCCTGGAAACGGGCAAGTGGCGGAGGGCCTGGAAACGGGCAAGTGGCGGAGGGCCTGGAAACGGGCAAGTGGCGGAGGGCCTGGAAACGGGCAAGTGGCGGAGGGCCTGGAAACGGGCAACTGCTGGGCATGCGGAAGACTGCGAATGTGTACCCGCATCCCGTCTAAAGCAGCGCGTTGGTACACGGTGGGGTTTTAGTCGGTAGGAATCCGACATAACCCACGGCTTCTTCCCCGGGAGCCGTGGGAATCTTAGGCAAGATTTCCCCACTTGAAAAAAAAAAAAAGGTCCAAATTATCAACTAAAAATATTATACATGTATTAAACAATCCTCACCTTATACACATGCAGGCTGCCGTCGGTGCAGGAGCGCGGCGAGAGCACAGCGTCCCGCGCCACGCCCACCACGAGGTGCGCGAGCGCGTGGTCCCCGTGCGCGGCCCAGCGCAGCGCGCACAGCGACACGGCCGCCTCGTTCTGCTCCAGCGGCACGCGGCACAGCGTGCTCGCCCCGCCGCCGCTCGTGCCCATGTCCACCACGCGGATTTGGGACGCCCACATACCTGTGACGAGTTTTTATTTTAAATCTTTGTTGTATGTCTAAGAACTATGTATGTTAGAAACATTTTTATCAATTTAGTTTTATTATTAGTTTAGGCGATCCTCACACTGCCCCGCATCACGCTGCACGTTGCATGTCGAAGCACCTACGCGCGTTCCTGCGGGAGTGCAGATCTGCATCATCGTGCGGGTTTTTTGCGCACTCACGCGCGTAAGTGGCGTTTGTAGATTCACGCACGGCGGCTCTCATTTATTCGCCGTTCTCTGTGGTGGTCGTGCAATACTGAGCATCACGACGCGCGGCACTGCGGGTTCGGTGTGTCATACCTTGCGTCTCGCCCCGCACCTACGCGCGAGGGTGCATGTTTCTCCGCGTGTATGCGCGTGATCAGCATGAACGCGCGTGGTTGCATTGTCAGTGTGTTGGACTGTGCGTATTTTCTATACAAACGGAGATAATTACAAGAAACGTTAAACAGCAGTCACGCAAATGCAGCGTGGTGCGTGGCAGTGTGATAATCGCCTTAATGCCCATGTTTACTTTCTATACATTGTTACTATCTGTCCAAGAAAAAGTTTTTCTGCCTTCCTCTTATCACTTAGGAGTATGAAAAATAGATGTCCGATTCTCAAACCCAGACCAGGATATGTATACAAAATTTAATAAAAACATTTAACGGTCAAGCCATTTTGCAAGAATTTTATAATTAGATTTTTTGTATTAGAGATTATAAATCCTGTGTTACTTAGAATGAACAAAGTATTTTAGTTCGACAATATTTAGTAATTCACTAATTTTATAATAAATAATATTAGGTTTGTATCTAATGCTTGAATCAAATGATTTACAGAAATCATCTGGGATTAACGCATAGATTTAATGTAGCCACAATCGATTAGAGCGTGTTTGCTTTATGCGAACCACTCTTGCCCAGAGAACGTGGCAGATTAAAATTTAGATTTTTTTACACACCTGCTCCAGCTTTAGGCGATGAAAATATGTTTTCGGGCAAAACATCAGATAAAAAGGCATCGGCCATTTCATTAGCTAGCTGCTGTTCTTCAGGACCGCCACCAGCAGCTGCTTCTCGCATTTCTTGCGCCATTTGTACCCTGATAAATAAATATACCAACTGTTAACTTGTGTTTTTATAAATTTTAAGAAAAATAATAGTTATTGATTAAATCAGTACTGCAGGAGTATCTACATTTAATTCAGTGAAGTGTGTTATTGTCATCAGGTAAATATATTTTTTTGTTGAAAATCAAATACAAATATATTTTTATTATTTACCTTCTTTGCTTTTTCATTTCTTCTGTGTATGAATTGTGATCAGTCTCCAAGATTATGATGTGATTTGTGTCCGGGTTGACAATGAATTTTCTCGGCGTATACTCAAGGGGTACATAGTTCTGATTGAAAACTGCACCCAACTTTTCCAGGGCCAAAATTCTCAAAGTGTTAGACGAAATCGCTACGATACCCTCCGTACACTGTTCTGTAAGAGAATGAAATCTTTGGAACTTTTATACACAAACTGTTATACTTGCTAAAAAAAATTTTTGAGGTAAATTTGTCCACGGCATGGTTTTGCCACCTTCATCACCTGAGCGGCTTCAGTTAGGCTATGGAATATGCCGAGTTCCGCACTCAACTGCGAACAGGAGTTTGGATATGCTCTACGACGTTGTGGGCTTATCACTGCATGCTACAGCTACGCACCACTCTCACAAAGCGCAGCCCGAAAGCCGCACTTTGCAAACACGTCGATCGAACTATATGCTTCGAAAAGACTAAAATATTAAACTATTATACCTGAACTGAATCCTGCTGCATATTCCAAGCATTCATAGGAAAGTGGTGTGAGATGAAATCTATTTTGATATTGGTATCCAAGCCATGTTCTTGACGATACAGCAAGTACAGCTTCTGCAGACTGTACTCTCACTTTGAACAGTTTTACTGGCCGTGATCCTAAGTACCTTAAACATTATACTTTGTTAAAATCAAAGAAAAAACAACAATTTATAAAATAAAATTGTATTATCTCAGATCTGGTTAAAACTCGTCAATGAATTTCAGATGAAACACGGGAGCGAAAAAGTTGACATCATTGGGAACGTTAAAATAAATGAAAATGATTCAACATAAAGCATAATTACCTGGTTCTAGTGTCTGCTAGATCACCACTCACAGAATCCAATGTTGTTCTTAGCAATACACCATTGCTCAGTCCAATGTTCAAATGTAATGCAGATTTAGCACCCGATTCAAAAGGCTGATCTACAATACATAGTGACTCGGGACTGGCTGGCAAAGCTTGCATTGATCTTGGTGAAAGACAATCCTAAAATAAAGCAATATGATTAATTGATATTCCAAGAGACTACATAAATAATTTTATTACTACTAATTCAGAAGTTTATTGAATAACGCATTTTAGGTTGTTGTAATCACATACATTCAGTGGTGTCCTAGTATCATCATATTAAGTTATTTAAAGTAAAAAAATCTATAGTACATTTATTTATACTTACAGCTGGATCCAATGAAATAATTCTGACAGTGTTATCACTCAAGCCCACAGCCAAGAACCATGCTCTTTGCTCTCCAGTTGCAACAGATCCCAGTGCCATACAAGATACATCTGATGATAACTTCTTTCTTTCAGTGTATTCATTGAGTTGTCCGGTCTAAAATGCAAGGTAAAGGTAAGAAAATTGTCAACCAACATTATTTAATGTACAATTTCATAGTAGTTTTTTCATGAATTTGTCCACGGCATGGTTTTGCCACCTTCATCACCTGAGCGACTCCAGTTAGGCTATGGAATATGCCGAGTTCCGCACTCAACTGCGAACAGGAGTTTGGATATGCTCTACGACGTTGTGGGCTTATCACTGCATGTTACAGCTACGCACCACTCTCACAAAGCGCAGCCCGAAAGCCGCACTTTGCAAACACGTCGAAAAATATTTTTCATAATACAATAGCAACTTACGGGGTCCATTTCAAAGTAAACCAATTCACCGCCAGTTAAAGCGATCACTACTTGTCTTTGATTTACGGCACATTTTACGATCGACTTTTTGCCAGGCGCCTTCCATTCGTTCACACGCTTGTCTGCGCGTATGTGACGAATACCATCAGGGTACACTTGCACTAAGGCATCGCTGCCTAAAGCGTGGCAACTCAATGTGGGGGTTGTTCCGAGAAAGCCAGAATCTGTCACTTCTTCAACTGTTTCACCAATAGAGAGCACAAGCGTAGCATTAACGAACGATACAATGATGTAAGAGTCATATTCGTCTGCAACCAAAAGAAAAACACTAATAGGATAGAGAAATTTCGTAAATTTTGAATAAAGAAAATTCCTCTTGACAGCAGCCTCCAATGACGAAAATGGATTCCATGATGCCTACCTTTGCATGTTTTGAGGAATCCATCTCATTTGCTCATCGCCCGATAGTCGATTCTGAAAAGAAAAACCACTGGTGTTTATGTATGACAAACAACCAGGGTTTTATTAGTAACTTGTTGATAATAAGGAGCATTCATAAGTGGTTATTAGGTAGCGTCACGGTATTTCAGTAACACGGACCAATAAATATAATCATTAGCTCCTGTCTTTAACTACTTTCCTGTGAATTGTTGTAAAATGGGCTTGACTTTTATTTTTTTACTTGAATTAAAGGCAGGAAAGTGAATAACATAATACATTTACTCACCATCTTTATGCCTGCGGACCGTCCATACTGCATTGGGTGAACCCGGCAATTCTGAAACAGCCATTTCTGCAACTTCTAATCCATGTCTTAAGGCCCTTAAAGATGATCTGGGGCCTCGTCCACAAGCAAGATATACTTGAGGAGTATCTTCACCAGTTAGGTCTGCCACTTGAGAAGCTAAAATGAAAATTTTAATTTAATCATGGGGTTTATGAGACAAATAACAGTTTCAGACTAAATAACTTTAAAATAAATAAATACGAAAGCTAGATACTCTGACATTTACCTAATATGGGTGATAGTGAATCCAATTCATCAACAAGCACTAAATTTCTTAGTGGTCTTGGGGCAAAGAAAAATGTATCGCCCTCTTCCAAAGGCATTGCAGAGCTGAACTCTGGCTCATCATCTTCATCGCCCAAATGTGCAATTTGGTACAAGTAACTGAAAAGCACAAATTAGATTAATATGTATACTTCAATTTTTATATTTTTTTTAATATAATATTTACAATTTTAAATGTTTATCTCACATCAGTGTGCACTTGCCCCATTAATAAGGCAGGACCTTGGTTCTGAGATATTTAATATAGCATGAGTTATATAAATGTGCCATTGGGATAGCCTTATGACACAGGCTCACATGCATAGATCTATGAAAGTGAAAATATTATAAAATACTTACTGGTTGCCAAATTCACATGCAACAAACAAGAACCCAGTTTTCAAGACACACATAGATGTGGCTACTGGTACTGTATCAAAATATTTGAGTTTGATTTCAGTGACCATGTCTTCATCAGTTTCTATGGTGATTTTAAAAATATCACCCTGTTCAGTCTGTGCCAAAAAGAAAAACATGGATTTTGTCTTGTGTGTTGCCGAACACACAAAAATCATTCCCCTCTCTGGGTCATCTAAATCATTACGTCGCCTCGGAATAGGGCATCTGATATCATGCTGGTCTCCCAAATTCTTGTAAGTCAAATAATTTTCTGAACAAATTAATACTCCTGAAGGTCCATCATTGCCACCAGGAACTGTGATAAGGAAGTTAGCATGTTCTTCCAAGGGTTCAGAATATTTTCTGACTACATGGTTGAGACCCAAGTCAAGTTCGTAGAATGTTAATGTTTGTTGTGTTTTTTGAGCTGCTTCACCTATAAATAAAAGAAAAGATTAGAATCTTAAAGATTATGAAACACTTTATTTAAATTAAATCTTATATCATACAGGGAGGATTTAGCGTCACTGTCAGTCAGAAACACGGACCTCAAGTTAATCATTTAGTAATATTAATTTGGAAACATTTAAAAATAATTTGTTAATATACATACCAGTAGGATCAGAATCTGCTTCTTCATAATCAATTTCCAAGCATGCAAACATTGGATTTTCAAAGCCAACATCAACTCCAACCATGTGATATACTAATGTGTTAGACTTGTGTGCTTCCAAAGGAGAAGATATAGTTAATCTTGCTTCAGCATCTCTGTTCAAAATATATACTAATTTTTGTTTTTCGATTGCACCTAAAATAATAATAATTTATAATTAACACTAGAACACAATGTAGATATTTTAACTAATACTGTTGAATTTTTATAATAATTGCAAGTTGATATATTTCATTTAGCATTCATTTACAAAATACATAGTTTTAAGAAAACATGGATTTAATAAAAATATACTTTGAATGTTATTGCCCCCTAAAATAAAATCCCCTCTTTCTACATTTGATCACAAATTATGACAATATCAATGAATATTAAAAAGAAACTAAATCTTACCAATCATAACTGCTCTGCCTTTGGGATCAATAGCTAGATACTGTCCTGGTACAATGCGTCTACATCCCGATTTGCCAAAGGTTTCTTGATGCACCTTCTCCAGTATATTTTTAGCTGGTATATACTCTAATATCACTATTCGACCAGAATCTGAACCAATGACAATGTAATCTGGAAATAATCATTTTGTTAGATCTTGCATGTGGTCATGTAAAGATTTAGTGGCACATTTATTGTAATTTTAACTGTCCCATGAACATGATACATCCCAGCAATCACTGTAATTGCCAAGTGCGACGTGATGGGTGTTCTATCTATGCATCTAGTTATACCATGCACCCTTCAATAATAAGAGCCATGGAGCAAGACAATGCAATATGTTAAGAATTTAAATTTTAAGGTTATAAAGTAACCGGTCGATCGCCGGCTTTCAACAATCTCCTTCATGGACGTTATCGCACGTGGTTCTAGAGGTTATTTACCTTTTGTGCCGCCAGTGAGTCGAAACGCCATCATAGATCTTATGACACCGAATATTTCTACTTTCATCAAGGTATGCACTTTGCCGGTGTTAGGATCTGGGCGAAGAAGCTCCAATGTTTTCCCACGAGATATTACTATCTCTTGTTGTTTTGTTCCAGAGAAATTACCATGCACCGCATGAGTAATGGCTGTTGAGCCTTGGAGAGTCAAGTTGTACAGGAACATTTTGAACTTATCTCATCAGTCCCTAAAAATAGGAAACAAAATTAATATGGGAGTGGTCGGACACCATTTATCTTATCAACTTATATTGAAGTTAGTAGTAAAATGTGAAGCTCGTAACTAACGAAAGCAGAAAAATATTGTGCTTCCGAATGGGTGAGCATACGTATGATTTCGCACCTTAAAAACGACCACGACAAATACTTAAAATCTATCGTGGAGATACCTAGTGCAAATACAATAATCACATTACTCAAAATATTATAAGAATTAACTATTTCACATACCTGAGTAAATTAAACGAGGGATTGCCGCAATGCGGCTAGATAAATTTGCCGATAAATTAATGCGCCTATGAGCGTAGCTCAAAATGGCGGCTCGCGAAAGAATTGACGCTTCTTCATCTTCAATATGCATGTTGAGGTTTGGACCGGCGCCTGAATCTGACCAATCAAAATAGAGCATTTGCCGCAATGGCGGCGATTTATATAGATATGGTATTGCCATACTCAGAAAAATAATTTACAAAACTAAAATAATTTACAAAACTATTACGATAGATGGCGTGGAAAACAATTTTGCATATTCTACTGGATACTAGATGGCTCTTCTAGTTGCTTGCAATGGCACCTAGTGTTGAATTAATGAACTGATTTTCAAACAATAAAATAGAGATGTCACTGTAGGCTTTTCGGGACTATGTATATTATTGGAACGACGTCGTCGTCTTCGATATAATATAATTAATTATTTATAGAAGGCGGTTGCTTATTGAAAACCACAATAAACCTTACGATAAACGTGATTCAGAATAATATACAAACTTAGAAAAATAAGTAACTACATAGGTAGTTAAATTACTTAGTATTTTTTTTTTGTAAAAAATTATTTTATCAATATAGGTACCTATGTCATGAGACTTGTACAAGAAAATACAAAATATTTCTGTGGATTATTGCCGTCGCACGTATTTGTATTCATAAAAAGGGCTTTGGTCCATTGTGGTGTGTCTTTTAATTCTATTTTCTGGCTGCGCGGCGCGGCGCGCCTTCACAATGTATCTCTTCAGACGCAAGCGCACCTGAGTATTTGGACCCATTTTACTTTGAGACGCCGCGTTCTTTATTGGATCATCAGTCGACAAGAAACTGAATATATTTTTTGGTATACCGTGCCTCTGGACGATGAATACAAGTACGGTGGGCTGGATACCCACGGTTGATTTGAATCTAATTTTATTATGATTTTTTCTGTGTTATATTGCTCAAGAAATGTTTATGATTTCAATTGGTAGGTATTGTTTTTGTAGTAATTTAAACATTAGTTTAAATAGAAATTTGTTTTTTTGATTGAATATAATACATATATTACAATTGATATATTCAATCGGTTTATACATAACTAACTACATATTCCGATAATAAAGAAAATTTAAATATAATCTTATATATATAAAATTCTCGTGTCACAATGTTAGTCTGCATACTCCTCCGAAACGGGTGGACCGATTCTCATGAATTTTTCTGTGCATATCGGGTAAGTCTGAGAATCGGCCAACATCTATTTTTCATATGTACCACGGGCGAAGCCGGGGCGGACGGCTAGTAATAAATAAAATTGTTCTTTAATAAAGAACAAAACATATTCGACTTTTTAATCTTTTTATTACAATATTTCATCCTTGAATAAATTTATTGGAGGTAATGTACAGTTTAACAATATACCTATTACCTACTTATAGAGAAGTTATTACATTGAATTGCGTTTACCTGACAATCATGAATCATGTTCTCCGGACTCCGATGTTCATCGTGCACGTGTGTTCTGAATTCTTAGCGAAAATGCGAAAAGGTTTTAAGAACGTAATAATATTATGTATTATCTTATTGCATGGACCATAGACCGTATGTATAAATTTAAAAGAATAATCTTTTAAAATAGGTCTACCTATTATATTCTATAAAAAGCTCTATCTGTTTTGTAATAGGTAACATACTGATACCATGGCTGTAACTACAGTTTATGAGCTACAGTCTAGTAAATACAAAATAACAGGGCTTATAGAGTTATATAGCGTTTCAGACTTTCAGTAAACATAAGCCTCTTTTTTAAATGAAGCGTCAGATCATGTGATTTACGATTTTTTTTGCATGCCTTTAATAGTACTTCTTGTAATTTAGACTTTTATTTATATGCCATGTATACATACATACATACATTGTGTTAAATCAATGTTGACATGGTTCATGCATTTTTTTTAAATAATCACAAATCACTTATATGTCGTTATAAACCTCATCCCACATTGTAGTTTACAACAAAAACCTTTAATTTAAAATGCGGTTTCAGAAGGGATAAGAGGCCTTAAGAACAAAAAAACGGAAAAACGAGTACGACGTAGGTACTTAGGTTCAATTGTCATTATCTATTATTAGACTGGGGTAGAAGCCTTTAAAAATAATGAAAAGATAAAAAAAATCGCAGTCGGATGAAACCCATTAGAAAAGGAGGGGAATAAGATAAAAATGTAAGGAAAAATAAATTACGGTCAATCCGAGTTCGGGAAGCGGGAGGGGGGAGCTTTTAAGAGAAAAAAATGGTTTCTCTCGATTTCCGACAAAACTACAAGTCCTATAGAAAAAAGTTCAATGGCAAAGTTGTAGGTAATTAAAAGTTCTACAACTTTTGTATTCACAATTTTTTCACATAACCTAAAAATTTAGGTGAAAAATTCAAAAAACCAAGTTTTTGGTCTTTTATTTTTATCTACTTCAAAATTTATTTTTTTTCTACGAAATTTGGTGGAAACTTACTTTATTATGTCCCAAATATACTGTAATTTATTTGATTGAAAATATTTACTTTTTCGCCTTATTTTGAATTAATACCAAAAAAACAACCTAATTTTCAATCGAAAAGTCACCCGTCAAAATATCAGCTTTTTTCAAAAACTTGGGGTGCCTTTTATTCATTGAAATCTCTACTTTCATATGGTGTAAAAAAAAATAAACACCACCATAGTCAATGTTCTCAGGAAATGCATGCAAACAGTGTGATAATGAGCTTTTACTAAATCAGGCACACTTCTCGAACTCTATATCTTCTCTTGTATCTGCTTTTCGGTAATATTTCAAAAGAAAAATAATTATCTGTTCTAAGTTTAATATTTTACAGCATATTCAAAAGCAAAATGATGTCGATATAAACATTTCAGGTAGTTCGAGAATTAGTGTGCCTGATTTACTAAAAGCTAATTTTCACACTGTTTGTATGCATTTCCTGAGAACATTTACTATGGTGGTGTTTATTTTTTTACACCATATGAAAGTAGAGATTTCATTTATGAGATTTGAATAAAAGGCAACCCAAGTTTTTGAAAAAAGCTGATATTTTGACGGGTGACTTTTCGATTGAAAATTAGGTTGTTTTTTTGGTATTAATTCAAAATAAGGCGAAAAAATAAATATTTTCAATCAAATAAATTACAGTGTATTTGGGACATAATAAAGTAAGTTTCCACTAAATTTCATAGAAAAAAAATTTTTTTTGAAGTAGATAAAAATAAAAGACCAAAACCTTGGTTTTTTGAATTTTTCACCCAAATTTTGAGGTTATTTGAAAAAATTGTGAATACAAAAGTTGTAGAACTTTTAATTACCTACAACTTTGCCATTGAACTTTTTTCTATAGGACTTGTAGTTTTGTCGGAAATCGAGAGAAACCATTTTTTTCTCTTAAAAGCTCCCCCCTCCCGCTTCCCGAACTCGGATTGACCGTAATTTATTTTTCCTTACATTTTTATCTTATTCCCCTCCTTTTCTAATGGGTTTCATCCGACTGCGATTTTTTTTTGTTTCAAAAATTATCTACTCTAGTCTATAATAAGACATAAATCTTGTTATGTTTAATACAAATTCAATCAAAGAAGATGAGTAATGTATTATGTTTATACTTGGCGCGTGGCATTGTCTCAAACGTTTAGTGAAACACTTTCGAGAAATTACGTCCATTATAAATTATAATAGCTTGTTTTTATTACCGAATGCGAGTTAATGTCAACTTATGCGTATGACACACGGCTATAACAATCGTATTGATTTGATTTATTTATAAAATTGAATTGGCAATGAATCCGTATTGTCTTAGAAAAGTAATGTAGATATCTTAGACTATGTTGTATGAAGATAAAGTATCACAATAGATAGAGTTATGTACTAGTAAATACTAAATACAACCTAATTACGAATATTTTATAATGGCGCCTGAGGTAACAAAAATATGGTACCTACTACCTACCTAGAGTCGTAATGCTACTATTTTCATATATGCATATATTATATATGTATAAGGCGTTATTTGACATCATCACATTAAAGGTCTATTCACCAGTAGTTTGTTAAATTATACCTCTATATATTTCCTCTATGATGAGATTTTAACAAGAAAACTTATCTTGATTGATGACCGATTGACTGATTGATTCATCAATGCAAATACAGCTGAATGACTGATTGTAGGTAGTACGTGGATATTTTAAACTTAAATTTCATACCTATTAAATAGATAACAAAAGCTTACATTGATATCTCTCTTTCAGTCTGGTATTAATTATTAAAGGGATTATATTTTAAATTATTTTCTCTCTATATATAAGTACTACATGCGTTGAATAATGTTGACTAATGTAAAATTCACAAGTAAGAAATACTTGTAATGTGACCTAATTGTCATGTATTTTATAAATGAGCATTATAATTATATTATATGTATATTTTAATGTACTTATAAAGCAAATATTGTAAAAGTCACGAGTGATTCATTCGAAAAGTAGATACCTATTCAGATTCAAAAAATTCATCCTACATTAGCCTCAAATTGTAGGTTTATAAAAGTCATAATTTTATACATAATATCTGACCTGAAATTTCAAGATAAAGGTATTATTTATATCTACGAATAACTTTCATTTTCTTATTATTCGTTCAGTGCTTTAATAAGCTTTTCAAACTTTTATGAAGGCTTAGTAAGTATATAATAATATTATCTATAGGTATTAATTTATAAACCTTTATATGCTTTATTGATTGTTACAAAAATCGCTGCACCTGATTTTGTGACGATCTTGCGACTGCAGTTATTACCATTTAAAATGAAAAATTAAAAACATGAAGGATAAGGCATTACGTCAATGTTTAAACCGTTATTGTGTGCAGGAATGCAATATTGCCAACCCTAAATCCCAATGTAAATATTCCACCCACACCCCGCGAACAAGTAACTCAATATTTTGCATTGATCTCTTATAGGGCTGTGATAAAACATAACAATTATTATGAAAGTCAATGATAACAATTATTTGATATTGTATAGACCAAATACATAGTTTTTGTTTTTTATTTCATAAAAAGACTATAAATTAAAATAAATGAAAAAGGGTTGGTCCTAACTGGGTAACTCCTCATGTTAGAATTTAGTTATAGAAAGTGATGCTGCGATTAGAAATAATATTACAACGCAGAAAAATAACCTAGATCTTAGGTTTTATTATTTGAAAACTTTCAGAGATAGCCCTATAGTGCCCCTCCAGACAGCGCACCCAGCCCTTCCTTAATAAAACATCTCGATAATGAAAAGTCAGGCAGTCAGAGAGGGTGGCGAATTGCCCTCGGAGAGAAATGGCCCCTCCGCTATGCGAAACTAAGTTTTATGACCTCTAGCACAATTTTCAAAATTAAACGATACCAGGCCCACAGATTGCAATAAATATCTTAATGATATGGAATCAGAAAGTATCTCCCGACGTCACAATGAAAACGGTCGTAAGTTACATAGTTGGATGCCGGAAAGTGCAATTTGTTTATCAAATTTGACGGTATACTTTTGTACAATAATGCGCAGACTTAGGTTTTTGGAAAATGGATTATGCCTACGTTTGACATTCATTGCGTTTTATTTGAGGCGGCACGTGCGTGGCCACCTGTCGTAAATTCTGCACTTACAAGTCGTGTAGCATTAATGAATACAGAGTCAGCAATTATTGTAGCTAGGAAATAATTGGTTCTACAATCTCGTTATATTTGCATCGATTTATTATTATTTATGATAAAGTATCGTTTACGTTGGGGACTTCTTCCCACTCTAAAATATATCGAATTTATTGCTGTTATTTCCCACATTGCCGTTTGCAGTTTGAAGGTATGACTGAGTTTTTAGAAACGATATCTTCCTCTTATACTAATAACCCAACTGACGAATATTTAATCCTCGGGGATTTTAATATTTCCTCCGCTATATGGGGTGATCCTCAAGAATACCCTAACATAATCAATGTAAATGATCAGGACATTTTTATCAGAGCTATGCATTGTTTTTTAAACTTTACTAATTTCAGCCAGTATAATAGAATTCCAAATAAAAACAATAAGCAACTGGATCTCGTCATTGCAGGGTGCGAATGCTCTGTTAAACATTGTAATGAACCTCTTGTCTTGGAGGATGCTCATCATCCTGCTTTAACCGTTAAAATTGTTGTTTCGCGCGTAAATAATTTACGATCGATCCCTCGTTTTCATGTTTTTCGTGCTGCTAATTTTGATGACATTAACCTTGAACTTTCTCGCTGCGATTGGTCTAGTATGCTTAATTCGGAGAACATTGACATTGCTTTGAATAGTTTCTACGATTACCTATATGATATTATTGAAAAATATGTTCCCAAGCGACGAGTGACTGAGTCCAAATATCCAACCTGGTTCTCTAAATCATTGATAAAAATTAATAAAGAGAAGTTAAAATTTCATAAAAAGTGGAAGACTTATGGAAGGTTAAGTGATTACAATACCTTTAAAATTTTACGTGGGCGTGAAAAACACTCTTATAAAATTTGTTATGATCGTTATATCAGTAACGCGGAAACCAAATTGAGGTTTAATAGTCGATATTTTTGGTCTTTTGTTAAATCTAAAAAAGCATGTCCCGATTTACCTGCCACAATGTTTTTAGATAGTAAAACTATAAGCGACGGTCATGATATCTGCAATACTTTTAACCATTATTTTCAATCTGTTTACGAAGCAGACGATTGTAAATCTTCGCTTGATTGTGGTTCTCTAGATTGTACGGTTGATAATCACTCTTTAGGTTTAGGATCAATTCAAGTTTGTCGGGACAAAGTGGCAAGTTATTTGAAAAAATTGGATATTTCCAAAGGCTGTGGACCTGATGGAATTCCTCCTTTGTTTTATAAGTCCTGCTATTACAATCTGGCGTCTCCCATTTGTCATTTATTTAAATTATCTCTCAATACGGGGACAATGCCAAAACTCTGGAAGCGGTCCCATGTCATCCCAATTTATAAATCCGGAAATAAACATAATATCAAAAATTATCGGCCTATTTCAAAATTAAATACTATCGCGAAATTATTTGAGAAAGTTGTTTATGATGCTATATTTCCACATATCAGACCAGTTATTATTGAACAGCAGCATGGCTTTATTGACCGACGATCCACAGAGTCTAATTTGTGTGAATTTCTTCATAATGTGGCTTGTGCTATGGACCGGGGTGGACAGGTGGATGTGGTTTATACCGACTACTCGAAGGCATTTGATAAAATCTCCCATTCGTTATTAATTCACAAACTTCGGGTGGCCGGTATACATGGCGATCTCCTACGTTGGCTGGAATCATACCTCAGAGAACGTAGCCAAGCTGTTAATATAAAAGGTCATTGTTCTTCCTTCATTCCAGTTACCTCTGGAGTACCTCAAGGTTCTCACCTAGGTCCTCTGCTGTTCAATATATTTATAAATGATGTTATTTGTCAGTTTAGACACTGTAATATCTTACTTTATGCGGATGACATGAAAATATTTAGAGTGATCAAAGATCAACGTGATTGCTCTTTACTACAGGAGGATCTTCTTAACTTGTGTCGTTACTGTTCTGCGAATTCCCTGCTCTTAAATGTGAATAAATGCAACGTTATTACTTTTACTAGAAAAATTAAGCCTATATTGTTCGATTACTCTTTGAATGGAACATCGCTGACTAGGTTGACTGAAGTAAAAGATTTAGGTGTCCTCTTAGATTATAAGTTAACTTTTTCAGCCCATATTAATTTTATTACAGCCAAAGCGTATCAAATGCTTGGTTTTGTTTTAAGAGTTGGTAGGGAGTTTAAAATGTGTTCAACTTTAATTCTTTTGTATAACTCGTTCGTACGAACTATATTGGAATATGCTTCTACAGCCTGGAATCCTCAATATAATATCTACATAAATAATATTGAACACATTCAAAATAAATTTATCAAACATTTGAATTATAAACGAGCTAAACAGTCTGGTCCCATTCCGGAAGTGCTTCCTTTGATAAATCGTCGACATGAAAGAGACCAGGTATTCTTATATAAGATACTTAATAATAGCGTCGATTCTTCTTTTCTTCTAGGCAATTTACTCTTACGATGTCCGCGTATATGCTCTCGTGACAAAGCCCTATTTGCATTACCTAAATTTAAATCCAAATTTGCTAGAAATACATATTTATACCGTGTTTGTCATAATTATAATAATAATTTTAGTGACCTTAATTTATTTAACGAAAAATTCAAATCGTACAAAACCAAAGTTCGAAATAAATGCAATAGTAACTAACTGAGATATTTGAATTGTATTCATGCTTGTTATTTCTATAATTATTTGTATCCACAAGTAGACTGTTTGTGACTGAATGTGTATTTGTTTTTAAGAATTTAAATTTTTAGTGGAAACTTTACTGATATGTGTATGGTTTGTTATCTCTTGTTTATATGATATATTGTGTTGTTTGTTTCCCAAATATATAAATAAATAAATAAATAAATAAATAAAGTTGCTTGTATTACCTATGTATTATCTAGTAGTACCTATGCTTTTGATTAACTCTAACCTGTAGCTATTAATTATTATAGTCATATAAGTTATAGATTCCTAACATGACTTCCTGTTAAGATGAGGTATGATTTCTTTCATTTACAGCCAAGCTCAATTATTTCATAGGCTTTGAACTTTGTCCAATGTTGTATTGTTGTAAAAGAAGGTCCCATATATCAAAGATTGATTATGCAAATCCTAAGCACTGTCAATGCGTTAAATCAATCAATTCTGATGGACTGAGGAGTACTGTTATAATCCATTAATGAAATAGTAAAGAGGTTTTCACTAAAATACTTAATTGATTCTTGTCGCGTTCGATGCAAATGGCCGGCGCCGGATATAGACCTCCCAGCAACGCGACGATTGCATCGAATCGAATTCAAAAAGGCGCCTCTTTGCTTTATTACTTAACAGACGTGCTAAGGAGGCTTTATTTCAACTACTTCCTTTACAATGCTGTTATTAATGCTGCAGCTTATAATGAATATTAAGTGGTAGATAACAGTCGAAAGTGGACAGGGTCTATTTCTATAAAAGTAGGTACCTAAATGTATTATAGTTAATTTTATTTATCTTTAGAAGTTACTTAGGGAAAAGTCGCAAAAAAAAAAACGTTTTGCTAAACGATTCCATAGCGTAATTATATCACGTTTCAAACGTTCCAAATCGTTTGATTGAAGGTCCATGACCGACCCGCACGTTTTAAGTCTCATTATACCCGGTAATTAAAGGTCATTATATTAATTGTTATTATCTGAACTTAATTTTAGTAGACGCATGATAAAAATAACATCGATTCCCAGTTATCTATAGCTATAGCTATAAAATCCGCACAATTTAAATCTAGCTAACATGGGAATCCAATCATCAAAAGCTTGAAATCGGTCTTCGAAATTAGTCGAGGTGATTGGAAATATTTAAGAATACTGTATTCGGCGTCAAAAACCTCAGGAGAGCCGTAAAGTGAGTAGATAACGACCTTATCAAAACTAATTGATCAGATGCTGATCCATTAAGATTGCTCACGAATTCTGTCTAGCAATTTGCTCAATTAACTTTTCTTCACTCTGATGTCATCTACCGGGTGTCCGCAGTGGAATTAATTGCTGCATATCTGTGCGGTCAATCGACAGTGTAAATTGGTTTTATATTATTTTAATCGTTCGGAATTTTTTGTATGCTGTAAAAATAACTAATATTGCACGAAGCTAAATTAGGTCTTCTCATAATTCTTTACTAGTTACTACACAATATATACGATCCAAAATTTACCAAATACATAAACTAAGCATATAAATATAAAAATTACTTAAACTTGACAAATTATATCCTTCAAACACATTAATATTAAAATATACGATGATAAAATCCTATCACGTCTAGTTACAAAGAGCTATTAAATCCTTCGAATCTCATGGATCCCGTACCGTTTGAAGAATAGTAAATTAGGATGTGAGTGCACCTGTGTGGCCCAACATTCAGAAAAAAATGTGGGCGCACCTTCAACTAAACGAATTATTAACCACTACCTGCGACTTCCTTTCGTTCTACGTTAGAATTTGAGGATTCTTTACCTGGTTAATTTTTCATTGCTTTGTTGACGAACCAACACATTTGAGAGCTCCTAACTTTACCTTCAATGTATACGTGACACTAGTATTAGATGGATACACTTTGATGTATATTAATCGAAGTATTAGTCAAGTGGGTCCGCCTTCATTCTCAGGTGCATTTTTGTATTGAAGAAACTTGTATGTTTTTTATTGTGTTTTAAAAGCCTTCACAATGTCAAGACTTTTCCCAAGATTTGATAATAAGTCATTTTAGGGTTCCATTTATTAGTGTATTGTTGATTTTTAAGATTTATGCTTTTCGGGTATGGCTGTAGAGTAGGTAATTGGTTTGTATTTATATGTATTGTAATGTAGAATATATTGTTAAAAAAATTGCACAATATGTTTTCAATATTAAGAAAATTATATAAGTATTCCCATTTTTTAAAGAAACCATTTCTGTTCTCTCAGTACCTATCTAATGTAAGATACCTACTATGTGCATTCTGATTTTATGTCATGGTAGCTATAATATACTTATATATTATAGTTATCCATTCCTAAGTTAGGTACGGTTTAAATTAAATAGTACCTACTTACCTAATAATTTCACAATATAAGGATCAACCTCATATTCTCCAATATACATATATGTATCATTTTATCCGGAACCTTTTCTATTGATTGTCGATTCGGTCGTCGTTTCTTTTGGACAGTCATTCAAAGTCATTATAATTTTCTGGATTATTTCGGAATTTAAATTAGGCTTAAATATTTAGGAATGACCATTAATTTTTTTAACGTACCATCTAATCCTATTAAAAGATGAATTTACACATTTCATGTAGTTGATACTTTAGTTGAATATTAGGCCCGCTACAGGGTTGTGGGTTACAGAACTAAACATGTATTGGAATGTACATTAAGAAATATTTCGTTGTTAAGTTGGGATGATATGAATATAAAAACTTTTAACAATTTTATTCAAACATAAATCTGTAGGACAAGAAAAATATGGTATGTTTTCAGGAATATAATAATAAATTATAATTTACGGTATTGAATACATTAATGATTAAAGATATCTACGGACAAGTCATAAACTTTCGAATTTCATTACGCAATTTACTTAACATATCTTCTATACAACTATGAAATAATGACTACTGATTCCGTGTAATGTTGAAATGTGTAACAAAGATAGTAGGCCAGTAGAAATCGACACTAAAAAACCCTAAATTCGCAAAGCACGATGTAGATTTGAATTTTTGGTATGTTGTTTGGATCAGTTAGGGTGATGTAAATCCCAATTTGCAACTTCGAAAAAGTTGTGCTCGCTGCGCACCACGTGATAAACTGCGAAAATTTTGGACTTTTTTCACTTTTTGCTCTAAAAGTCATAAACTATGCGTTTCCGACAAGTATGATTCTGTACATAAATTAAGGTTATTAAATTTGCAACAATTTAAGCCTAACCGCAGCTCTCTAAACCTTATAACGACTAAACTGTGGCCATTCGAAGATGGTTCATTTTTCCCGAAATATTGAAATTTTTAGTTTTGCTCCCGTTTGAAGCAAAATATTGGCAAAAACCGCTCGTTCTATGAGAAGGTCGTATAATAAAGTTGTAGTGCATTTAATTTTCTTTCATACGAGCATAGAACAAAGTCTGTGAGACAAATAGTTCACTCACAATATCTGAAAAACAAAAAGAAGGTAGAAATAGATTTTTAAAGAATTGAAACTTAGGGCATATAAAATCATACAAAGGATAATACTTTTTCATTTGCAGGATAGGTAATTAACAAAATTACAAAGATAATTAAATTTGCAACAATTTAAGCCTAACCGCAGCTCTCTAAACCTTATAACAACTAAGCTGTGACCTTTCAAAGATAGTCAGTTTTTCCCGAAATTTTCAAATTTTTAGTTTTGCTCCCGTTTGAACCAAAATATTGGCAAAACCGCTCGTTCTATGAGAAGGTCATAAAATAAAGTTGTAGAAAATTTAATTTTGTTAATTACCTATCCTGCAAATGAAAAAGTATTATCCTTTTTATGATTTTATATGCCCTCAGTTTCAATTCTTTAAAAATCTATTTCTACCTTCTTTTTGTTTTTCAGATATTGTGAGTGAACTATTTGTCTCACAGACTTTGTTCTATGCTCTAATGAAAGAAAATTAAATGCACTACAACTTTATTATACGACTTTCTCATAGAACGAGCGGTTTTTGCCAATATTTTGGATCAAACGGGAGCAAAACAAAAAATTTGAAATTTTCGGGAAAAACTGACTATCTTTGAAAGGCCACAGCTTAGTTGTTATAAAGTTTAGAGAGCTGCGGTTTGGCTTAAATTGTTGCAAATTTAATTAGCTTTGTAATTTTGTTAATTACTTATACTGCAAATGAAAAAGTATTATCCTTTTTATGGTTTTATATGCCCTCAGTTTCAATTCTTTAAAAATCTATTTCTACCTTCTTTTTGTTTTTCAGATATTGTGAGTGAACTATTTGTCTCACAGACTTTGTTCTATGCTCTAATGAAAGAAAATTAAATGCACTACAACTTTATTATACGACCTTCTCATAGAACGAGCGGTTTTTGCCAATATTTTGCTTCAAACGGAAGCAAAACTAAAAATTTCAATATTTCGGGAAAAATGAACCATCTTCGAATGGCCACAGTTTAGTCGCTATAAGATTTAGAGAGCTTTAATTAGGCTTAAATTGTTGCAAATTTAATAACCTTAATTTATGTACTGAATCATACTTGTCGGAAACGCATAGTTTATGACTTTTAGAACAAAAAGTGAAAACAGTCCAAAATTTTCGCAGTTTATTATTTGCGTATAATCTTTTTTCCTACTTTCCCAAATTTTGTAATTTTGTTAATTACCTATCCTGCAAATGAAAAAGTATTATTCTTTTTATGATTTTATATGCTCTCAGTTTCAATTCTTTAAAAATCTATTTCTACCTTCTTTTTGTTTTTCAGATATTGTGTGTGAAATATTTGTCTCACAGACTTTGTTCTATGCTCTTATGAAAGAAAATTAAATGCACTACAACTTTATTATACGAACTTCTCATAGAACGAGCGGTTTTTGCCAATATTTTGCTTCAAACGGGAGCAAAACTAAAAATTTCAATATTTCGGGAAAAATGAACCCATCTTCGAATGGCCACAGTTTAGTCGTTATAAGGTTTAGAGAGCTGCGGTTAGGCTTAAATTGTTGCAAATTTAATAACCTTAATTTATGTACTGAATCATACTTGTCGGAAACGCATAGTTTATGACTTTTAGAGCAAAAAGTGAAAAAAGTCCAAAATTTTCGCAGTTTATCACGTGGTGCGCAGCGAGCACAACTTTTTCGAAGTTGCAAATTGGGATTTACATCACCCTAACTGATCCAAACAACATACCAAAAATTCAAATCTACATCGTGCTTTGCGAATTTAATGTCAATTTCCACTGGCCTATAGGTATATAAGTCTACAATAATAGACAGGCTGCGGCTGGTATGATTCCTTGTTATAACATTAAACTTATCCCACAATTTTTGATAGTAAAATTATTTAAAGTATGTAACTAGTTAGATACAAAATCGTAGCTTTCTGTTTTATAAACGTGAACGTGTTACATTTGAAACCTAAAATAATAATTCACAATTCTTTCAGCGCACAAGTAAAAATTAAGCTCTAAATCACGGGTTCGACCAGGATAACTTTTAAAATGACGTCACTACATTAATCACAGAGGCATCTAGTTCTCTTGATCATGGTATGCTACAAGCAGCAAGCAGTAGTATTGACAGCAGTGACTAATGTTTTAGTATGTCACAGCAGGTTGATAAGAAGGCGCCTCGTTGTCGCCGCTCCGTGATAACCTGTGACCAACGCCGCTACTCTTGGAGACTCATTTGTTATGAAATTTTTATTAATGTTTTGACCAGGGTCCAGCGGAAGTTTGGCAGTAGACAATGATTAGAATTCTGAGGAATGATAATATATCTAGGATAAACAAAATTGGCAATACTGAGAATTTTGTTAGGACAAAAATAACTGATGTCCAGTTTGAGACACATACGTTTTATAAATTATTTCAAACTTTCGAATACAATAATATTGTTTTCTACTCTTAATACAAATTATATTCTCATGTCCTATTCTATACATTAATCTACACCTATGTTCATTAATCTGAGTTATACCAGGATTAATTACTACGCATTTCTTAACGATATTGTCCGCAGTAGGTACTATGTGGTAATAGGATAGGTAAGACGATAGCCGTTGCGCCAGTCATGCATCAATTGTAAGTATTCTACAAGCATTTCAATTACAAGGTTTCTTGTTCGTTAAAATCTTACGTATCAGCGCACCTGCTTATAAGTTTCTTATAAAACTTTGCAGAATGCAATGATATTTAAACCAAATAAGGCGGACGGCATGCGGAGGAAGGCAGTGATTTCTTTTAATAGGGTCCTTTACTTATGTCGCTGATTATATGGCTGTGGCAACTTTCCTTGCTGAGTTAGAGGCAAAAACAAACACCAACCCTTTAGTGGAAGATCTGCTTAATATGGAAAACCGAAATGCAAGAATCACGAGAGAGTTCCTTGGAAATGGCCAGTAAGTTTTTTACTGTCTCCTTATTTAACCAGGTGTTCGCAAATGGCCACAGCGAGCGTTTAAGCAAATTAGTTCTGTTGACACTACGGTTTAAGCAAAATTATTTTTATTGCCAATTATTTGTTAAGGAGCAGTATTCTAAAATCATGAATTATTAATATCCATGCATTGGCCGCAACAATAGTTTGAATAAAGAAAAGGGATAAATGCATTATTTCACGTATATGGTCATAGAAACGTAGGTAAATCAAAACATAATGCGCATTGTTGAGCGTGGAATGAACGCGCTTGCGCCGGCGCCGCTCCGCATAAGGTTGTAAGGCAATGCTCGGTGACGTCACGCGAGATGCGCGCCTCGACACCTGCAGAGTCAATGATCTTTGGTTCGTGTGTGGGCTGAGACCTTGTTTAAGATAAGATTTCTATGTAAGCCAGGTCATGGAGATTCAGATTTATTCGGTTTATTTATGAAATAATATTTTCATTGCTGACGCTACTAAAGGGTTTATCAAGATATGTATAAATCACAAAAACAGAACTGGTACATTTACCAATGCACATTTCATTAAAAAGTTTCAAGTCATTTTCCTTACAACTCGTATAAGTGCTCTACTGTTGAATCGTCTTGAAGTAATGAAAACAATTTTTTACTGATATACATTTCTGTATAGATAATACTAATGTGGTAAATGATTATGCTTGCTTCGCTGTAGGTGGACGATGTTGAAGATGAAATCTAACTTGTACCTATTTATCGTGTTTGTATTTTTATGTGTATTCAAATTACTTACATTACAACATATTATTATCGATTTAACTAATACGACCATGTTCTTGTCGTCTTAGTAGATAAAGCTGAATATAAAATTGAATTTACTGAGTTGCCGTAACATTCCACTGGTTTATGTGTTTTGTTGAACAAATGTTTATAAGAGTTGGGTATAATATGTTTCAACAAATTTACAATAAAGAATTAGCAACACTACGTGAACAATTTCCGAGTAATAGAGGTGTCACAGGGATTCATTGAATAAATAAAAACTTTAAGAACATTTTGAACGGTAATGCAACAAGAGGCATTGAATAGCGCATCGATGGAGCGTTCTTATGGCCTATTGTTAGCCAACAAACGCAGGAAACAGTAAAGGTAAGTCTTAAAGATTTCGCTTTACATACAGGTAGGTCGCAGGTGTGTTCGCAATACCACTAGAGTTGTAAACAAGTCTATAAACAATGTAAAGTGCTCAAAGAGCAACCGAAGCGGTTTGTGCGTTATGAAAGAGAAGGAAGTTGTTCACACTGAAATTTACTTGACTGTCAAAGGATTTAGCATGACGATGTCATTGTGGTAGAAGCAACGGTGTTGGCACAACATTATAGCACAATGCACAGTTAGTAGAAATGAATACTGGGTACAGAACAAGCAGTGAATACTTATATTATTCACTAATACGGAGTGTCGGGAAATACATAGTTGATTGTTCACAGTTCATGCTAAGAACGTTTATAAATGTTTATAAATTAACCAATAATACGGGTAAACATGGAGCAGAATGAGCAAGCTCATTTGTACTTTCAATGTTTCATAAAACAGCGTTTACAGAATTTCATATTTCGATTACCATGCTTTCAAGTTTTTTGCTTTAATAAAATTTTCAATAACATTGCATTGATAATAATTTTCTTAATTTCTCTTATCCTAAACTTATGACTTATGAGTATTAATTGTATTAAATTACATTGAACATATAAACACATAAATACATCGATGCCAGTTCAGTAGTCAAAAGCACATTTTGTGATATTGCAATATAAGAATTATATATAACTTTCTTTTATTCTGTATGCAGCCTATGAATTAGTTATGTACATAATGATATTGTGATGATATAGCTAGAACTTCACAATCAAGGCTATTCAACGTATACAGCCTGCCCCGTGACACTTTCCCCTTCAGGCAGCCGCGTCGCGTTGCTATGGAAACGGCTTTCCATGGCTACGGGCATTGGTCGGAAAATTCAAAATGGCCGACGCATATCGATCGAAGGGGAGAAGGTTTCGGGGCTTGAAGCGTATTTAAATTGCACTTTACGGCATTTACCCTCTTGCTTTTGAAAGTCAGCATTATGAAGTCAGGTAGGCCGTAGGATGGTTCAAACAATTATTTTATAACATGGAATATTGATACATAAACTTGTTGCGATATCCAATGTTAAAGTAATTTCGAGTTCGTGTAAATTTCAATTCTTTATAGGAGTTGAAAATATATGTGAATGTCTATCTTTCTAGTATCTAGTACTATAACGTGTCATAAAAATATGATTTTAATAACTGTACTGAAATGAATTACTATTTTTTGTAGGTATCATAACAACGAAGGTTCTGTTTGGCCAACATTAAAACGTTTTTTTTTCATTTGATATGATTTGAGGATGCACACGACATGAGACATCCTTAAGGTGTCATCAAGTACTTTTATAAATATGAGTACGAAATAATGACACTCTATAAAGTGTTTCTTTGTGTTGAAAGAGGAAGTTTAAGAGGTGTCTTACAAAACGGATGTAATTCTTGCGGAAGTGAGGTGACTTGGCCTTTGTTTCCCATTTTTAGTCATCATAAGATATATACATGACGTAAGTTAGGATTTTTTTATATGAAAAAATAAGCTTAAAAGAAACTTGTTTATTTAGAGCTTTATAGAGTTCGATGATGTTCAGTGTGCTTAACAATTAATAAAACATTAAACATGACTTGGTTTGTAAATTACTACGTTATTTGGGTGGTAACTTTCTTTCCATAAAGACAACTGTTCCAATATACATGTAACATATCTAACAGAAATAAATTTTCTTTCAAGATGAAAATAATGTAGCAGTAGTACAGAACACTGCTTTAAAGTCTATAAAACGAAGTCAAACAAAAAAGTCTGTAACTTCGCGAACAATTTATGTTGCGTTCAAACATTTAACATCATATAAAAACCGGCCAAGTGCGAGTCGGGCTCGCGCACAAAGGGTTCCGTAGCAGCAAATATAATAAATTACAGTTAAATCAACCTATCTCAAAAACTATAAGAGATACTTTGATCAAACCAAAAATCGTTGAAAGAGTTAATTAGCATGCATCACCTCTATTTTTTTTAGAATTTTATACCCCGTAGTTATAAAAATAGAGGGGGGGGGACATACTTTTTACGACTTTGAGAGCTGATATCTCAAAAACCGTTCACTTTAAGAAAAATGTTTTTTAGAAAACTTTATATCATTTTAAAAGACCTTTCCATTGATACCCCACACGGGTATGTACATCGAAAAAAAAAATTTCATCCCTCAGTTACATGTATGGGGGGCCCCACCCCCAATTCTTTTTTTTACTATTTAGTGTCATATTTTTGTAGCGGTTCATACAACACATATTCCCATCAAATTTCATCACTGTAGTACTTATAGTTTCCGAGTAAATCGGCTGTGACAGACGGACAGACGGACAGACGGACAGACGGACATGACGAAACTATAAGGGTTCCGTTTTTGCCATTTTGGCTACGGAACCCTAAAAACATGGATGCTCATAGACCTGTAAAAACATTACAGCTCATGAAAGCTGGAATTTAAACAGTGTTGGATCGATAAAGTTTTATGCCTTTTGATGTGGTATTCAATATGTTTAGTGGGCGTGTCCGCGACTGAAGACAATGATCTATTTTTACGGGAACGCGTAAGGAGGAGGCCACGTGGTCGCCAGCTGCGTTGGCGCACGTGCCGCATATTTATACCGCCCGCCCTTCCTCAGGATACTTATTCTTGTTAGCAATATATTAAGATACAATGCTTACTTACCCTTGTTAGTGCAATATGTTCGTGGTATATACGACAGATTAATGTGCAGTTAATACTTTAAACTAAATGTTTCATACTTCCGTTTGCTACATTTTTATTTTTAACGGAAATCAAGTTTCCATTTAAATGACTTACTAATATTTAAACAGGCTGTGAAAAATTTTAAGGATAAAATAAAAGCATCACCTTAACACATCATCAGCATCACAGCAATTTGATGTTCGGTCGTCGTCTTGTACAATTTTTACCACAGTCGAAACCCGGATGTAGTTGTAGTTCAGGGCATTCTATAGGCTGTTAATTTACATAATGAAGCTCCTATTTTTATGGTATGATAATTATAAACGTGCATAGTAATTAGACATAGCAGAGAGTACCCACGTACATCGCTAGCGACGGCGGCTGTCGGACGGCGAAATATGAACACCCTGGAGGGTTATTAATCTGTTCAATTATTACGAAACTGACGCACACCGCTACACATGTCTTCTTTGTCACATCCGTTCTAGGTAGGGCTGCCAATAACACCGATAATTAAAAATTATAAACTTTGATAAAGCTTAACATATTATTACAACGTTGTACATTAGGGTAGTAAAGTTGATTAGGTGATAGCAGTGACAGGGAATAGAAGGAATCGAGGATAGCTGTTTGTAGGAATACAGAAATCCTTCGGAATATTGATTGATATTACGGAGACTACTACTTATAAATTTTATACGTCACAACATTTATGTAAGTAACGCAAAAACGGCGGAAGGTATGATAGATGTGGTGTTATAAATGATCATATGGTCACCATAAGGTCTATGACCTCATTTATCGTTAATCTGTTTTCTGGCGGCCCTGCCGTCGGTTTTACTCAAAACTTGGACGCAGCAAAGCGCGTGGACAGGTGTGACCGGCTGCCGCGCATTTTCATATAAAACCAACGTTTCACATATAAAAGGCACTTCCTTTCATCCCACAACCTACCGTCGGGAATGCCCATTAATTTGCCAACACAATATTTTTAGTGTGCGGCTCGCGTGTAATATATCGTGCCCACGTGTCTCCGTATGTCGTCCGAAGAACGGCTGCGTCAAATTATTTTCGTTCGTGTCACAAGATGCAGCGCTCATCTGGACGATTTTCCTTTAAAAATCACGACATTTGTTTGTTTAATAACATCGCCATATAGTTCGCTTCCGTCGGCGTCCTAATAAGAAAAATTAATAACCTGCTAGTTTCAATCGAATGAAATTTTACATTCGAACGTTTATGGGAATGTGTTAATTATTTGCTATTGGTGCACAATTATGAAAAATTGAAAAATTGTTATGTGCCAATTCAAACTAATAGAATGTTGACAATTGGAATAAAGCTTCTATAAAATTAACAGATATGTGTGTAATTTTGCGATTTGAATCATCTAGAATTAATAAAATAAAATTAATATAATCTGAAAATATCCGACCAGATTTATAATGTGAAATTCTAGGAAAAGTTTGCTATCATCACTCCTCTTATTTCATTACAATTATTACATTTTATGATGTAAAAGAATTTATAAGCAAATGTATTGGGCCGGCACGGCGCGGCTGTTGACCGCTCACAACTGCTGAATGACAAGTGAAAAATATCACTTCATTTATTTGTAGCACAGATTTGTAGCATACCTATACAAAACATTTTCACAATAAAACATTTTCTGTTAGAATTCTTTTACCATGACATTTGTAAAAAACGGGCTGTTGGAATTATTGTGTTCAGACAAATGTGTTGTTATTATAACGAGGTCTATTAGGTAAAGGAATGTTTAATCTTTGAATAATTTTATTTGATACATATTTTGTTTTGTATTGTATAAACTGATATTGGATGTTTATATACTTTTAATTTTACATTTTATTATATTATGTATAAGTCTATTATTTAAATTCTTTAATTTATTGTTTTAAGTGTTTTAAGTTTTAATCATTATTTATACAAATATAAAAACAAATATACCCATATTTGTTTTTATATTTGTATAAATAATGATTCATAAATAATAGTGCATACAATCGTCGTCGTAGAATTCACATGCGTGTAACATCGATCATAATTGTACTGAGCGTCATTTGGACACTATTACAAGCTACAAGGTGTAACTCAGCTTACAGTTAAATAAATGAAATTGGCTTAAAGGACTATGAGTAATCTTGTAAAAAATAGTTGACGATAAATCTGCGTACGTTCGCACACTGCGCCATCACATCGCGACAACTGTTGTCTGCTTGTCGCGACAGCTGCGTTCATTTGTGGACTTTTACAATACCTATCCCATCGCCGGTTACTAACAAATCTAAAATTACACGATGTTTATGTTAAAGAAACCGTTGCGAGTGCGGCTTGTGACACTTATTTGCGTATCGAGCGTGTAATGATGACTGCGTTGTGGTTAATCAAAAACAAAACAAAGAGAGCATTAAATGAGTAAACAGCTTTCATCGTGTTGAGATAGAAATTGAAAGCACACAGTAGGTTTTAATAATTAACGTGTAAATGTTTTGTATTAGACTTAAAAATATTTGGCAATTCAATTTATTTGGGCAATATTAAGCACGCCAAAAAAAAAGCCAAATTGGAGCCGTAGTTCATTCTCAGTATTTCTATATCGAGCCTACGATCTAGGAAGCCACAATAAGCTTTCAGCAATGCGATATAAAAATAGCATTAGAATTGAAATAATTAATGATCTTATTGTGAGTTAACTCCTCAGCGGTAATGAGTCATTAAGGCGACGTGTGCCAGTCAGCGTCGCGCGCAGACGGCCGGCGACGCGCATGCGTGATTTATACATCGCACTTGTGACGTGTATAAACAGTTAGTGCTGGACGGAAATTTTATTGTATATTATATTGGTATTTAGAGACGTTTAAATTGCTGCCGGTTATCGAGAAGAAAGAATGATGTGGAGGTCTTATTGCTGCGGAAATACTGTGAAAACATTAAACGAAATGTTAAATCATATTCCAGTATGCTGGAGAATCCGGATTTTTAATCGACTTTATTTCATGTTCTTGATTCTCACGACCAACAATTATTGATTCTCGTTCAATTTATGGAACATAAAATGAAAATAAATAAAAAATCCGGAATCAATTCCCTTCGAAAAAGCACAATCTTGTATATAAAATTGAAATAGTTCGACGGCCATAAACTATGTACTTTATGTATTCGCATCTCGAACAAAAGCTACATAATTAATTGAACGCTGATGTATTTCCATGAAACATTATTTTATAGCTTTTCGTTTAGCGGCGATATAGATTTAAGATATCCGCAAGAGGCTTAATGTTCTAGCGAAGTGTCGGCGCAGGCGCACGCGCAAGACGCTAGTTCGTTATTAATCACGCCGATCATAATCTCCGACGTCGGCGCCGCCCTCTGTTTGTATAGCCGTGTGGTACAAGTTATATAAATCTTACTATAATCTATATCTTTTTTTATAATATTAAAATTAATCCCAAAATATGTTGGTAAGCGCATAACTTGAGAACGGCTGAACCGATTTCGTTAATTCTTTTTTTATTATATTCCTTGAAGTACGAGGATGGTTCTTACGTAGAGAAAACGTAAATATGTACCACGGGCGAAGCCGGGGCCGACTGCTAGATAGTATAAAACTTTATGTGACTTTATGCTGTTTGTTGTTGTAAAATGTAAATGTTGTAGAAAATCAAATGTCTGCAATCTGCATTGAGAGGTTAACTTTGACACGATAGACAGTAAATAATACCATTTCTCATCATATTTTGCTTGATATTTTAATTTCTAACGCTAGGATACAAATTGTATTATACTATTTCTACCAACGATATGATATAGGTAACAAAACTGTTTCTTTGTAATATTTCAGCATTATTTGATGTGGTTGATAAATGTGTTTAAGCCACACACAATCGATGCACGTGCGTATATTTTCTTAACAAGTCGAATTATTCGCCCGCTTGGCTGACGGCTCTAATGTAATGTATAAAGTATAAACTGTATGACGTGTTAAAAAGTTTCCAATATTATTGTTTACGATATGGAAGTGAACTAGATGTTGATGATAGAAGCTTTTAGTGGGTTGTTTATCTATCCGAATATATGATGTCAGATTGTAATTTGTAACTTATGAATCTGAATTCGAGGTCTTTGTCTTGATTTTTTTTTGAAGTGAAACTTCTTTATCGGGGTTGGACAAAATTTTGTGTAACATTATTGCGTTACGCCGTACGCGTGACATTTTTGCGTTACGCCGTACGCGTGACATTTTTGCGTTACGCCATACTCGTGACATTTTTAAGGTCATAAAGAAGTTTCACTTCTTACGTGTGTACTCTAGTACACGCATACATTTTTTTTTGTTTTAGATTGTCGACAATCATGTAGCGCTATAAAACTAACTCTCTGAATAAAAAAAATACTGTCGGTTCTGCTATTTCTTTATGTACCTACTGAAAATGACTCTACACTAGGTATTTGATGTTGGCAATAATAAATTGTTTATTTTGATTGAAACCAAATCGTGGTCATACACAAAAATTGCAATGCAAAAAAGACATATAAAAAAAACAAAAAACAGTATACTAACACCAAATGAAATTCAGTACAACAGTACAAAGAAACGACGTAAGTATAAAAACAAACAAATCTCGAAGCTAGAATAGCACTATAAACAACAGCAATTTCATTACAGAGCTTAATACAATTTGGCTGATGAAGTATTCGCAGTTCCAAGGGGAAGGTTCAGATACAAATTGGCAAATGCACGTCCAATAATTTAATCAGAGCCCTTCTTTATCGATGATATCGTGCGGATGTAATGTGGCTTGATGGAACATATAAGTTTGGTTTGTATAGAGAAACTTGTGCGTTATTTATTTAAAGATTCTTATGATTGAGGTACAGAACAGAAAAAAAATATAATGAAAGTTTGAAGAATATGAATATAGCAATTTTGAAATTTTAATAGGTATTTTCAAGTAACACCTTTCATGCTGTAAGTTATTATATATAATAACTTACGGCATGAAAGGTGTTACTATATGTATGTAGTCAAAACGTTGGGTAAAAAATCTGAACTTATTTAAATAAAATAAAAAATCTCAAAGTTTTCAGTATAAAGTACATTTCTATTCTCATATAGGTAGTTATTTTTAAACATATTTCTATCTAGATTAAAAAAGAAGATGAGATAAGATACTGTCTCACGAAACTTTCGTTCCATTGTACAAAAACTATTCATCGTATATCATATTGACCAGAGCTATTCTTAGCTAAATGAAAGTAGAATCTTTAATCGATAACGAGCCAGCAGCGCACGTGCGGTACATACTGCAGGGTTACGAACTCTGTAGTCTGTACTATATAATAATATAACAATGTATATAAATAATAAATGTTGGTACGCGCATACCTAATTCAAGAATGGTGGGCTTTAAATTTCTTTTTTTCGTATGTTCCTTATGGCCCACGAAATGTTTTACCACGCCCGGAATTTTTTTTAATTTCACAATGTAATCAGTTATTTTCATAATCCCAGAAGAGAATTATCCAACTAACCAAAAGTTATTTAAATTCGTTAAGCCGATCTTGAGTTATAACTGGTGTAACTTACACGATAGGTACCGAAGGAATAGATATAATCCATACGGTCATATACACCCACACATTTTAACGACTTCTGTTACAAAACTCTGGATCTCATTAAAAAACGGAATTGATTGATATCGTAAACAGATAGTGTCAGATGATATAAAATAATTTATATGCAATGAGATTTGATTTTGAGATAGCTTCTATGCGCTTTTGTATTCGTTCAATAGTTTTAAACTGCAACTACGTGCTAATGAGGTTGATTTATCTATTTAAATATCACAATTGATAGAAAATCACAAATATACCTACTATGAAAGCTGCTTTGCTCTGCTCAAGAAAACCAACATAGAGTTTATATGTATGATAATTAATTAATTGATAACATGATGACTAATAGGCGATATCCTTGTTTGTTGGAATTCAGATTTCAATTTCTAAAATAGGAAGTTATGATCAATTTTCATGCTCAAATAAAGCATCTGTTTTGTATTGGATTATAAACATTAAAATTTGAGACGTCTCCAACGCTTCTCATGACTCGCACTCTATTATTATTTTAAAACCCCTATTCAATCAATATTTTCTATAGTTTAGGTGCTCGGTGCTTTTATTATAATTGACAGCCCTAACCGAACCTGACCGTGGTTTCATTTAAGCGACCGACTATGTTTTCTATGTAGATAGTCTACGCTACGGGAAACCTTTTTATTAAATTGGACGAGGGCGGCAACACAGCTGGCTGACTTGTACGGGCTCGCCCGTATGATTTATTCATGTCGATTTACTTAAATTAGATTAATTCGCTTAATTGTATATACCCTAGCTTGAAACCTTTCAAACGTAATTGAGAGAGTCATTTTTAATATAGAACAAATATTAGGAATGACAATCAATAACCAAACAAACAACTATGCTCAAAACAATGTGGATGCGAAGGACGAAAGATATAAAGAATAGAATTATATTAAAACAATGTTTAATATTATACAATTTAATTGAAATGTTATAAAGTTATCATTGCTGTAGTAACAAATCATGCATCGCACGTATATCTAAAGCCTAAACATAACTTAAAACTCGTTGTTTTGTTGCTATAAACATTCCAACAAGGATAAAAATAAGCACCAGTAATAGATACCATATAAGAATCGTATGGATTATAGAAGAATGAGAATATTTTGTGTATTGCAGTCACGTAGAGGCGACGTGGGCGTTGAGTGGAAAGCGCTGTATAGTGTAAATGCCGCCTTCATAACGCACGATATCACTTTGATGTTTTTATTGTGTACTAAGGTTCTTAAATCGAAGTAATGCATTAGGGTGGATATTTTAACGAGATAGAAAGGGATCGTTAAAGTAAATTCGAAGTGATACTCCCTAGTAACAGCGCTCATGTTGGTAAATGAGCCTGCATTGTAGTAAATACATTTAATTAACATGGTTTTAATCTTGATGTTATAAGAAGTTTGTAAATTTGATGACACTTTCTGTATTTCTGTTCTATTTTTTTTATGTATAAGTCGGCAAACGAGCTTGCGCGTCACCGTACAGAAAGCGATGATTGGCGCCGCCCATGAACAACCACAGACTCTGGAGTATTGTTTCAGTGTAAAGGTACATACATACAACAAGTATGTTGTATGAAGTAAGATAATAATTATTTATCTATTAAGGTAGCTTACACGTGCAAAATAAACTCCTTGTTACAGTATTTGTTATGAATGTACTTGTCAGACTAAAATGATTAGATAATTTTAAAGTAATCACTTATCAAAGTAAATTTCAATATAAATTGTGATTGTCACTTCACAAACAAAATTGCGCAAATTGGAAAGTGTATCAACAAGCAATGTATCTGGGGAAAGTAATATGCAAATAGGATCGTATCGATTGGTTGTCACATGAATGCATTTATTTGTGCAGATAGAACATACGGTGTTATTGTTACCCTTTATGTCCCCAGGGTCCCCGCCCGAGCCATCACAAGCGTCATTTGTCCCACCCGCCTATATACCTTTAGAGAATGACGACATGGCTAGAAACTTTCCTTTTAGCATAATGACGTGTTTGTTTATATTTGTACTTTAGATATCGATAGTTTTTATAGAAAGAGAAGCTTTTACATTGGATATTGATGATATATCAATTATCATTAACTACGGCTAATATTTCTAGCATGTATGCGAAAGCCCCGAAGATTTTCATGAATAGATAGAATACATGAGCTTATAAGTATTTTTTGTTTTTGTTGTTATTTAAGAAAGCATAATTTTTTAAAGACGATGTTAGCACGGGACATCGAACAGATTTTATATAGTTTTTCCGCTAACTCTGACTGAGCTTGTCGGATACAGCCCATAAAAGAATAAGATTAATTAGACGGAGCTGTGCCAACTTTAATCCTGTAATTAAGTTTCTAAACAGCCTTGGTACGGTGCAATTAATGAGAGGATGCACCTAGATCGCTTAGAGCGATAATTGAATGGAGTAATTCGATAAATGCACTATCAAGATCAGACTCGCACATTTGAGATTATATGGGATGCCTGTTTTTATGTGACTAGTATTAAAGCGGAGTTAATTTAAATTGCTGTTACGGATTAAATTAACCCTATAATTGTAGGTATTTGGTATGAAAGATAAGTCGTAAAAATAACATCGTTAGATAAGTCAAAGAACAAGTCTTTATTAAACTCTTAAAATTACAATTTAAATAATGCTTGCAAAATTGCCTATTCAACTAGAGGTACCTAAAGCTGTAGCCATCTTTTCATGGACAGTAAACTTTTTATTGTACATAGAAACTCTCAGTAGTGGCGCTGCCTTGTGCCTTCTGAGCCAGAGGTCGTGGGTTCGATTTGGGAATCGGGAAACCAGGGTGGGCCCTGGGCAAATATTTATGTGACGAACATAGATATGTTTGCTCTGTCATCTGTGTCTGGGTGTTAATTATGTATATAAGTATGTATTTAAAATTATATAATATTATGTATGTTTATCAGCCATCTCGTTTCCATAACACAAGCGAAAGCTTCGTAATAAGTATAGGATCAGATCGCGTCGTGTGTGAAAATTGTCCTGAAATATTCTGTATTCTGTATCATAAAATTTATCTTATATAATCTGTGGTGAATTAATATAGTATTGTTGTGAGACTCATGCTCAATCGATACAGTTTTCCCACAAATATCGTGTACATTGTAGCTGGGCACGCGTTTCCCGCGCCGGAAACGGAAGCGTTCACGTGCCGCGCCGGAACTTGAATTTTCGTACGAATATTGCTTAAATTAATGTTCTTTTATTTATGTATCGCGTTTATTGTATTTAGATACACATTTTTATTTTTCTATAAATAAACTTAGGGAATAACAATGTGTTTAAAGCAAAAGTTGTAATATATTTTCTACCTAATATTATAATGTATATTTTCGAAGCTTATTCTTGGCATGAGACTATTCTCCTACTCTGCATCCTTGGCTGTTTTTATTAATTCATGACGACAATATATTATTCTGTAACATTAAAAGGCTTTACCAATTTATTTCTATAAGAAATTCGTACAGATTTTCAGATATGAAAACTATACAGACAATACCACCAACATATATATCTATTATCTATATTTCTACGACACTGTTACATATGAATGGACATTGTACACATAACACAATCACTGACTTCGGTTCCCTTCCGTAGATATTATGTATCTAACCATCTCACGGACATGACACGTGTCCCGATAGCATTCATTGCTACACGCGTTAAAGCTTTTACACATTCGATACGATAATATAGACTGATAAAAACATAGTACATTTCAAATTGAACACTCTAATATATCGAATAAGTACGGACACATTGTTCATGGCTAAAAATAAATGGAGCTATTGGATCGATACTTGGATATGGGTACTTTTACAATATTGTATCGTAAACGTTAAAGTTTGTAGCAGGGCTGAGGGCAACATTAAAATATATCTGCACTAAATATGACTTGGAAGCAGACTTGGACTTGCAGTTATGGGTACCTCGATACTAAAGATTTTTGTTTTTATAAACTTATCTCGATTCCCGAGAACAAGAACTAAACACAACTCTGCTGAATGGCTGAAATATGCAGATTATACCTACACAACAAAATGGCTGCTTATTTTCCAGATACTGCACTAATGAAGGCAGGAGTTACTACTACATACTACAATGTATTATCGATCTAAGTTGGCTACGCATTGATGTCACTTAGTTCCAGTTATGCTGTAGGCCCGTATGCTAATCGAATGATTTTCGCGTCATAGCACTCGAAAGCTCGGCTAGATATCGTATGAAGGGAATCTTGTACACATCACGGTACATTAAAATGTTAACCATAATTCTTTGTAGCTTCCATTAGAGCTATGGTAGGTAATATGGTCATAGCTATTTCAAAATTTATAAAATTGACCAATGTGTCCATCAATTTTATTTTTCTATCAAATTACTTGCTGTTGTTAAATTCCCATCTCTAGATTTAAAGCAAATAATCGATAGGAAAAGCAGGAAACAATTTCCTTGGTTAAGTACTGCTTTTTTTATTTAGCTAACTTTCGAAATCCTAAACTAAAAAACCAACAAAAAAGGAAAGGACTCGTTTACACTAGATAGGTGTTTAGCACATGTCAGTGATGTCCGGGCCATCTCGCGAGTCGCGACTGACAAGAGGACCAATATTTGCTCGCAGACAGGATGTTTGCTCCACGAATAACGCTAACGGGCTAAAAGCTAAGGTAATATTTAAATTTCAAATCTTCATTTTGTATACTAACAACAAAAAGTTATCTTGATGCCTCGGACACGAACCAACATGTCACGATATTAGACAGAAAGATGTCTAAAGTTAATAAAAACTATATTTACTACCACTTTTCTATCACTTTATTTGGTATCAACTTGATAATGACATGCATTTTAATTTTTAATCAATAAATTGTGCTGGTTTTAAAAAATAATTAGTATTCTATGTATTAGAAGTTAGTAGCCTCCTTCCATACCTATTTGATTTGAGATCGATTATGCAGGTAAATGGCTCCCCATGAAAAATTGCCGTTTTGTATTCATTTTTAGTAATTTTAATGTTCTTAATTCTTACATTATGAACAAGGGCGTCGTTTTAAGTTTGGGTTTAAATTATTACAATAAATTCAGCACCAACTACCAACATTTTTAACATTTAGGTCATATGTGAAAAGCGATGGCAAAAGCAGTTACTTATATATATCTTTTTACATGTGTATTGTGTACCAATCACATTACTGATAAGAGACCTTGCTTAACCTATGTTAATAGAAACCACTTCTGTAGAGTATCACCTTTTTAGTTTTTTATCAACGTATTTCAAACACATAAAGATCATGAGACCATATTATCAACTTTTCTAAGAGGCGTTATCGGTTCGACAAAAACTTGACATGTGGTGTCTTATCGGAGGGATGTCGCATAATATGGTTGTAAATAAAATGCTTTATTTGGGATGCTGAATTATCAACGTTATCAGGCGGAAGGCGCGCTCTTGACCCCAGATCGATAAGCTAACATAAATAGCTAGTGTTTTTTGGAATTGTATGGCATTATCGTTTAGACTTTAGATTTCCCGATAGGTACTCTGCTTAAATATACTTAGTTACTTACACAAATTGTTTCCTTTCAATTTGCAATTGCATTAAAAGAACCAATTTCAATATTAATGACATTGTTAAGATTTTTTATATTTTTAATCGGTTTTAAATTAATTCAAATATTTTATTCATGGATCGATGTAAATATCATTTTTACATAACTAATATAGGTAATAATTGTATAAGCAGTAGGTAGGTGACTATTTAGTAATCTCGGTATAAGTTTCAAGTGTAAACTTGTAAAAACTGTAATATTTAGACACTAAAAATGTTTGAGATAAGAGACGCGTATGTTTTGAGTATTTAAGTGGAGTGCTGAAACATTTAAACTTCATGCAATCTTAGATGTAGAAATATCTAAAAAAAAGGTGCAAAGAAATTTGAACAAAGAACTTGGGTTATTTGGTTACAGTATTATTTCAATTTTATTATATTTAAAAATTGTTAATTATTTCTAACATATAAAATATGCTATTACATTTATATAGCATAAAAAGAAAAAAAAAGTAACCTCGACCCTGCCAGGATTCGAACCTGGAATCTTCTGATCCGTAGTCAGACGCGTTATCCGTTGCGCCACAGGGCCGATGACAGTCAATGTGAAATAGTCGTATAAACCTTCTTGTAAAATAAATTAAACAATACATGCTCATTTTGTGCTGTTTGTGATTCAGTTTATTTTTTTACAGTTTCCACTTCAGTAATTGAAGTTGAGATTCATTAAAAAAAAGAAACAACTTATCCATTTTTTTCCAATTACAAATCCAATTGTTATTTATTATTTAAGTCCTATAATTTTTTATATGTAGAGCTTTTATTATACATGGTACCATACTTCTATCTAACTTTTTAATCGGAGTTAAGGTGAACTTTTATATCAATTAATTAATTTAGTATTTACTATTTACTAATCAATGACGCAATACGGTTTACAACCCTTCGAACAGTTAAAAAATGTAAATCCATTATAATGGCGAGCTATAAACATTACTAATTAATGCAAGAAGTGTGTTGTCGCGTGTAGTGCGCGTGGCCTCGTTAGTTCGCTTTGAGGCCACGTGGCGCCGTGTGACGTCATTTTACTGATCAATTATGTTAGCCTGAATAAAAAATGTACGAAAAAGAACATGTAAATTTAAGTAACATATTTGCAAATCTGTGCGAAGCGATAAGTATAGCTTTTTGTAATAGGTAGAAGAAGAGGTAATTTCAAAATCGTGCAAAAAGTGGTCGGTGTCAAATCGATCGTTCTTTATTATTGTGTTTGCTGTTACTTGCAAGGTGCTAACACTGTGGTCACATCGCGTTTTCAGAATATAAGTAGTTAGATAATTTGAAAGAAAACGTATTCAGATCCTTTTCGACTAAATTATATAGAGCTTTTCAAAAAGCTATCTAAGAAGATCGTTTGAATGATGAAACTAGTAAAGACATTCAGGTTTCGTTTCATTCAAACGCGTTTGTCGTTAATTTTCAGTTGAACGATTAATGATTAAAAATTGTGTGATATCTTCGTTCATGGAGAATACTTTCACTACATTTTTTACATCATTGGTTGATAAGCAAATCTTAAATGTATGCTTTTGATAAAAATGTAAAGCTGAAAGAAGGCTTTAGCTGTAATAGTAAACCATACCTACCATACTAATGTTGCAATTCAGCATATTTGTTGTAAAGAAAGCTCTTTATAAAGAAAAATGAATGTTTGTATTTTTGTCCTTTAAATAATCGTATCGTATATCGTACATCCGCCAACACGCACTTGGCCAGCGTGGTGGATTATGGCCTGTACCCTCATAGGAGGCCCGTGTCCCAGCAGTGGGAACGTATATGGGCTGATGATGATGATAATGAAATAATCGTAAACTATGTATGTATTTGATCATGTGATGATCTTCAGCAAAGTGTGGTGTGCGTGCTCACGGAAGGCTTCTGCGTTGGTACAACCAATTTTAAAACTGTACCACATAAGTATACCTATATCCACATCACATCCACAGGCGAAGCCGGGGTTACATAGCTAGTAGATAATATAAAATCATATGTTCAAAACTTAGACTTATTAATAACAAAACGAATTTGATACGGCTGCAAAACATATTATTAAAAAGACATGTGTAACATCCGTTTGATTAGTACACTCTTGACGGAACTCTTGTTTTTTCAATATCCACATTTTCAATTTTAACATCGAATTACGCTGAATTTTGAAACACATATAAATTACAGCGGAAACGCATTTTATCGAACTATAAAACATATATTATGACCGTTATGATGTATAAATTACTACGACATGGTTCCAGACTCCAGTATCTATCAACCTGTCGGCGCTTGGCTTGTACTAATATCGCCACTTCCCTCGTAAAAATTCGGCTTTATGACATTTTTTAGAAATAGATTGAGCAACTTTTCTCCAATATATTTATATCTAATAATATTATATTGTTATAGAGGTGACCACGAATTTGTAAAACTATTATTGGCATTAAATAAAAAGCAAAGCGTTTATTGGAAACTTGGGTATCTTTTGGCAATAGGTAGGTACGTACCTAATTCAATAAAATTGGTTCATTGAATGGGCAAAAAAAGTTTAACATTGCATTAAAAAAATACTCTGAGAATGAAATTAATAATAAACTGTGGAGCTTTTCGTAAGTAGTTTTTATTTTGAGTTGAAGAATTTCATATATACGAACCAAGTGTGAACGGCAATGGTATTAAATTATTACGTCGACACTTCAAGTAGTCCCGTCCGATTAGGGCCCTTCTGGCCTCCTCCACTCAAGCGACAGCTCAAGCCGAGGTTCGTGGTCCCCGTCAAGGGGGGACGCCCTTGTGCATGTCGCTACCAGGGTGAACCTTCAGTTCACCCCCGCGTCCGCGTTAAAATGTAGAAGCCCTTCTGGCTAACATTGAGAGACACCACACAAAAAAAAAAAAAAAAGACACTTCAAGTGTTTCTCCAAAGCCAGAAACCATATCGGCACATTTTGTCAATTTTCACACTCGCATCGATAAGTACTTGATAGGAATATAACGGTTTTAAAATTTTAACATCATTTTTTCTTTCATTGATTTATGAACTGTTTTGTCACATATGTTTTACTCTAATTTTAGATATTTAATTTATTAAATGCTTAATTAATTGTATTTTCCTGTGTTTCAATATTGATTATAACATATTTTAGTCATTGCGTCAATGTTTTCTCTAGTCGTCGAGGTGTGAAGTGAGTGGGCTGCACCGTGAGAATCTCAAATATTAGACGTAAAATCTTGCTCAAAGAAATTGTTGTACTCCCATATTTTATGACAGTGTGTTCCGGAGATCAATGTCACGTTTCTAACATCATGGAGGAGGTGAAATTTAAGAACACTGTCTTTTTATAAGCTTAGCCACAATTGTATTATGTCTGTACCCTGTTTCCAATAATATAATAGAGGTATGTATACAGTATAAGTATTTCATTTTTCATTCACATGTTTATTAGGTAAACTGAACGGGATAGTACAAGGTTAGTTACCATTTAGTTTTCATAAAAAACCTGCAACTCACTTGAGGGGGTCATCAACTGATAAAATTTGGCGATAATCTTCCCAAGTTACTCGATTTAGCGTTCTGTTGCTCATATAGTGTGTCATGAACACGTTATTTCTCATACATTGTGGTTTGATAGGTGCGGTCAGTAATGAGGCATTTGATTACATAGAAATATGCAGGTTCATCGGTGTCGCTTACCGGCGCCAGAGTGCCGGCTCTTCAAGGAATTTGAGATTGTAGAATGCGCCGACATCGACACAGGTGTCGGAAATCGAGTAATGACATTTTACTATGCGAACGGTGTCAGATGTAGTGGACTCATTCTTGATACATACATATACTTATGGATTTATTCTAAATCTATCTACTTTTAAATATGAATAATGAAATACATATAAGAAAGCTGATTTTCAAGTTTTTGCAGCAAATGCGGAAACTACGGCAACATTGTTGGATGTGATTTAAGTTATTACTGCATTACGAAATCTTTATAGGTACGAGGCTATAATAATAAATTGAATACTAAAATTATTTAAGGCGATTATTGTAAATAGAGTCAACTGTGACGAATAGGAGAATAAATTCATTAAATTAATGTTAACAGGTGTGGAGCAGATAATTTACATCTAAATGTTTAATTCTGTACATTTATGTGATACCTACAGTGCGGTGTTTTGTCCTGAAAATGTCTTAAGGAACCTTGTATTATTTTAATCAAAAAGTTAGGAAGACTCATGTCAAGTACTTTACCTCTGTACTTTTGAGTAAGGGAAAATTTGTTTAGTGCATTCCCAGGTGGATCGTTTGTTTAAGATATGACTTGTCAAGCGTGATAAGAAGATTAGTTATAATTACATTGTGTAATAATAGCTGTAAGATCTCTCATCTGTAAGGTCGACCTTCACATATCCACTTACTGGATCAAAATCATATTTTATTTAATATTATTACTTAGGTATTTACTTACGTGTATAACATAAAAAATTAATAAAATATAATTTGTCGATTTTTCTTGGGTTCCTCGTTTCTATTTAGAAGTTATTATTTATGTGGATTAAGAACACAATCTAGAGTGATCTAGAGAAGTGAGAACAAAATAAGTGTGCGGGATATTCATCTCTCTACTTGATATAGAGTTATACTTAATACCACTTTATGCGATGTTATTTTTATATATTTGTCACATTTGGTGCATAATGCGAAGTATAATGTCATTATGACGTCAATGAGTCCAGTTGCGAGCAATAAGCGCCTGGTGTCCGATTGTGTCATCATCCCTAATGCATGCACATGTCGTTGCATCAGTTTTCCGCCCTCACAATACTATGAATATTAATCCAAAATACAAAGACCCCTGAACTGGGTGTTTTATAGAGAACTGTGAAGAGTGTTAGGGCTCAGAGTAAAATGGTTGTTTATGTGCCGCGCATTGTATAACGCCATATGGAGTATTAGCGAACACTTGGGACGCACTGTTAGAAGGATTGGTTGGATTGGTAACAACTGTTAAAATTGGAGCTAAAACATTAGGCACATACCGAGTGTTAGTATATTTTCGTATGTCGTATTTATGTAAAACGTGTTATAGTATAAATACACCGCATTTTCTAACTGTGGATGAGGTGCTTTACATGCTCCCTTATTGTATGAATTTCATAAATACAAAAATGCATGTGCATATAGTTACCTATGTACATTGTACATACGTAAAATAAATAACTATGATTAATAATTTCCTCCAGCGTTATAAATACGAGTGATCACATAATTTAAGAAATAGATATACAATGTCGTAATCATAACGTCTCAAGTATCCCATCGAATTACTCCATACATTCATAACGTCGACATAATCAAGTGCTGCACTTGTTCGAGGGGCGAATATATTCATTTCGTCCGCAATATTTGTATATTAGAGGTCTCGCATCGCTACGCTCCCTTGTATCGTCGTGCCCCTCAGTGCAGTTTCCCTCTTTGTCCCATACTATGAGGTTTAGAGAACAATCTCACGCTTTTAGCTTTTCCGATCGACCTTCATCGATTGCAGCTCATGGGCGTCGATGTAATTTGAGAGAGCTGCAAAATGTTAATTTAATGAGTGAAAACTATTTTTTCACTAAGTATGTGCTATTTTATTTTACTATATTTTTGTAAATGACACAACATACACAGAATTTTTAATTTATCTGAGATTCTTTTCTCAAAAAGTTTATCTGATGCAGTGCATTAAAAAAAAATGTCAATTGGCTTTCTATGTAGATTTGTTACTATTGATGATAATTGATTTTTAAACATACTTATAATTTAAAAGGTGTAAATTCTACTCGCCGTTGATAAAAGAAACAAATAAATTGTTTAAAGTAAATGGAGAACATTGAGTAGGGGACATAGAGATGGGGAAGAAGTAATGAAACCTTAAATCCCTGGTACGGACTCGTAATCCCATGACGAAAAGTTATTTTGTCCAGGGTGCCAGTTGGTTGGAGATAATGTGGTTTAGTGTTTCATTTCGCGCAAATTGTGTTTTTATACACTTACTATCCAACGAATAAATAATTGTTCGTAATAACGACATGTTGCTAGACTGTTTGTAAAAAATCTGTCAGTCAAAAGTGTTGTGTACTTTGTGAGATACAAAATATTCTGATGTTTACATAACTTTAAACACCTGTGTACACTACGAATGTATAGTATGACGAGAAAACATTATTATGTAACCATGCAAGAGTTTGTACACTTATTGTAACTTGTATTCATTTTGTTAACTCTTCTGTTATGATTTTGAGCACTTTATAACAAAGTATTTCATTAACAGAACTGTAATAAGTGTTTCGTTGAATACCTTATGTCGGGAACTCAAACAACATTGTATCTTACACGCCGTCATGTTCCGCAACTGTTTAGTGAGACGGCTTTCACATATATAGCCGTGAGGTATAATAATCTTGGAGCTATAAGCCGCTAAGTCGTTAATGTGGACGTAGCCTAAAGTATGCGATGGCCGATGCCGTGGGCGGCGCACGTGCACTGCGCCTAATGAGAGCCTGAGGACAGCCATCTCTGAAGCGATCAATGAGTGGGACGCGGACGCTTGTTAATTTTATTACTTTGAGCAACGTTTCATGCGAATATTTCTTGGAAATTCAGCTTTAGCCTTTTCTGAAACTGGTAAATATACTGAGAAATGTTAATAATGTTATAAAATGGTTAAAAATCATCAACTATATTATTTTTGCGTTTTGTAAGTAAATATATATAAGTTTTAAATATTATTAGATGAAAAAATAAAACAAAAGAGTCCGCAGTCGGTAGGATTCGAACCTACGCTCCCAGAGGGAATCTGATTTCTAGTCAGACGCCTTAACCGCTCGGCCACGACTGCTGATAGTAAACTTTCTAAATTAAACACTATGATATGAAGAATCCATACTAATATTATAAATACGAAAGTAACTCTGTCTGTCTGTCTGTTACTCAATCACGCCTAAACTACTGAACCAATGTTCATGAAATTTGGTATGGAGATATTTTGATACCCGAGAAAGGACATAGGCTACTTTTTATCCCGGGAAAGTGACGCAATTCCGGAAATCCCACGGGAACGGAAACTATGCGGGTTTTTCTTTGACTGCGCGGGTGAAGCCGCGGGCGGAAAGCTAGTTTTTACTATAATTTATGTTATTTATTAAAGAATTGGTACATCTGCATCAGTAGCGTGCGTGAACGATATTTACATTTCACGACCGCTTGATCTTCTTTATTACCAAGAAGAAAAACAGGTGTGTACTGTGTACCTAGTAGTTAGGTATTACGGCGATTAACAAAAAAACTATTTACTTGCAAACTAAGAATATTATCACTATAATATTATTTTGATTAACAAATTACCTACTTATCACGATGTAAAAAGTAGGTATACCTATTGTTATATCCGTAAATTCATGTAAAATTGTTTATAAATTTTTCACGCAGATATCTTATCTTATTTTAAGAATTGAAAGCAAAATATATGTACACAGTACAATAGGTACATTTAGTGCGTGTTTTAATGTCGAAATGTAAGCGAGAATGTTTAGCAATGAAATTAATTAACTCGAGAGTGTTATCTATTTCAGTCGGACACGTGATGAGCTATCCGTCATCGTTAATTTTCTTTTAGCTAAAAGAACTTTGGAGTTCATTATTCGGCGTGATATTTTGTTTGTAGTTTTTATGTTTATCTGTGTGCGTTAAATAGTTATAGTCTTTTTATAGAAGTTTATTAGCTTGTACGCATACACAATTAATAATTATGTAGGTAATTGCAATGTGTAGGTACAAATAATTTAAAGACAGTGTACAATATTATAATGATAGGTAGCACTTAAATTCCTTTACAAAATGTTTGGTTTTGTCAAGAAAAAATCTCTCAAAATAAAGCTTAGTGGTGGATACTTTTCCAATGTCTTAAATAGAATTATGTATCTACTGTAGGTATCCGGCGCAAGCGCAACCAACCAACTACCTACTACCTACTCATCTATGCAACCATTATGCAACAACTACCTTCAGATCATGAACTTCTCAAGGTGGTTATGCAATACTTGAAAAAAACCTTCAAACTCTCTCCATCATTAATACAACCTAATGTTACAAACATGTTACAAATTACAATACAGTTACCATTTATTTTTTGTGTTATATTTAGTACGAGCGCTCCTCATTTTGTGAATTGTGAGCCATCTACAACGTTAGTGTCATGTCGAATTGCCCACTGCTATTTCACTTTGATTTGTGTTCTTGGTGTGTAAATAAACGATGTTAATTACAACGTACGTATCTGTGTGTACTGGTTGATTAACTTTGGACTGATAAAAATATGGTGTAGAGACTTGAGAATGATTTTGAGCGATTTGGTGGAATTTCACTACAGTCTGAGTCAATAATAATATGGCAAGGCGTATGTTTTTTTTGTTTTTATGCGATCGTGTTTGTATCGTTCAAGATATATTTGGGTTACAGTTTAAAAAGTGGTTCATTTATTAAAAAAAAATCGGTACTTTATCGATAACATTTAACATGGATTGATTGATTGCTATCGTTATCGTGGTCACAAATCACATTAGATGATTAGTTGGAATTCGTTTCAGAAACGCAATTAAATTATCTAAAATGGTATATAATAAATGCGAGAATAACTCTACTCCATTTGGAAAAAAAATGCGATTGTAGTGGTATTACGTGGTTATTTTCGTTAATTGGTAGAGGGCACTATAGAGAAAGGCATGCTTCTTCTTGTCGTGTAAACTTGAAGTGTATGAAATACACCAAAAAAATTTGCATTATGAGGAAGAGATAACTCAACACCTGCAATCACGTGATGTGCATGCGAGTGATAAAAACGGAAAACATCTATGCAAATAAATAAAGCAAAAAACGGTATCTAATAGTATAATACATTACATACGCATCTTAACAATTAGGAAAACCATAGAGAACCAGTTACTGACTATGGCTGGACTAAAAATAGACTTGCATGCGTTTTAGATAAGCGGTAGGTACACAATGCGAGGTGACTGGGCCATCACTTCCGCTGCATGAGGTCGCATACGTCATCGTACACTATATTGAATATTCTTATAAGGAGTTTACCTGTGATATTCATAGATTTGGTACAATAGAATATGGTAAAATAATTTAAACTATGATAACTAAGATGACATATTTTTCGTGAAAAGGAAAGCTTTTTGGCTGCACTTAAAGACAGAGTTATCTTTTATAGTGATTGGTACTTCCTTTTCATCCCGAATTTTAATTATTTTTCAATGTGTTTATCGATTTTTGATTGATATATTTATTATCTTACTCATTTAACGTAAAATATTAGAGGCATCAGGCAACATCATATGTAATGATGACAAGAAAATAACAGTCACTTACGGGTCAAACTTAAACTACCTAACACTAGTAACTAGACATGAAATAAAGCAGCTGAAACTTAATTACGTAGTGTCATAATGTATTGTTATGGCGAACACGCAACAATGGCATAAAACAACGCAAAACAATGTAATTACAAGGCTTGTTGTAACACTGCATGTAGCAATCACATCCTACCATATAAACCGTTACAGATACATAATGTTCTTTTATCATTATTTGTCAAGAGAGAAATTAAAAATATGTTATCTGGAGATATAATGAATACATCTTAAACCTACATCAAGCTTTGTAGTTAAACATCATATTGTAACATAGAAGTAGGTACCTGATTGACATTTATTTTATTTATGAAGCTCTATCAGAATTTGTTACAATATTCAGCTTTGTCTTATAGAAATATTAAAATATTCACAATTTTTATGTGGTTACATCAATATTTAAAAATTTAATATAACATTAAAACAAACAGTAATAAAGTATTCATGTATCTATTTGTTAAAAATCTTTCCCTTGAATAAGGCTTTAATATACCTTGAGAGAAGATAACAGATAAAATAATTTTCACCAGACCATTACGTATTCTTCTTCTTTAAATATAGAATTATGTATTAGGAATATGAAAGGGCAGCCAAAGACCCCTAGGCCCTTGGGAAATATGCACGATGTTGCCCTTTACACCCTTTGAATATTTAAAACCTTAGCAGACTCGTCTATGCCTTGTGGAATAGAACCATCATCTTTTTCTATATACCAGTAATTCCTAATCGAAATTGAATATAAATACAGAAACAGGGTGAATATTAAACGAGTAGAAGATATTTTCCTTCACTATTATAATATTATTAGTTTCAGGCATGAGGCAGTAATAGTTGGTATATACAGGTAGTTCAAACTTATAAAGATAAAGGATGATTAATATCAAAGATTTATAAATGTTACGGTCGTTACAGTTTGCGTGAGAGGTCAACACGTTTGACGCGCCCTAAATAAATCATTTGTTTGAAATTATCAGGGACACGGAGCTTAAATCTGCAAAATTTGTAGAGCATTTTCAAATAAGCATTTAGAAATTATAATAATTTTAATCTGAATATAGAAAATATGAAGTTCAAGCTTCAAATACAAAAAAGCCATTTAAAAGCTCCATTCATTTCTTCTATTTACTATGTACTTATTTCGTTTGTACTTAACAATATGTACAAGGCAAAAACCCACATCACAGTACATTTGGTACATTTTTAGTGCGTACACCTGACTGATACCGTGTTATCAGTCAAAGTGACGCAGTTACTGTTTATTCTAATAATATTCCGTAGTAATATCGTAACGTCAACTTTATTTAAGTACTTAAGGTATTTATGTGTAATTAAAACATGATTGCTGTTTTATCAATTCGCAGTACATTATCCCTTTATCTATCTGAATTAGCACGGTTCATGATTATGAGTACATGTAAACTGACCTGAGTATTTATTACTTTTATAATGAATGAAAATTGACTATAACCTAGCAGTTGATAAATCATACGTCGAATAAATAATTTGTATTTACATATTTTTAGAAAAATTAAGTATTATCCAATGTAATATGTAAATTCTTTCGCCTCAATAATTCATAAAACTTCGGTCGCTCAATAGGTTAAAAATGTCATTAAAATGAAATTTTGTTTTGAAAGAACTAGACTCAAGTAATTAATAAGAATGTTACGTACTACAGTATTCTTTGTTAAATGTTAATAATCATGTATTGGGTTTTTTTGGATATTTTTATTGGTTTACTATATATTTAGTTAATGAAATTTCTTCAAAATTATACTGGCATATTCTTGGTAGCAAAAGCGAATAGTTAAATAACACCGTTACTCTTTCATGACGATTGACGAATATTGCTTTATAGACATTGATAGCTTTCTAGTTTTATTGCTGATATGTCTCCATTCTACAGGATGAGGTATATTTTATTGCAATACGGTACATCAAGTACATCCGCACTTAAAATAATGTTATTTAGAGATAAGGTTCAGAAAAACAACGATAAATTTATAATTCCGTATAAAATTAATCAATCTGCAACGACGATTTCATTTTAATTGCTTTTATTCTATGTACATAAAATCCACGCCTAATGACTAATGGTACCTACATATTATTATGTTTGTAGATGAATATTATAACTAATATACAATTGTTATTTGGAGAATAAATTAACTAGTTATTGTTACTCCTATTCAAGTAAGAATGAATAAAGAAAAATGAATATCGTCATTGTGCCCCGCACAATGACGATATTCATTTTTCTTAACGAGAACATTAATTTAAAACAACAAATTTTTTGCTTATAATCCTAGTAGGACAACCATTTGATTGTAATGCAAGCCTTTCTCAAAGTGTTATTTTACAACAAGAACCCAATTAAAACGTAGCCGTAAATAGAGCAAGTGTCTCACAAACATGATATGCGGGGACTTAAGGATTACAAAGGCTCTTATCAATATTCTTATCAGTCTCGGTGCGCATACACCACACAAGTGCAAACACCTGCCGCACCACCTGTTCGAGCACCGCTATATCTTAGAAATTATTATCAATTTATTATATATACAACTTGATAACTGACTCGAAAATAAATAGGATTACGTTCCGCGTAGTGCGATACTGAGACGCAGAGCCGAATATTTGTTCATGTGCATGTAGCCGGTTGCTACAAGGTAAGTATAGATTTATGTAGGTTTTTCAGAATCTTTCAAAAATGGGCATAGACGTGTAATATTTTGTAACCATGCATGAGAACGTGTGAAGAAATTCCAATTTGTAAGCTAGAATCAAAAATTATTACGCAATTTTCGTGGCAGATTTTCTTAACGACAACAATGCATCTCATCCTTATTTAAATATTAGATTAGGGAGTGATTTTTCTACCTATTTAGTAAATGTATCTGGAAGAAAGTTTACGCCTGCTAGTATAGACGTACCTATACCTACATGTCCTATCCTCAATACATGTCCTATCCTCAACTACTACGATACCTACCCGATAATTGGTACAAGTATTGTATTGGTATTTACATTATTAAGTATTTACATAAAAGGACAGCTTTTGGTACTTTAATAACTGAAATAATTACCGACTATATATTATAATACCCACACAAGTTATATAATTCAATCCAAAACAATTATAAAAAAATTAAACTTATACTCAAAGATTTACAGTATTTATCATAAATCGTTATCGTCGTAAAAACTTGTCCAATATGTTTTGACCAAAAGCTGAAGTGCGGCCGCACCTAGCCGCAACATCCGCAAGATATGATAACAAATTAAATATTATTGTGTGTAATTACTAATTATATCGACTAGCTGTTTTCCGCGGCTTTGTCCGTGTAGTATAAGGAAATTCCTATGGGAATGAGATGAGATTTTCACAGCAGTACCTAATATGTAGATTGTAGACTACCGATCTCGAAATAGCAAAATTATGCCAAAAGATCGGTCCTTACTCCTTTGCGACAAGAAAAAAAGACGAACAAACCAACACTTTCGTATTTATAACATTGATAAGGAAAAAAGGACAGTAAGAACTAGTGAGAATAAGGATTGTGGAATATTTTTTTGCTTTATAATAAAAAAATAATTTTCTTTTCTAAGTAGATAAATGTTACAGACGTATCATAGACATTTGATTGACATTCTATAGGAGTGCGGTTTCTCCCAGATTGACTCAACAGTTCCACATATCAAGCGTGACGTACATATAACTATGACCATACGACCATATGGCCGTACTTATAATACAATGATATAACACGACTGCCTAACACCTGTGTTCTTAGTGTTTCGTATTGTCTGAAATATGTTAATCATCCATATCCTTACAGCTGGGATATGTTGCTAAACAGATGATAAACAACTATTTACTCAAATTCTAATAGCGGTAAACAATGTATTATTTGGAGTAGACTTTGTTTCCGTATAGAATAAATACAGTTATGATGTTTAAAATCAGTGTTTTTGTGAAGTCATTCTGTTTTTTATTAGTCTGGTTACTTGCGGAAGGCGCTCATCATGTGATAAAAAATAAAATAAACACCACATAAATTATCGTTTAATATATGCTTAGAACTAAGTGCTGTGATGTAGTTTTTCTACATTTGGGAATAGTAGATATGAGGTGAGTATGTCTATTACTTACATGAACTTAAAATAAGGCAGAGCCAAATATTCGAAGTTTTTGTTAGGTATCTTACCGTTACTTTATTGTATTTTTACTATACTAATTACTACTATATAAATTAACTAATTACTACTATATAAATTAATTTTCCAGTCGAATTTCCTTAATATTATCATCCCTATCTCAATACACACGTAGGCATAGCTAAGGTCGGTGCAGGCACACCTGTGTAATCGCATTAGCTTATCAGCAACGATAACGAAAGATTCGATCCGGTTACTGCTAGCTGTGTTCGAGTGCCGTTTTTCCTGGTGACCTTCTAGGTGTGTGTTTTGTATGGTGGTTTTCAATGTTATACTATTGTATGTATTTATGGAGGATAGTAGAGAAATCTCTAGAATGAGTGGAACCTAATAATTTTGTTTAGATACAAAAAAAAAACAACTTTAATATCATGCGTTGGGTTAGTTACTCATCTATTTAAATTTTAAATTTTAAAATCGTTGCCAGCCGTTACAGAAAATTCGCTATTTACCTCAATGAATTAGTAGTCATCAGGCACATATTTGGAATATGAAGACTGAAAAAACAGAGCTGTATTATTATTAAATGTAGTAAAATAAAGATATGCTATTAAACTATGAATTTTAATCAGCACTTAGCACGAAGGAAAACGTCAACACTGTGCACACATTACACAATTTGCTTGCATAACATTGCTCCTTTATTTACAGATTTACTTAGCAGATAATAAATAATTGCGAATATGAATATGTGAATAATTTAAAATTATATTTACCTAGATATAACATTTTGGATATCTAGCCTATTTTCGACACCCGTCTCCATCGGCCCTGTGGCGCAACGGATAACGCGTCTGACTACGGATCAGAAGATTCCAGGTTCGAATCCTGGCAGGGTCGTGTCAACGCTTTTTTATAAAATTTACTTACCTTTATATTCATTTACCTTACAATAGCAATTAACCGTATTGTTTGACGTTGACGACATTGAGCTAATGTTTAGCAAACGCTTATAATTTTGTGGATTATTATTTAATTGAATTTGAGAACCAAGTTCTTAAAGATACGGTTTATTTTTCTTTGTCATGCGGAGTGGTGATTGTTCAAGCGATTTTAAACGTTATAAAATTAACGGTTAATGTGATATTCGCGTGAAAGCAATAATAGTTGAATGTTACACACGCAGCTGACCAAATATTGTAGTCGCGATAATTGGCCGTGATGCAATCGCGTGATCTTTGCATCCGTTTGTTGTGTCCACTTTACATTTTTTTAATATTACTTAATAGACAAATTACTAGATATATTTTAAACCACATACTTAGTCGAACATTTGATCAATAATTTAAATTTAATTAATTGCTACTACTGTAAAATTGCAAGCTTTTGATACCTTTTGCTCTTTTATCCAAGAAATGATATTAGGTGTATCAATTATGTTATAGGTATTCTATGGACATACCTATTACCTACTTGTTGACTTAACAAAAATATGTTTTTTTAATAAGCAATCTTATAATTTTAATTTTTATAAGTATATTGGATAAATTTGACTACAATTTTTTGGTGGATTAAACTGTAAAATGCGTATCTCAATGCGCAAATAGGTATTTTCAATTTTGTGTTGTCTTGATCCTGTAATTTCATGACCATTTTTAAATACTTAGTCAATTTACTATTTTTGTCAATTTTTGTTAATTAAAATTATCGTATTTGAAGTAAGTAAGGAACGTAGGTGCTAAATAATGCTTTGTTAGACAATAATTAGTCTACTTTTTTGTGTATTAAATACATTCCTTATTTTAATTGAGTATCTGTGTCTTAGAATTCAGGTTTCTTAAATTTTACCATCATGTCATATAGGATAAAGAAAACTTAAAGAAAAAGATTGAATATATTGTATTATTTTTTATTTTCTCATCTTTTGTTTGCAGGTAATTACACAAAAATCAGTGCGACATATAAAAGAAACATGGAAATTGACAAAATAGTAGAAAACGATACATTATGTTTGTGACGTTGATTGAAAATTACTTAGCCAAACAGTACACATACTGGCTCCTATGTGATCTGACAGTCACTAAACGATGCACATATTTATATATTATATTTATTTATAGTTTTTATTTACGCAGAACAAACTGCAAGAATGTCTCACGATGTTTCATAAGTGAATCTTGTTAGTGATTGTCAGCCATACAATAGTATCACATACATTGATATTCTTTAACAATACATAGTCTGACCGCTAGCAAACATACCCATAATAACTAAAACTATAACAGTCTATGTAAATCATAATACACCATAAGTAAATTATTTAAGATAATTAAAGCATTTTCACCTTATATTCAAATAAAATCATAAAAGGTCTCCAATTTTATAATTTTTGCTAATTTTTCATATATTTTTTACATACACTATTTACATATTAGTCTGTACAACACGCGTATTTATAAATTAATAATAGATTTCTTTTGCGTTTTGTACAATAACCAATAATAAACCCATAATCTATTTAGCAACAAAATCGCCATGCATAATCACACTCAAGAATTTTAACTTAAAATAAAATAATATAGGTAAATCAACTTAAAATCGATTTACATCTTTGATATAAATGGAAGCATCGTTTTAAACTTAAAAGTAAGAAATAAGCAGAAAATTTTACACTATAGACTTTGTACGAATTTATCGTGCTGTATCTGAACATTAATACCGAATATGAAAGTGACTTATACTATACATGTCGTAAACAACTCAACATAACATTATTTACAAACGTGTTCACGTACACCCGCCTAGGTTAATAACTAGTAAAGCTTTTTGCATAAAACATTATAACAAAACAAATCGCGTCGGCGCAGCGAGGCGCCGCGCCACGGCGATCGATTGCATTGCAATGCTAAGTCTTCTAGTCTTCTGCGTAATGCCACGAAATTAAGTTATATAGATTATTGATCATAACGAGATCGAACTTAGGATATCATCGCGAGATGATTTTCACTGGAACTGATGCTAGAGGCGCCCGGCCCGAGGGTCTCCTGATCCCCGAGTACACACCTCCGAAGCGCATATCATGCACTTTCACGTATAATATTCTCTTCTTTATAAATTATTTTCCTTAACCTAAACCTTAATCTTAACACATCGGCCTGTCCAGCTGGTCTTGTTTGTCTGGAGTCTGTAACAAAAAGAAAACAAAATAAGTATCAAATGAAATTAAGCATGTAGACGGAAAAAAATAATGAGGATGTCGATGTATACGGGTTATTAAAGTTATTACTGATTGTGTATTGCGACTAGCAATGTATCGGGTGGCACATGCGCATCCCGCCTGCGTCCGGCCATCTGTCAGCGCATATGTGCTGTGTTTCAACACTGTTTTAATTCATTAGTGTCCGGTCAATAAGCCTATTATTTTTCTACCCCAATTTACTTCAATTGACACATGCCACGTCCCTCGGACACATGTTAATATCAATCGAGTTAATAGTCCAGCGGTATTGCTATCGAGCAGTAGCTGGTTACGTATCGGAGTATCAGTAAGTGTTTGATTACCGTTTCCCGTCCCTGCACATCCGCGACACAGCTGAACGGCCGCACGTGGCCGATCCCTATTTACGGACATACCAAAGGGAGAGCACACATGTCCCAAACGGATCGGGACTTCGCAAGCGAACACGTGAAATCCTTTTATGAGAGCAGCATTGTCGGATAATGAATAGGTACGTTGCATTTATTTAGCTATCCGCCACCGGCGTCGTCACGTGTAGTTACGCGCAGCTGTGACGACCGTTACCCGCACAATGCCCTCGATCGATCGTGGTCGATGAAATCCGTGCTATCGGAGAAATTGATGCACGTGCAAACCCAACATTCGCGGTCTCGCATTGTCTACGGTAACTTCTTAAGTTTATTAGTTCGGAGAAACATAAAGGTGATCGTAAAACTTTCACGTGCGCGATTTATGCGTGAGGTTAGGAGACAAAGATATTATTCAGAGGAGCGAGTGAGCGGCGAACGTGGGCGCGAACACCTGGCGTTAGTGTCGCTTGTCTTGATTGCTGACTGAGACGCGTTGCGTGGGAGGCCGGTTAGTGCCTCCTTCACTTACACATTGCGATATTATTACACTGAGTTCCTTTACAAATATAATTATTGAGATTGAAAGAACAATGTATTCACATTTTTAAAATTTAAAGAATACTAAAATGTATCGCTTCTTCATTAGTATACACAGATATTATCATGTCCTTAAATTGTGGGTTACGATTATCAAGTAGGGTGTCGCCCATTGTGTCGTAATAAAGGGTGAGTTGTGCAGGATTACACGCCTAGCTTTCATTATTATTGGTACTTAACCGCTTATTATGGTTGGAGCGAAAAGTCAATTTCGTTGATCACGTTCGTATTGGCATTTACAGTCGTGAAAGGGTAAATTGAGAAATTGATATTAGAACTGTTTCTGTTCATAGGAGATAACTATGTAAAAATTGAAAACGGCGATTAACTCGTTTCTAAAGTCTCACGGTCGTGAGGCAGCTGCGGGAAACAATTTACTGTCTCGTTTCGCGATAGTACCCCGTGGTGTATGATCGTGACCGAGGTTTCTGGCACAGCGATGCCCGGCGAGATATCGCCGTGAAATGCCGCCTCACGACCACGACGGTGTTTTAAATTCCGACACGATTCAAGTCTTGTTTTTATTAAGTTTTTTTCCATTAATCTGTTCATTGCAGACAGTAATATAGAGCTCGAATAATGCCCAGTGTCCTTGTAAGTTTGATTTTATATTCAAGAATGCGGTTAGATCAGTCGACATTCCGACAGTTCCTTGTATAAGTAAATAATATCGGGTTCGTTGATATAGCGCGTTGTTGCCGGCGCCTACGGCATTAAGTTGTTGCCTTTGACTAACAAGTTTTTAATAACTATAAACTAATGTTGATTTGTATGCGGCATCTTAAACGCAATACCGCCATAGGCAATTCCGTATTGGTAATCATTTCAATACAATAAAAATAATACAAGGCATTGTTCTTATTACATTTGAAATACAAATTCAACGCCGAATCTTTTTAAAGAGACGAATAAATAGGTCTTCGAGATTGCACTCAACTCAAGTGATGGGCTAAATTTCAGCTTTACGAAGATGTATGAGATCACAGTGTACCGACTCTCTTCGCGTTGTGGACAGCAGCTTGTGTCTCCTAAATCACGTTTGTTTTGAACATTACCAACAACTGGCAGTGATTAAAATTTACGTGGCGCGACCAAGTATTAACGAGCACGCATTGCCGGGGGCTTGTACGGCGGTACATATAAATCCTTCGAGATGCACCTGCTCAGACACCGACATAGCAATCTCGCTGCGCTGCATGTTAGATATTAAAAGAACGTTTATTGCGCTAACAGTTGACTCACATTAAGATAAATACGTGTAAGGTACAATCGATGCGATACATTTTATTATACGTTTCAGTGAAGTTAAAGGACTAGCGAAATGGCAATCACGCAGGTGTCACTGGGAATACCAAACGAGGTAGAATAAATATAATATGTTGAATATTCAGATCGTGTCAGTACACGGTCGTTTACGCGGCGCCGGCGCAGGTGGCTCGCTTCAAGGCTGAAATTCAAAACAGTCACGCACGCGGATAGCGGTCTACATTGACTTCTTGTTTACCTATCTTGCACTTTATTATGTACGTTCAAGAGTGAAATGAAATTATTGCGCAACGACATACCTATATAGTTAGATTGGAAACGATGAAGTTATTATGAAGTTATTATATCAAGATTTTCAGGTTATTTTAATTTCATTAAAGCTCTATGTGAGATGGCTCTATCTTACATAGAGCACATAGGTATTTGGAATATAAATTAATTTTAAATAATTGAATATTATGAAAGGCGCTATGACTCTACAATTTAGATAAGCCATACGTCACTTGTTGTGAAACTGTCAGCATCTCCGCTTTTACATTTACCTTCCCGCGCTTGCGAAACACGCAGGTGCGCGCAGCAAAAACACAGACATGGCCGATTTCATTAACTTTTTATGCAATCTCTATTCGAGCGGTGAGCTTGTTCGATATTTAAAATGGCAATTTAAAAATACTTTACAAACTATATTATATATATTATTGTATCTACGACTTAATACGAAAAATATAGTTATATTATTGTATCTAGCGGTCCGCCCCGGCTTCGCCCGTGGTACTTACGTTTTCTCTACATAAAAACCATCCTCTTACTTCAAGGAATATAATAAAAAAAGAATTATCGAAATCGGTTCAGCCGTTCTCGAGTTATGCGCTTACCAACACATTTTGCGATTCATTTTTATATATAAGATTGTATCTACGACTTAATTCTAAATAATGTAAACTAAAGAATAGTTTGAAGAAACTGAAGCTTACCGTATGACTGATGTGATGTGTTGATGATGTTACAGGGGATTTTTCAGCGGGGAGAATGGTGTTTGGGGCAGGTCTGGGGCCGAGCGGGCGGCGACGAGGCCTCGGGGGAGACGAGCACGCAGGCGCCAACGCTGCCTCCGCCTCGAATTGACCCACCGCGGGGTGGTTCTCCAGAGCCGATTGCAAGTCACAAATATAATCGATGACATGCTGAATTACTTCCAGCTTCGAAATCCGCCTGTTTTTCGGCATGAAGGGTACAAGATCCTGAAGTTTCGAGAGATACATTTGTATTTCAGCGTTCTCTCCGTCCCTGTGCCTCTGCACCCGACCGCTAGCGATAGCCGGGACGGACGCTCCGGTCGCGCACACTGCCGTTATGGCTTTCATCGTGATAATCACTAAACACGAACACTTGTTTACACACACGTGACGCGTACGTCAGGCAAAATGCGAGCGAGGAATGAAGTGATGCGCGGTGCGACATCGTATTTATGGGTGCTGGTGGGGAGCGGGGCGGGTTGGGGCGGACCAATGGCGCGCGGAGGGGCCGGCGAAGCCTGATTTTCCCATGGCGGCGCAGCGGTGGCGTCTGCCTTGCGTTGGGCGGCTCGGCCGCGGCCCTGGCTAGGCCGTTGCGCTCGTGACACGCACTTTGTCCTGCACTGTTTGTTTTCAGATCAAGATTGTGGTGTATTGTAAGAAGTTTCATACTTATGATTTGGATAGAGCGACTTACTTGATTTTATTTTAAATCAAATATCCATGCACACTATTTATAAAATGAAAAGGTAGAGTCATAGGAAGATATAAAATTTACTTTTTACCTTCGATCTCTACAACTCTACCTTTAAATTATACTTTTCAATTGTAGGCACAAACGATACTTTAATTTAGGAAAATAAAGTAGGTATAATATTATTATGCAAATGATAGAGTTTTGTAAACTCTACATAAATAAATGAAAATCTGTTTTATTTCTAAAATATTTATGTAGATACATACTTAGTAATTTTTATTGAGTTGAAATATTTTTATTTGTTCTTCAAAAAACTAAGCTTACGTCTTATAGGTATTAAATTTCTCAATTTGTAGTTTAGAATTTTGCGATTTTGTATGTATTGAAACATAAAAAATCTGATCATGGGAAAACTTATTTAACTCTACAGTAAAACCTGTAGACTAAGAAAATTCGGATTAAATTTAATAGTATTGATTACTTTTATCAAACAACTCTCAAGCGGGCACAATCACGTGCAAAATTCAATCTTCATTAGGAACGTTTTTCAGGCACAAAGTCTAAAGGCTCCAATATCGGCTATTTCACACGGGCATAGCTACGTGTCCGAACAATCAGGTGCCCAGAGGGGGGTGGAACAATAGCATACGTGATGGCATCCACTTGTCGTACAGGTAACGGAGGCTGCGCTTTGTTGGGCTAAATGTATTAAATAATAGACGGTTTAATATGATTTGGATGGTAAATGATTTGTAAATAGACTAGTTACTTTTGGTAATGGTTAGTGTTAGAGAACAGTGTTGGGATGAAAAGTTAATTAGTTGTAATATGCACATGTGTAATTACGTGGTAATTATTAATTATTTAGGTACCATAATCTGTAGCTTATGAACATAAAATAAAAATTCTCAATTGTATGATTTTTAAAATACGAATTGCATATTACGTGTAGAGTTAAAAAGGTCTGAATAAAATCGAAAAAATAAAAAAAAAAACTTAAAAAAAATATCAGTCAAACTTCATATAAACAACATCAACAGGAACTAATATTAATTTTACGCATAGTCTAGCCGGCGTTATTACATAATGTTTTATAATTGAGTATATTATAGTAATTGTATGAACCTCGCATCATTTCGACCACACAAAGAGGCTCCAGTCGTGCTAACAAAATGAATAAAAAGTTATCAGCAAAAAGTCACCTTGGAGGTGGGAGTAAAGAACCCAGGTAGTGAATTGCTTTATTAGGCCGAACGGGCTTTGTTTTGTACACATTAGATTATAACTCGCTTTTTGTTATTTCACGCAATCTTCATTTAAATATTATATAATTTGTAGAGATGAATGTGTGAATGATTATTATTGTCCTTTTAATATAGTAATGACTGTATTAATATGAAGGCTCTTTGTTGTTGTTTTAAGCACAATATTGAACCTGAATTAATCTTTGTAGAGACATTATTATGCTTGAAATAAATGCCTTGAATTGTTTCATTTTTGAATCCAGGAGCTGAAACCTTTTGTGTTATCTTGACTCTTTATTGAATAATCAATAGGTACACAGTTCTTTCGTTGATGTTTTGATAAATGTACAGTGTAGAATACAATTATAAAAAATTGAAGGAAGAATAAAATAAAATATTCAATACGCTGCTCATGTCGATTATGAAAATTATGGCACATAGTTAAAAATAAGGACTGAGTGGATAATCATTAATAAATTATATACTCGATGAAGCCGACATATATTTATTGTCTGTTTAAAATCCGGAACTTGGACATAAACAGTTTTTTTGCGGGCGTCGAAATCTCAGTGGTCAGGTAAGATAATTTATTTAAGTGTCCATTTCGGAATATAAACGTGTTCCGTGGCTACCTTAAAAATTATATTTGTTAACACAAATGTTAAAAGGTAACGTACATTGTCTCCTCACGTATTCGTCCTTTTGTCTATTCTTAATCTTGCATCTAAAGCACCTTGCAGTGCAATTTGTTCCGTGATATTGTTTTAAATAGACAGGTATTTGTCCTTTGTCAAAATCGGAGACAATGTATCGATGTAAAAAACGCTCTTGTATAAACAGTGAGAGCTTGGGAAGGACATCGTAAGGTGTTTTTATGACTTCATTGGGTCGGAACTCGCCAGAACAATTCCGTCATGGACAATTTTGTTCTCGCAGGTGTAAATTGTTTATGATGATGCCCTCGAGTTATGAAGTGTGAAATTTTGTTGTGAGTCGGTATTATTCTGTGCGCCCAAAGGCGTTGTGGAATTATTTTACAAATATGTAGTATGAAATTTTTTGAATACACATTTATGTGTTTATTGAAATTATATCTACTGCTTATGCGATATTTGTATAGAACGTTAATGCTGAAAGCTATAACAGCAGTGAAAATTACTGAGAAAGAGATGGAAATCGCAAGAAAAAATACTTAAGTCTCAATATTACGTTATACAATTTTTTTTAGTTACTGGATGGACATTTACATCGTAATTTCCTGATACTGCGTTGCTTGAAGATAAATATTAATAGGTTTAACGTCGCAACTTACTCATCAGTGATTATTTTCCTACATATTCTTAACGTGACAATAAATCGAGTATCAGTTCGTAGATTTACATATTATGAGGATAGGTTCCATTTAATTATAATTAATACAATTCATAATAAATTGCTAATGCCGGCTATAGCATAGTCATACGTCGTGTAGAGCTGTTGTATTAAAATTTAAAAGTTGAGTAAATGTTTTATATTCAATTATATTACGTGAAGTAAAGTAGATAAACATACTGAATAATGACGCTTTAATGGAACCCACATGATGTTTTATTATTGCATATATTATATTTGCAATAAGAAAAGTCAAAAATGCTGCTCTACAAATATAATAATAACAACTCTATTTAAGACGTTAATTTTATAATTTATAATAAAGTGAAGTGTCTTACAACCTATCTTGCACCTACCTAAAAGGTACACTTCTGAAACTACATATAAAAAAGGAAGCAGTAAGCTTTCATGTTACAATCACTTTTCTTGGAATAACAATTTCTCTAAAACCTGTCGATTCTAAATCACATATCGAGCAATTTGACTAATAGCATACTTTAATTAAGGCCGCATTAGACGGGGCGGAGTGCTTACAATCACCCCTTGCCGTGGGAGTGCCGCGCGCGTGCCTCTCCCATCGCGTGATACACCCTGGCTGATCGCCGATATTGTTCCATTCAATTCGAATTTCGACCTATGCAATACGTGCGTGCTCGAGTTTCGCCTTAATTGGTATAATTGCATGACTTATATCAGTTCTTATAAATCATTGTTCAATATTATTTGAAATTATTGCACTGTTTTCATATTATAATTAATATACAATTCACTGCAGTTAAGATATATAATATATAGTGACATTAATGAACGTATTACTTACTCAACGTATTTGTTTCATATCAGTACAAAACGTATTTATGTTTAATCTGTCTACCCGTAGTAGGTACGTAGCACACAAACTATATGACTCGCCAATATTGGTTCTCCGTTATTACAGCGTATATTTACTGAGCAAATAGGTAAACATCTATCCCTCCGGTCCCACGGGAGGGCGCGAGAAATCCCTTAATTCGTGACCTGCAGGTGCGGGCTCATTACGCGCTTTTCAGCCACGTGGCGACGCGTGGCGGACTTTGTAGATCGAAACGCGTGCACCACTATCGCATTATTGATCTATGTATTGTATGTACTGACACACGTCGTACATATCAGAGCTATATGATACACATGAATGTTCTGATAAATTTTCTACCAAAACTTTTATCTGAAAGTTAGGCATGAATGATTAATTAAAAACTGATAAAAAATTGCTCAAACATGAGAGATATGTACTTCAATTCCAAGATACAATTGTTAATTTGTAGTCAATTTTTAATGTTTTTAATTAAACCAAGGAACAATCTTTAGCAAGTGCATATAAGTATATACCTAGATACCATCGTACTATTAAATCTGATCCGCCCTAATTATTCGTAAATTCCAGCTCTGTAAATAACTCCGATTCCGATGGGAATGGTCGGGTTCTCGTGTGAATGTGGCGGCGTGGGATCCGCCGGGTCACAGGTCGCCGGGATAATTACAGGTCAGCCGATTGTCTGCGCACGCGTCCCGATATATCGAGATTTCTATGGGAGGTTTAATTATTTCATGGTGTTACAATCGTGATTGTTATGAGGCAATACGTTTATTTTTATATTTTTTAATTTATAAATAAATTGATAGATCAAATTTTTAGAAAATATTATGAGTTTTTGTAAGAGTTACCTATTTCCTGTTATCATGACTATCTGTATAATTATGTAATGTTAGAGATTTTCCATCTAAAATAATAGATTTGCAATATTTTCATTGTTATTTATTAATGAACTCCTTTGGAGCAATGGCTATAACATAAGAAAACTTTAATAGAACTTTATTATGTTAATCATAAATCATTGCTCCAGAAATTCCAGAATTTTTGTGAAACATCATCTTACAGAAGATGTATTTTAAACAAAAAAATCAAATACTGTTCTTTCAGTAATATTACAACAAGTTAACTTTTATAATACCCTTGATTATCTGATACACCATTTTATAGAGTAGGTAACCAATTAATTAATAACCTTTAATCAATGATATGGCATTTTTATGGAGTAAAAACATTAATAACTTGGTTACAATGTGCGGGGGGATTTAATTCGCAATAAGCATAAAAGGCATTTAATAATGCAGACGTCCGTTCTCGTGCGCGTGCATAGAACAAATGAAACAGCAATCGAAGTAATGAAGTCGCGAGGGGGAGGGGGGCGCACGTGCGGGTCACGTGGCAGCGTTAATGTACCCTTTGTGGGGGTGGGGTCATATAGCCATTACCTAAGCATTACTATGTTACCTAGCTATCAATGTTTTATCTATTTTAGTGGAAGGTTGAAAAACCCGTGCTTTAATGTGCAGGGTAGACTTGATATATTGCAGAAATATTTTCTATAAAAATTTTTCCTCTTAACATTTCAGTAGGTAGGTACATATTTATAATAGCGAAAATGCGCACCGTTAAACGAGCATGTTTAAAAAACATGCCAATCTTACTTGTAAGTCTTATAGTACATACTACATAGGCATATAGTATAGTTATTGATTTTATTTTCCTGTATCCTGTTCTTATATCGATGTTACAAACACTCAGTAGGTGCACACTAAGGCATGACAAAACATGGTCACGCGCTCGAACAATGAGATTGGATTGCGCAGTCAAAATGAAACTCCCACAGATTATAAAAACTTTGCTGATTTTCCCACAATCGTTACAATAATGAACGCTCGGATCAAAGCGGATTGAATCACTATTGCCGAAGGGTACAGTATCACCCTGCAATAAACCAGCGTAGCTTGAGCTCTGATTCAGTGAGATCAACGGGACTTTGTAAGTAGCGATTAAATTAGCGAGGAATGCCAGGGGTCTATTTATATTGGCGGTAGAGCGGTATGGGGTGTTGTGACATGGCGTGGGAGCAGTTCCTATTGTTAAGGCACTTAACTCGGCGCTGATAAAGGAACTATAGGACCATTAGACGGATTCGTTTTGCTCATTCGTTTTCGCTGATGAATGTACATTGGATTATGATACGCATAGAAAATGTTTTGGGGTATACTCGGTATTAATATGTTTGAAGCTTTGGTAACAACTATATTCTATGATAGGACTGAAAATAAGAGTTCAATTCCATTTTATTTTTTATTATTGAAATTTACTTTCTTGAGGGTTCGGTTTTTTGCTTATAAATTTGTTATCAAAACAATATTATTATCTACTAATGGTAAAGAAATCTCTACAAAGCATAACTTTGAAGGAAAAAGTTTCTCTTTCATCATGCAGTAAGTAGGTATACTAATGCGTACCTAAAGTATGTGGACTGGACTTTCATAAATTTATTTAGAAGCATATATGTATATGAATTGCGAGTTTCCATTTAATTAATAAAAATTAGCTGAATAATAAAGCGAACTTATCCAAAAACTATGCACATTCTAAAAATTCCTTTGATTTTTAAAGAACAATAAAATTCAAAAAGTGAATTGTTGAAGCCGATCGATATCAACTATTTTTTGCATAATGCGAAACGGAAATCGCGTAACAAATCGCAATATTCACATGGGGACCTATTTGCAACTCGAAAGCCAATGAGCTGTGGAAACCATTATTAATTTTCGAGTACTTTTAAAAGCGACAATGAAATAGGCGCAGCCGGGGTGAAAGCCAGGTGTAGCGCGCGATATCTTGATTCACTTTAAACTTATGAGGGTTTTATGAATGTTGTTTTTTGTGAAAGAAACGCCCTTAAACCTTTAGCTTCAATTATACGTGACCCTAATTGCAGATGATGCGATATGCTTGTATTGTAATCGAGTTGACGGCGCTATTGGTTTATTTGTACTTTTTTTCACCGACTTCTGGTTAAGCATCTGTTTATAGTTTGTAAAGTTTATTTTGCTATAGTTGGTTGTAATGGTGCATTGTTGGTGGCTCAATAGCAGTGTTTGCTAGGATGCTGGTATGCTTTTTATACTTTTTACTTTATGGGTTTTTCTTCAATGCTTTGGCTGCTGCTTGGTATTATTTATGGACTTACTTAACACAAGAATTATTAAAACAAAATTTATTTCAAAAATATACATATAATCAAAGGTGAACTACTAACCGATCAAAGGTTCGTTAAATATATCTGCACATATCACGACAATTTGCAAACAAAATTTTCTATCACACTCCATCAGCTTTTCATACAATCCAGAAAATTCTGACAACAGCAAGCTGAAGATAGTCAAGGTGCGGCCTCCCCTACCAGTAGCTTGTGACGTATGTGAATCTGGGAGCAGTGCTTTTCACACCACGACGTACAGCTGTGTTGCCTACAGCTGTCGTATGCAAACTCCCTAATAAACTAACACATTTTATTGCCTAAGTACGGTGGTCGATAGGCGTTTTATAGATTGCTAATGCTTGTGCGACATTCGTTTTATATTGGACAGTTGTGCGTATATTTGCAGTAAGCTACGATGCCCTAAAGGCCCTTTTAGGGCCTAAAATATGTGCTATAAACATATTATGTGATAATATAGAGATCGATATTTAATAATATCTAGTCTATAGAAAAATATAGAGATTTATTGAAACCTCAACAGACTGCTTACGATTTAAGGTGTTAGTTTTCCAATAATTTGTCCTTTATACTGTACAGACAAACTATAACGGAATAAAAGGTATAAATTTAAAAGTATAAAATTACCAAAAATAAAGAAAACATGAATACAGTGTCTCATAAATTACGTTATATACTTTGTTTAAGTAAATCTTATCTTAAATAAATTGTGTTAATTTACTTAAAATGACAATTTAATTTCATTCTTGAATGCATTTTCATGCTGTTAACAACTTTATCGACCAGAGAGAGCCGTGAGTGAGCCGGAAATTGTCTCCTACATTAATATCAAAGTACGACAATGCAAAGACTATGTTAAGGTGTACATATATAACCGTCTAAATCTGTACATTTCATATGTGAAGCACATGTGAGTGGTCACAAGGCGCCGTGAGATTGTCCCGCTATATCGGGAGTCGCACGTGCCGCCCCGCCCGCCCTATCGTAGCATCTTACTATCTCGATGTCTTCCCATTTTCTGTATAGCTTTTAATAGTTTACTAGCTTGTGTTAATGAGTGTTTTGCACGATGTTAGTGTCATGTAAAATATGGTTTAATAAAGATAACAAATGTCGTAATATTGCGGTAGATTTGTACGCTTTGTTTTATTTCCTTTACGTCTAGTATTTAAAATTTACATATATGTAATATATATATCTCATAGTACATTCGTTTGAAAGCACGAGTCTCTATTTATCTTAGAAACTGAATGGGTTGTTCTTGCTGGGCTGAATGAAATTAAACATGTCTTTGTAAGTTGAGTTTTTGATTCGTGTAGTGGACAGTGAACCTACATCTATACTAGTCTATACTAATATTATAAAGAGGAAAGGTTTGTATGTATGTATGTATGGTTTTCTAGCATAAACTACCGGACCGATTTTGATGAAATTTGGCACAGATAATCTTTAGACCCTCAGAAAGAACATAGGCTACCTTTTATTGCGAAATATGTACCACGGGCGAAGCCGGGGCGGACCGCTAGTTTTAAATAATTTTAGATATAGCAAGTCCTAAGTATTGCGATATCGATAGCTTTACTTTAGAATTATAATGACCGATTCATATCACCGTTTCCAAGTGTTCAAAGGCATAATGTCTATTATACGATATTCATAAATGAGAGTGATTGATATCAGAAGGTAGGTCAAATGTGTGAATGCACGTGAACGTTTTACATCTGGGTACATTCAGACCCTTGGCATTTTGGCTGATTAATGATAGCAACACTGTGTCAATATTTGCATAAGAAACGGACAAGAAAGGAACCTATCTTCCCGCAGATCTCCTCGTTAGCTACATTATTTTGATGGCTTTCGTCTCAAACATTGTGCAGTGCAAATTTAACTCTATCCCGTTAACTCAGAAGTTAAAATTACTCGTTTAGTTTTGTTAATTTATATGTAAGGGAGTTTCGTGACATTAAAGTAAGTCAGTGATAAGGGTCCTGAATAAGAGTAATGTTTGGCTCCGTTGCAAGCTCCGTCAATAATATTCATTAGTTCACACTCTATTAACCAGTTGATGGTAGGAATTATTGCTTTTATATGTTTACGAATACTAAAATAATAATATTATATCGTTAACCTGAAGGACAAGATGCATCTAATATTATATTTCATAATTTCATATCATACATTTTTTGTTTATTACAGACGATTTAATGTGTTTCTTATAAAATATAGTAATTACTTTTATAATTAATGTGATTTTATTAATTATGTACTCTATATTATTCTTGTAATTAATTACTCTATATTAACACCTTACATTGCCTTAAATTTATATTAATATTTACATTTATTATTTTCTAAAACGCAATAAGTCGTACAATTTCGTCGTCAGTATATAAGCAAAACCATCAACCCCAAAACACACAAGCAACTTCTGATTGATGCAATGAAAAATGATGTGTTTTGTTCGTTCAATAGAAAGGGCAACATTGTCGCGAAGTCAAGACAATTTTATTACATGCATAATTTAATTTAATGCGTATGAAAGAACCGGATTTTTATGAGCACTTGTACTTTTGTTAGGTCACTTGATTAGGGAGACCAAAGGCAGATGAATGGATGCGATGATCGTGTCATTATGATGTGTCTCGTCAGGAAAGTTATTAATCTGCGTCTTATTTTATGAATGCCTTGCTTTACTTTGTTTGCATAAGTGCGGGGTTCTATGATTGAGTGTTTACATAATATATAATATGTAGATGCTGTTTTATTTGACCTTTATGTGATTTAAAACTACGTTTTGGCGGATTGAAAGTTAGTTGATAGGTATAAAAAGCGTAGTAGGTTGAAGTAAATTTGTTATTGTATTTTAATTTATCCAAAAAACTGTATAGACTATGGTATGGACTTTGCATAAAGAATTAATGAATTCATATTATAATAGCATGTCACAAAGAAAACTAAATTGGAAGTTTTTTCGTTTGGTATTTCCCGAAAATATGAATAATTTGTTACTAAAACACTTAAATATTTCTGTACTTGCGCTACATAATATTTACAGGCAACAAACCATCTTTATTGCTGTTTTACGATAATCAGAAGCTTTGGCGGAAGCGCCCACATTTGGCGATCACCTTTCTTTAGAAAGCTATAATCGCTGGTTGTAAAACATTTCATAAAACTAGACGTTATCTATGACATGTGCGTTGCAAGCGACGTTCCCATACTGCACGTGTAAGGAAATGGCTACGTTTGTCGCAAATCTGTGTTCCACATTGCCAAGTTATCAGGCCACATGCTACCGCTGATAGTGATACGAAATACTGAAACGAGATTAACGTTAGCTACTATTAAGTATTCTGTGACGAGATTAGTTGCTGACGAAGTAGTTAAGTAAGTTTCGGTAGAGCATCCCGCGTTATCATAAGTGATTGATTAGAAGGTATTGCTTAGAGGTCCCCATTATCGATTCAAGCGATTAAATGACTTTAATCTTTATCTTCTTCACTACATATTATAAAACAAAGTCGCATTCTCTGTCCCTATTTCCCTATGTCCCTATGTCCCTTTGTACGCTTAAATCTTTGAAACTACGCAACGGATTTTGATGCGGTTTTTTTTAATAGATAGAGTGATTCAAGAGGAAGGTTTATATGTATAATAACATCCATTAAATAGTGGAAAAGTACTGTTATTTTTGAGGTTTCTAATGTGATGTCGTAAATAATTACATTTTATCCGCTTACATTGCAAACGCAGGCTGAACCCTACGAGTTTTATCAAAATAATGTACTAAGTATTATACACATTGAAAAGGTCTACAGAAAAGTCCGCGATGGCATATGTCTATCTCTTATGGATAACCCACAATAACTTTTTTTTGTCATTTACTTTTTACGACAAATAATGACTAATTTTCGAAGCGATTTTAACCGATACAAAATTAATCCTTAACCAATTAAATACCTTGAATACATTGTTCATTTAATATAGATCTATATGGCCCTTTACACCGTATGATTTAAGTGAATATTTTCGAAGATATTACAGATTTAAAAATTGCGGGGCGTACCGTTTGCGGCGGTACCGGCCGGCCGGGCCGCTATGTATGTATGTATTATATACAACGTTAAAAGTTTTTCTGTAGTGTATATTTTAGTATCAGCATTGCACCCGTGCGAAGCCGGGGCGGGTCGCTAGTTTATATATAAAAATGAATCGCAAAATGTGTTGGTAAGCGCATAACTCGAGAACGGCTGAACCGATTTCGATAATTCTTTTTTTATTATATTCCTTGAAGTACGAGGATGGTTCTTATGTAGAGAAAACGTAAACATGTACCACGGGCGAAGCCGAGGCGGACCGCTAGTGACTCATAATAATAAAGCTCTTAAGTATTTTATGCTTAGATGATTTTTTTTTACTTTATATTCAGGATTCTAGTTACACAATTTTAGCCATTCTTTGGTTATTAAACAGTATAAATTATATAAGTAAATAATTTCTGGTATCGGGTCCTTGGTAATAATTAATTAATTTACCTTTATTAAGTGCATGCAGGTGCGGCAGTTTAGTTCTATCTGATAGGAACTGGGATCGTCAATATAATTAGACAGCTATCTCTTCATCAATTCATATCTTTCTAGGTCACTTATACAGGGGTTTTTCATGTAAACATATATTTTACATAATATAATTAACGCTTCTCTATAAGTTAGTGAGATAACTTATTATTCGTCTTTAAGAAATATGATTATTATAATGTTTAAAATTATTCCCTGGTGGTACTTTGACTTAGTGTTTTATGGTGGTATCTCTTTAAATTTACATTAAGTTTTAGATAGACAAATTCCAAACATCCTCATCCACACCATAAAATATATATACTCTGTGGCAATAAAAAGCTTATAATGTTGACAGATGGTTAAGTACCGGTAGCGCTATCTGCCAAATGAGAGATTTCGCGCTGATACACTATACACTCTAAAAGTTATTATGCATATCATTTTATTTTTAACCGACTTCAAAAAAAGGAGGAGGTTATCAATTTGGCCGGTATGTTTTTTTTTTTTTTTTTTTTTTTTATGTATGTACACCGATTACTCCGTGGTTTCTGAACCGATTTACGTGATTCTTTTTTTGTTCGATGCGGGATGGTGTCGAATTGGTCCCATAAAAATTTTATTCGGATAGGCCCAGTAGTTTTTATTTTATGAGCATTTTTGTCTGTATTTGTAAATGTTGCAAGTGCAAGTTTGAAGTCGGTTGTTTTTAACGCAGTTATTGACTTGTACGTAGTATTATCGCAAAAAATAAAAACAAGCATTGTTATTTATATTTATACAATATCATAATATTATGTCACTGTTACTTTGAGTGAGCATTGTCTTATTGGAATCTAATATCGACCGTCTTAGGCATTTGATTTCTTTCACTCTTAAAGTTCAAAATGACGACAAACATTTTAGTATAAGCTCATCTTGCAAAAGTTGGATTAATTCATTAAAGAAATCATTTTTAACGAACATGAAAATAACAGAGATGTGACTTGATATATTCTATGAAACTTTCAATTCTTTCTTTGTCTGAATATTGTGAAATACCGAAATTAAATTGCTTCAATAATAAAATAACAACTTTAATACTTTGTCCTGTATATCTTTACACACACGTAATTCAATTCTCGAACCAATTTAAAAAATGACCGACCACGATTTCGCGCTGCAGATAAATTTAATCCGACCATGTTTCTGCCCTTAATTAATTGGAAAGAAATAACGTTGACATATCACGAGATACCTTAAGACTTAAGTATATCTATGTAGTATACACTCTGTGGTATATCTTTGTAATGGGCCCTCTTCACAATGGGCAGCGTTGGCCCAACAAAATGATAGCCGATATTTGCCGCTATTACGGCGATTATGAATAAACATCTAGAAAGACGGTAGATCATAGGCCCTCTACACCAGTGTTCCGCAAACTTTTAGTGTTCAAGGTACACCTAGGAAAACGAAAAAAATTTGAGGTACACCACAAAATAAAAACCAGTTTTTAAGTAATATTAATCAACTTTTATTATTAATCAACAAACATTATATTTAATGCGAAACATGAGACTGTTTAATTGAGCATAGACGGTCTAAATTTGGAGTAATCGCTGACAAGGCTGCTCTCATTTCTTCGTCGATCGTCCTGAGGCGTTCCCTTTTTTTGGTTTTTATTGTGGTAAGAGTCGAAAATCCTAATTCACTCAAATAGGTCGTTGCAAACGGCAAAAGTATTGCAATAGCATGCTTAGAAAGCAAAGAATATTCATTTTTCACACATAGCCAAAATTGTTCTAAATCAGTTTCAGAAAATTTTAATTTTAATGTGCGATCCGTTTTCATTTCTATCAGTTCTTCCTGCTCATTTATTGGTAAGTGGCCGAAAGGAATGTTCTCGGAGAATGGATTTCGAACCCAGTCCATAGGTTGCAGATCACGCTTAGGGAAATAGAAATTCATTTTCTCTGCAAGAAGCTTTAAGTGTTTGACAATCAAAGCCTGGACCTTTTTTTCTGGATCAGCTGCCATGACATTTGGGAACATTTCATTATTACCATTCGTAGCGAGACTGATCCATAGTTCCAATTTATTACGAAAGCTTTCAATTTTATCCGACGATGTCAAAATATTGGAATTTCTGCCTTGCATTTTTTTATTGAGCTCATTTAAGTGAGCAAATATATCCGTCAGATATGCAAGTTTTGCTAGCCATTCTTCTTTTTTAAATAAATGTTCATAATCAGAACCCTGGGACTGCAAAAACATCTCAGTCTCATTTTTCAACTCATAAATTCGGGAAAGTACTTTACCGCGAGAAAGCCATCGTACCTCTGTATGAAATAAAAGTGACTGATGATCTGCCCTCATTTCTTGACACAGTGCATTAAAAAGACGAGAGTTCAGCGGTCGCGACTTGATATAATTGACGATTTTGATAATTTCCTGAAGGACACTCAATAGATCGTCAGGAAGAGACTTCGTCATAAGAGCTTCCCTATGTAAAAAACAATGCTGTTTTTGAACGTCAGGATTTTTTTCAGTAACCTTAGCTATAAAGCCTTTAACCTTCCCTGTCATAGCCGCTGCGCCGTCCGAGCAAACACTTATACAGTTATGCCATTCTAAATTATGCTCATTAAAAAATTCGTCGGTTACTTTAAATATTTCTTCACCAGTTGTATGGTTAGGCAGTGGCAGACAAAATAAAAAGTCCTCTTTGAATTCACATCCATCAATGTTACTAACATTTGAGATGAGATGCGCGTGACCACTAATGTCAGTGGACTCATCAACTTGTAGCGCAAAAACTCCACTAACTCTCAATTTTTCAATCAACGTCGATTTAATGTCATTAGATATGTCATTGATTCGACGTGAAATTGTTTCTGCCGATGCAGGTATTTTTTCAATTTCTTTAGCAGCTTCTTGGCTAATCATTATCTTGACAATTTCTCTGCAGACAGGTAAAACTACAGTTTCAGCAAGAGAGTGCGGCTTTTTAGCTTTTACTAACATATTAGCGATTACGTAGCTTGCTTTTTGTGCTTTGGCTGAGGTTTTGAAAGACGAACTCATGAGATTTACCTGCTTCTTCGATTGGTCCCTCAAACGTTGAAAATACGTTTTGTCTTTTTGGGCTACTGATGGGTGTTTAGTAGTTAAATGTCGTATTAGTTTACTGGGCACCATAGAATTATTACCCAATGTTTCTCCGAAAAAACGGGACATTTTGGGGTAGGACAAGATTCGTCTCCGCAATATGTAAAACCGTAATTTATGTAGCTTTCGTCATATTTTCGATGAACAATTTTGGGTTTCTTTTTCATTGAGTCTTTTTCTTCTTCATTACTTTCACCTGACAAACTTACACTACGCTTAATGAATTTATCCATTATTCTATAACAATTATTTTACGCATAGAATAATACGCGACGAAACAAAAGCGTGCGGTGAATTTAAACGGCGGACTCGTACTGGTGACCACAGCTGGTGACCATCTGGTGACTGTAAGCCAGAGAGATTGGGATCGGGTAGCGGGGCGGCGAGCCTCCGTCCCCGCCTCCCGCGACGCGCCGGCGGCCGGCTGCTCGGCCTAACGATATCACAGAACGAAACAAAACGCCTCGCACGTGCGCTCGCGTGATTTGTTTAGGTTTACTTACTTACTAAAAATAATTTTATAAGATATCCTTACTTTTCCACGGCACACCAACTAATGATCACGGTACACCAGTGTGCCGCGGTACACACTTTGCGGAACACTGCTCTACACTATCGTGATTGCCTCTACTCGCCCCACGCTGCCCATGGTGAAGAGAGCTCATAAGGGATATATCTGGTATCAGGTAATATTGGGATCAATACATAACACGTGCACACAGCTGCGTGGAGATGCGCACACGTGTGCGATTATACGGCTGAATATATGCGTTTCGATGTACAATGGATCTTTAAATTCTACCTTTTTTCATAAAACAGTGATTTTTCTTTATTAGTTTTATAAGAATCCAATAGAATTAGATGTAGTTAGAAATAGTAATGAAAATAACCTACCTAAAATTACTAAATTAGTATCAATTAGACAAGTATTTTTACGCATAACATATTATTTTTTACTAATACTTCTACAAGTACTCTATTTAATAATTCTTAAAAGTTTCTTAAAATATTCCGTTAATGGTTTTACAATTTTCACATGTTTCGAAAATTATATAATTTCTCTGATGCAGTTGGTCGTTGTAAATATAATGAGCTTCTTTCAAAAATAAGTGTATCTGTTCTCACGTACATCTGGTGGGCAGCATTTTGGGAAAACGACTGAAATGAATCTGCCTTGCAGATGTCGGCTCTTTCAAAGCTTTCAGCTCTAGAATATTCGATATATTTTGGAAATTCCCCTTTAATTACTACAAGTCGTAAATCGTTTTAAAATTAAAGGTAAGTAAATGGCAGTCTTTTTTTCTAAGCGGTGCACCTAATGGTTTAAATCGTTTATGTAGAAATATGCGCATCTGAATATCATATCAAGGATTTGTTTCTGTTTGTTAGAGGGAGTCTAACATACTTTACGATTACAAGTAAGTATTTAACAAACTTCTACCTCGCCTTGCAATTCATCGTCTTTAATAATAAATAATTAAAAAGAAATTTAGCTTAGGGTTAAAACTTTCGATATAGAACACATTAATTATTATCATATACGTATCATAAAAATACATCTTGAAGTAGGTTACTTCCCACATTTCACGTTATGCTGGCAGACGCTAGTGACAAGACAAGGTAGACTAGGACAGAATTGGTAACTGACGTATGTCACCACTACGGAGATGAATATGTCTTGTTTAAAATCATTAACGTCTTCACAAAATCATAAATATCTTCATAAAATTTAAATTATGCGAACATTTCTTGCGCTTTAAAATTAGAGACTAGGTACTCTTTTTCTATGTAAGATAAGTTTTTCAATTATATCAGGTTTATTTTGTGGATATTTCATATCTATGGTTGAAAGTGATCTCTATAAGATGTTGGTCACAATAATTCTTCTCTATCAAAAATAAAATTCAACCAAACACATATATCGTACATAAACAGGTACAAAAAATTGCTGCATGGTCAGCTAGGTCGTTATACTATGATTTGAATAATAATTACATGTATGAAGGCTCTGGCGGTAAAATATATTTTTATATATCATTATGATGACATCCGGCGGACGGCGGAGTCGTGTCCTGTTTGCATATGAGCACCGTGGTTTGCAATTTCAATGGGCGACTTTGAATACTGATATTATATTCTAATTGTGGTGTTGCAAACCAAGCTATACCTAATATGGAATTCTGGGCACAGTGGTTTATGTTTCATTACTCGTAATATAATCCATGGTATTTGTTACAGTGATGTGAAATATGTTCATTAGCTTTCTATTCTATTAAAACTGTTTATAGCCCTTAATTTTGTAGGACAACTCAGGCAGTGTTGCAAGTTTCTGTTCGTCACTTAACACACCTTTTCACACACCACATTTCCACACCTCCCACATAAGTTGTAAGATAATGAAGAAGCGGCTTGGAATTTCTAATACAAATTGAATGAAATCAATTTCTAAATTAACCTTATCATTGCTACGTCCATTGCTCTTTATTAAGTTTAAAAAAAATAATCCCGTTTCAATATACCCAGTATTCTTTCAATATCAAACACAATGTCAAATTGTACTAACTACGTATACATGACTAAAGGCCATGTGTGGAGATAAATAGGGGCATATGAGCATCAAATGTGGTGCAAACAGTGCTGGCATTCAGCAAGCCGTGCTGCCACGTGCTGTCCAGACATCCATGTGGCTGGCACTCGCTAACGATCTGCTTATTAAGCTGCCTTTGATTGACTCTGTTTTGGACACTGTATGCAATGTGTTTTATCTTGTAAGTGCGAGCGTGCTTTGGAATGTGTAAGTGCAAAATGATTAATGCTAATGTCGAGTTTTGTAGAGTATACTGTAACTGTTATACTTATTTCAAAAAAGCTTGATGGTAAAAAAGGATAAGTACCTTTGTTGAACAAGCAATTGAAGAATTTAAAAAGACAGTGTGACGTTTAAAGTAATTATAAAAATGGTTACGGCAGAAAAATGTAGAAAAGTTACATCATTCGCACTTAACAGCAATATTCGATCTCCGTCACGATACAGCAACGAGGGCCGAATTTCAGATAAAGCACATTGAGTTGTTAGCCGTTGCCCAATTGTTTACCATGCACTTCAATTTGGCTCTTACGCTCATTAATTTTAAAAGGCGTTTCGTAGAATTTATTTTTCAGTTTGGTAAACAGTAATTGAATAAAAATGTAAGAAAATTATTTTACGACTTACGAGAAAAAAAACGATGACCTAAATTTAATCTGTTTTTTTTTTTATTAAATAGTATGATAAGCGTATGATAATGCCTTCATTGCGCATGCAGGCGAATGATTTGAAATTTTAAATAAAGTATGTTTGGGAGCCGTTGGCCAATGATATTCATCAAAGTTGATGACGTAATAGTGCATGCTAAATGAACAATCTATTGTTGTGAGTGTGTGTAATTCAGCACGTGCTTCTGAAATCAAGGTTTTCTTTCTGTTTAAATTTTGCAATTTATGTCGTTACTTATTGAAGTTAAAAGTTTAATTAAGATTTTAATATGTACTGTAGTCTGTACTATGTTATGCATCTGCTTTGTGTAAATACATAAATATTACAAGATGAATCCTTCTTCATTTAATGGTACAAAAACTTTCCATTATCCCAAATCGATTTCATAATGTATATTGGTCAAGATTCGCAATAATATATTTTCTTGTCATGCCAATAAACAATTGAAGCAATTAATTTTTGTTCGATACAGGCCAATGGCAGTAATGTTTGTCGTTTGACTGATAGTGTCCTGTACAGGATCAGGATATAAATAGTTGTTCTGGTTTTCGTAGGGCTGTCAGGGCCATGTGTGGGTCTGCGCAGGCGCAGGTAGGGTTACCAGCAATGCGCAACGTGTTGAGACAATTTAAACGATCTCATATGAAAAGCTTACATATTATGTACCGATGGAGGGAAAAATTCTTAAAAATGTATGTGAATTTCACTTCAAACGGTTAATTTCGTAAAATTAAATTCTAGGTCGGTATTATTTTTGACAATTTTCAACGTGGGCAGCCCTATTAATAAACATAGCGAGTGTGACTAAACATGACCATTGTTTCTCGTTGCGCGGATGCAACATCAGCTTTCAAAATTGTCCTGTTTTTCTTAGAACATGTGGATTTCATCAGTTATACGTGCTGATTATAAAGAGGTACAGAGCGTTAAATTTATGCGGCTTATTTTGTTTATATTTACGTCAGAACCAAACACGAATAATACCTGAATAATAATCCAATTTCGATTCAGTATTGGCTATCAGTATTGTTGTTTTGACACAGCTGCTGAATGAATTTGCAATTCGATAAAGGAATGCTCCGGCGGCCCCAACCTACGACCTGCGCTTATGCAATTTATCACTATATTCTAATCACAACAGTTTATTTATGACTGCCAACTATGAAATCTCAATAAATTTTATATAACAATAGCAATTATTAGTGGCAATTGGGTATGAGTTGACACGGATTGCATTACTCTCGAAGCTAGAGTAACATAGAGACACTGTAGATTATTTAAGTTTCATGAAATGATGAGTAGAATTTTTCAAAGTTCCATATACATAATACCTATTTGTACTCGGTACTAGACGATACTGAATTTAAATTTGTATATTATATGAAAAATAGTTCTTTCCATAATTATCCATTACATACCGCAACAAATTTTTGACTGAAATTGTTAAAGACTAAGCCCCTGTTTACAATAGGGCAGCTTTTCATAAATAGCTTTTCTTGAACTGACAAAGAGAATATGTATAATCATATTCCTGAAAATCCTACTGTAGTGAATGTCCTTCCCTATTATCGGCTCTTAGACGCACACGACCTCTCACTCCGACCGCCTGCAGCCAACTGAGCTGTGTAAGCGGTGTCACCGTTGCACGTGCGCAAGAGATGACATAATACTTCCGTCTCTTTCACTCACATACACTACATCCCTCCTTTATTTTAGAAATTTTTAATTTTTTCAATTAATTTTATTAAATAAAATATTATGTTCTATTCGGGTATGTTATATGTATGCTTCTATTCTAGTCTATACCTAAGCACCAGTATCAGTTAGTAAACACAACTCAGGGACACGTCCGCTCCATACCAGCGATAGAGTAGAATGTGTCACCTGGCCTAGTAATATAATTCTATCTATATGCAACATCTCTCCTTTTCATTTTTTTCTTTTTTTTTTTCCATTAAGTATATGTATATTCAAAATTATAATAATTTTTACAATATATGTATTCAAATCGATATTAATTAATAATTTTTTCAAACTCAAACCTTCATTCATCAACCAGACCTCGTCCAGAAACGTTTTAAAATCGTCAGTATAAGGACGAAATATGAATTTACCACTGGTTTGGAAAGCCGCCTCAACAGAGAAGAGCCGGCAAGAATATATAGGCATATAGTCGCTCCTTCAAAATCATATAAATGTAACATCTTACATAGGTATTTATAATAACAATAATGACAATTTATTTAAGTATACGACAATCTATCATGAATAAGTTGTATACTTATATTTAAGTTTATTAAGTCATTATTTATTTATTGACCAATGGGACGAAATCGTTTTCAGTAACTTCTTGTATATGTAAGGTATAATGTTTAAACTATGTTCCTTCTGTAACTTAACTATACTTTCGACTAACTGTACCTGTACTGTACCTGTACTGTACCTAACCTGTTTTATTTTTTCCTTACATGACTATTGCACTACCTTGTTGATATGTTTCACTCACTATTTATCATGACCTGCACTCCAGGTCATTTAGAAGAGGTGAATGCTGCTTCTTCTGACGCATAATTTAATTCACTTTACCTGCACCGGCATCTGCACCATCTAAGTAACCACTGTTTTCCCACATATTAAAATTATTGATAAACGATAGCTGCAAACCGAATTATTACCAAGTGAAATGCCTATAGACTGGGTACATACTTAAATGCTCGGTTATTATTTAATATCTATATTCTGTATATATGTACTTCGTTACTAAAACAATATATGTTCCGATTTTAATTCAATATACCTAATAAAATCGGAATGTAATATAATATGTATATATCTGTACCCTAAATAATATAATAAATATTATACGGCAAAATTTTAACCAAACATTAATTGGTTCATTATTTATTCTTATTTAAGCAACAACAACTTATCATATGATCCTTAGGCACAGGGAAGATTTGTTTATTTATTCGTTTGTCCGTCTCTCTTTCATATCGCAATAAAGCGATTTATGATATATTTTTGGGTGATAGTTTAGAGGCTAAAAAGTGGCAGCCTTTTTTATAGCGCATTAAAAATATTTAATTCATACAGATACATAGTATTGCAATGTTAAGGTTCATAGTTATCAATTATTTAAATACCAACTTTCGGGTATAAACCACTCTGACAGAATTATAGTCTTAGTGGAGCTTGCTCTGCAACAGTACAATATCATACTATACTGTGCCATTGACTTCTGTTGAACCGCTTTTAGCTTCACCTGTATGTTCGTATGACTGTATGCAACCGATTCTTTTCGATTCGCTTATGACCTACCCAAACCGTACAGATTTAACTTCAGTGACAATATTACAACAATTTATTGACAATACAATAATGAATATGTAGTAGTTTTTTTATACTTCTTATTGTAACCTCAACACACACGCGGTGTTGTTCATTGTATGATTATTACATTAATAACACATAGGTATTTAAAATTCAATTAATGTAACGAACCTAAAACGAATCAAAATGTATCATTTTGTTGATGACTTTTTTTATTTGTTACTTATGATAACATTTGTATTTGTATTACTGACAACTTAATAGCCACTTGAAAAAGAAAAAGATAACTTAATGACAATAATAATGGCTAGACATTAATCACACATTAATGGTCTGAAAATAAGTAGTTGGATACATATTTTTTTTTAACTGTACAATGTTAACTGTAACAATCAGTAATACAAATTTAACTGTAACAATCAATAAAAACTTTGTTACCTATAACTATATAAGTATTTGCATAAATTAATTAACTTGAATTTACAATATTCAATTTTGCATTTCGAAATCAATACCACTATACCACCTCAATATTGTAGAGATTGATACTTGGAATTTATATTCTGACTAAGGCACGAATGGTGACCTTTTCGCGATAATACATTTTTCTTTTTTTGCTTTGACAAGAAATCTTTAACGTATTTCTTAATTGATAATCTTTTATTCAATCTAGTACGATATCCATTATTTTTTCGCAGCGGTGTTAATGATTAGGTGCGATATTTAATGTTCAAATGATGAGCTCTTAAAAGATGTATTATGTGTCTTTCTAAAACACACAGCGTTGGATGAAGAAAGCTGTCTATGAATCCTATATATCTCTATAAAATAGGGTCACCTTACCGAATATCGATGAATCTTTCACCTCACTAGCAAGAGCGCGTCCCTAGTATGTCATCTGTCATCGCCAATTTGACATCGCCTTTGAAGTGCTGTCATCTGCCAAGCGTTTATGAATTCGTGCGCAATAACATCGCTCAGAATTTATTTAGTATTTATCTCTAGTAGAAGTGATGTTTTTCACTTTAAAACACATAAAGCGTTAAATTTTAGTAGTAATTGGTGTTTCTAGTGTTTTCTCGTCTATTATAAAATTGGTGTTTTTAAATTAAAAACAGTCGTTATTAATATAGTAATAACTAGATGCACATGGTGTATGATTTTACCATGGTTCTTACATATACCAATATTTGCGGTATGATGTGGTTATGATCCATTTTTTATTTTACATTAAATGTTCGTCTTGAAATTGACCTTTATTATCTATCTAAAAATTTTAAGTGTATATTTGACAGGTTGTTTGTCACTATACACTATCTATCAAAGTAATCTACTATATAAAAATAAGTCGGGTTTTCCTTCCTGACGCTACAACTCCAGAACGCACGAACCGATTTCCACAGCTTTGCACTCGTTGGAAAGGTCTCGGGCTCCGTGAGGTTTATAACAAGGAAAAGGTGTCTCTGGTGCGAAACGGACTTCGCCAGGTTTGCTAGTTATTAACAATTAACGATTCATATTTTATGCCAACTGTCTATTGTCCAACTATTGTCTTTCACGGTATATTATTGTATAAATTACGTAAAAGTCGTTTTCAACGTTCCAACATGTAATGATTAACAGTGTGTTATACCTAACCCCAAACCGGGGTGCTACATTTCCGCTGAGGGAGTGGTGTTATATATACTACTGCTACGTTCCGTTTAGAAAGCTTCTACATGCCCGCAACGTTCCCGCGCAGGGAATTGTCGCGTCCTTGCCACGTTCCGATAAGGAACCTCATACGCTGCTACATACCGCTTAAGACCCATCTTCAGTAGTAGTACGACATTGCTACGATTGCCGCTGAGGAAATCCTTCTACGTCTTGCTTGCTTCGGCTCCTTAATTCCTGTTGAAGGAATTCAGCGACCAACCCCTAAGACACCCTACCGCCTAGCCTTCGCAACGAGACGCGCACTCCATCTTACGTCCACCTATATCAGTAAGAGCCCTACCGGAGGGTTTGGACCTAGGCACACCACGACCCTTATTGTTACTGATATTTATATTTTATTTTATTAATTAACTTAATTAATTGTCGACTGTATGGTGAGTATCTAGTTCTTATTATTATTTTTTTGTTTCCACCTCACCTACAACGCCACATAGTATATACAATAAAAATGAATAGCCAAATATGTTGCTAAGTGTAAAACTCAAACCTCGGCGCGCGGCGTATCGGCTCGACCAATTCGGATAATATTCATGTTCCAATTCGTTTAAAGAACCGATAAAAGGCGAAAGAGCATAACAACGTCTGCCAGGTGGGTAGTTTGAAATAATGAATATTGAGACTACTCTGTATGTCTCTCATTCCATTTATTTTTGTTTTCGAATATTCATTGTTTTATTACCTTACCCTGTTTATGATTATTATATTATCACTTAACCTGTCTAACTTTATAGTTGTCGGTTAAATGTGCAATACCTATAGCAGATATTTTAGGTATTGTTATCATTATGATTATTCTTTCGTTGTTTAACAAAATCTGCTATGAAATTATGAAAATATTAAGTCACTTTTAGATAAGAATAATAAAAGCTACTGTAAATATTTTAGTATTTACTGTATGCTCTTAAAAATTGTATTATTCCATTTTTTATTTGGATATCAATACTAACCGTAAGTATTTTCGAAGATACAATCTATCTTACGAACAATACTTCACTGTGAAATGGTGACGAACTATCACTTTTTTTTTAAGATCGCGTATTTAAGTGCATGAATTCGCAATATGGGCATCACCCAAAATATAAACATTTTATACGAGCATCACCCGTATCAAATCACTACAGGCATCACCTGTATTGTAATTATATTACGTACAAAGTACACACGGGCGTCACCCGATTTTTGTTTTTGCACTACCAGGCATCATCATCTGGTATAACATTACAAAATACACACGGGCGTCACCCGATTTTTGTTTTTGTACCACCAGGCATCATCTGGTATAACATTATAAAATACACACGGGCGTCACCCGATTTTTCTTGACCACCAGGCATTATCTGGTAACACAGTACAAAGTACACACAGGCATCACCCGTTTTTTTTCCTGTACTACCAGGCATCATCTGGTAACACATTTCAAATTACGTACACGGGCGTTACCCTTTTTAAAGTGAAACTTTTATTACATCGTCTCAAACTTTTTGGTCTGTGTAGCGCATGTCGCGTGACGGTCGGCTGCCGAGTAGGTATAAAGCAGTGTTCGTAACCATTCGAACAGTTTCACTTTTACCGTGGTTTCATAAAACCACACAACATTTTTTTTGTCAGGCTTCATCTTGTAACATTATAGCTTAACAACAACTTTAGAAATCCCTTGTCGTGGTCCACATCACCATCGAAACACATACATCAACTTACATGAACTTCCATAATGTTACTATATTAGCCTGTCCAGGAAACTTACGTTCCTTGCATGATAACCATTAATTACTTCTTTATGCAATAATGAATAATCTTAAATAATACTCATGCAACTTCACATCGAGTAATTAAATAAGATATAAGTGGGTATTTGGTATAATTATATTTTTGTAACCAGACAAATCTATTCTGAGCTGATCGGGAATCGAACCTTCTTAGCTCATTTAATCATGTTTAACCAATCCTTTAAGCAGGTTTTTACATATCAGTATCAATAAATTTATATGTAAACAAATGTCCCAAAATAATAATCTACAGCCTCGACTAAACAAAATATCACATTTAGTCTCGCATAACGCAGTTACAGTCCTATGCATGACTACGTGAGTACATATACTGGACGACGCTAGCTGTATACCCGTACACTGTACAGTGTATTAATTATCAAACAGGCACCATACGCTCGAGCAATAAAGACAGCCCGCGTATGCATTGGTATCAGTGTAGTTATGTATACGAGAAACAATTTACAAACCTACTTTATCCTTCTGGCTACAATTATTTAAGAGGTTTTGCTAAATCTTTATGTAAACGAAACCTTCGTTTTCTACGGCGCGGAGGCCGGAGGCCTCTCGAAAGGCACGCACATGTTATTTATCTACTTTGTGCGGATATTCTTTTTTATGTAAGCGGCACAAAATATCATAATGAAAATAGGTATGTGTGTATATTATTATTAACTTTAATATTCCCTTCGATGTAACTTGACTGTGGATATAATTAGTTCAATAGTTATCACAGCACACCTATTTCCTCCCTTTTTTTTTTTTTTTTTGTAATTTTTTTATTATCAAAAAAAAAATTACTTACATTTATTCCCGATTTACCTCGTCGCCAAAAATGTAGTGAATGTCCTTCCCTATTATCGGCTCTTAGACGCACACGACCTCTCACTCCGACCGCCTGCAGCCAACTGAGCTGTGTAAGCGGTGTCACCGTTGCACGTGCGCAAGAGATGACATAATACTTCCGTCTCTTTCACTCACATACACTACACCTACCCAAACGAACATTAAATTGAACATTTTCGTTCGCAGATCCCGCAGCACAATGACGTCATATTCCGTGATCGTTCCGGTGTTATCGTGACGGCAAGTCGTGGTGCTCACAGTCGTGACCATCGCACGTGTGTCCGCAGTCCGCACGGACAGCTGTCCGCCCGCGCCTCGATTTATTGTTATTGGCCAGTAATGCAATTCGCAGAGAGTATTCGTGGTAGGAAAGATACATCGTCAATTCGTAGTCGAGATACGGAATTCGTGGTAGGGGAGGAACATCGTCTGTGGATGAAATGGGATATGAAAGATAGATCAACTGTACTACAACACTACTAGGGTCCGCATTACGGCCCCTGTTAATACACAGTTACCAATACAAGTATCGCTGAACGATAATAAATAAGAATCGTCTTATTCATTCAACTGCATACGCGGAATTATCTACTAAAAGACAAATGAACAAAGTTTAACAACTTGTTATATATGCGATCGTAGTCAGAGTATTCGGGAAGCTGCTGTTCTGGAAAAAACATTACACTTAAAACTACTGTATCTAATAATAAGTTATTCAGCATTATGCCTACGTACATAAAATTTCTGTAGGTTATAAAATTAAGTTCAATGTAATTCAATCTTTACAACGGTAGATACCTGAAGAAGATTACGAATCAATATATATACTTACATAAATGATCCCACATGAATAAAATAATTCCATATTGATTTTATACATTTTGAAATTAGAAAATAACTATAAAATATCACTTGCCCATAAAGGATATTCAATTTTACTTGATTTATTTGATCGTAATTCAAGATCCAATACAGTTCTAAAGGATAAACATATTTTAAGGTAAATAATAAATATAAAAGATCTACATCTGTTTCTCAATATTATAAAAATTGAATATTTATTTAAGTAGCATTCCAACTTTTATTATCAAGAGATCAGTTTATCAAATGTCTGGGTATTTCCAAATTGGATACTTGATCCAAATATATAAATAGATGGTTTCAAATTCGTTGCTTTAGCTGCTAGTTACCATGTGATTTATGAAGACAGAAAAATACATTATCGCCCGCCACGCAAAAGCCACACAGGTTACATAACTGAGGTTACCAATTCTAATATGAATATTGTAAAAAGTGTAACGGACACAATTTAAATGTATCACCTGTTAAATTATGTAAAATAATATTTTCACTCGTAAAAATACAACGTCCTGTCATACAAAGCATAATATATTATGTTTTCGGATTTAACATGAACAGTGAACACCACTTGCGTTTTGTTCTCAAACTGTTTAGACAAAAACAATTCTTATGCACATAGGAATAAGAAATATGCATTGACATATGATTTAGGGTTATTTAAATTTTAACTCGTTGAGTTTGATGGTTATTTTACAGCCCAGTTGTAATTACGAGGTTTCCTCTTCGATACTAGGACGCCGATTGTTTAGGCACATTAAAGTTTAACGTACAAAAACTTTATGGATGTCCGTTTGAATAACTCTTTGTTGTGGAATTGGTTTCGCGGTGCGGTATTTGAGGTTGGAAATATTAGATGCAGACTGTAAAGGAGTTTCGTAAGATGTTTATGCACTTCTTTAGGTGTTTCATGGATCGTTTTTGTACTTCCGCGTCATAGAGTAAATGCAAACAAAACTAGAAGCTTTTTAAGTACTTACATTAATAATTTGTCTTTTTTCTAGATTTTTTAATTATACATATAATAAGGAAAAGTCCTGATTGATGGATAACAATAAAAGAAAAACTTACGTATACGATAGATGATATTGATATGATAGGTAGAGACGGTCAGCGTGACTGTATGGCTATAAAACTGACTCTATGAACTATGAAGTACAGTACAGATAAACATATAGAACTGGCTCTATGAAGTACAGTACAGATAAACATATAGAACTGGCTCTATGAAGTACAGTACAGATAAGCATATAGAACTGGATCTATGAAGTACAGTACAGATAAACATATAGAACTGACTCTTTGAAGAATATTACAGATTTACAGATAAACAATAAATGCTCAACATTATTCTAAGTGCTCAACTTTATTTAACTCAATATCCATCGATCTGCATCTACAATTACCTACCATAAAAGAGACCGTAAAAAAGAGTAAGTTAATTGTTTTCCTGCACACGGTTCAAATTAAACTATTATGTTTTTACAAAATAATAAATCAATATTGTCATAAAACATTTACGAGTTTTAGAACACGTGTCGTTAGCAACTTGTAGTGTTACTTATGAAGGAATGCTGTTAACAAGGCTTTTGTAAGGTCAACTCACACTTAACTATACTATGGTTGGTTTGAGGATGTTGAAATCTGTTTTTAAGTAATTATATAACGATATAAATAATTATTTTAAATGATTAACACATCAATCGGTTTAATGATGATTCATTAATTATAATGCTTATAAAAATGTTAATTCAGTTTTTATCTTATCTGATTTTTTTTATTTTTTATATATTAATTGACCCAGTCTCCTAATTAAGTTATCAACTGTTTTTCAGGAGCCTGAGAACTCTAGGTGCCTGCTATTACAAGGCGCATACATGAATTTTGACAGACAATCAAATTATAATTGCATTATTTGTCTAAAATTATTAATAGAAAAGGATATTGAATAATAAATAGATAGGCATGCATGCAAACCATGAATCGACAATTATAGTAATAATTTCTTTCGTAGCACTTTACAAATTTTGTCATTGGCTAGCCTTTTGATATTTCTGCTTATGAAGATATTTCATAAATAACAACATCTTTTATCGACAATGAAAAACAATCAGAGAACAAACTTTGTATTCTCATAGATAGATAATATTATTATTTATTAGATAATATTATTATTTAGGTACCTACATAATATGACGGTCATTATTGAATGAAAACTCACATCCATTGAGATCTCACATTGACATATAATAATGAATGCCAACAAAATATTATAATTAGTAGTTTTAAATACGTTTTAAAATATTTGGTTGGCGACCAAACCAGAGTTCCGGCTCTGCGCGTCGCTGACCGCGATTTGGCGCCAATTGTCAGTTGCAAGGTCACATCTCAGCGTGATGGGAAAACACACAAACTAATCATTATTCAATATTCACGCATATATTAACTCGAATTCTTTTATAGACATTAAAACTATATCAATGTGTTTTATAGGCAAATTAATTTGGAGCAGGATTGTTTACATAATGTTTAATTCTTGTTTTTTTTCCATTTTCTTTTAGCAGTACCTACTTTACGAGTTGTACTAGTTTTTAGGTACATAAGAACTTCGGTGTTTAGGTGCCATAAATAGGAATCGAGACTTAGATAACAATAAGAACTATAAATCGGACTCTACTTTTTACTCTTATAGATTTAAATAAAGTGAAAATCTACTCTAAAAGTCAATAAATAAATGAAATTTAAGAATGTTTCCGTAACAGCGACTTGCATATAAACCAATAAAATAATAAGAGATCATAATTTGCTCAGTTCCGTGTAACGCTATAAAATAATACAAAAGGATATAAATTTAAAATTTCGTCATTCAGTTAGCGTTATTCAACTCCTAAGCATCATTCTACAATTTCATAATTGTACTGCGTTGATAAATTTTATGAGATAAATTGTTGTTGAAATGGTCAGCGAGACAGATGGTGAGTGATAAACTGATTAACAAGAAAACGTTGTGGCTCTTACGTCACCACAGGCATGCTTGACATTTGCCCACTCGGTGTTGCCCGTTCTCATATGGAATAACAAACAGCCAGATAAAAATTCTATCGAGATGCTACTCGTATTTTGTTACAATTTATCACATTTTATTGGATAGTATCGAGTTACCGTAATAAATTTAGTTGTCATCGTAGAGGTGACGATTTCAATCTTAATGTGATAATTCCAATTAGTATGTTTGTGTTAACACGAGAGAGAATATTTTATAAATATGAGTGGTATTTACATGTTCTGTTTTTTTGGAATGTAAATTTGATGTAAAGTATGACAACAAAAGACAAAGCCATTACCTACTTATCGCATTGCGTCTGACTCGCGAACACGTGCGCTCGTTCCAGTAAACAATTTGTTTTCATGTTTTGTCTGCGGTCAGTTTGATTATCCCTTGGGCTCCGTTATGCACATTGTTCAACGTCTCAATTGTGACAACATCGGCCATGGAAAATAATTTTCATTCGAATGATGGATAAGATAAATATTTCACGAGCTACCAATATTAAAATAGTAAAAACTACCAATATAAAAAATTCGAATTTTATTTATTAATTTACTTAGCCATAACATAATAAAGTAATTGAGTTAAATGATTGCTAAATAGAGGTCTGATATTATATGGATTGCGCCAGTAAAAAATAACAAAGGAAGTCGGCAATTTTAGCCCATTAGATAGTATTAGTGACACAAATTATGTCAGACAAGTTGTTAATTTGCATAGTTATCTTGTGCCATTTGCATAAACTGCAGTTTATATTTGTGACTTAGTGCGATGATAAAAATGAGGTAATTAGGACAAGCAGCGGGTGCTTTACACAAATAAAGTTGTTTACATTCATAACATTTGACATTGCTCTCAGCACTGATATGTACGTAATTATTGTAATTAATTAGTGTTCTAAGAAATTCAACGTGTTACAACAATAGTTTTAAGTTACTATATCGACTTAAATCAGATGAACTTAGCACAGTTCTGTGCAAATTATGTTATTTTTTCCATAAATAATGCGTAAAATTCATTTCATTATACAATCTTCATAATTACAATCTTGGTCTTCGTTTTTGTCTATATTTTAAATTTTAATGCTAATTTCAGTATGAGTTATATACCTAACTACAACGGGATTTCAGAAGGGAACAAAATTTCCCTACATAATTTCAGCATTACAATTACATTGGTAATTCGTAATACAGAACAATGTAAATGATTCGTGATACAGGCGTGTTAGTGATTCGATATTGGCTTCCACAAATAGTTGCACAGCTGCGCGTTTGTTTTGGCGCCTTTCCTTCCAAACTTGACCCGCTTTGTGTGTTTGGTTTCAAGAGAAATCTCATACATAACACTTTTAAAACCTAACTGACCCAATAAGCTCATCTGAATGAAGTTGCAGTTGTGTTTAAAAATGGAAGGTAATTCTAATAGATTCCTGATTATATTTTTGTGCTCTGTTGTGCTCTATATTACAGAGCTTTGCGGAAAATTGATTCACATACTTTGGGAAATTAAGGTATCTATCTAAATATTGTTTTCTAGAGACTCATATGTATGACTGTATTATGGTTTTTGGCTTTTACATTTCGGATAAAGATTTTATATGCTAAAATGTTTGTTATTGTGTTCTTCTTTCTCTATGTAGCGCATCAATCTGAACTCTGAAGCTTATAACTAGATGTGGTAAGCATAGTGTAATAATTTACAAATTGAGAATCACACACACACACACACACAAAAAACATCATACTTGCATTATTTATTTATTAATACCATTTCTCAGTGATTTAAATAGAATAATGTTTCAAAATATATTTCGTTACCTTTAATACTCATTTAAACTGAGACCAATTTGTATAATCCACACTCTATTATAATTATGTTTATGATTTCAGCTCCCGTTCGCGAGCGATCTATAGGAGTATAATTCACGACAATCTCGAGTCAGGCCGATTGTAATCTTATTATGACAAGCTACCAGTATCGGGATTAAAACATTGTGTTTATCTCGCTATACCTATACTGTATATACGTATATATTCATATTTTAGTCGGATAACATCATAGTCATTTTATGAACAGGTTTTCAGACGCTTTAGGCCTTCCTTGTTTTCTACAACAAAGATTATTTGGAGGTTCTCTATAATCATATAATATTTCGTGTCAAACGTGGACATTTTACTGAAATTATTAGGTAGGTATGATTACGTATAAATATTTATATTTTCTATGTAACTTTAAAAAACACATCTTCGTTCTTTGTAAGACTAACACAAATTTAATTTGAAATTAGTTTTTTGCCTGTTAATTTTTCATAATTTCTCAATTTCTCCAGGATTGAGTAATGAAATACAAACTTTTCCTATTTGGTACCTTATTAGTGACTTTAAAACTTTCAAATTAATTGTGATTAGCATAAACATTGGAATTTCAATGGAGTTGATCTATACCTACACATACCTAGTAGTATGCACTCACAACATAAGGTTCACCTGAATCTGCCACACATTATCCTGCACACAAAGCCCCACATACATAGGTATACATAGTAACATAATTGTAGGAACATACAAAAGGTTCATTCCATGAATTGTGAATGTGCAGTCCGTTGCGCCGGCGCCGGTCACATAACACTCATTGAGACAGTAACGCGACACTGTTGTGTCACCTCTTTAGTTATTCCAATCGTGTATATTGCCTCTAATAAACAAACGTTTATTACAAACATTTTTATTGCTTTGTGTGCGTGCACACGTTTTAAGGTTAAGTCTATGTTATGTACATAGATACGTACACTGATAGATAATATACGCAATACGTTATATGTACATATAATAGTATGTACATATAATAAATAATTGTCCTGCATCTAAAGATTTTACTTTTTGTGAAAAATAACTGAAAAAGATAGACTGATGAAATAAGCACATATGAACTCCAATGAACAACGTCGGCACCTACCAAAATAACTGATGTTGCATAGGTTGCATGTAAAATTAAGTTAAAACTACGATTATCAACATTATAATATTATATGTAGGTATTGGGTGTATTGCTTTATCTCATCTTTTATCTTTTTTAATATGTTACGGTTAATGGACGTCAACTAAGATAAAAATATGCATAAGTTCAAAGGTTTTAAAAACCCACCGATGTTTAAATTATCGATACTTTCTTAATTGCTTTTTAATAATGTAAAAAGCGGAGTTCGAAGTTAACATATTGCCCTTTACAGATATAAGAAAGCAAGAATCCCGTTACTTATCAATGGATAGTTGTGTAAGTGTCTACTGATATAAGAGACCATTTCTATTGCTCTATGTGACGCGATGAATAATTAATTCAAAGCTTTTTTTTTCACTTGTACCTTATATGAAAATCAAACTTTATACGTTTATTTTGCTCTACAATTTGATGGTGCTTGGGAAGGATAGTAGCTAGGAAATTTTCAAAAAATTATACCTTGGTTTTCTTATGTACATTGTGTAGAAAAAAATTTTCATTTACCGCCTAAGTTTACCCCAGCATGTGATTTCGATACGTTTAGAATTTTACTAAAACTTCCAAAGACATAATCCTGAAAAATATTTCAGTTACGTCTCTCCTTCGTTTTATAGTAAATCCATATAAAATGACATGTATAGGTATAATATGAATGAGATTCCAACGACTCTATAACAAAAAGTTATGTTTAATATGCATCCATTTAATTTGTTTTGCGTTTCTATCTCTATAGTTTTGTGGGTCTATTAACAATTTTATTTTTATATTTGTGCAATATAAAACATCTATAGATCCACCAAATGTACACGGTCCGCAACCCGTCAGCTGCGTCCATTGATTGTCTCGCGACCCGCGATAACCCGCGAGGCGCCGATGCGTCCGCGTCCCATTCATTCCGCTTAACTAACAGCTGTTTATGTTATGAAGCGATTACTTTTAATTGACCAGTTTATCTCCGATATGAATATGTATCTGTGTTGTGTGGTATATGGTAGATTGAATGGTAGCGTCGTGGCGTACTTTGTGATATCTTTCCGATTATAGTTTCCATATCACGAGAGATTATTGATTCATTTAATTTTTTTAGAAGTGTTATGGTAGCTGCCTATTTACATTTACAACTATGTAGGTATTATGAAAACTTATTTTAAGTCTTGTAAATACTTAAAGTACAAAAATTATCTAATAATTAATTTATCGTCCAAAAGCTGTCGTATTTTCTAACGATAACATTAACGAAACTAAATGAACCAACTAAACTCTGAATACTGACTAATTAAATGATTACTAATTATTTCATCTGCCATGCGGTTCATAAAATAATTAATGCAATTTGGACTTTAGTACAAACACATTTACTAATTGCGTTTTACTTACATGTGTGCTACATAACGCCACTACGCTCTGAGTTGTTCCCAACCCAAAGAGCCTAAAGAACCCAAAGAACCAAAACAATCATCTCAATTAGAAGGGACGTAACTCATTAGAATTAATGACGTGTGGGTGATTAAACAAAAACCGCAACATCAAAAGACTTACGCAAAACAAAGAACAAGCAGCTAATCAGATTTCAAACAATGAGTATTTCGATTAGTTATAGAATTCTGAAACCCAACACCCGCGGGATACTTGGAACTCGACAAAGCCTTTTGTTTCCACTCCCCGAGTTGCGTTTTCGCGTACTTTTTATTTTTTTTGCATTCTCAAAGTGACCAATGTGAGGAACTGGTTTTGTACCTTCGTATGCTCTACACTTATCGGAATATACATATTACGGGTGCGATTCGCGATTTGAAATGTATAGGGGATTGACTTGAGATAAATCTTTTAAACGACAATTTTCTTGAAATGTTTCTTAACTACACTTTTTGTATTTCAATTACTGATTAATACAGTCTAGAGAAATAAGATAGAAGAAAGTTAAGTAACTAAACAGAAACTAGTAATTTTGAAAAAATATACTTACCTACATTACCTAGGTACATGGATAGTTTCGTTATAAATGTTGAGTTATAAATTAATTTTACAAAATATGAATTAAAATAATAACCATTATTTCTTTCAAAGCTATTCAAAATAACACGTTGCATTCTATAAGATTTCAAGACACTGAACGTAAATATCAATTGCCTACCACCAGGCGTAGTAGGTAATCCCAGTTCTTCACCACAAAATGTGCTTTTAATGACCAGTATCATATACCGGAACTAATATAAAATCAACCGATAAAGTAATTTCTCAAAGACATTAGAGGCGTAGTTCAATATAAACTTAAATTGCATTTTGACTTTTTGCTCATTTGAGAATAATTTTATTTACATAGGTAAATCATGGTTGCATGCTTCTATGTAAGCTTGAGATTTTTTTCTCTGAAGGTATGTAGATTGTATGTATGCAGAAGGCGAAGAATGTGGTGTAACGTATCTAATGATTATATCGGCTAACGCCATTATTACTAGTCGAATTATGTATGTATAATCATATAGGATATAAACACGGAATATTTCATAACTACGTAGAGCTTTTGTAAAAGAGCATCGTGAAAATACACAAGATATACCTAGTACTTTAAAAGTGATTGAAAGTAAAAGAGTTTCTCTCCTTGCCAGTCATAAGATATAAATGCTTTTTGAATGAAAACTACAAGTGGAACGGTACGTTACACCCAATGCCAAAGTTAACGTTAGAATCATTAAATCGGTAATGATTTCATGTATCACGGTTTCCCGAGGGTGACCACACACCACACTTCCTTCGTCTTGCCTTAACGTATCATAAGATCATTATGTCCTATCTTACTTATAGGGTGTCTACACAGCGTGATTCCTCGCCGCACCTTTTTATTCATACTTATTGCTTCGCTCTGGTGCCTTTTGGTGAATGACCGATGATAGTAAAAACTGAATCACAGGATTCATGGTGTTTTAACACGCCACCAATGGCCATCTGATGTTCGTTACTGTCAGTGATTTTTTGTAGGATTTGTTTTAAATAAACACGAGACGAGCGAATATAAAGGAAAGTGTAAATTGCAAAAAATAAAAGTGCTTAAATTAATCGGTATTTAAACTTGTAACATAAATTATAACATACTCAGTAAACAATAATTGATCATTAACAAGATCGTATCAAGGATTTGAGCATTTCGTTGCGCATAAATCAAAATCATGCAATTATAGCAATCTATAATTTTATGTTAACTCGAACAAGCCTGTAAACATGTAACATGACATAAAGTAAATGTTATCGCAACCAGATCTACTCAACAACGTGACATTTATATCGGCCAATCAAAGCACAATTTCTGCAAATGACGTCCAATTACACGAGTGCGTCTCGGAATGCGCCAATTAGGTGTCGCTGCGCGCGCACCTGGCTCACGAACGACACAGTCACGCGCGAAATCCAATCCTTTCTCAATTATTGAAATCTGTTATCATAATTTTCATTTGCATTTTCTTTTAACAAGCTTAATTTGGTATTCGGTTGCAGCTTGAAAATGTTATTACGAGTAATCTCTTTTTAAATTGGCCTTAAATAAGAATTGCAGGTACATACTAGGTAGGTACATACAGTAAATAAGTAAGTATCTATGACAAATTATTTACAATGTCTTTGTTGAGTAGGTATTTTAATACATTCTAGAAGCCTTAATTGAAGCATAATTAAAAAAAAGTTGATTTCCACTGTCGAGTTTGCACCAACATCGGGAAGTGATTGTGTGCAGACTTACGAAATTCGCAATAACGTTTTTAACTTCGTATTCTTAATGATGTATAAATTCGTTAAAAATAAAAAAAGCCTCCCTATATTAAGATTTACTTCTTCATCTTAGTCATATTTTTTATAATGTCTCAGATCCCGTATCGGTTATTGATAAATTTAAAACGAATAAACGTTCATCGCGCCGCCATACATCTTATTTAGAGCCCGCATGTATTGACTGTCCCTTCGAAATAACTAATCTTTCGTTCCTTTTCCCGTTGTACTAAACTCTAAAGTGTAGTATTGTTGTACTGTATTGTTCAGTTAAACGTATTTAAGTGATCTTGACGGAAGGGCCGATTACCCGGTTCCTAATGAGGAAGCTGTTACTGCGGCGTCCGTGTATCCTGCTGTTTTGATGTTAATGTCATAAAGAAATTTTAAGCGTGCATTATTATGGAGTTTTAGAAAGAGTGAGGAGTGAGTTTAGTAGTATGTATATCTACAGGTGTATAACAGAGCCAACAAAATAATTTTATTAAGATCCAGTTAATTTCTATTCAACTTTTCTATAATCCAATTTATCATTGTTCTCACGGCAACTACTTTCTAATGAATCATGTATTAAAATAAACTGCACTTTATCTGTCATTTTAATTCTTTACCATGTCATATTCCCAATCATAGAGTCAATTATATTGACCTTTAATTTTTTACTTCAAAAATACATACTACAATAATTAGCGTGTACCAATCTTATAAATAAAGTATGTTTATCAACGGTCTGTCACGGTCTAACGGAAACAATTCAGTGACCCATTGCACTGGGAACTTCTTGACCTTAATCAGTACACCTGTAAGGGCCAACGGATTCCGCGGTGAATCTTAATATGGGAATAATATGGGAATTTTGTTGTAGGGTCAGATGTTACCCTTGAGGTAATTGCTATGTGAAGTGTAAAGTGTTAGTTTCTGTAGTGAAGGTTCGGTAGTTTTAGAATTTAAAATTGGAATTAAATGTTGTTTTATGACGAGCGTAGTCACAGTATTAAACAATAGGTAATATATACTGTGAGCGTAGTCTTGTTTTGGTTATGTAGTAGCGTTTACATGAAGGTATTTGAAAGAAATAGATTAACTCTATGGCGTTCAAAGAAAATAATCTAAAAAAATATTCAATTTATAAAATTAATTAGTAATGTAAATTGTAATTCCACGTATTAACGTATAGTGCTTCGAACATACTTTGGATTTTATTTATTTTAAATTAAATACCTACATGAAAATCCTATATTCATGTTCCCATTTACATTCTTAATGAATTGGTCTTTAGGGTCTTAGGGTCGAGCATCGAACTTTTACGATCAACATATTCAAATAAGAACGCAATTGTTTGTTTCCTTTTTTTTTCTTTAATTTGATTGGCGAAGATTTACATTTGATTGAATCAACTAAATAATATTTCAGGATTTAGGAAATATCCTTATCAATGTTATCAATTATTCAATATTGTATCAATATTGTCCCAAAAATAAATCCCCATAGACTAAAATACGCGCCGTGTCGCTTTTCAGCCCAAATAAAGAGCGCTTGTAGCACTTCCTGGTACATAATGAAACAATGTGTAGGTATAAAACACAACAGCAATCTATATCGAAACTATTCTGCAAAACGTTTAACAATGTAAACAACCCTTACAAATGGGCGCAATTGCAGAGCCCGCGAAAAATGCGCGCCAAACGCCAGAGTTGTCAATGGAAGGGCAACAAAGACTTCATTCACGTAACCGGCACCTGTAAAGGGGTTCCCCAGTCCCTACACGTGGCAACATATGTGAAGTTTACTCTCACCTGGAGGAAATCTCACCCCTCACCCATGAGGGTTTTGTTTTATCGCACATGTCACCGGCGGCTGCTACCGACAGATGCTAAAATACGTTGCTGATGTCGATTTCATTGTCGACGTGCCGTATGCCGATTTATGGTTTCATTACGCTCTTTATTTGGAAGTCAGAAATGGATGTTCAAAAATAATACTTCGGTCAGAAATTTTATAACCCTAAGAGCCATGGAGCTGGTTGATACTTGATAGTATGCGCGCAGGCGCTCTACGAGTTCGAATTATGTTATTTATTTTAATTACATAAAAAATTATGAATATGATCAAATTAATTTACTAGCTAGGTACGATATAATACATTCTTAACAAGATAACGCTTGATGCGAAATGCCTTATTTAATTATTGCGCTAATATCTCGTATAAGTTATACGAGATATTAGACTCGCACTGTCAAAAAGTTATCAGATCTCATGTAGAACCAAGCTTCTAACACTACACGCCCTAACTCTACAAGGCCTAACTTCACAAACTCTACACCTTAGTCAAAATATGTGGCTTGGCCGTTCGTTACTACAAGAACTATTGTAGGTATAACACAAAAGTAATGAACAGTGAATTAATTTTTCACCTTACGCCGATGTGAATGTAGGGAAATGGCCAAGCCACATATATTAACTAAGGTGTAGAGTTTGTGAAGTTAGGCCTTGTAGAGTTAGGGCGTGTAGTGTTAGAAGCTTGGCTCTACATGAGATCTGATAACTTTTTGACAGTGCGAGTCATATGGGCTCGTCTTGGCAACATTTTACATGAAAATGTTTTTGGTGGGATATAGTTATTGGAATAAGATTGGAATTTAAGTTATTAATTTTAGCTACGGATTCAATTTCAAATAAATTAAACTTAGATTTATATAAATTTGCATTAATTGTTTACACACGTAATGTTCAAATAGTAAACAAAAGAATGAGGAAACTTAGGATAGATTTTTATAATTTTCTATTAAAAACGATCCGTCGTCAAAACTTGAATGGTAAAGTACGAAAAATCTAATTAATTTACAGAAAACAAACACAATAAAAATGATTATTAAATCCGAAACTGTACTAGTTCGTTGCATTGTTTCTTGCTGTAAAGATGGTCCTATCAGATCAAAAATACTTAATAATCATATAAATATACTCAATATTGCGGAAAAATGTACCACCAGTACAGTTACATATCTGTATGTTTGTACCGTTGTCCGTTGTGCCCATTCGTTGACCCAATAGAAGCAGCTGCAGCCGGCGCCTGCGCATCTGTGAGGCCCATTGTTGTATGTTGTACTATTATTAGGATACAACATTATTATTTATTGTTAGGATTATTAGGATACAAATGTACAACTGTCTGGTTATATTAGCGCTTTATTTTTATTACCATGACCTGCTATGGGCTTTCTAGCTCTAGCTCATCTGTGATTTTGCAAACGAGAGGTCAAAATGCATAAAAAATTTGAATGTCATTGCTACAGAATTATCTTGAATTTTTTGTAGCATTTAAATTGAACATAAGTACATTTTTCCGTCGTCGTTATTGTATTGCATTGCAAAATTGTGTTTGTTTAAAATTTCGTTGTCTAATAGTATGCTTCTCAAAAGCTAAAAGTTATCAAATAATAATTATAAACTCTGGGTATCTTATACATATCTACTAATCAAACATTACCAATCTCTTATTCTAAAACTCAATCGTGTATCTACACTCCATACCTCGTTAATGTATTTCAGTAGTAAATCTTTTATTTAATGAAACTACGAAACAAACAAGAAAACGATACACCTGTATCGAACAAAAATTCTCACGATTGTTTTGGGTGATCAGTTTGTAGGATATCCGTGCTAGCGATGTTGGCTTCTCACCACGCTCCGTAGACGCGGTAATTGAACCGTGAAATTATCATTTTGATTCAAATGAAAAAATTAATCGAGATTGTTTGTATTTTTTGTTGCATGAATTGTATGCTTCTTTATTTTTAAATTTTAAGATTTATTTTCTTTATTCTGATGTTGATGATATGATTGAAAGATATAGAACCATTTTCTCTCAAGTCTTATTTTTTGATGCGCAATAAGTTAGCTTCTAGCTTCAGTGAGGCATTATTGTAATTAATAAGGGCCATTTATATATTCAATAAGAGTAACTCTGAACTAGTTGCAATAAAAACTAAATAATACGTCTACGCTTATAAAGGTCGACGCTTTTTATTCATCAATGTAGTTGTAGGAAGCCATCTGTGGTAAACTGTTAATTTATGTCTATTTAAACTAGCCTAAACGATTTAAATTGTTCGATTAACACCGTAAATTATGTGCAGAGCGTTATTTTTCAAGTCCATTAAAACCGGTTGATCAAACATCTGACAGTAAATGTATTTTCAGTACAAACATACGGTGTTTTATTGAGTTTGTGAGGAAATTAAGCATGGACGCACGCAGCGCGTCGGTGGGCCCGTGAAAATCGTACGCAGTTAATAATAGTACTGAAACAAAACAATGGTTATTAGGACGATTGTACAGTGTGTGTGGCCGGATTCATGACGTTTCTATTTTTTATAGTATAGTTTTGATTTGATAAGTAATATCAAACGCATTTTGTTGCACTATTGAATAATCTGCAAAGGTTCAAACTTGCAATCTAAAAAGCGGACTTTGTTGCAGCGTTGAATAATTTCAAATTTGTAAAGCTGACTTCAATTTTTCGGTGATTTAAAAACAGTGTAAAAAATTAATACTTAATTAAAAAAATGAAGGAAAAATTAACGTTTTCTCGTACATTATGTGGATTAGTAGCGTTCACTTAAAAAAATAAATAATTTTTTAAAACTTGCAAATGAATATCAAACTCAAAAAACCTGTGGAAATCATTTCAGGATTGAAACCGAAGAAGAATTTTCATCATTTTATCTATATAGAGTATTTAATTTTTTTAATAATACACAAAAATTATATACCAAAAGTATACGCTGTATAAGAGGATATGAAACTGATGCGCTAACTATAAACTAACAAATGATTGGTTAATCAATTGACGCACAGTTTACATAAGATCCCTATAATTATGTTATGTTAGTAACAAAATGTAGCCAATAAATGTTTGACGTCATTCAGTATTGTAACTTGTACTAGTTGCATTGATGTTATTTACTGCATAAACTATATATCTGATATCACACATTCGTATTGTAGTCATAAAATATATCATAAATTATATTAACGTAAAGGTGAAAAAATTGTTTACCGCTTACTGAAGCTACATCAAACATCTTGAAAGATTCGTCTACTTACTACTACATATTTGCGCTATTATGTTTTTTTTCTTCCTCTTCAGTTATAACTACACTACTCAAAACAAAATAGGGCCCACCTACACTTATCTCAAAGTTTTGCCTACACGTAATTTATAGGGTTGTTATTGGGGTACTTGAGTATTCCCTTACGTTTTTGACATGTTAACGAAACTTTATTGCTGTTTTAACTATTCTTTTTAAGGTGATGAATTAATTTTTCTAACATTTACGGCCCTTTTCAAACCTTCGTAATTTTTATATTATTAAAGTTGTCGTGATGAAAATTCTTGACAAGAAAGTTCAATAGTAACACAATACGTCTACCGTTTTAGAAACATGATTCCATGATATTTTCTCGATAGAAAAAAAATACAAAGTTATCATTGTTATTTTTTTTTAATCTCTGGCATTTTCAAAATAACAAATGTAAAGTTACGACTTTTTGGATATTAACTATAAAATATACAACCTATACGTCTACCGTGTTAGAATTTTGAAATATGCGATGGTTTTGAAATAAACAAGAAATACTTGAAATTAGCGCGCGACCAGCCAATATAGCGAGAGCCGCCCTGTACCTTCCTACCCCGATCGCTGCACGAGTCATTCCCGCTACGGCCGTCACACGGGGAACTTGTGTCGCTCGCGCAATCGTAAAAAAGGGTGACAACACGATAAGACAAAATGAGACAAATGGGGACAATAAAGAAAATAAGAAGAAGAAACATAAAGGTTGGAGGAAAAAGAATGCTTACAATTGGAACAAATTAATGAAGTAAGTTGGTTTTATTTTAAATTTGATGATAATTGTATTATAGACGATGTTTGATATGTATCCCTGTTTTAAGTACATAACGAATGTGTAAGATTTTTTCATTTATAGCATAAATAATCTGTTCAGAAATCCGGAATCCAGAAGGAAAATAAACCCACTGATTGTTCACAATGTGAATCCACTCCTTCGTAAGTACCTTTATTCAGTCAAAAATGTATGTTATCAAAGCTCTACTGGTTTTATCGCATGATTCCATTTTTAGCAAAAAGCAACAAAGTGCAAAGAAATAAAAAATCATGGTGAACTTAGTGGAAGTATGGCGGACATAATATGGAACAGGAGCTCATTGGAGTAGTATTATATTTAAAAAAAATACGAAATAATTTCAAGAATTACATTTCTTAGAAGGTGGTAGATAAGTATGTTGTATAAAGAATTTGATGTTGATGTTTATTTCATTTATACTTACTACACCTGTGCGGGAAATTGCTTAGTAATAAAACAGGTTTATATTCATATTTACATAGTAATGTGAGTTTTCATTTCGAAAAATTTTGTGTAAGTATATTAAATTGAGTTCCTGGGTGATCTGGAAACACAATTGGGCCCGGAAGATGGCGCTGCAGTCACTCCTCCTAATGACATGAACCGATTTGGATGAATATTTGTGTGCACATTTCATTTTTGTGGGATGATTGGTTGATTCGCTTTCACATTAGCTAATATTATGTATTTTTGTCGTTAGAAAGTAAACTTAATTTAATGTTTATAATACATTATTATTGGTATAAATAAGCCAGTGTTCGTCTCACATTGCTGTACCTGCCTACCTACCCTACCAGGGCCTAACTTTGTTCTGGCTATTTTATTTTGATTATTTGTAATGAATAATTACAATTATAATGGAGTGCAAAAAATAAATACATGCGTCAATATATTTTGTGTTTTTTTAAACAATTTTTTTATTTAAAAAAATATCATTCCGACCGCGGCTTTGCCCGCGTGGAATTAGATTATATCGTGAATCCTGTCTTATCCGACAGAAGTGTTCAGTTCGGATAAAAAGTATCCTATGTGTAAATCCAGGCAATTAGCTATATTTTATCAAAATTGGTAATGTAGTCTTGACGTGATTAAGTAACAACTAACAAAAAAATATACAAATTAACATCCAAAGTTTCGCATCAGTTTTACTGTATTAGTGATATCTTCCACTCTTGATTTTGACTGAGAAGAATTAGGGTTTATAACTTCTTTCAGAAATGTTACCTTTCATTTCTGGGCATGACGTAATATCTACGTCAGCATCAAATTCTATCTAAATCCATTCAGTAGTCCGCGTTATTGAGTACCATTTCATTTTTTCCGAGTAACAATATTTTTTGTTATTTTAAAGATTATTTATAACCTGTATTATTTTGTAATAAAGTAAACATTACGAAATATTATTATTAATAATGTCTAAGTAGTTGTTAAAAAGAAGATTATTTGTTTATAAGCAAGAAAATAAAACCAATAAATCAACAATTAAATATATGTATAAGAATATTATAACTGTATGACGACTCCATACATGTTTGTCCCGAGTCGGCCAGCGGCAGCGCGGCGAGTTTGCAAGAATGACTTCGCGCACACCCGCGTTCGCGATAGCGAGCTATTTGACTCCGCCCGCCAAGCAGTAGATTTTTTTTTGTGTATCGTCTTAATCTTTTTCTCAAGTGGGTAACCAGAAAAAGTAAAATGTTTCAAAATCACGTTATTTCCAAATTCTCAATCACTTGTTTCAAAGTCTCATTCTGAATGTTACTGTAGCACATCGTTATTTTTTAAAGTTTAATTTGGTTTCGGTATTATTCGTGATTATTATGCCTGGATCTCGCGTTCATATGGATATGGAAACGGCAGCAAGAGCAGTTGCTTTGCTTCAAGAAGGAAATTCTCAGAGGTCGGTGGCAATACGTCTTGGTGTGTCACGTCGAGCTATCCGAAATGCTTGGGATCGTTATCAAGAGACAGGTAGTGTTGCTAGAAGACGTGGAACAGGAAGTACTCGGGCTACAACAGCCCAAGAAGACCGGTACATCAGACTAACAGCGCGTCGGCAGCGGACGGTAACCGCCCGTGCCTTACAAAATCAACTGCGGCAATCTACTGGCACGCGAGTGAGTGATCAAACCATTCGGAATCGACTTCATGAAGGTGGCCAAAGGTCCAGAACTCGCGCTATACGACTGAAATTGACAAGTGCTCATCGTGCAGCACGATTAAGGTTTGCTCGTGATCACTCAGACTGGTCTATGGATAACTGGGGGACAGTATTGTTTACGGACGAAACTATAGTGAAGTTTTTAAGTGACGATCGTCGAGTGCGTGTATGGAGAAGGGAAGGTGAACGTTTTTCTGAACCTTGTGTCCACGGAACAGACCGATTTGGAGGTCCAAGCGTCATGGTGTGGGGCGGCATAAGCCTACATGGCAAAACGGAGCTCGTAGTTCTTGATGGAGGTACCGTGACTGCTACTACCTATGTCGAACGGGTCATCCGGCCTCACGTGATCCCATTTTCACAAAGAATTGGCGAAGAATTCATCTTAATGCAAGATAATGCCCGCCCACATACAGCCCGTATCACTCAAAGAGTACTCTCTGATGCCAATATAAGTGTTCTGCCGTGGCCAGCCATGAGCCCTGACCTCAATCCAATAGAGCATGTGTGGGATCAATTAAAAAGGAGCGTCAAAGTAAACGTAAACAGCCAACAAGATCTCATAAATGCTCTTAAAGTCTGTTGGGAGCAAATACCTGAAGAAAATGTAACCCATTTGATTGAAAGTGTCCCAGATAGGCTCAGAGAGTGCATACGGAGCATAGGGGGTCCCACACGGTACTAATTACAAAATAAACCAGATTTTTTTTGTTAATAAAGGTTTTATTGAAACTTTTGTCATATGTGTCTTATTTGTGCAATTTTTCTCTAATACTGTTAATTTTGCATAATTTTCATAAAATCGCTAATTTTTGCTTAAGTTTACGTTAAAACAATTGTCCTACACCTTGTACGTTTATACCCATTCATAAAATAAGAAAAAAGTGAAGAGTTTTTACAACACAGCAAAAAATCAGGGTGGGCCCTATTTTGTTTTGAGTAGTGTATTTGAATTTTGAGTATTATCTGTTGTTAATTTTGCATTCAATTATTTTATTTTAAGAACAATATATGATGAAGTAGCTTTTGTCTTCAGCTGCATTAGAATTTAGATGTCGATTAAATTTTTATCACCTTTCCGGTTACGGTTGCAGCAATAAAACTAAATTGGGAATATTTTCAATTCATTTAGCAAAAAATAATTTCAATACACTACATTCGATAGGGTTTATACATAATTTTACTGATATATAACAATCTACTTTACAGGCTTATTACATCTGACTCATGTCCCGCGCATTGCGTAAGGGATCATAAATAAAAAATCATAGTCTTAACAAGAAGAAGCCAGTATTACGATGCTTTATAAAAACGCCATGGGATCTAGATACGCTACTAATTGCGCAACAAACAAGGTACTGTATTACATCAACAATATCTATTAATAAATCACTTATAGGTAGTTATAATGCAGGTAATGTATTTGACATGCGTTGGCGCCGTCACCTGTACGGCTTCACACGGTGACTCAGTGCTTATCTCAGGCTTAGACTTCCTTTCGTTTCTGCTTATGGAAATGTTCCGCGTACAGACTTATATATACTTGAGATATTAAATCTGATGGCTGCTTTAATCTTAAATGTAGCGTGGCCCTGAAAATGAGACTCCACAGCAAAAGCTAAAGAAATGCTGCAAAATGTTGCATGCAAAGCAGTCGCAGCGGTGATTTTCAGTAGCCCCCATTTCAGGTGGCAGTTGGAGACCAATTTTTTAATTTAAAATACAAAATTTTAGCTCAATACAAAGCTTTCATTCATTTTCTTTAAAGATTAGCTCGGCAGTTTTGTACTTTTTGAAAATGTAGCGATATTTTTCAAAATATTCGATAATCATTCGGATAGCACAACGATAAGTAGGTATTTAAATCATGTGATTACTTAATTTAAATGTTATAAAAATTATTTATATAATTTGCTACAATTCTGTTTTCAAAATATACAAAAATGAAAAATGCAAGGAAACAATCACAGTTAGTGAGGAACTACTTCTAGTTCTTCAAGTTTAGTTTACTTTATGTCCCTATGAAAATGTAAACAAACAAACAGGATCAAACTACAATAAGGATGCGAATAAAATAAAAAGAGATCATCTTATAATATTGTGAAGTTGTAGAATATTTTATATCGTGGATATCCAAGAACGAGATTGTAAAAAAAAGACAATTGACATTATAATTGTTATGTACACCTGCTAGTGATTCCCACGATTTCTTCTGTTTATAACGAGTTCAATGATAATTATGGGAATTTTACTTTCTTCAAGTGGATCGTAAGAAAATGTATGAATAAACATACTCGTGAATTGTTGATATATTTTTCAATTGAGTAATTTTATTTATTAAAAACATTTCATTCTTCAGCTATTTGATTAAAACTGTAGATATATTTCTGCATAATATATTAAACTAGCAACTCTACAACAGGATCGCATAACCTCTGATAAGTTTTATTTTCAATAAGATGAAAACTTATCAGAGTCATCATTATCCATGGACCATGGTACTTTAAAGAATCCACGGTTTCCATGTCCTAACTTGTTTACAGCATCAATATGAAGTGTTATTATACAGTACAAAAAGGCATAGAAGAGACCAGTAGCTATAATGAGCCATAATATAAATTAGTAGTAGGTTCAGAAGCTCGCAGAGATTTCCTCAGCGGCTACACCTGTTCAATGTTCCCACACGTTTGTTACACAATAAATGCGTTTTTTATTCATTCGCAATATTTTTTAGAACCTCCGCACAGGATGTTTCTTATAGACGTGTTCTTAACGAGTTTTAAATTAATATCTGTACGTTTTATATGACCTTTGGAAACATTTATGGCCGATGTTACTTACCATTATATAGATTTTCGCAGAATAAGAGGTTTTTAAAATGTTAATTTTTCAGTATGGTTTTAATCAACGTAACTAGTTTTATGATAATTTCATAAGACTAATTATATCAATTAAAAATCTAAACAACATAAAATTTGTTTATAGAGCAATTTAAAACAAATGTCAACAGCTTGAATATGCTTATAATGTTTTTATCTGATATTGATAATTTCCACTATATTAATAGACCATGGATTTAACATACAAAACAAGTTAAAAAATTTTCATCTTTGTGTAAAAATGTTAGGGTATCAGTATATATGTAATCAACTACCGGTGTCTTTAAATTTTAAATTAACACACAATAAAAATTTAAAATGTAGGTAACCAACCATAGGAGCCGTAACATAAAAGTTGTCTTACTATATTACTTAATTCTTCAAATTCTTGTTGCCACAGCTCAAAAAAAAAAACATATGCCACTTTCGCGAGGCATTATCTGAGACTCGCATATATATGTGCATAATTTTCGTAAATTCATTACAGAGATTTAGAGCAAGTAGCGGTGACAGCATTACACCTGTCTGCGGTTCCCACGGACGTAGTTGCGGCATAAGTCGTCATTACTCAGGGTTGCCAGCATCTAAATTGAATTTTTGCTTAATACTAGATATGTATTTATAATACGTATAATCTACATGGTTTAGGCTTGATCATTGGTTTTGGCATTTGAGCGTAACGTAGGTAAACCTTTGCTCAAAGAAGGAGAGGGCTTTGCGGTTTTCTTGCACCGAAAATCCCAGGCTCTATATTCACTGTCCTTTTGGACATGTACACAAAAGGATAGCTATTATTTTTTGGGTACTTACAGTGAATATAGAGCCTGGGATTAACCTTGTGTGGAAAGTTTGTAAGTAATTAAAACCTAGATCAGCCGGCAGGACAAGATAAAACTCTCTCTGTTAATGTTCGTTTCAAAGTAGTTCCTACTTAAAGTCCGTGAAAAAATTAATGAAAAGATGGGTAATGCAACTGCCCTTCTTCTTACTTCATTAGAAGGCTCTCGGCAACGGGTAAGATTCTATGTCAAGAAATAAAATAAATAAAGAGTGATATTCTATCAGTTACAGTAGACTAAGTACAATTATGCGTCTTAAATGTATTAACTAAAATGTGTATATTCAACATAATATTTTCTGTGTTTTTCATTTTTCAGAAATCAAACTTATTTGTAGCATCCCTGCAAAGGACACGGAGTAACCTCGAATATTTAATCACACTCCTGTCCAATCTCCTCGTTTACTTGTTTTTCGAGTCCAGTTTTTGCTACCATATCGATAAAAAGTTAATTATAATACTTCTCGATTACATTTTGATATCGTATGTAAGTGTGCACTTTTCAGCTAAAGCTCCGCTGACTTTTTTAGATCTAATTTTCAATTAATGTTTCATGTCGGTTTATGAACAAAATATGTATTGGAAGTTGAATGCAATTAGTGATTTTACAAAAAGTTGCAAGCAGTGTCGTTAACATTTTTTGCATTTTCAGACGATTATTTAATTAAAAAGTTTTGAATATTTTTTGCGCGTTGGATAAGCACAGATTTACAGGCAACCAAAAATCAGAAGATAAATATTTGATAGACAATTAATTGAAAATGTGTGTTATGCGATAACAAAGTTTGATAAAGACAACTTTAAAATCTGTATAGATAGGAGGAACGCAAAAACGGAATGAGTTCACTCCCAATTATTAAGCATGTTCTGTGATACATTCCGATATTACCGCGAAATTGGTTCGCATATATACATATTTATTTCAATTAACTGAGAACCGTTAACATGTACCGTAAAGTGACTGGTTTCTGCACTGACATTCAGGTTTGCAGAATGATCCAAGGGTGCGTCGAAGATAAATTGTAAAAAGTATTTTAATTTCCTCCTATTACCTCCCATGTGGTCGTTATACGTGTGACGTGCTTATTATCAGCAAAACATCGATTTGGAAAGTTGTGATTTTGTAATATTACAATTTTTTATGTAAATGTATCCAATTATTTTTGGTAATTACTACGCTTTGGCATAAAAGGCCACACTGAGAGTGATTATTAAAACGTTCTGAAAACATTGTTGCTTGCAAATTGAAATGAATTTGTCGAAGAGAATTATTCTTTGTTATGATTTTTTGATGCTGTAAATGAACTGGTTAATGACCCTTAATCACAATAATAACTTGTTATTGCGTATGTGGCAAAAGTCCAAAGGTATCATTAAGGCTTTACACAATGAGCATTAATGTTACCAAAATGAACATAATATGTTTCATGGACACCTTAAATTATTAGGGACTCTTTCTAACATACATATAATGTATATTATTCATTGTTTGTTTGCGGTATCTCCTCTTTTAAAAGGTGCAGCCAGATTCAGATCAGCAATCCATCCGTGACAATACAAGTCGATACATGTCCGCGTTTCCTTTCGTCTTGCATCGGACCTTGAGTACCAACTTGTCTGAACTTGAAACCGCAATTGGATAACCACTTAACTTTATCCTTTTGTCAGGCTGCTGCAGGTGTGCTGACGTCGGCGGCCCTGAGGCTGAAGCGTTCACGGATACGGCGCGCGATGGACGAGCGAAAGCGATTAGCGAATTGCATATATTTTTTACTAGCTTTATCTAATAAATGATACTAAACCTACTTCTTAAATCAATTTATCTATTAAAATAACCGCATCAAAATCCGTTGCGTATTTTTAAAGATTTAATCATACACAGGGACAGAGAAAGTGACTTTGTTTTATACTAAGTAGTTACTAGTGATGATAATAGTAGACCAGTAACTAGTTTTTTAGGAGTATAAATTCCATCAGAAATTAACTCAAATATAGGTTACACTGTTGATTGAAACTTTTCAAGATTACTGCTTACTCTAACAATAATATAAGAAACATATTATCCTCCTATCCTGAAATTTGTGTCCTTTAAAAATGTATTGTTTATCTACATTATCAAAAAAAGGCATTTCTGGCAGCCCAATATAACAGCTACATAACTAAGGTAAATGTAAATAAGATACTTTACATTTAAAGTAGGTATGGTATACCTTATTCCTTCCCCTCTCTAACATCAATCTCTATGACTGTGCCAAAAATCGCTGTCGCTCCCGCTTGCATTTACTGAAGAACATAGCCTGAGAACATATACCGCGAACACTCTCACGCCTCCGACGACAATCGCAAACCTGTTTCTGCATTAAAACCGTGTAAGTGCCGTAAATGTTGGATGCCTTATGATGCTTGGAATACGCCTAGACCACAACAGACCAACATGGTTATTGATATGGCAGATCGATATGAATGGGACAGAAAACTGAAAAGAGCATGGAGTTCTGAACGAGATGGATTCGTTGCCTTTATCCTTAGATCATTAATGATCTAAGCCTTTATCCCAAATTCTCTTGACGGTAAAATTGCGGGACAAGTGAGGTGAATACATCCATACTAATATTATAAATGCGAAAGTAACTCTGTCTGTCTGTCTGTTACTCAATCACGCCTAAACTACTGAACCAATTTGCATGAAATTTGGTATGGAGATATTTTGATACCCGAGAAAGGACATAGGCTACCTTTTATTGCGAAATATGTACCACGGGCGAAGCCGGGGCGGACCTCTAGTAATAAATAAAAATGATTTTTTGCATCAAATTGTAACAAATTTACTAACTACCTGTTACAATTTGTACTTTGTATTCTTCTTACCTTGTTTATTTTACAAACACAATGCAATTAAAGAAGTATGCATAATCTTTCGAATTTAAAGAAGTATGCATAATCTTTCAAGTTTTGAAATTAACCAATTCCACATTCACGTAGATACTTCATCAAACCACACATGAATAAATAAAATTAATGCGAGTTCAATTATTCATTTTCCAAATAAAAACGCAGGTGTATGATAATTTAATGTATTTCACACGCTTTTAAATCAGTATTGAATCAAAGTTACTTTATTGGGAATTAGCATGAAATACGTCATTGTTGTTTGGTCGCCGTGTGAATGGTTTACAGGAAGTGGGAGCGTTGATGCGTGTAATCTATTCCAATTTTAACGCTGAGGTGCGCACTATATTTCCCGGACATCATTTGTGTGACCTTATCAAAATGTGTATTAGCAATTAGCATAACAATGAATCGTGGTTTGCTTGTTACACTGACTTTATAAAATATCAAACTATTACATAGGTACTATAATAATCGAACAGAAAATTAACAAGGAAGTGGCACGAAGAAAGCTGGTCTTCTGGACATATTAAATGCAATGATGATAATATTATTTGAAATAAAATAATTTATAAATATCACAACATACCCAAATAGTCAGTGTTATCATTACACAAAATGTAATTATAATTTATATAGTCCGGGAATCGGGATACATCGCCCATTTTTGCAAGTGATTACTATCAAGCTAATTTTTCGTGAGTAGCTTTATTCTGATGAGATGCCCAATAATTTCATGTACGAAACTCTCGATTGTGGTAGCTTACAGAGGTAACAAGAATAAAAATTTTTGATTTGACGGTTCTCAAATATTTATTACGCAATTTGTAGGACAATATGTCTGTTGAATTATATAAGTATTAAATAAGTGAAAATAAAAAAATCAGCTGGTTAGTAATCATTTATGATGACTTCGTCATCGATACACATTGGAAAGGGGGACTCTTTGATCAAACCATAGATTTTGTAGGACAAATATTTTTTCGAATAATTTAGATAATTATCTTGAGATTGAACAAAAAAAAAAAACATTCAGTTAGTAATTAATATTTGAGAACCATCAAATCAAAATATTTTATCCTTGTTTCCTGTGGTAGCTACCACAATCGAGAGTTTTGTACATGAAATTATTGGGCATCTCATCAAAATAAAGCTACTCACGAAAAATTAGCTTGATAGTAATCACTTGCAAAAATGGGCGATGTATCCCTGACTAATAATACAGTGTAAGTAAACTAATCAAGTAGGTATTAAGTAGGCACTGACGTTCATAAATAACGTCAAGTGATCCATTTGTCAAGATTCATTTATTCCAGGCAATGAAAAATTGCTTTCCACCGCAGTATATCCAGTACTGTATTCATGAGCTCAGCGCAAAACGCCAGCAAAACTCGTCCCGATATCCATCTGGCTGACTATTATCTATGACCGTTTCAATAACAGCATTACAGGGGATCAGGTGACATGGTGGCGGCGTATCGGCTTTAAAGAGGCCGCGTTTATCGGAAGGTAAGTCGATACAGCGTCAGACGGGCACCGGGTGATCACGTCGGTCCGTGTGCCGCGCTCTGCTGGACAGATGGACGGACCGCCGGACCTTCGGCCGTCCACATGACAGCGCCTGATGCGAATGTTGGCGCCCATCTCGGATTTACGAAACTGTTCGTGCGGAAGCGACGTTTTCAAATTTTAAATCTTTATTTTGCACTGCTTGAACAGTTGGGCTTGACCCACACGACGATATAGTTTTGGCAACTGTTGTCTGCTTGCGAATTGTAACGAATTTCAGTAAAGTTCTTAAAATTTGACTGTCGTACTTCTAAAAGGTCTTCGAAAAGTACAGAAAAAATAATAAGAATAAATCAGACTCTTTAGTCTGTATTAGTATTTGTATCTACAATAATTTATAATTCCGAAAAAACGCCAGAAACTTATTTAATCTCTGGCAATTTATTTATAACTTCTAACACGAAAGTGGAAACGAAGTAAGTTAATCTTACAGCCTAGGAGACAAAAACTAAGCTATTTCACGTTATCTGATGCTATTATGTTTTGAAAGGAATTATACCTACTCTATATAATGCAATCAACCATAAAATTTTAATAAGTAGATATAAAATTATGCACTATAATTATTATGAGTAGATGTAATTAATCTTCTACAACTACATTATTAGGTACAAACAGAGGTTTCGTAAGAATTGAATAAATTACTTGAATTCAGTCAATAAAATTTAAAATATAGCATTAATTTAAAGCGATTTAATTATCGTTTAAACCTTTACGTAAGACCAGTGGAATCAATCAAACGCGAGCACATCATCATGGGATTAGAATTTAGATGAATATATTATTATTTATTACCACTAACATTTCACAGGCGAAGAATAAATTACAATTAGCCAGCGAGTAGTCGCTACAAATTGTTTCCTTATTAACTTCAGCCCTTCTTCCTGTCGTAAACCAGTCACTAATTATTACAAAGACATAAAAACTATAAAAACGCATAGTTAAAAAAACTTCAATTTGAATAGAATTAGGTCAACATGACTATCGATCCAAAGCGCTATTTAAATAGTAAATACGTATTAATATTATATAAGTCATCAATAGGTTTGTAAATGATATATAAATAAAACACATAAATTAAATATCTATCTGCTGGCACCACGTAGAGCTGTCAATCTGTTGAACATTAAATGCTAATTAACTTTTGGCACCTATTCTATATTATAGCATTCATTGATTGAATTGTAGTGGGAAATGACTATCTTATACTTATACGTTCAATGTAGATATTATGTAGTAAGTAATTATTTTTAGGTCCAAATACATATCTTGTACATGTATAAAAAGTGTGCATTTTTATTTCGCCCAGAGACAAGATATCAAGGCTACGACGTCGATACAGAATTAAACGTGTCTCGATCATAATCGGAACCTTAATTGTAACTTACCACTGCGCCAATATTTAATGCTAATTATACTGTATTGGTAAAATGGAGAAAAACGAACACAAGACAAACAAGATACAGTTACCTGTAAAGACGAGACGTGACCGACTAGACAGCGGCACGCGGTGCCAATTACATTGACGTATGGCCTTAAAACCCGCACAAAAACGAAGAAAAGAACATTACCGTACAAGTATGGTACAGTAAATTATCGGTTTGCGGTAACTTGACCACAGGGTAGCCTAAAATGGCAATGATGATCAATTTTAAGTTCGACAGATTTGTGCTCGCCGGCACTATCTGCCGTGCAGCGCATTTCTTTTATAAAATAATTGTTCTCCAAACTTTATAGCATATAGTTATGTTGGAATAAATGCTTTCTGATTTTAATTTGAACCAATTAAAATTAAACAACAACAATGTATTTAATGTTTTAACAAACATCTTTATAATCATTAATGAACAATTAATGTGATAATTTACACCCCGGAAACAAACGCTGCGTTTTTAATTGCACCATAAAAGGTTTACAAAGTTGCCAGTAATTAAAACATCGAAAATGCTTAGTGCCACATTTTTAATGTCAATAATCTGCCGTTTATTGCTTAATATTCTGTTTATGGGTCATTAAAAGCGATATCAATTTCACAAAAACACTTACTTTAATGGTTTCGTAACAATGCAATGATCATTAAATCAGCATTTATTTCATTTTCTTTCCATTGCATCGTTCAGAAATTAACGCAAAGAATAGGTCTTAAAATAAGTTTAAATATTTAGCATTATTTCCGGAAAGGCACGAAGTCTGGAAATCTTCAAGGCAAATCGGTGACAGCCGCAAATGGTAGGGCACAGCCGTTTCATGCATCGTTCCAACTTCCATGCCCTAAAAGGGATCTTGTTATTGCTACTGATATAGTAATGTCCGGTAAACAGTTGTAAGACTTGGTTTATGGCTGAAATGCTGAGTTAATTTAGAATTGATAAAGACCGCTTATGAGATTGATTTAAAACGCAGAATAATGTCAAACTGCAGTGTATTATGCAGGGATTTCTTTATGTATGAGTGAGAAATCAAGAGATAAATATAGAGTAGGTACATAATAGAAGTGCCAATTCTTTTTGTTGAAGTTTTTCAATATGTACTTTTATTTAGTAGGAGTATATTGTTTTAGTTGCAGTTGCAGTTCTTGTCTAATAACAAACCAATGACGAACAATTTTATCTGGTTAATGAAATAGGTAATGTTCATGTAGATAATATTTATAGTTACACTAGCGGTCCGCCCCGGCTTCGCCCGTGGTACATATTTACGTTTTCTCTACATAAGAACCATCCTCGTACTTCAAGGAATATAATAAACTCAAACTCAAACTCAAACATTTATTTATTCAATTAGACTTCTTATAGAAGCACTTTTGAAACGTCATTACATATTTTAAAATTTACCACCGATTCGGAAAGCAGTATCTACGGAGAAGAACCGGCAAGAAACTCCATAGTTGCTCTTTTAAATCATGTCAGTTTTACAATTTTACAAAATACATATGTAACATCATAATATATTATAATAACATGCCAAAGAACTGTCCTGTGGTTTTTTCGCGACAACCCTCCATGGGTTTATATCGTCCATATATTCCTGAATACTGTAGTACGAGTAAAAAAGAATTATCGAAATCGGTTCAGCCGTTCTCGAGTTATGCGCTTACCAACACATTTTGCGATTCATTTTTATATAGTTACATATCTTTTTTCAAATAGGTATAAGGTTGTCTAAGAAATCGCACTACGTCGTGTAGCCTCCATAGCTCAGGGGTTAGAGCACTGGTCTTGTAAACCAGGGGTCGAGAGTTCAAATCTCTCTGGAGGCATTAAGTCCTTTAGTTTTTGTAATTTAATATGTATTTTATACCAAAAAGCTTACAAGTAATTCCAATCGACTATATAAATTGTAAAATATATCATTTTACTTAATAATATTATTATTCCGCCTTTTTTGCTTAATATAAGTATATATATGAATATCTTCATTTGTTTTGTTTGACTGTTTTAACGAAAATGTAGAGCAATAATCATTTCTAACAAATATAAAGCCAATCAATTAATCTAACGTGAAATTTAATTACCGTCTATATCATCCATGTATAAAATACATCAAAAGAAAGGAGATCATAGCCGAGTAAGCCCCATTTGGTTAGACAACACCGTCTTTCAACATCAACTGTGCTCTGAGCAACGCTATGAAGTGATATTTCGCTCGGGTTTTCCCCCCCTACGATACCACCTCGGCCTTCACTGTCATAGTGCGACGCTTTCCGCCCTGTCTCCGGGGACTTTCCACGGGATAAAGGAACCATAAAGGCTCTGCATGTAATCCCGATAGCTGAACTGGTTTGAACTCCCATCAGTTAACAGCTTACAAGGTATATATTCTTACGTTGTAAAAAATATCAACATCGCGATTCAGATTTTAGATAAGTTTTTTGATTATTTTGTATATTCTGGAACACTATTACATAATTATATTAAATGTATAAAACTTTTATATAATAACATTTTAGAATATAATCATTCTTAATAAATCAGTATACCGCTTATTAATAAATCGATATGTAATTACACACACATGAATAGTGTGTTTAGCGCCATCTATATTTTTTTTATGAAATCTTCTTATATATAAAAATGAATCGCAAAATGTGTTGGTAAGCGCATAACTCGAGAACGGCTGAACCGATTTCGATAATTCTTTTTTTATTATATTCCTTGAAGTACGAGGATGGTTTTTATGTAGAGAAAACGTAAATATGTACCACGGGCGAAGCCGGGGCGGACCGCTAGTTATAAATACAATTTAATCGATTTCAATGTGCTTGTGATTTTTTTGGTATGTGTTTGGAAATAATTTGTTTTAAAACATAATATTTATGAAAGATCGAATTGATTAGGTTTGTGTACATAAAATTTAGTCGTTAATTGAAATATAATTATAGATTTACGGCTACAAATCACACCTCACACGAAATTTTTAATCGTATAATTTATTTCCACACATAAAACATCTTTTTCCACTGTATATCTATCTGGTTTACGTGGTGCATAAAAAGTGATCATGACGGTCGTAATTCCGTATGTAGGTTGGTTTAGGTATCTTTGTACCCATCAATTGACCGTAAAACCCAACTTTGCTGTTAAAGGTTCAGAGTTTTGAATTGTTTGTTTGTTATGTCCGTGATTCGTAATGAGAATATACTGATGACACAGAACATTAATCCTTATCGTAAAGCAATAAGGTTAAGTTTTAAGTGGGTGTAGTGAGATGCGCAGACGCAGGTGTGCGGCCGCCTGGTCGTCGCCGTGGCTACTACTCTCGGATATGGTATTTCATTTATTAATTTGCTTAAGCTGACCAAGATGCCAATACACATAATTTTGATAAATACAAAGAAAATGATAATGATCAATATCAGAGAATTTATTACAGCATTTTGCCAATTTTATCTTGAATCATAAAATGAATCATAAAATCAAAATTAAATAATTAAATTCCCACAAATTAAATCGTATAATATGTCAATTTAATTTAATCACAAATGTGTGATTGTTGTTTTAAATGTCGTATAAAACAATACGATAAATTTACGTTTCTTAAATTTTGCTATGAACTTTTCATCAGGCAATTACTTATTGAGAATATGAATTTCACGTTTAATTTATGAATAAGAATAAACAAATAATTACATATATCATTTGATCTGAGAGTAACTATTTGTTTAGTTTCTAATCAAATATTAATTTCAGTTTATTTTTGTTTGAGTCTTATTCTTTGGTTAGTTGAAGTTGTATACGTAGTAGGTATATTATTAATTATTATTAGTCTGTGGTTGAAGATAACAATTTCTAAGATAAAAGTAAAATTTTTCGAAGAATCTTTCTAATAAAGGAATAAAAAAAATATTCCCACTTATTGAAATTAATTTTAATTCTATCCTGCTATTTGAAAGAGGTTGAAAATCAAAGGCAATATTAGATAATATATTTTATGTAAGAATTATTGAACTTTTACACCATATCATTAGCTACTATTAACTAAGTATTCTGTGACCATATGGTATAACGATCACATAAAAATGTACATAATATTATTAAGAGACTATTAGCTTATCTAAAATCCAGTCAAAATATCAGTTCCTCCAAATACAGAGTCAGACGGCATTCCTCAAGCAGTTTGCAATCACGGAACACATGCCTTGTGTCTTTAATACCAAATTCCACTGTTTTTGCACAAAACTAGTCAACATGGGAAAACCCAAATTTGGTAGCGCTCAGATTTATCTCACTAATAAAAATTAGGCATTAAAATATTGTTAATTGTGAAATAAAGTTTATTAATAAATGCGCGTAATATCTAGAACTACTACAAAGTTATTTTGTTTAAAGGCGAAGAAATGTTGAGCATTTAGTGATTTAGAGATATTTTCTTTATGATAAGGACAAAATAACGTAAGCCATAGGTAGCCTACCAGAACTCATGAATGATTAAAAATATAAACATAGATTCACATTGCTACCAAATCACGATGGTATTTTTAGTTCAGGTCATCAATTTATCACTAAAATGTACAAAACACTACCACAGATTACAAATATGTATTACTAAAAATAAATAGTTACTACGTATTACTACTAGGACTAATCTTAATATATACCTATATAAATCTCGTGTCACAATGTTTGTCCTCAATGGACTCCTAAACCACTTAACCGATTATAATAAAATTCGCACACCATGTGCAGTTCGATCCAACTTGAGAGATAGGATAGTTTAAACATGTAGGTACCACGGGCGAAGCCGAGGCGGACCGCTAGTTTAAATAGAAATCTTTCTTCCAACTCGCGGCTATTACCACAAAAAGTAATTATCTGTCAGTAATGGCTGTGGTAATCGTATTACATTATCTGTGGTACTCATCCCATGGTGTGATTGTAATTAAGAAGATGGTATTTATCTTCACCTTTTGACACCAGTGTTTCGGCTAATGATCATGGAAATAAAACTGGTTCTCTTAGAGACATGTTCATATACCTATTATAATATAATCTAAGTACATCGGGTCAATTTACTAACTTGGTGTCTTTTGGAACTTTCCTTATTCGGTTCTACCATCAACCGCTATTAATTATTTGGACAGTGATTAGAAATTATTATGGACAACGGTTATTAGAAGTTGTTCAATGTTAATATAATAAATAAACACTAGCCTTTTATTTTATTTATTCAAATTATTTTGACACTGGATTCAAAAATGCTCATTGCTTTGTAGCGAACAATTTTTCATCAGGCTTTGCGTAAAGGTATAAAATTAAGGCCTAATTTCCGTAAATTGGTAGCTACATTAGTAGCTATGCAGAACGAAATTATCTCTCATAAAACAGTCACTTAACAGAGCAAAACAACTAAATTCACGGTTGTTAGATATTTCAAAAATGTCCATTAGGAATTTGGGACTAAATTACCGACTAATTTGAAGGAAGCTCGAAGTCAGGTAGCTAATTTTATCCAAGTTACTTTCGGCACAAAATAACCGGCTACCGTAACAAAATTTCTTTTATTTTTCCTAAAAAATGCGAATTCAAATGAATATTTTTTTTATCAAGGATTATTGCTGCCTGCAATTCGTTAAACATTGTATGCATTTTAATATAAATACCTTGATATTTTTTCATTTCCTTACTTTTTACATTTCCACGAGTAAGTAGTTTAGTTTTTTTCACCTTATGCTTACCTTAATTTCACCTTAACGCTTACGGTAACTATTATATTATACTTATATGTATAGATAGGTCCTAACTACATCTATAATCTATATTATCAATTATGTAACCTTTCTTATCGATTATATAACAATTGTTATTCCTTACTGATACTGATACAAATGAATATGGAATACATGATTTAATATTTTCACGGTACATCATTATTAAACCTTATTGATTCCCACAGCAGGGACACGGGCCTCTGAGGCTTCAGGCACATAATCCACCACGCTGGCCAGGTGTGGGTTCACGTATGTCGTCGAAGATAAGTTCTGGACATGAAGGTTTTATCACATTGTACTTCTTTTCCGTTTCGATCAAAGGTGATGTGGCTAAGGTGCAGTTGAAAAAGACACTAAAACCGCCTTTTTTTATTGAAGTCTGAGATTCTTTGGTCACCACTGCTTTTTTTGGTTACAATAATAAAATTGTTAGGTAGGTATTTATTGCATATGGATGCGCGGCTTAATGAGATTAATTTAAGTATAATTTTTCACGGATTGCCCAAATTCGATTTCAAATAAAATGTTCTTATAACTCTAGTCCAAATATGTGTATAACAGTATAAGCAGTTATTTATTAGTGAATGTTCATTTACATTTTACACATAGAAAAAAAAATTCAATGCTTCACAGACTACACACTTCAATGTGTATTTTTTATACCATGTAAGTACTGTTTTCTAATTATAAATGTAATTTAATACCATATCAGTTTGTATGTGCCATTAAATAAACGTTTTTTTTCCTTTCTTTCTTTCAATGATTGTTATTGTTTTGTTATCGGTATCATTAACTTACTTCCTTTTTAATGTTTTAAATAATATGGTTGTACATCATTGAGATATACATATGGAGACGACACCGCCTACATCACTTATGTTCCGCTCAACATACGCCATATGGCGTAACTGCACGCTCATTTTTTATTTGTTTTAAAGTGAAACGCATCAAATATGCCTTCGTGTGTGTTACGATATTGCACAAATAATACAAATAATACGGAAAAGTGCAGAGGAATAACTTTCATCGGTAAGTACCTACATAACTAGATAATAATTTTTAAAACTTAGTTAGAGCAAAAAAATGGCGCACAGATTTTGTTCGTGGTATCTCCTCCATACGTAGTAATATTATCTCAATGTTGTACATATTAAAATTCAAAAACACAATAGTTACTTTAATATATATTTTTCAGTCCCTTGGCTGTCAGTGTTGGTTTTTTATATTTATTTAATTATTTAATTCTAGTAAATAATTAAATCTATATAGTATCGATGCACGTTGGCTTTTACCTCTGTACAATTTATATGAAATGGATACAGAAGACAATACTTGAGCAGACGATATGAGGTATGGAAGTCGATTTAGTATTTAAAGACATAATATGAATATGTAGGTACTAAAAGATCACACGACTGATCACAGGCGAAATAATACCTAATTACCTATTATTATTAATTGGGTAATTTATGTAAATAAGGTTCCTATTTAACATGATCATTAGTAAAATTGATGAATAAAATTAGACAGTTAACAAGCTTGCCAATTACCTTTCTAATTACATTTCATGGGGTGTTTTTAACTAATGAAGGTTACAAATTCAATTCAATTTCTTCGACAAATTGGGAAATGAGATAGTTCATACCTTTAAATGTAATATAATACAAATTATTATACAATGCTAAAAAAAATTGGTTGTTTCTTACATGATTATCATGATTTTTATCGTTTTTTGTAAAGAAGAAAAATACTTACTATCTAGTTTAGTAGCCTTGTTAGTACCTATTATATTATTTATGCTACTATTCGTTTTAAATGTCGGTGTTAAATTTATTTTAATCTAAAACAATTTTTTTATTTTAATTATATCTGTCAGTCTGGTGTTAGTTGTAATCAACATAAAATAATTACCTATTTTAAATTGTGTTGTAATTGTAATTGTATTGTTATTGTAATTTCATTCTATTGGTATATCAGGACATACCAATAGTTAGAATGAATGTAGTTTTTTATGAATTTCTACCGCGGCTTCGCCGCATAAATCATCGCATCGTAATCGCATAAAAACCCGCATAAATCCTGTTCTCATGGGGTATACGAGAAAAAACCTATCCTATGGCCTATCTCAGGTCTCAAGCTATCTCTGTACCAAATTTCATCAAAATCGGTTCAGTGGTTGTGGCGTGAAATAGAGACAGACAGTCAGTTACTTTAGCATTTATAATATTACGTTATACTATACGTAGCATATTATTATTAGTCTGTGCTTTAGTCGAGTAACTTTTAACTTTTAAAGTTTTACAAAATGTAAAATTTTGCGGAAAGTTGAAAAACGGGAAGTATTTATTGCTCTTCTTATTATTATTTACTATATATCCTATGTTTATGTGCCGAAATAATGAAAATTACCAACAATTATACCACAAATAATAGCTCCAAATATGTATGTACCATATACGTATTACGTAGTATATTATTATTAGTCTGTGGTACACTACCTATGTTATTCATTAAAAAAAATAAGATAACTTTATAATTCAGTAAATTAATTAATAGCTAACTGACTTGGTACCTAGATACTAATAGCACAGCTAATAGGTCGATCAAACTTATGATAGGTCCGACTTCGTATTGAGCAGGAGAGACCTAATAGGCAGTGAGTGTTTAAATGGCAATCAAAATATTTATGGAAATTCCTGTTCCTCCCGGGTTGATCCTAAGCAATCGCTAAGGTAGTTTAGGTAAGATTAGTACTTTTGTAAAGGAGAACTTTATAAAGAAGAATGTTGGTGCACAGAGCAGGAATGTCAGACACCGCACAGCCACAGGTGTAGTGCAATCAGTGATAGGAATGCGCGGCAGGTGACAGGACGAGCGTACACGGGTACAACGTACTACAACGCTCAAATCACGTCTATTACCATTTACCACAGGAGGTCTTTAACTATCTTTATATATGTATATCCATAGAGTATAGAACTATAGAGCTATGGACTTACATTTTATTGTTATATTACGAGGAAAAGCAGTACGAAATTTTGCGTCAAATTAGAAATTTACAATAGAACTTATAAAAATATTCTAGTTTTAGACGATAATGAATATTCTAAACTTCTTTTTTCATTTTTTACTTGTTTCTAATAAACATTGAAGTTTAAATGTAATAAAAGTAGTAATGAGTAATGACGATAATAGGTTAATTACCTTTTTTTAAGAGTAGCTGATTGATCGATGGAAAAAACATAACGTAATAATTAAGCGGTATGACGAACAAAAATACTCGTTACCTAAACATTAGTAACAACATCATTAAAAAAAATTAAGATAAATTTAAGTCGTGTCTATCTGTACGTGTTATTACTCTATGGTAGTGCGTGATTGCAGACAAGACTGTATATGGTAAAGAACAGGATTAAAAGTTTCCGACAAGTGGCACCTGCTTTGCTAGTGCTAGAAAAGTGTTAGATTACAGCAATATATTATTACCCCTTAATTAGGGTCCCGCTCATCGTAAGAAAAACCAGAATAATGTTACTTTAATCAACCAATCAACCTACTTTACAGTTTATTTTTTCTTAGTTATTACAGGATTATATTAAATTTAGTTTCACTTATTATAAACATTACTACAAACATATTAGGTTGGTACCTACTTTTTGTTTTATCGACTCGCAAAATACGAAATTTCTTTCGAGACACCCCGTATTTGCGTTTTAAACAACCAACCTTTTCAAACTAGTAAATATCATGCTTGTATAGAACCGAGGCAGCCAGCAGAATTATATTCTAAACCTTACTAGGATAAAATTTATTACAAGACCCGAGAAAGAAAATTTTAAGCCTAGAAATGTCACTTTTTTTTTGTGTGGTGTCTCTCAATGTTAGCCAGAAGGGCTTCTACATTTTAACGCAGACGCGGGCACGGTGAACTGAAGGTTCACCCTGGTAGCGACATGCACAAGGGCGTCCCCCCTTGACGGGGACCACGAACCTCGGCTTGAGCTGTCGCTTGAGTGGAGGAGGCCAGAAGGGCCCTGATCGGACAGGAGAAATGTCACGTGAACGGAAACTATTTGGGTAAAATCTCGGGACTGTCTATGTTTTCCTTAGCCTACGCTACGCCGTACGCGTGCGAAGCCGCGGGCAGAAAGCTAAGATTGAATATTAAAAACAACTTTAATAAAAAGATGTCTGGTTTTATTTTTAAATGACTAGTAAGATAGATGAAGCCTTTTTAATTAGTTTGGTAATGTATTTTTGGAACTAATAAATGAAAAATTTGGAAAATCCAAAAGTGCACGCCTCATAATTTTTTTTTAATAAATATTTATTAATTATTATTTTTGTTTATTTAATAACAATTAAACCACATCGAATCAGACCCTGAAAAATGAAAGGGTTCTATTCCTGAGCATACTCAAGCGTAAGAGAAAAAAAAAGACTCGATTAGTAAAGTATTTCGGTCGCTATCGTGTTAACAAGAAAAAGGATCCGCACATACAGACACACGGACGTCCAAGACAGAACTTTTTTAAACTGTTTTTTAACTAGATTAAATAACAAAAATGACATCAAAAATATCATGAACGTTAAAAATAGTGTTTTTTCTTAATATGTGTGTGTATGTATTATCTTACAAGTGCAATGTATGATACATAAAGACATTTTAAGTTTGAAAAATCAGATGTTTTGCGCGAAGTGACAGTAGTACCCACCTCAACGCTTCGCTTATGAGGCGTGCAATATATTTTCAAATTTGTAAGTATGCATTTTATTTGAATATTTTCAAATTTGTATGCATTTTATTAAATATATATCTCGTTTAAAAACAATTATTTGTTACCGATATAATAAATGTTACCGATAATGATAATAGATATATATACTTACCTAATTTACGTTTATAAAAAATATAAATTATAATCTAATCTAATAATGTGTCATAATTGAAAATTGTGTGTTTTTAAGTCAAAACCAACTGTACCAGACTTTTTCCTAATATTGCTAAGATTCTTTTTAAATTGTAAAAGATATTAGAATTTTTCACACATGTAAGTATAAAAGATTTTTCCAAAGAGCACAATAGATTGAAAAACAACCGTGTCTTGATTTCCGTCGGTTGATGTCAATAGATAAATGTGAATTGTATGTGGGTGTCTTGCATCTGCTAGCCTTATTTCAGGGTTGGAAATCATGAGTTTTCCTTCAATTTATACTAATATTATAAAGCTGAAGAGTTTGTTTGTTTGTTTGTTTGAACGCGCTAATCTCGGGAAGTAGGTACTGGTCCGATTTGAAAAATTCTTTCGGTGTTAGAAAGCCCATTTATCAAGGAAGGTTATAGGCTATAATATATATATGATCACGCTACGACCAACAGGAGTGGAGCCACGGGGGTGAAACCGCGCGGAGCAGCTAGTATTAAAATATTAATAATTAAAAATTCACTAGGATCATAAAATATCGATGTGTGAACTGATGTTTGAGGTCTGTGTCTAATACAGTGTGACTAATACAGATCGCAAAACTCACATATTATTAAGAAATCATTAATCAACATTCATCAATTATTTCTCTTACATAAAGAAGAAAACTGTATAGCGTAAATGTAAAGTATAGTATAGGTACTTGATAGCTCATTATAAATTCAAAGTTAATGTGATCCCACGACATCTTTAATGAACAAATAAATACATAACTAGTACGATGATAAATAAAAACGTATATTTTCTACTATCTTTGTTATGTTTATTAAGGTTACAAACGCGTGTAAGCATATCTTATCATTGTCCTAAAGGTAGAAAGGTAAAAGTGACAGCCCTATAGAATGTACGTACTTCGTAGTAATAATTACGGAATAGAGTCTCTAACACGATTCTAATAGGAAACGCGTCGGAATGGCCGCCCGCCATCTGCCGTGTTCCTCCAATCACAGCTATGCACCTTTCGATGCAATTGACTATCTAGAAATTGCGTTTATTTTCTACCTATCCATCAAAGGAAATGTTCTTATAACTTAGCCAGAGATTTTGAAACACTCCTTGAAAATACAGTAGCGACGATGTGCAAACAAAGAGTTTGGTGTAAATAAATCAATATTATTACGTATGGATTCTGGTTTCCTGAAAATATTTGCACATGATTGCATGCACAATGCGTGGGTTCTTTTCTTAGTTGAATCCATTTCCACCAGTGCTACGCTAGATGCAACAATGAATGTGATTGGACGATATCCGCATCCACAGCAACGTAGCACATCTCTGGTGGAAAAGCACCCTTAACGTTTTATTTTTCTTGATTCTTATATCAAACTCAAATGTTCTTAGATTATTAGGTCTCTAAAACATTTGTGTTTAAATTTTATTACAATTTACAATTGAATTAAGACGATAAGGCGCTATTTCAATGCTATTCTTGTATGGATTGCATAATAATTCATCTACACGCATTGCGATAAAACATACATTCTCGAAAGCTGCATTTTAATGAAAACAAGATTTCGCGTAACGGAAAAATGTCACGCGTAACGAAAAAATGTTACACTAATTTTTTTTCCAACCCCGATAAAGAAGTTTCACTTCAAAATGATCCCTAAAATATGCTTTCAATGTAAGGAAATGCAATAAACGCTTTCTACCTTGAATTTTAATTGTTTACACGTGTCGTAAAACCGTTAAAGCCTGTTAATTGTACTTTAATGATAAAACCATAAAGTTTAAATTGTATTATGACGTCTTTCGTTCGATTCCTTGAACCTGTATGGGTGAAAGACACCTGTTCAAACTCGACGTTACTCAGTCCTTATCCGTATCAATATTGGTTTAGACTTTAGATTAATCTACTAACTATTACGTAGTTCTTTTCTATTTAAAACTTATATAACAGCCGATAACATAATACACAGAAATAGAAAAATTAACCTTGTAAAAGTTAATTTTTATATTTCTGTGTAAAGAGTTAAGTACGAGTTAATTTTAATTTCCAAGAAGATTCATATAATTTTTTATTCAGCGACATCTATCATATAATTACATATATATATATTAATATAACATACTAAAAAGAAAAGAAAGGCCACCATTTTATATTTTATTAAAAAAATTATACACTTGTTATAGGTATGTACATAATTGGAATTGAAAATCAATGAATTTTAATTTTAAATCCAAATAACAGTGCCTTGTTATTAAGATTTTTATGTGACCGGCGACCGCCCGCCCATATCAAGAGCCCTAGTATCTGTTGCTCTATCATAAAAAATGTCGATACACACAAGTTACAAGTTACACAAGTTTACCTTCGGCTTTCCGCTTTCAATCATTTTATCCCACGTCTAAACTGTACTATAGTTAGAGTTAAATGAATGAATTTTCAAATTTAAAACCACTTAATATTATCTTATAATGCAATTTTGTAGAGACGCGTTTTCCAATACTTTTCAATTAATTATTATTAATTAACTTTCAGTATCAAATGAATTATTGAATTTTTTGTTCGTTGAACTTTGTGCAATCACTAATCTGAAATTATTTCAAACGATCGAATTATAGCCTTTATATTTATAATGTAGTATATTAAATTTACTGTGTATCGCATAAAAATTCGGTTCATTTAAATTATCTATATCGCTTTTATGTGATTGATAAATACAAATTACTTTCAATGAATGAAACAAATAACAATACTATTTACCTAATACACTATTAAAAACCTGTTTATTATAATCTTAATGTAGTGTGTAAAATAAATAATTAATATCATAGCGCAGGCGCTACTTCGAATATTCCATCATTCCTAAACACTTTCATTGATTCGTCATTATTTCAAAAGCCCTTAAAAGCTACTAGGTACAGCTTATTTATACATATATACGTCATCGATCATACGTATACGTACTATAGGTATATTCAGTATATATACCTACTGATATGTACCTAAATAAATATGAATAAATAAATCATAAATTTTATATGTTACAAAATAAATTAATTGATTTAAATAAATATTTGTATAATTAACAACTTTTACAAGATTGCTAATAAATAGAAAATAATTGCTAAATATTAAGTACGTCTACTAACAATATTTTCCACAACCTCTTAGCCTAAATATTTTTTACTCTATTCTTTCATTTATATCTCCAATTTGTAATACAGTGAAACCTGGTTAAGTGAGACATCAAGGGACCTGCAATGTCGTTTCACTTATAGAGGTATTCCACTTACCCAGTGTCTCAGATATACAGGTATAAATAAATATCTGTCTCATTTACAGAGGGTTCCATTAATTAACTTCAGTTTTTTCACGTAATGATAACGATTGTAGCTTTCGTTTTGACATTTTTCAAATAAACATCTGTATGATAGTAAAGCGAAACTAAAACTGAAGGTAATTGAAGCTCAAAATTTGTACTTACGTACTTGGAATTACGTGTGGAATTTGTGGGTAGAATAAGAATGAGTAAACAAACAATGTTATCTCAGTTACAGAGGTGTATGCATATAAAATTTACTCGCTGTCTCAGTTATAGAGGTAACTATGATGATAAATCGAAAGAACAAATCCCAGATATAGAGGTTTACCTCGTCCCACTAACAGAGGTAATTCAGTGCCAAAGTGTTGGGACCTCAGCATGAGTTCCAATTATGGAGGTTTCTCACTTATCCAGGTCCCACTTAACCAAGTTTCACTGTATTATCTTTCGTATAAACTGTAGAGAATGTGGAGTTGTTATCTATAATTGCTCTCAAACTCGCTAAACTTCGGCTTAGGCGTTCAAGCACGAACACAAATAGATGATCAAATACTATTTTTCCCGGAAACTAAACATCCAGAATACACTCATATTCTGGATGTTTAGGTACACAATAAATAATTTCTTTGCAAGTACATAGTCTATACTCAGAGTTCAGACCAAGATTAAATAGGTAATTCAGAACAATTAAAAGGGTTAAAGGGTGTAGGTACATGATTAATTATCTACTAGCTTTCCGCCCGCGGCTTCGCCCGCTTTGTCTAAAACATAATAAATTATATACTAAAACCTTCCTCTTGAATCACTCTATCTATTAAAAAAAACCGCATCAAAATCCGATCCGTAGTTTTAATTAAACATTTAAGCATACATAGGGACATAGGGACAGAGAAAGCGACTTTGTTTTATGCTATGTAGTGATATCAAAATGATTAGGTATACATATAGGTACCTTATTTTACACAATTATAAATGTTAGAATTAATTAAGACAATCCTTAAATCCTTTCATTTGGATTCATGCAGATAGTAGTATCTATAATGAAAGTGATAAGTAACATTACCCATATATTTGTACTTGTGGATTTACAACAGCAGCATCAAGCATTATATTATCATCATTCTTACAAACGCTGCTTACCTATCTATCTATATATTTTATTATTTAAATATAACGGCGGTTGCATTTCCGATGGAAAAAAAATGCAAAAACATGATAAATTAAAATAGAAAGTTTATAACGCATATAATTAAAGTGTACTTACTCATAACAAGTATGTACCTAGTTATTTGCTTTCATAACAATTACGCAAATCACCATTATGATTATCATTGGTATATAATATTCCGTTATTATTAAGGGCAAGCTCCCTAAATTTTATGTGAATTTGCATCAATATTCTGAAACAGGCACACATACAATCAAAATGGAAATTTAGTATATGATTTATTGGGTCTTTTTCTTTCGATGTACAAGACAGAAACATAATTGTAACATTTTCGCTCGATTCAATTTTTATTCAAAAATGATGCCTTTTTTAAGGATTATTACATTTTTTTTAAGATTTACTTGGACTTTATGTCTAAAATAAATGTTAACAGTAAGAAAATAGAGTTTACTATTGAAGACCAAGATATTTTTTCTCTAGATCAATTATTACTTTAGTTATAAACGAAATAAGAATTGAGACTTACTTTTCGAGCTCGAACGCGATCAAAGAGCGCACGCGATATTCAACTTTATTATGGCTGTATTAGCGTCTAGTACCGTAACCGGTCTCTCAGTGCCAGAAATGAGAAAGGGAGCCTCCTCTTAAATTGTATTCATATTATAATGACATGAAATGTTTTCTAATGTTCTATGTACCTATTTATTTGAACAACGGCTTCAAAATTTTTTCGGATAGGTATACAATTAAGGAAAATTGGTATGTGTGAAAAACCTATAAATAAAGGAATGTCGCAAGTGATAGTTTTATTCATGATGTATCATGTAGTGGGTGCGGAAACATACTGAAGTATTTTTGCAGTATATTTTTGACTGTGAGTGACTAGTATATTTACTTAGTTCTTTTATTACTTAGCTATGCACTCATCAATTATTTTACCACCAAAATAGGGCATATGATTATTGATTATTGATAAGATTAGATAGATATGTTATTTTAACATGATATCTTCTTTTAAATAATTATAATTATATATTAATATAAGGATATAATTATATACAGTATATTATATCCTTATTTTTTTAAATAAGTGCGGCCTACGTATTAACTATGTAGGTACATGAAGATTATTTTTCTCATAGTTTACTGGGACATTATTAAGTTTCGAAGCATTCATTTTTTGTTTGTTTCAACTTTCAAGTACAGTAAAAGTTCCTTATTCGCGCTTCCTTCATTCGCGGTTTCACTATTCGCGGATGGAAAAAATGCGACCTAAATCCTGTATTCGCGGCCTAAAATTCTTTATTCACGGATCGAATCGGTACATCGGTACATACATATATGTATTTACCTAAATAAAAACCATTCGTTATCCTTAGTAAACGCTTGAACTACAACTACGAATTTATAATGTCGACTAAAAAAAATGAAAAACGAGTAAAAAGTGACAAGCAATTGCCTAAACCTGAAGATAATACCTAATTAAATGGTAATTAATAAATATGTTTGGTTAAATTAAACTGTTTTCTTTATGTAATTGCTTTTTTATTTCGTCACCTAAGAACGTATCCCCTATAACCCCATACAAATTACCATTCCTTATTCACGGTTTCTCTATTCGCGGCACATTTACGGAACCTATTACCCGCGAATAAGGAACTTTTACTGTATTGTTTAATATTCCATTTAACAAATTGACTGCTGTCCGAAAGTATTCCGCCCCGGCTTCGCCCGTGATACGGTCTACATGTTTAAACTATCCTATCTCTCAAGTTGGATCGAACTGCACATGGTGTGCGAATTTTATTATAATCAAACGATTAATGGACCTCAATGGACTCCTAAACCACTTAACCAAGTGGTTTAGGAGTCCATTGAGGACAAACATTGTGACACGAGATTTATATTTATATCTGCATGCGTCAAGGTTGATGTAAGCGTAAAATCTTTGCAACTCCTGCAATCATTTATATAATTAAACTAGCGACCCGCCCCGGCTTCGCACGGGTGCAATGCTGATACAAAATACACTACAGAAAAACTGTGAACGTTGTATATAAAATTAAAAACATAGCGGCCCGCTCGACTCGCCCGATAGCCGGGCGGCCGCGCGGCCGGTACCGCCGCAAACGCTACGTCCCGCAATTTTTAAATCTGTAATATCTTCGAAAATATTCACTTAAATCAAACGATGTAAAGGGCCATATAGATCTATATTAAATGAACAATGTATTCAAGGTATTTAATTGGTTAAGGATTAATGCTGTATTAGTTAAAATCGAATCGAAAATTAGCCATTATTTGTCGTAAAAAGTAAATGACAAAAAAAAGTTATTGTGGGTTATCCATAAGAGATAGACATATACCATCGCGGACTTTTCTTTAGACCTTTTCAATGTGTATAATACTTAGTACATTATTTTGATAAAACTTGTAGGGTTCAGCCTGCGTTTGCAATGTAAGCGGAGAAAATGTAATTTTTTACGACATCACATTAGAAACCTCAAAAATAACAGTACTTATCCACTATTTAATGGATGTTATTATACATATAAACCTTCCTCTTGAATCACTCTATCTATTAAAAAAAACCGCATCAAAATCCGTTGCGTAGTTTCAAAGATTTAAGCGTACAAAGGGACATAGGGACATAGGGACAGGGAAAGCGACTTTGTTTTATACTATGTAGTGATGATGATGATTAAAAAAGCGTGTTAATAATTATTCGTTACAAATTTTTGTCTTTTATAATCTTTATTTTTATAGTTCATTGATGAGAGAACATTTTAAAAAGAACAATATGTTTTTGAAATAGGTATAAAAAAGATATGGATTTATCTTTCTGATTGTACACATTTTATTGCGCGTTTAGAAAAATATATTTAAAATATAGCGACTATTGCCTATAACCTAAATTAATAAATAAATTATAGGTACTTTTTATTACCTTTCAGATATAAAGTCGCCTAATTTTGTTATCAAGGATTAAATTAGAAAAGAAAAAACATACATATCTACTGTATATAACACGTGTAATGTTTGATTAAAAACATTTAATTCCCTTTCTTAGAATAAAATGTTTACTTCAAATAACTATAATATTATATATACGCATAGTTAATTGCTCGTTAATTATTAGCCCATTATAATTGTTATTAACAAGATGTGCCCGTGGTTACATCTGTGATTAAATTTCGAAACTATTGGTAAAGTTTATTATATCTAGCAGGTAGTTATAGTATAGTATAAGAAGAATATCCATAAAAAAATTCAAAACTGAAAAAATGCATGAAAATGAGTTCAGTAAGTACATATAGTTTTGTGTACAAGGGATCATCAGTCATCACTCTTTAGTGATAAGGCCGCCCGCCCTCTGTGATAGTCTAGCTATAAGTTTTAGTTTTAAGTAATAATATAAATATGCAAGTATATCTACTTACTAGCATAGTAAAGTGTAATAAATAAATCAATAGTTTTAGTGTGAATATCCAACATCCAAATATTCGACCAATTCAAATAGAATATAGATAAAAAATAATAATAAGAAGTCTTACCATACCACAGATTCATAATTACTTAGTATACATCATAGACTAATACACTCATTCTATTAGTCCATGGTATACATACAAATAACAGACGCATCCTCTTTTCGCGTCGACGTTCCGCCCACCTGTTCAATCTCGGATGCTACATAACATAATATTATATTATCAGCTGTGTCTCGGACATAATTTTTTACTTCCTTGCTTTTAAGATTTCACCATATGTTCGGTAGAATCGGATTTTCACTACATTACACTCTATTTCCGTACGTGGGTTGTGTGATAATTGCAAACTAACTTTTCCCGCGGCTTCATTTCATTACGGCCATACAAATTCTATTCCATATCCTTTATTTTTTTACTCTCATTACAAAATAATTTGTCAAATTCTTGATGATATTGGTTTCTGTTTAATTTGAATGAATGAAAGAATGAAAAATTCTTTATTGCACATAAAAGTACAGGATTACAAAATAAGAGCGATACAAGTTAAAATATGTACAGAGGGCGGTCTTATCGCTGTAAGCGATTTCTGCCAGACAACTCGCAAAACCATAAGGATTACATATTTTATGGTGATGGTCCATTACATTTGGGTACATTTTGCTTTAAAATTGAATAAAATCTATAAATAATTATGTCTTGAATAGTAAATACCTAATACTTTGTTTCTTTTTCATTGGAAAATCTTAATCGATACTGAACCGAAAGCTGCAATTATGTATTTGCCTGAAATTTGTCCACGCCTTGTATCAAAAACATTAAATGCATTTATAAAAAGCAACTCGGTATGCTTTGAGTTCATATTCCAAGTGAGAATAACTGAATAAGACGTTTTAGTAGATCATAATTGTACGTACCTAACTACATACTTGGAGCTAAACACTAAAAAATACGAGTCATTCGAATCAAACATTTATTTTTTACTAGCTATCCACCCGCGGCATCGCCCGCGCAGTCAAAGAAAACCCCGCATAGTTCCCGTTCCCGTGGAATTTCCGGGATAAAGCCTATCCTATGTCCTTTCTCGGGTATCAAAATATCTCTATAGGGGAGACCGAGGGGAGTTGAAACAATTTTCACGTTTTGTTTGATATAACTCATACTATTATCAGAAATCTGATGGTACTGGTATCAATCGATAGGTTATTCTATCACTTCCGAATGGTTAGCATAAATAAACGGTAAGCGTTAAAGATGGTGGTTAAAAATTGACTTAATCGTAACAAGTCAACTTGTTTCAATTCCCCTCATACCGAGGTAAGATGAAACAGAGGTCGAGGAGAGTTGAAACATAATGATTTTGGGGAGTAATAGGAGCTGCAAAATAAAAATGATGATTTAATTCAAAGGTTTTAATTAAAACTTATATTTTCAAGTAATCAACGACTTTTATAAGTAATATTTTAATGACATTTCAGACAAGTAGGTCTAATACAAATAATAAACACCAAAAATTAACATGCGTAACATCAATTATAATCAGTCAAATCAACAAAATGTTTTACATTTTTATAAAACTAAATCTTTGACATAAAATAGTTAATAAACAGTCGTTTTTTAAGTATGTACCTACTATAAACTATTTAAGGAACAATAATCTACAAAATGTCAAAGACAAAGTTCTCCACCAGCACAAGTTTCATGAGCCCACAATTGGCATTTCAGACATTGAGCCCACTTTTCTTTGGATCTGTTATTTGAATATGATTCCATACAGCAAATACAGCAGGATTCCTCTTCTTCTTCATCACTATCTTCGTTTCTTGACAACCTTAACCTTTTTAGTTTTATAGCCTGGTTTTAAACTTATTCTTGCTTTAGTTCATCCAGTAGGCATGCTTAAACAAATAAACACATTAAATCAACAATAAAATCCGATAATCTTCGTACTTTTTAGCTATAATCAGATATTAAATTGAAAACAAGGAGAGTTGAAACAGTCTGTTTCAAATCACCTCGGTGAGAAAAAACCTCCCAATTTTTATTCAAATCACGACCAAGCAGTAAATACACAGAAATCAAATTTACCAAGTATATTTCAAGAATCAATAGATAATAAGTTTTTAAAACGTATATAACTCAACCCAAAAAACAATACCAATATTAAAGTACGAGCATCGTAAAAAATCATGAAATACTTACTTTTTACGATTTTCGGCACATGTCATTCAGAACTACACAACTGCACAACTGACTTCATCGGCATGAACTGACGCGATAGCTGGTGGCGGGAGTTGGTTAAAAAAGACGTTGCCAGATCGCTAACAGTTTTAAGTTCGGAGAAATCGAGACTGTTTCAACTCACCTTTGTTTCAAAACCCCTCGGTCTCCCCTACCAAATTTCATGCAAATTGGTTCAGTAGTTTAGGCGTGATTGAGTAACAGACAGACAGACAGAGTTACTTTCGCATTTATAATATTAGTATGGATTTGTAGCATCTAATACATCCTCATGACGCAAAACAAAAAACACAATAACAAGTAACAAACCAAACAAAAAATGTAGTTATGCTAATTCATTGATAAAAATGCTAGAAACCAATTTTTTTGTCAGACATTACGAGTTTTCGGCAATTCGATCTAAACTAGGCATATTTTTTTTCCAAAGAACATAGTTTTATAGAAAATACGATCAAAATATGAATATAGAGGTATGAAATGCGAATCATAACCTCTAAATACGACCAAGAAGCATCATAATATTATTTTTTAAGTGTGAAAAGACTCTTCATTTCCTTCGTGAATTATGATAGAGTCAAAACCATTCAAATTACATAGGAAGATGAAGATATAATTGTTTGATTTACATCCAATATTCCTTGAAACGTCCGTTGCAAATCAAATGTGTTCCCTTTAATTAGCAGAATGGACCTTACAAATTGCCGTTTTTGCACCAGACATGCCTAGAGCCTTAAAAAACATAGCAAAATTAGATTGCCGAATCACCAAACGGAATTCACTAAATGGGTCGAAAATGGCCATATAACAAGCGGAGACGTATTTAATTGCGCACACCTGCGAGAAGATTTTTACTAATCTCTCGGATCTTTTGAAATAGGTAGTTGTGAAAACAGCGACTCCAAATTATAATACCGAAGATATTATTTTGTTTGTTATTCACCGCTGTCTTCAGATTTGCCGACAGCTATAATTTGGGGCGTTAGAAGCACGGGGCCATTTTTAATAGAATATTAAAAAGATAAAACCAACACCTTTGAATTCGTTGATATAATTATATTAGTGTACTTAAAAATAATCTTTATCGCATAGGTAACATAAAACTGTTTATTTAGTTATGCCGGAAAAATAGTACTTGATAAAGAGTTTATCTACCTATTTAAAAAATGCGATAAAAATGACCAATCATTAAGATATAAAAACAAATAGATTCAAATGCAAAAAATTAAAGCATACTTCAGTTCTGAACTCAAAAAAATAATGTTAAGTAACTATATTGAATAAAAAAAATCCGTATTTCCATATTGTATTAACTATAGCTTTGCAACTTTCTGATAGTACGATATAGTAGGCGCAATAAATATGTGTTATGTTCCAAATTTAAAAACTACTCTTTAAACAAAATTAAAAAAGAAATCTTTATTTTGCCAAAAACAACTTTACAAAAATATGTATTCTGACTCTTGAACTAGAGGAACTCTGTGTCTCAAGAGCCAGGCTGAAAAATTCATGTAATGATGTAATTCTTATAAAAAATAAATACCTGTTATAGATATCATATATTTTATGATAATGGATAGTAGCTGTAGGTATGTATATAATATATTTATTCTCACTGTAACTAATTAAAAGTATTTGTATGTCACAAATATCACAAGAATAAGATTACAAGAAGTAAACATGATGAAGCAATAATTATTATTGTTATATTTAGCAAATAAATCTTCCTTTCACTTTTATCTATTCTTGTTTACGTGATACGTCAAAACTGTTCACTGTATTCGTTATACATATTTTATTTAACACTAGGTAATTAGAATTTTTCATTCAGTCCTTCAAATGCCGATTTAAAAATTTGTAGACTAATTATTATATAATCGCCAATAACATTTATATATTTGATAAATGGGTCATTTTCAAAATATTTGTACGTCACGAAATTGTCAGTAAACTGTTTCGTTAGGAAATGTCAGGAAGTTGTAAAAGTAAGGCTGTATTCAGAATAAGGTAATATTACATATAAAAAAGTAAGAAGTCACTAGTTAAAAAAAATATATATTTTTAGTTCCAAAATAATCAACAAACAATCAATTTTTATAATTCTCTGTTTGCTTTTCCTTTTCTTTTCTTCTATCATTAGCTTCTTTCCATTTTTGTCTTCGAGCTTCTTTTTCACTGTCATTAAGATCTGATATTTTTCTTTGTCTTTGTTTCACTTTCTCGAGCTGTTTTTTCCTTTTCTTTTCATATTTTTCAGGGTTTTGCTTTTTTAGTTTTTCAATGTATTTTTTTGCCGTTCGGCACCGGTTAGCGGCATTCTGAAACTAAAAAAAGCTGTTGGATATATGTATTTTGAATAAAAATAAAAACAAAAGTAAGCATCACTCGTGTGGGTGGAAAAGCGATCAACACTAAATGCAATAAGGCAAGCGTTATCCCATCAGAAACCACTTGTAAAATTGGAGGCCAAGACTCACTGATCCGCTTTCACTATAAAAAAGTTATCAGATCCCAGGAAAAGTCAAGTCCCTAAGCCCGACTTTACTAACCCTACATCATGGTTTAAAAAAGTATGGCCTGTAGTTACAAAAAAATAATCTTGAGAGATTTATTGTTTTTCTCCTTTATTATTATTCGTTACATTAATTTAACACACATTTTAATATCTTATTTTCATACTTTACACATGAGACCACAGCTTTACCGTCTACAATTTACTGACGTCAGTAAATGTCAAGAAATTGTTCGTCAGTAACATGTAAAAAATAACCTAAGAAATACTTTTACACAAAACATAATCACATTTACCATTAGATTGAAAGTGTAATCTATTACTCTAGTCATAATTTAAGTATATTACAATTGCGGTAGGTGAATTCTTCAAAATGTACTTACTTTTGTTGAGAATACGTCGTTAGGAAATTGTAACTAAATTTTTTGCACAGCACACTACTGGACTTCTTCCATGTCTGGACGACAAACAAAATGGCGGCGCGTTAATGTGACCTTACTTTTCGTGACATGACCATTGTTGCCAATGATTAGAGTTAGATTCCTCTTCTTTGTGATACAAGAAGTTGGTTAAATATGTCAATAAATCAGTGTCACGAAATTGTAACGATTGATAGGGACATTTTTATAATATGTAATTCTTCGTTTATTTAAGGTAATTTAAATAGTTTAATCTATCAGATATAACACTTCAAACATTGCTTTTTAATTATGATACAAAAAAATAGGAAGTTTCATACAAAAATTCTGATAAAAATATTGGTTTTCATTGTCGTCCACATAGGGGACAATAAAAAAATGTATGGAGCTTTTTTTGTTACTTTATTTTCACATTAAATTTATGTAAGAATTTGAATCGCAATTCATTGCTTTTTATCAGAAATGATATGCAGTATGCTTAAGTTTAGTCTGTAAAACGTTAACAATGATTTATTTCAGTCGTAACCATATTTTTTTCGAAGGTTTTTTAGGGGGACAAACATTTTGTAGTAATGTACAATTATTTTGAAAACGACTCAAATTTCTAATACTGATAATTAACGGTTCCTACAATTATTGAATATTTCTTTAACAATATATTTATATCTATATTACAATATTTCTACTTTTCTAGGCTATGCCAATATTGGAATAGCATGCCAAATAAATTGAAAACGCAATAAACGAAAACAAATAATTTGTTTTACTCTGGTGTCGATGGAATACAAGAAAAAAACATATTTAATAATAATAAGTATTTAATAAATAACGTTATAAAATAAAAGTTTAAATATAATGCTTTGAGTATTGTATGTACATAAATATGTTAAGATTAATAAATATAGATACAATAATTTGTGTTTATTTAAATCTAATATAAATAAATTAAACATCTTGTGCATAAAACTATATTACGTAATATCAGTTAAATAAGTGAAAAAAATGAATAACAACAAACATCACGCTTATCTCGATGTCACTAATTAAATGCTATTTGTGATATATTTGGTTAATAACTTTCTAGTTATCTTAAACGTACTCGCTTTGAAAGACTTTATATTAATTATTATTATTCACTAATGAGTGGCAATAAAATTAAATTCAATCTGAATTAGCATTATTACTCTTACCACTTAGAGACTCTGGTACTGGCGTATATTTTAAGCCACTGTCATTAAGAAGCGTTACCACCCACGCGTCTTCAGGCAATGTACCCGAGTTTAACAACTTAACAGCAGCAGCAACATTGGCACCGCTCGTATAACCCACGTAGAGACCTTCTTTCTCTCCTATAAGTTTCATATATTTCGATGCTTCTTCATCTGTCACACTGAGGGTGCCATCCATTGTTTCAAAATTGAACAAATTAGGAACGCACCCATAACCGGAACCTTGCAATAAATGCAACGGTTTCGTAATAGCGCAGCCCCGAATGGGCTGCGAGCCCTCAGGTTCAACGACGTAGCATTGAATATTTGGGTTTTTCTCCTTCAAAAATCTCGATGAACCAGTAAACGTGCCTGCCGTGCCGACCGTAGCTACAAACGCGTCGACGCGGTGGCCGGTTTGTCTCCAAATTTCAGGCCCCGTCGTACAATAATGAGAATTTGCATTATCATCATTATTAAACTGATTCACATAATAAGCGCCAGTTTCTTCAGCTATGCGTAAACCTTCTTTCTCAGCTTCTTTAACGTCGGCGAGGGTGACATTGCCGTATGTTCCTTCAACTTGAGGTACTCGCACACATTTAGCACCAAGGGCTTCCATGTGGATAGCTCGTTGAGCACTATTCCCTATCGACATTGTTACAGTTAAGGGGTACCCCATTACAGAACAGACGACTGCTAGACCACATCCTTGGTTGCCAGATGTAACTTCCAGAACGGATTGACCAGGTTTCAGCAGTCCCTTTTCTATTGCCTTGTTTATCATATGCAACGAAGATCTGCATTTAATCGATGCTCCAGGATTCATGAATTCACATTTCGCTAATATTCTGCCTGGCCCTGGGTGTAAGCGATCGAGCGCGACTATCGGCGTATTCCCAATAAGGTCTAAGGCCGACTCTTTTATTTCGTTCTGAATTCCGTTCACCTTTGCCATGTCTAGGGCGTATTGCTAATGTGTTGATTGAGTTATACCACAATTGATACTGAAGCAAAGTGGCGAGTGTACGCCGCTTTAAACGGTTCAATGCTAAATGCGACCCGAATATAGACTTGCCATAGATTGGATTCAAATATATACAGATGACAAGAAAACGTAAATGGTAACTAACTACCGATAATCATCTGAAATACAAAGATATGATTGAGTAAATACTGATAACAATTATTGCTTTATGTGACTGGTTTATCATGAATGTATATTGTTTTAAGAAATTTTATCAATTTACAATAACTGGGATATTGACCATTTAATGCCAAAGAAGACCTCAGCGAAACAAATAGTGCATTCAGTTATCTCAACTAGAGTGCAATTATCTCACAAATTATATCATAATAGTTACCTATATTTAACTTGCAACATCATTTTTTATCACCTTTAAGATATTTATTTGTTCTTCATGTCCATAATTAATTGAATATACCTAGGTAGATAACTAGCTGTGCCCCGCGGTTTTACCCGCATTGTTCCGGCCCTGTTGGTCTTAGCGTGACGATATAATAGCCTTTCTAGATAAATAGGCTATTTATCACCGAAAGAATTTTTCAAATCGGACCAGATAATAGCGAAAAATACCTATATCATGATTGAATGTAAAGTGATTTGTTTGATTAAAACCTTGAAATTAGTTGCTTGTCTTTCCAAATGTATGAACGTTTATAAGGATGGATAACAATCCATCCTTAACTCTTACTAAAGACTTTTTAAAGGATTTTAAACCCGATTTATTCATTTCATATATTATTTTCCCGACGTTTCTGTCTTTAATTTCTTAACAGCCTGTATTGAATTGTATTAAGGTGGGTGGACCATGGAAGGCCATGCTCCTTCGAAGGCCAATTATTAAAATTTCGTAGTTATTGCCATATGATGACAAATTCCTTCTATTTACACAAACACCCATCGAACTAGAAATCACAGACGCGGCGGCGAATCGCTCGCGCCACTATTTTGGCAGTACGGTCCCTCGCTTCATTGATATCGGAAATAAATAAGATGGGTGTACCATAGAAGGCCACTCTAACAAATAAATATTTATTATTCGTTTATTTACTGGACAAATGAAACTAACAAATATTTAAGTAATACTTTGTTTTATTACGTAACATATAAACCACTTCTTTTTATTGTAGATTTAATCGCTATTTATTAACTTTTAGTTTTAAATGACTGATTTATTATAATGGCCTTATAAGGAGCCTTGTTTCTAGCAAGGCCATTTGGAAGAGTTCGTTCAATCAATATTGATCAAATCTGAAATTTAAAAAAGTGGTTTATATGTTACGTAATAAAACAAAGTATTACTTAAATATTTGTTAATTTCATTTATCCAGTAAATAAACGAATAATAACTGTTTAATTGTTAGAGTGGCCTTCCATGGTACACCCACCTTATCACAGAAGGCTGATCCTATGGCTGATCACCAAAATCGATCAGTGAAACAGATGTATGAATAATGCATCTGCCCCTTACCCCACTAGGGGACATGGTATTAGGCAGACAGATATTTTTATGGACAAAAACGAAAACTTGAAACAGGTTTTCTTGTAATTTCGTCAAGCGAAAGCGCATTAGGAAATATTATACAGGCCCTATATCATAATTCCTTAGGGAATATTCTCGAACCTCGTAACACAAAGTACGCCTAATTGCGTACTAAATAGGCAAATCTTACTATTAGTTATTCAATATGCGTTGCATACAACTCGTGCGACCTACAGTGTCAATCTTGACTGCCTGCAAAATATTAACACATAACTTGAATAAATAGTGACTAATTATATTATTATTATTCACCATCTTTCAATATAGCGTTGGAAAAATACAGAACATTGTGTGGGCTATATTCTTTGATTGTTAAGAAACTCTGATACCTATTAAGGCTTATACATGCGCTAATAACCTTGACCATACTTGACGGATCTCAAACCTCTCCCGCTGGACCTTCTTTTTTCCTCGCATTTTGTATTTAAAAAGATACCAATCAGTGAAACAAAAAATCCTCGTCAGGGACTGTTGTGTAACTGATAATTTATTAAACATACAATTTTCAGAGCTCTAAGTCAGCAGGTTACGAAGTTTATAGAGTATTTGCGGAAAAATCGATGACCACGGCACATTTTTTTTCTAGAAATCTATTAACTTTGGAAAAAAGTCCTCGCGAGCAATTAAAGATCAAAGACCATCCTATTTTACAGTGCGACACAAAAGAGATGAAAATAAATGAGGGCGCCACCGTCGCTCATATAGCAACACTGATACTGCGACGCAAGCGATCTTGATACTATAGAATAAAAATCCAAAAATCTATATAATATAATCTAAAATAAATACCGCGATTTAAACCGTTATAATTGTTTCATTGTAGCAATAGTGTAAATTTAAGACAAAAATACATTAGTATTTTAATTGACCTACCTAGGTCAAATTTTACTTATTAATGTATTTGGAATTAGTTATTTTATAAAAATCGGTCAAGTGTTTAGACTGCAGAGGCGCACATAGAATCAAACATACAAACAAACAAGCATACATGCAGCTCAAACACATTACCCTCTTTCTGGGTCCGTCGGGTAGAAAAAAACAAGGCGATTTGAAAACCACATATTTTTATTTTTTTTGTAGATAAATTTTGTACATTAATATAATTCATCAAAATCTAAATATTCTACTCCTTCAAAGGACTGATCATCACTCTGTTTCGAAGTACTGGCAAGAGGGTACGGGGCATCTTCAGTATCTGTAAATATGATACAGTTAATATGATTTTTTTCTTATGTTTTGATTGATTAATAGATAGATAGCTGTATGAAAACAGTAATCACTATACTTTGTAGTAAAATCTAAACTAGGTACTTTATTTGAGGCTGGTTGGATTGGATATAACTTCTTGACTCAAATTGTGCTGGTCGCACTATAAAAACTAGTTTTTGTTTACATACAAATAACCTCAAATTAAATTGCGAAAACGTAATAATCGCCATACATACATACATTAAACACTCGTCACTAATGGAATATTCTATTTTACGTAGTATTGAGCAAAAATAAATGGAATCTCACCGGTATATTCTGCTGTACGTTTGTAAACGTTTTCCAAATCAGTCAATAAATTTCCAGCTTGAAATTCGGACAAACACCGAATAAAAACTTTATACACCACATCACGGACACCGCTACGTTTAACCTTTTTCATGATGTCTCCTTTTTTATTTAAATTTCTTGTTCTAAATAACAATTTTATCTCAATAATTCTCCACTTCACGAAAAAAACAACAAATTTTTATTCAACTTGACAGCTACATTGCCAATTCAGGGTTGCCGGGTAATGAAAAACGAATTAGTTCCAAAATAATTAATTTCATCTCTTTTATGTCGTACTATATATATTTTTTTCGGTATTGTGCTTTATGTTGTACCAGACTTTATAGAGGTTGAACATAGTCGAAATTGCCGGGTAGCGCCTATAACGTTGAGCATGTGGTTGAGCATATCGTCTCACTTTTACGCTAGCTATTAGGTACGATACGCCACAAATTGAAAATTTCCTTCATTTTCAAGGGCTTACAAACCACCTTTTTTTACAAAACTAGGTATAGGTACCTATAACACGAGTTTTATGTAAGTAGGTTCGCATGGAACTATTCTGTGTAGAAATCACTGGAAGTTTGAGAGTAATTTTGCGGAAGAATAAACCATCTATTATAATTTTGTTCGAAAATCTATAAAAAATAAATTAAAATATGTAACTAGGTACCTACTTATTTAAAATTTTTAAGTGTGAGGCCAAAGGTATATTTGGTCACATTAATAGTACCTAACTAATTACCTATACAACGTAGACTTTGGACTTCCATAACTAATAAAGGCTTTGCAAATGTACCTATTTAATAAATCGTATAGGCATCCTAATTATAATACTACTAAGCATCTAATATGATAATCATACATTAGAGTACCAATTTTAGATAACATTACGTTATCGTTATGTTCCATTGAATTCCATATCAGGTGTAATTTTAAGCATTGTTACATCATTTTATTACTTCGTGTCTACTTTGATGATCGGAAGGCAGTTTCTTATCCAAACATTGAATCTATAATTTATAGAACATCGTCACAAAGCGATGATTGATTATCTATGCGTTATGGTTAGGGAGCCAGGTGCAAATTTGGTTAACTATTTCCTCTCAAGAGATAATTCGTCAGACGCATGAGAGTATAGTATTATAAAGCCTCGTGAACGTCAGCTGGCGCTCGGTTGGGGGGTGAGCCTCCCACGCACATAGGAAAAAAAATACATTCATTCATTCATTTCCTCTCAGCTAAAAATTTGTCAAATTGTAGCTAACCCAATATCTCAACGAAAAAAAATAGTCAGCTGGTTACAACATGGTGTATTATACGTCAGCTGGTGTCTCGAACATGAAAGTTAAATTTAAAGAAAAATTTATTTTCCGTTATTTCCTCTCAAACAAAAATTTACCTGATGATAGCTTATATGTAACTGTGGATAAATATATATGTCAGCTGGCTGTATCTTGGTGGAAAAACCGTCAGCTGATACGGGAGGCTACAACCGCTGTTCCCCCCAACCGAGCTCCAGCTGACGTTCACGAGGCTTCATAATACTATACTTTGATGCATTTTACTAATTACCGCTTGAGAGGAACTTGGTCATAAAATCTGCTGCTGGCTCCCGGACCATTATATAACACGTGCACAAGAGATTAATTTAATTAATTAGCATTTTGGCATTGTATTATAAGAACGCATTGTTTAATCTTATTGCACGTTTGGCAAACAAATTTAGGCTCGTGTCACCAAAGCACAGAATACTTAATACTTTAATAGTAGCTAATGCTAACCAAAGTATGGCCAAAATATTACGCTTGTAAGATGTAGGTACCTATAATACTCTCATAAAATCAAAAATGAAAAATACAATAAACATAAACATCAAACTTATGAATAATGCGGAAATTTAAAACGTATGAATATCACTCGCTTGGATCCAGAGCTTAATCTATCTCACTACCAAGCTTCATAGATCCGATTATCTGTGAAAAGATAATTTGTTATTCCGTGAAAAGATAACAAACATAAATTCTTACAATCTTCCGCATTTATAATAACTATTAGTAGGAAGTAGGACACAAAAATCTGCTTGATAACGATTTGATTCCAAGTCGTTCAGGTACAAGTTTTATATCATTGTCCTTAATTAGTTTCATTTATTAACAAAATATTATCTACCTACTTATTTTCATAGACATCATACAGGCAAGTACCTACATAGGTATATACATACCTGATAGTTAGGGCTATTTAGAATAAATTGTATTTTGTCCTACCTATGCTTGAATACTGAGTCTTACCAACTCTAACTTCTATTTGATATATTTTTTGAAGGAGAACAATCATCATTAAAAAGCGATGAAAGTTTTTACAGATCACTTGCTCGCTTTATAACTGTGACCGATAAAATGACTAATTGCATTGCAGTGAGGTAAAAAAGCCTCTACGGTCTACGCGATCCAAACGCCTCCTAGGTACAGTGGGTAGCGCGAGGATTAAGCCCTGTTGGGTTCTATTTCGAGCACATAAAATCGACTAGGTACTGGAATTATTGTAACATGTATAAATTACTAATTGCCTCTTATCCCACAAGGAGACACAGGTACAATATTAATATGAGTATGTTTACTAATCCCACATTAATATTCCTCTTTTATGAGCGTAAAAAAACCATTAAAGCATTGAACTATCCTCAAATCAGATTACGAGCACAGTCAGTACACATGTCAACAAATTACGTATCATGTTTGTGCCAACTGGCAAAACACACAAAAAGTGCAAATAGCTGTCACCCCTCCGTCACCGAGCTATTACTGTAACAAGTGGCAATTCCGTGATATTTAATAAAGCAATTTAAATAGCACTTGAACGATCCAAACTCGATCTTAAAACTAGTAGTATAAAATAGAATTTATAAAAGTTGTAATTATAAAGAGTCGGATGAATGTAGACTCTATTGCTTAGGCAGTAAATGTTGTATAGATTTAGATTCGGTAGTGGACCGATGTCCTTTGTGCCCACCAGATGTCAGCACAACACAGGACTATTGTTAACAAATAGACGCACAATTGCGCACAATGCTACGTTATTGTATTATGAAGGCGAACGTGAATGAACCAAATGTCGGCTATTTAGTAATTGGTATTACTATTGCACAGAATGTGTAGGTCAATTTATATAGAGCAGTTGTGAATATTGACAGGAGAAAAATTAATAATTAGATATTGATTGAAAATTCAAATGATGAAATATGTTGGCCTCGACAGTAACAATGTAGGTACTTATGCAACAAAATTTAATTTGACTAGTTTTTATTCACGTCACCTATTTTCGACATAAATAAGTAAATGATCCAAATAATTTACGAAATAAAAAAGGCAAATATTTTTGTACTTGTGAAATCAAATAGGTATCTTAATTAAATCAATAATACATTAAACATCGAATAATATTGAGACACACAAGTTTAATCCTTAAATACACAAACGGGTACTCAATACTTAGGTACCTATGTAGGTACTTTGGCTATTCACTAAACAGGTGTTACTTTTTAGCCTCATTCAATCGTATCACACCTTAAACTTGTTAGTAACTGATAATGTTAATAAGTATAGACAGAGAATTTTTAACTATGAATTAATGAAACCGGAATCGATAAAATCAATTACATAAGACTGCAAGATTCATTCAAAAACATTCTCATGAATGGAGTTTTACTATTCACATTAAAATTCCACGTCAATATAGAACTTTAAAATTCTAATGAAACACCTGTATGATAATAGGCTGCAGATTTATTGTACAAGATTATTACGTTCGATTTAATTTACCTACTTACCGAAAAAAGTAAATTTTGAGTTTTTCAATGAAAACCACTATTATCATCATTTAATTATTATTCTAATTAATGTTTTATCACTTATAGTTACATAGTACAAGGTGACTATCGAAAATACACATTTATTAATTAGATCGGCCTATAAGAAACTAGCTGTGCCTCGCGGTTTTACCCGCGTGGCTCGGCTCCTGTTGGTCTTAGCGTGATGATAAAATATAGCCTATGGCCTCCCTCGATAAATCGGCTATCTAACAATGAAATAATTTTTCAAATCGGATCAGTAGTTCCTGAGATTAGCGGTTTAAAACAAACAGACTCTTCAGCTTTTTAATATTAGTACAACAACAGCTATTTTTAATCTTAATAATTATCTAAGTATCATTCTAATTAATAGAGACCTAGGTTCAAAATCCATTCAGAAGATAATTGACATAAGAACAATCTGTTATATTAATTAGTTTCTCAATTCTACCTACATCTGATAACCCAATCTGGCTAACCAAAATATCGTGTTCCCACGGCGTGCACCTGCAAAGCTCAACAATGGTGATTCAAGCCCGCATTCCGTCGACGCCTTGCCTCCGTACCTCGCCTACGTACAGGGCTGCCAATAAATGTTAACGCGTAGAGCTTTTTACTAATTAACACCTCGTAAGGAAATGAAATGTTGACTGCCCTGCTTGAGGTGTATATGAAATAGAAAAAAAAAAGTTTAAAAGGCAATTTTTAATGACATTTTAAAATGACAAAAATTAGGTACGTAAGACACAATTAAGAAAGAAAAATAAGTACATACTTTCAATTAAGCCTTTTATTAATGATCAATTAAAGAGTTAGAAACGATTGTTATTACAGACGGTTTCTAAGTAGGTATACTTACTTTAAGGTCAAAAGTTAAAACTATAAACTAGTTAGGTACTCACCTACTTATCTACACTAATATTATAAAGAGGAAAACTTTGTTTGTTTGTTTGTTTGATTGTAATGAATAGGCTCATAAACTACTGGACCGATTTTAAAAATTCTTTCACCATTCGAAAGCTACATTATCCACGAGTAACATAGGCTAGGTTTTATCCCGGAAATCCCACGGGAACGGGAACTATGCGGGTTTTTCTTTGAAAACGCGGGCGAAGCCGCAGGCGGAAAGCTAGTTTAGGATAACCATGAATACCAATTTATTACCTAATTAATGATTACCACCTCTATAACGTATCATATTTATAACTAGTGACGTATTGACTGCTTTCTCAATTCTTACCTCCTATAGTTAACAGTTTAAAATAAAAAAAAGAACAATACATTAGTCACACTGACCGTAAAAAATCCCGTGGGCAGAGGACGCACCTGAGTATTTCACGGAGCCGCGACGGGGCGGCGCCTGACCAGTTTTCACTCGAAAGCGACAAAGTACAAATACTTGCTCTTGGAGTTTTACCAAAAAAATATATAGACATACTTACTTCACTGTTTTGCTTTGAATTTAAAATGTTTATATAGCTAAAAATTCTCGCATATTACCTTTTTTCAGAATTATTGAGCAATATTTTTCAAAGGTAAAAATAGTATGATGATACCGGTATTAGTTTGATACATTACCTATATTATAAAACATTACATCCAAATCCATCCATCAATAGAATATCTTCATTAATCTTTCTTATCTTAAGTCGGAATGAACAATCGCCTTTACTGAATTAGGTAATTGGTAATTGGTATGCATCATGAATCATGATACGAAGGAAATAGTAGTATTCAGTCAGAAGAACATTTCTAAATAAATAAATTATTAAAACGATGTTTTTCTTTTCAGGAATATAAAAAATTTAGAGGCATTATAATACTTATCTTATAACTAGGTATACATATCGAAGAAAACAACATGACCTTCATCAATGAACAAACGACTGTAGTAAATATTTTACAAGGCACACTACAAGGCGGAATAGCAAGAACAGATAATGGTGTAGAATACTTGGAATTTCTTGATATACCGTACGCTAAACCACCTATCGGAGAATTGAGATTTAAGGTAATTTATAATATTATGATAAAAAAATATTAAAAAAAATAGTACGTCTATAAACCCCAATAAACTGTTTAACTATAAATTGTTTCAGAATCCAGAGCCACCACAACCTTGGGATGGCGTAAGGGATGCAACCAAAATAGATTTGAATCACATATCGTGTCAATATTTTAATAAAATTGTACAAGGTTCTGAAGACTGCCTTTACCTTAACGTATACGTACCAAAACTACCTCCAAGACAAGATACATTATTGCCTGTCATGGTGCACATACATGGAGGAGGCTTTCTTGATGGTAGTGGTACCAATAAATACGACTTAGGACAAGACTTCTTCATAGAAAAAAATGTTGTAGTTGTATCAATTAATTATAGACTAGGCATACTAGGTTTTCTCTGTTTAGATATTCCAGAAGTTCCTGGTAATATGGGATTAAAAGACCAAATTCTAGCTCTGAAATGGATACAAGAGAATATAGAATATTTTGGCGGAAACAAAAACAATGTAACCCTTTTTGGAGTAAGTGCTGGAGCAGCATTAATTGATTATTTATTATTAGCTCCAACAGCACAAGGTCTATTTCATAAAGCTATTCTTCAATCGGGAAGTAGCCTAAATCACTGGACTTTTAACCACAATATGAAAGATCTCGTGAAAGAAATTCTGCACGATTTAAACTATTCTGGGACATTTAAAGATAAATATGCTATTTATAAGTATTTACGAAATGTACCATTTGATGTATTGACAAAGAAAACGAAAAAAATAGTCAGAGGTTTTAATACAACGAGGCTCTATTTTGGTTTCGTACCAACAGTTGAAAAAGATTTTGGTGATGGACAATCAATAATTACTAAAAAACCATACAAATTGCTTAAAGAAGGCAGATATCACAAAATACCTGTTATAAAAGGATTTTGTGATAGGGAAGGATATTTATCTTTAGGTTCCAAAGAAAATACAATAAATATTTTAGAGCCCAAAACATTTTTTGACCTATGGCCTTATAAACTTCTGGACAAAGACATAATGAAACATAGTGCAGAATTACGTGACATGTACTTAGAAACTGTGAAGACTGAGGGCGATGATAAATACGCTGTCGAGTTTTTCAGCGATTTTGATATTGTATCAGGAGTCTGGTTGCAAGGGAATATCTTGGCAAATCACAATGTTCCCTTATACATGTATGAATTTTCCTATGATGGCAATTTAAACTTTGTAAAGTATTTACATAAGATCGAAAAGGAGGGAGCAGCTCATGCGGATGACATGGGATATATGTTTAAATTTCCTTGTACGCGAGAACCGACTCAAGAAGACATCCAAATGAGAAATACTTTGACTACTCTTTGGACAAATTTCGCAAAAACTGGGTAAATATAATTCTGATAAATATAAATATTAATGAGATTAACGAGGAGTTTATAGACTTCTTATTGAATTATTCTGTGGACTGAATTTTTCCCGTTTATCATATAAACGATAAGAACACTTAAGTACATATTGTATCTTCGTTATTTAAGAAACTAAATCTTAATTTAGGTATTATCTTATCATTCATTCATGTTATTATCACAATATGCATATAATCATTATAAATATAAATATATTTTTTTCAGGAATCCTACACCTAACAACGATCTCTCCATTCAATGGCCGAAATTTACCCCCAATTCACAAGTATACCTAAACATTAATTCTAATCTTTGTATAAAATCAAACTATGAACCAAAGAGAATGGCTGTTTTCAAAAAAATATATGAAAAGTACAAGAAATGAAATTTTACTTATATGTACCTAGTGATTATATTATGACATTAAAATGTTTACTATCTATTTTATAATTGAGTATGTTGTTTTATTTATGGGGGATTTCTAGATAAAGTTAAAAAAACGTGCATAGGAACACTGACCCAATTTAGCTACAATTGTCTATACAATGTCATTATGGTCTGGTTCAGACTACAAATTCTATCACCATGCTTTTACTATTGACCTTCAGTTCAACAAGAAGAAATTAAAATTATTATTAATCCTAATATATAATAATAAATACCTATAGTAACAATAAAAACCGAGGACCATAATGTTTTGATAGAATACTGCCGAAGTTACTATTCTCTAATCTGTGATACTCATAGAAATCTAAATAACAAGACACATAGAAGGGCTATAATGTCATAATTCGTATGAAAACCGCTGTCGCCAAAATCAACACATTCAAACCGAAAGCTAAACAGTACACACAAGTAAACTATGCCTTTTATTGGACAGCTTGATTTTAGTGAAAACTAACTTATCTATTAAATTAAGCTTTTGAATGGGTTTGACGCACTTGGTGCACTTCTCAACTTGTACACCATGCTCAAATGGTGAACTTAGCAACTTGTACACTTCTCAAATGGTACACTTCGCGACTGGTACACGTCTCAAATGGTGCACTTCGCAAATGGTGCACTTTTTAAGATTAGTTGAGATTTGGAAAAACTGTGTAAAAATGAAAGAATTTTTAGTTTTGGATGTTTAATTTTTATAATTATGTCAACACACTAATAATAATTAAACTATACAGAATCACCTTAAACACTATAACATTTTGGGTCATTTTTATTTTTTCAAAAATAAAAATGTGACTCGGATATAATAAAAATAATATAATTATGTCAAAAAAAAGTAGATTTACAGTAAAAAACTATCATAATAAAGATATGATATAATATGATATTATATCAATAACCTTTGTAATATTATTATTTAACTTTTTGACATAATTATATTATTTTTATTATATCCGAGTCACATTTTTATTTTTGAAAAAATTAAAATGACCCAAAATGTTATAGTGTTTAAGGTGATTCTGTATAGTTTAATTATTATTATTGTGTTGACATAATTATAAAAATTAAACATCCAAAACTAAAAATTCTTTCATTTTTACACAGTTTTTCCAAATCTCAACTAATCTTAAAAAGTGCACCATTTGCGAAGTGCACCATTTGAGACGTGTACCAGTCGCGAAGTGTACCATTTGAGAAGTGTACAAGTTGCTAAGTTCACCATTTGAGCATGGTGTACAAGTTGAGAAGTGCACCAAGTGCGTCAAACCCTTTTGAGAATATGTATCCTAACGCACGAATTTACGGTTTATTTTAGAATAACATCCCTAAGTATATGAGACTTTTTGCTCCAATACGAACAAACGTGATAATAAGAATGGTCGACTGTGTCATTCATTGTTATTTCGATTACTATGGTGACACTCGTAATACTTGTAAATATTCTATAATTTTAAGGAAAAACGGCATTATTTCTAAAAAAAAATATTTTCCGATGAAATATTATTCCTTTATAAGTATAATTACAACTTGTGGAAAAATTTCCGCAATGGGAATTGCTGAAACACACCATGTATACACTCATACGTCTCCAGAGCAACTGAACAGTGACGAATGCACTGGTGATGTGCAAATCACCTGAGTGGCGACAAGGTCACGCACGCTTACGACTTCTAGTGTCTTGTTATTTAGATTTCTATGGTGATACTGCTATCAAAACCATTGAGATAATATTACTACGTATGGAGGAGACACCACGAACAAAATCTGTGCGCCATTTTTTTGCTCTAACTAAGTTTTAAAAATTATTATCTAGTTAGGTACTTACCGATGAAAGTTATTCCTATGCACTTTTCCGTATTATTTGTATTATCTGCGCAATATCGTAACACACACGAAGGCATATTTGATGCGTTTCACTTTAAAACCATTAAAAAAAACCGCTCAACATACGCCACATGGCGTATGTTGAGTGGAACATAAGTGATGTAGGCGGTGTCGTCTCCATATTAATATTATCTCAATGATCAAAACATTAAGAATTGATGTAATATAAGCATTTAGAATACATGATTTTATGCCTTTTTTAGTAATTAATAATTGTAAACCTCTGCTGAGTAAAATAAGTATTATACTTATTAAGAAAAAATTAAAACACCCCAATATCCATAATATAAATTTAATTTTCAAAATTAATAACAACATCCAAATTAAAAACTTGGCTTTTAAAAAATTGCCTTGTCCTGGGCAGTCCAATGGACATGTATAATTTATCAATTTAATGCATTTTTGATATAAGTATACAATAAGTATAAGTATAAGTGAAAATGTTATCCCCAGTTAGTAAATTACTATCAATACATATTCCCAAAAGAAATTAACTAACAAAAAAAGTATATCTTAGATAAATATAAATCATGTTATAAAAATGTCAAAAAGCAAAGGCAAGGCAAAAAACACAAAATTACTACTTAAATGTAGTAGTTAAATTCTTGAAAAAAAAAACTGCACTACTAACTACACTACACTATTACTTGACACATTTCATACTAGCACCTTAAAATTGCAAGATATATATTTAAGATATAAAAATTAAAACAAAAATCAATACAATACTTGTCTGATTAATTTTGTTATGGTTTATACTTCTTTTCATAAAGTTCTTTGTACAGCCTCGTTCGCTTTGGATACAATTCCTGCTTATTTGTGAGATCTTTTCCAATATATAGATATGTAAACCCCGTTTCAGCAATGGGCTCCCATATAGTAGAGATAATCTCATCTGTTTTTGGTGTGGGATTTCTGAAAAATAGTAAGACAATTTATTAAAATACCACAAAAAAAAAATCTGTTGAGTGAGTAAAAGGTACTTACATTTCTATAGCAAATACAATTAAGTAAATTATTTGTTTAAGTCTGTAAAATGTTCAGTTTTTGAATGAAAATATTATTAATTGTACTTAATATAGTTATGATATAGTTTTATTGTAATTTGACTTACCCAAACTTAGCAAAGTTGCTCCACATAGTGCATATTCTTTCTTTCACAAGTATATCAGTTTCAGATAACTTATCTTTAAGTATTTCACTCCTAATAACATATCCTCCATCATCCCCATGACATGCTCCTGCTCTATCTGTCTTAAATTTTTTCTTAACATAATTTAGATTTCCATCATATGCAAACTCATAGAAGTATACCGGAGAATTATGCTTAGCTATCAACATTGTTGATACATACAAGCCACCTAAGAAATCTGCATCCGTGAAGAAATCAATTGCAAAGGAATCCACATCATCATACTTCTTCTCTCCCTCCAAATATATAGCTTTAAGTCTTGTCTCCATCTCAACTTTTTCAGTTGGATCCAACGAGAATGGAAGATATGACACAAAGTGTTTTTCCTTTGCTAATTTCTCCAATATTGGAGCACCATGTGAAACCATTAATAATCCCTCTCGGTCACAAAAACCAGAAATATATGGAACCTTATTGAACTCTCCCTGAGCCAGCATATCATAAGTTGACTTGCTAATAAAAGGTTCCCAGTCACCTGGCTTCTCAATTGTTGGCACAAAACCAAAATTAATACCTCCCCTAAATTTATCAGCAGCCAAAACCATCATAGATGCTGATATTAACTCTTGTGTTGATAAATCTTTCAAGTATTTAAGTAAGGCATTGTCGTCAGCCACAACAGTTTTCTTCATAACAGGAATTAAAGCAGCCAATTTTTTAACTCTTGATGTTTGAGCCCAGTGCAGTAGGGAGGACCCAGAATGAGCAATTGCTTTGTGGAACAATCCTTTAGCCATAGGAGATAAAAGTAGATATTCGACAGATGCGCCTCCTGCACTAAAACCAAAAATAGTAACATTGTTTGGGTCACCATTAAAACTCTTTATATTTTGCTGTATCCATTTTAATGCTTGAACTTGATCTTTAAGACCCATATTCCCTGGGGCGTCCTTGGTATCCAAGCACAGAAAACCTAGAATTCCTAAGCGGTAATTTAAGCTTACAACAACTACATCTTTCTCTACTAAATAATCTGGTCCATGAACAGAATCATCGGTCCCACTACCAAATATAAAGCCACCTCCATGTAAGAAAACCATAACAGGCAGTGGTACCGAATTAGACGATGGGAGGGTTGGTGTATAAATGTTCATATACAGACAGTCTTCATCACCCACTACTTTTAAAGTATCTTTATCAAGCTGGGGACAGATGTTGCATTCTTTCGTAGCATCGCGAACTCCTTCCCATGGCTCTGGTGGTGAGGGAGGCTAAAATTTAAAAGTATATAAATTATTTTGATTGTTGAACACAGGTATATAATATCTTATATGTATTTGAATAATGTTTCAGGAGTATTACTGGTTGTTTATTATTGGTTTGCATTGCATTTGTTAGTCTTCTTTAATCATACTTAATTTAAAATATGAATCAGAGGTTTTATTTTAAATTTAATACCAATAAATGACAAATCTGTTTAAGTACTTACCGCAAATCTAAGCTCGTTGATTGGGGGTTTGGCAAATGGAATGCTTTTGAAGGCAAAGAACTTAGAGCCACTATCACTTTCACGTATCTTTCCTTGAAGTTTCCCTTCGGAAACTTCGACGACCGGCTGAGACATTTTCCGTTATTTAATATACAATACTTTTAAGGAAAATGTTTCGTTTGTCTATCGCTACATGCAAATTGAACTCGACAATTCTACTACTAAACGAAATGTTATAAATAGTGGACAAAAAACACAAGTATTCGAATTTCGAATCGAACATTCAAATCAAATCCAACTCCACTTGATAGAAGTAACCTTGATAAACTTTGTGCCACAATAATTATTCTAAACTTGTCAAAATAGCACGTATAATATTAACCTTTATTTTTAATAGGTTAAGACTCAAAATTGAATAACCTAAATTTGACATCTACGTTTTGATAAGATTCATTTTACGCGAGAATCGCTCGAAAAAAGTGATAAGATGTTCTGTTAATTTATAAGTTTAAAATACCTAATAAAAAAGTGATAACGAAATATCTATAAAAATGATTTAATAACAAAGAAATCGAAGTGTAGTGGAAAGATTGTATATAGTCAGTAAAATATGAAAAAGAATCGCTTTTCATTCGTAAAATATATGGGTAGCTTGCCCAGTTACAAAATAAAAAAATATATGTAGGTGTGTTCATCTTTGGGATTTTACTTAGTTTAATTAATAAACTATTCGTATTCAATTTTTGTAACGACATGATTGCTATGAATTTTGCAATCGGCAAATCAGTATCAGGTAACAGTTTCTTCGGATCATTCTTAATTTTTTACAGGGACCCAGTCTTGTTTTGAACAGATTTATTTAATTAGAACTATTGCAAGTTATATTGGTCTTTAGTAGATATTTGCTACCAGCTTACAATTTACAGCAGCCTACCGTTTAATACAACCACTAGCTCTTTTGTCAACAAAAAATATTTTAGTTTCTGGATATACAATGCGGGGATGTAGTACATACATAGATAAATTGAATGGGCTCTTTTCTTCTGTAGCACTCCTTTTTTTACAAATATTTTTTTTTTAATTTAATTTAATTTATCAACGAATATTGAAATACTTCATTAGTCTTATTTCAATCCTGCTTATCTAGACGATAATTATTAAACAAAACGAATCCCAGCATTCACTGGGACTGAGATAGCCGGATGCACACCTGTGTGCCGTCGTCGTGAGAACTGTCTGATTTCATCCACGTACAACACAACATTATGCCACATCTATGCACACATCCACATACAAATATGGTTCTTATGGCTAGGGCATAAGAGCAGTAAGAGCGTAATTATATTTACGCAGCTGCACAAATGCTGGCCCGTGTGAAGGCTGTACAAAGTGGTGTGCCGTGTTTGTTGTGTTATTTTGTACGCTTTGAACATCCGCGTAAGGCTATTACCGCAACTTTTTATCGCAAATGGTGACAATTAGTTCATGATTTGAAGATTTCAAGATTACTGAAATTGGCATTCATTGACTTGGATATAGTTGTAGTTAGTTAGTAACTATATAAATAAATAAAATTTGTTATATACAAAAAAACAGTGTAAATATTATAGTCATATTATTCGTAATCAAAAATGAATATTATCTGTATAAAATTCGGTACACTCAATATTTTTGGAGGTAAGTACTAACTCCATTGTTAATATTATGTACTTGATACTGTACCCAAAACCGCATGTAATAATTTTTTATGAGATAGATAAGTAATATTTTATTTAAAAAAAAGACGGAAAAAAAGAAGTTTTCACTTCAAAAATAAATTTATGTAGTTACATTATCTTTGTAAAAAGAGTTAAAAAACAATATCTATAAAATAGAGGTATTTATGGTCACCCTATACATGACATGTTTGCAAAATTCGGCTCTACAGTTAGTCGTGTGAATCCAGCCACAGTACGATTCTTTTACCTTTTTCGTACTTATGAAAAGACCTTTTTAGAAGCCTTTTCAATTTTGCTCCAAACATGTCGCTACCTTTGTAAATTATAAAAAAATATAATATGAATGTAGATATTTATGAAAACAAGATAATGAGAGCGCTATAGAGCAACGAAACTATTTTTTAACCCGCTCGGCAATAAATAAGGTTTTTTCTTTATAATTTTCACAGTTATTAGATAATATTATATTATATTATATACAGTGGATATTTCTATTTTGAAGTGAAAACTTCTTTAGCGGCGTTGGCCGTTGGGTATAAAATCGCTCGTATAAACTCGCGTCAGGACACGTGGCCTGATCGAAAAAGCGTAAGACGGATTTTTTTTAGCCCTTATATTCCATGCGTAAGACGGATACCATTCCAAAATATCAAACATGCCGAACGTTAATAAATGTCTGTGATAATCAAGTTTTCACTTCTGCCGGCACTCCCGGAGTGCAACCCGTATTTTTTTTTAAAGAAATTTAAAATATATAGGTAGTTAAATGTTTAAAATTTCCTGTTCCAAAATCAAATACCTACCTAATGGAAGAAAATAAAAATCTGCTTAGCCACTTCGAAATATTTAATAGATAGGTCCAATGAGATAGCGGCGTCAATTGAGTATTCCGAGAGAAATTAAAATTTTCGAAAGCGTTGTCAAAGCATGTGCTATAACAATAGTATTGGACATTGGTCAAGTCAAGCTTTTGTGACCGCAAAGAAGCGAACATAAATCGGGATGCGCGCGCTTTTGTGACTAAGACTAGTGTTGTGCATTTAAGTATCGATTTATTCTAAAAAGTTGTTATGTGTATAAACAAGTTTCCTAGGTACCTCATGGTATTTCATGCTACAGGGTAAATTAAAAATGTTACCTTTGTAGATTATGCTGAATTCTTCTGCAGACTGCAGGCAGTACATGCAGTTGTTGGCTGAGAAAGTAAGAACTGTATAATATGAGGATTATTGTTTATTTTATTTATTTTAGATTAAATCAACTTAACTTATTACCTACCTACTCTTAGAATAAAGATACCTTGAGAAATATGTATAAAGAAGTAAATTGGCAAATACCGACCGAATATTATCGAACAAGGAAGTGCTAAATGCTAATACATCGAAACAATTAATTAATATGTGTACAGCTCTTAAATGCTCGGACATAGCGTGAGTCGATAGGTTTTGTATGTGTGAGTGAAAGCTGCGCGCGCAGGTGTGTCCGAGACTGGCCGGCGCCGGCGCGCATTCCATCGACGGTCACAGCGCGGCGCCGAGAGCGTACTTGACCAGTGGGTCGACACTTAGAACATCGTTTTGGTTAGGCTTACATTTTCAAGCAATTTTAAACTTCATTCAATTGACATAGAGTTCAAATTATTTTGTACTTTTCCAAGACCTAAGGTCAAGTCTGGCCTGCCAACTTTTAGAAAAAATAAAAATATTTCTAATGTTGGCCTCTCCGATGTAATCATATAATAAAAGATTTAATATTTTAGTTTTACTTATTTATTATTATTTATTCTTTTTTTTTAAACCTTATTTTTGTACATTTTAATTTTTAGCTAGTACAATTATAAATTATTTCTTTCTTTCTTCGATTTCTTGTCAATGGTAAGGACTTAAGCATAGACAACGTCTTGATGTTGATTTGTTGTTTGAAATTTGAATTCAAAATGGCGTTTTATTTTATTGTTTTGATGGTTGTTAAACAAAATTTGTTCTTCGTATATCGTAGATTTTGTTATTTACTCAGTTAATGTACAGTACACTGAACTATTTAATTTGTAATATTTCTGCCAAAAGTGTAAAAAGAAGAAAAAGTGTTATATTGTGTAAACAATGTTAAAATCTTTGTGTGTAGATAATTGTGATTTGTGACTAAATATTTGCAATATGTACCCAATGACTGTTCTATATGGAAGATAAAACATAATAATTACAAAACAATTTATGAGAATACGTCATGTTCTGGCTGTAGAATCAATTGGAGAGGAGATATTATTATGTCCAAAGAAAACAACGGCTTCTTCATATACAATTCCAATATGGCGATCCGAACGGCAACGATATATTGGTATCGAAATTTAGAACGAGATTTAATAGAAATCCCGCAAAATATTTCAAGGAAAAGTATAAAATGTGAATCTAGTTGTATAATATTTAAGCCGAATTAAGTCCTACATGCCTAAATAAAGATATTCAGTAAAATTCAAATGGAATTATCAATTTTTGCAAGATTTTTGCTGATAATAGTGTGTTTTAATATTATACAAAAATGTTATTAAATAATTAATATTATAATAAACTTATTGATCTGCATTGTTGGTGTTTTATTTTTAATTTCCCTTAATTTGAATATGGATGAGAATTAGTAGTGCTGTTACCCAGCATCGATAATTTTATCGATATCGATATGAAGTTTTATCGATACTAGCACTCATAAAGAGACATCACTAGCAACGACAACTTTTAAATGTTGGCAGCAATGTGGGTCATGTTTGACGTAAACTTTTCATAGGTTGGTATATAAGATTTGACCTAAGTAATACATGCATATGTGTGCGTGAGCTCGAAATCGAAGTACTGAGTGCCGTCTCTTACTATATTACTTGCTCTGTGGTACTTGACAATTATGGGTACAATTATTAGTGATATTTTAGATAAAATAAAGTGTACAATGTAAATTTTATAATTATAGAAAAATTCGATACAGTTTTGTGAAATCATGTGAAATATTTAAGTCTAAAAAATAATAAGAAAATTTCCTGAAAACACGTAATTAATTGTTAAAATTTTTGGCTTGGATTGAAATAATATATACCAAAATATTAATTAACTATGTACATACATAGTAAAAAAATTGAACGGTGTCTTCTTTAGTTCTACAACCTGTGGAGCCATCTATTAGCGAATAGTCAAAATATTTAAAGTAGTTCCCTTACAGCGCCATCTATAGGACACATTTTTATTTTTTTATTTAATAAAATTTACCTATTCGATACAAGATGGCACTAGTAGCATTGAGAAAAAATATTTATTTATTATATTATTATATTTGCATAAGATATTTATGTCAGAAGTGTAATAATTTAATATTTTAAATAAATTTTATAATTTCTGTTTAATTTCATAAAGAAATCCTAATTTAAAATAGCAACCCTGGAAACACATGGACTTTTCCCGAGCCAATTGCCAAAGCCAATTTTCTCATCTTGATTCTTGAATTTTCGCTAGCGTTCGCCGGCATCTCTGTTCGAATATTCTAGATCTTTGTTTGATTTATAATTCAACATTAATTGCGTGATTTCGTCTATTCGAAGACAAAAATTTGTTCTGAGAAGATGGCTGGTGTAGCAAAGCGACTAATTCCTCTTTTGGACCGAGTTCTTATTAAAAGGGCTGAGGCAGTTACGAAAACCGCTGGTGGTATTGTCATTCCGGAGAAGGCGCAATCTAAAGTTCTTCACGGTGAAGTCGTCGCTGTTGGACCCGGAGCTAGGAAAGATAATGGTGAATTCGTGCCAGTGCTAGTCAAAGTTGGTGACAAAGTCTTGTTGCCGGAGTACGGCGGTACCAAAGTATCGCTCGAATACGACGAGAAGGAATACCACCTATTTAGAGAATCTGATATTTTGGCCAAAATTGAAAATTGATTTTAGTTGGTAGTTTTAGTTATGCGGTTCGAATTATATTTGGTTAGACAAAAAACATTGTAGTGTATGTGTGCTGCGGTTGTGTAATATGTTCAATTCTGTGGAAATGTTATCTTTGCATTTATTATAATATTGTTATAGACGTATGTTGTATTATTTTACTTCCCTCTTTTTTCTTGTGTGTTATATAATTAACTGGCCATTACTTTGAATAACATTTTCTGTACTGAATTTTGAGGTTATGGTTGCTATGAGGTTAAGTACACCAACCCTTTTTAGTTTTAACTTAATTGCAATATGAAATACCATAATACTTAATTTCTATTGTATTTCTTTTTATTTTAGCTGCATTAAGCTTGCAAGGTCAAGGCAAAGTCCAACTACAAGAAAAGGTTCATTCTTGTCAATCTTAAATCCTTGTGTAAATACAAAAAATAAAATAAAATCATTACATAATTGAAATAAATAAACATTTTTTATGTTCATAATTTATTACAATATTTACACAAAAAATGCATAATTAGCTTAGAGTATTAAACATAAAAAAATTTAATGACTATCACAGTGTCTAGAAAATTCACAATTTATGTTTTGTACAGGCAAGTACAAATTTAATATGATAGTACAATATGGCATATAATCAATATACATACATAATACTGGCATACAACTTAACAATGCAAAACTTATCTATAAATAGAAAAGGTACATTCAATGGCATAATCCTAACTACAGTAGGGAAATAGCTGTGCGTCTAACAGCAGCAGATAATGCAGGGTTAGGATCAGGAGTTTCTGTGAGCAGTTGAACTGAAATCCATCTCCCATCTTCATTGGATTGACGTAATGCTTCCATTGTTGCTTGTACTCTTTGCCCATCTTCAAACGTAGCTGCGGCTCTTACAGGCTCTTTTACCCAATCCATTTGCTCTTTAACAGGCAAAAATGCCTCCTTTAATGCACTTATCATCTTACATAACCCTTTTATATATGGTTTTGGAATAACACTTGATGCACAACTCAAGTCTTCAATATCTACGTAAATAACTTCTTCTTTGTCTTGTTGTCTTTTCCCATCCTCTACATTCTTAGAATTAGATTTATGTAATTTTCCATGCAAGTCTCCTCCACGGACCACTAAGTATCCCTTTTTGCTATACACATATATTTCCTGATTGAAACATAATCCTGGTAAATGATTATTTAAAGTTGCGGTTACCAACAGTCCTTTGTCCATTTGCAATTGGAATGTACAAAAATCAGGTGCAGTCACTTTTCTAATTCCATTAATTTTGGGTGTCTCCTCTACAAATGTTCTAAAGACACCATGGACCTTGACAACCTTTTGCCCACTTAAATATGAAACTAAATCTATAACATGACTACCAACTAATGTTAGAGTGCCTCCACCCATAGTATCATCGCACAACCAATTATACGTGTCTCCAAGCAGTGAGCCCATTTGTACTCTCACATCTATTAAAGTTAATTCTCCTGGATTGCCAAGATAACCCTCAAGAATACATTTGCGCATGTGACTAAAGGCAGGCAAAAATCTCAATGAGTGATTTATTATAGATATAAGTGTCGGATAATACTGTGCAGCCCGCACCATCTTCAATGCTTCAGCTTGGCATAGGCCGGCAGGTTTGTCGCAAACAACATGTTTTCCTATTCCTAGTGCCTTTACAGATATTTGCGCGTGCAAATTCGGTGCACATACTATAAAAACTAGACTAACATTTTTTTTCAATAAAACATCGTCAATTTTATTTGTGAAGAAAGGTATTTTTAGCTCTTTCGCAGTGTTTTCAGCTTCTGGAAGCGTCACACCCCAAATAGCTTCAACTGGGAACCCTTTTTCTCGAAGGAATGGCACTAACACCTTGGCTACAGCGCCAGTTCCAAAAACACCTATACCTGGCAGCATTGTTATAATCTATGTATAACTATAATAAACAACTTTGTACATAATATCATGCATATGCAATTTATTCAAATACGAATAATTACATATAAATTGTAAATATTAGTGCACGGCCAAACAGTAAACAATGACACTGACGTTTGACAGTAAAACATTCGGCAGAACGTCAAAGATGGCTTTTGACATGAATATGAGCACAGATTATCTCAAAGCAACAGACGAAATAATTTATTTGTTTTTACACTACATTAATTACATAGATAATAATCTGAAAACAATTACAATTACATTTTATGTACATATTATACTATAATATGTTCTCATAGAAGTTTTTAGTAAAACGCGAGTTTATTTTTTTGTTTGATTTATATATATTTTGTACTAAATGCATGTCGCACGGATTTTAGAAAATGATTCACTCCACATAATATAAGCGTTAGAACTTGCACGAACGAAGCATAAACTCGTGAATTTTTAAAGACCTATTTTATTAGCAGCAAAATGTGCTTGCGACATCTCTGTAGCGACAACTTTCTTGTGGGAGTCGCTTTGATACAATCAGTGCTAGAGTCTGGCCAGCCAAAGCTGAACCCAGTAAAAGGCAAATTTAAAAAATATGGATCTGGTATTTATTCTGGCTTAAAAGAAAGCTTTAGCTTAAGCTTGATACGTAGGTAATTTATTTTCATCCATCATGATTTAACCTTTTTTCAAACAATATCCACAGTACAATCTTTTCTAAATGTGTAAAATTATTATTTTCCACTATAAAAATTTTCGTCATCTAATATACTATCTTAAAATCTTTCCCAATGCCGTTTCTTGAAAAATAACGCAAAATGGCCAACCAACCAACCAACCAACGCAACCAAGTTTTAAAAGTGATTATCTAATTAATTACCGATTAAAAGTTATTTCTTTGCACTTTGCCGCATTACTTTAATACTCAAGGGCATATTTGATGAGTTTCTTGGTTTTTTGCTTTAAAACAAACAAGACATGAACGCGACCATCGCGCTAAAGCGACTGAGTGCAGTGAGGCCATTTGACCTATGTTGAGCGGAACATAAGTGATGTAGGCGGTGTCGTCTCCATACGTAGTACCTAATAGTATCTCAATGGCTATAACAGAGTTTAAAACTAAGATGTTGCAAAAAGCCCACCGAGGCACTTTGATCTTAATATGAGATTTTTTTATTATTACAAATTATAATTATTATTTATTATGTATTGCCTACATATGTACACAATTTTCAACAGTCTTAGAAATTGTAGGTATTTCCTGATATTAGATAGCGCGTACCATGGATGATAAAACAAAAACCACCTCGTCTTCTTTATAACAAACGAGAAAGAATAACAAACAGCCATCCATCCGAACAAACTTTCGCATTTATAATATTATTCGAATACGTAATAATATTAAAGTACCTACTCATTTATATTTTTTTTCTATCTTATTTTGCCACATAACAACGTTCAATGCATATTATTAGATATATCACCTATTATTTTAATTCATGTAAGTGCTGCAAAGAATAATATTTATTAAGAAAACACAGCGCGGCCGTAAGTCAAAGTGGATGGCGCTTAAAATGAACGGAGCGGGTAAACTCAATGCCTTGATATCTTGCACCTGGATATGTAGGGCTACCACTTTTAATATTGTATTAAGCTATATTTATTGGATAATTTCGTATAGATTTGTAATTAACTATGTATTAATTATTGTCAATCTTAAAAGTATAGTACCAAGCTTAAAATAAACTGAATCACAAAGTTAATGTACCTAAATGTCTAACTGTGAAAATAAATTTAGTTGTATGTTGTTTTGAGCTTTAAAACTTAAACCAAACCAAATTTGAAGTTGAATTGAGTGAATTAACGTAATTTCTGCACGTATTTTATATCGTAGTCGGCAAAGAAGCTGGTGGATCGCCGCGTAGGTACCTACTACGGGCATTTGAAGACCTTACGCTTCCTTGATGACGCTGATTAACGAGGGAAATAAAGGAAACAACTGGGAAGGGTAAGAAAAAGGATCAGTAGCAGTAAATAGTAATATTATCGTTGCTACAAAGTTGTTACTAAATTTCTTAAACTAGGTAGGTATCTCTTTAAAAATAATATCTGGTTTTCGTTATGTAGCAGCCCTAGTGACATCCTATTTGCAGCAATCTGTCTTACACCTCGGCTGGAAGTTGACTCGTACTTGATCACTTCCACAATTAGGAATGACTGACGTCAGAGCACAAAAAGAGCCTATGTCAACTGAAAATTGTTGATTTAATAAAATGAGGAAGAAAACCAGTAATTATATGATGCTAGTTGCCCGGGAAGAAAAGGAACGAATCATCAAATTTATAAAAGTATTCTAAACTTCTATTATAAAAGGAAATACATATTAATATTATAATATGTGAATGTTTCTTAGTTACAAATTAAAAAAAAAGTCCGTTCTGAATTTTTGTATCTTATTTTTTTATTTATAAATAATTTGAATAATTTTATAAATAACTAGTGGTCCGCCCCGGCTTCGCCCGTGGTACATATTTCGCAATAAAAAGTAGCCTATGTCCTTTATCGGGTATCAAAATATCTCCATACCAAATTTCATGCAAAATGGTTCAGTAGTTTAGGCGTGATTGAGTAACAGACAGACAGACAGACAGAGTTACTTTCGCATTTATAATATTAAGTATGGATTTCAATGCTATACTACTTATACTTACTAGATAATATATCAAATGCAAATTAGAATGTTAAGAAAAAAAAATATAGACAGATTTAAATAAAATTCCTTTTTTTCTTTTTTATGTCATTAGTCACTAACCGACTTTAGTGAAGGTATAGAGTTATACTTTTTCCTTGGTAATATATTAAGCGGTCGAAAGGCTACTCTTAAGTCTTAACCCATTGAGCCCCGAACGGCCAGATCCGACCGCGACACAATAGATTTTCAGTGCTGTGATTCCGGGGCCTGATGGATTGATAATTCTAGTCAGATACCTACTTATTGCTTAGTAATAGGTAAACGAAGAATGTCATAGAGATATGTATAGATATGCATTAGTATCTACACTTGACACTACTGAGATAATCACAAAGTATAAAATAGTATTATGTTACTGTATTTCGGGGAGAGCAGCACGTGGTGTCACAAAGTATTATGTGTCACGGAAGTGTGACCTACGAAAGAAACTGTCAAATAATTTTAAGGGTATTAATTGGTTCTTTTATCACTACGAGAAATCATCTAGATATTGTTTCTGGAGCCTATTATAATTTAAAATAATATTTTTTATACTGTAGGATATAAGAAAGATAACATATTTAATAAAAATAATTTTATATTAAATAAAAAAAAACAACTGACTATATTATTTTATCAAACGCTACTATAAAATAGAGCTTCAGAGAATCGTTCAGTAATCAAATGACCCACTTCAAGACGATAAATTACAATCCGCAAATAATCCTTATATTCCTTGAACACTCGAGAGCTTTTCATTTGTCGAGAGGCATAATCCTGAAAGCGCAGGAGGGGCGAACTTTAGCGACGCCCAGTCGCCGCCCGCCTTGCGCGAGCGCTGAAACTCACATTATTGAGTGAGTGCAGGCTCAACACAGTGATTGAAGGTTCTAGTGGAGTGTTCTTTGTGCGATATGCCACGTAAACGGGTTAACAAATCACCGTCGTTTGACAAGAAGGACGATTGCCTTGATGATGATGATTTTTTATTCGACGATACGCAGTCTAGTTCAGGTATTTATTTATTTTTTAGACATTTAAATTGCTTGTTATAAATTTAATTTATGTGCCTATCTAAAAGCAAATAAAATGCGAAAATTCACATAATTGGAAATTTTATTTAAATATGCGCTCAATTAATTTGCACATTGTATAGTAGGTACATATAACCTGATAAATAAGAGCAGTCTATTGTTAGATATATTTTTAAAAACTAAATTTTCTCTTCACTTTATTAACTATGAAGAAAATACGTACGCACATCATAATAAAAGTCTATTATATATATTCCAATCATCAAAAATGAAGTTTTCGGAGAAGCACATAAAAAAGACCTGCAGTCGAATTTAGTTAAATTTTGTCTATCAATTAATATGGATAACAAATCTTATATTAATTGCGCATATCCTAAGTCTATGCTAGGTATCTAATGGTGTAAAGTTTTTCTAGAGCCTACGGCCTTTTTTGTAGAAATTAAAGTTTTCATCGTATAATTTCATTTTATTTGTCGCGTTGAATTCTTCAAGTAGGCTACATTAACATATTCCACAGGAAGAAGTGGTCATGAGCCGCAACACAGAAACGCAGCCAATGCAAGAGAACGGGCTCGTATGAGAGTGCTTTCCAAGGCGTTTTGCCGGTATGAGTACATATGGTTTTTGTTTTTAAATACACATTTTCTACTCATGTAGATCATATTCATTATGAAGGATAATAATTGCAAACAAGTTAAAAGATAACAGCAACTTATAATAAAAATAAAAAAAAAACCTTCGATTCAGATAACCTACATCGTGATTCGTAATTAACAGTTTTTATTGAATTTTTAAATTAAAACTTACACGTTTACGTTCATCGGTGTGTCACCTATTAGATAAAGAAATAGTAAAGTTTATTGTATAAATGTTGATTGAGTATATTATTGCAGATTAAAAACCACGTTACCCTGGGTACCTGCAGACACTAAACTATCGAAGCTAGATACACTGCGGCTCGCTGCATCTTACATCGCCCATTTAAGAGCTCTGCTTCATGAGCCGCGGTCCGCGCACACTCCTCCGCATCCTTTGAGCCTGGTATGTATAAAATGTGTTTTTATATTACCTATTTAAAGATTTTCTTTAATATTATGGTTAGGGAGCCAGGTGCAAATTTGGTTAACTATTTCCTCTCAAGAGATAATTCGTCAGACGCATGAGAGTATAGTATTATAAAGCCTCGTGAACGTCAGCTGGCGCTCGGTTGGGGGGGTGAGCGGTTGTAGCCTCCCACGCACATAGGAAAAAAAATACATTCATTCATTCATTTCCTCTCAGCTAAAAATTTGTCAAATTGTAGCTAACCCAATATCTCAACGAAAAAAAATAGTCAGCTGGTTACAACATGGTGTATTATACGTCAGCTGGTGTCTCGAACATGAAAGTTAAATTTAAAGAGAAATTTATTTTCCGTTATTTCCTCTCAAACAAAAATTTACCTGATGATAGCTTATATGTAACTGTGGATAAATATATATGTCAGCTGGCTGTATCTTGGTGGAAAAACCGTCAGCTGATACGGGAGGCTACAACCGCTCTTCCCCCCAACCGAGCTCCAGCTGACGTTCACGAGGCTTTATAATACTATACTTTGATGCATTTTACTAATTACCGCTTGAGAGGAACTTGGTCATAAAATCTGCTGCTGGCTCCCGGACCATTATCTGTATCCCATAGCATTGATATTGTTAGCATTCTTCTCATTCGTAGATCCTCTCTAATTCGAGTGCTTTTTATTTTATTCAACGTCGATCATCCAACTCGCCGGCACACAAAGCTTTAAAAAACTTCCAGAACGAGTAGATAAGATATATTTTATAGTATAAATAGAGCGATAGATCAAAATATATTTTCATTACCATTTTGGATGTTTTGTAAATATTTTAGTTTGTTAATAACTGAAGGTTCATGGTTCTTTAGGCTACCTATTGCGATGCCAAATAAGGTTATTCTATTAAAAATAAATTATGAAGATGCAACGTTGGGATCGGCACTCTCCATCAGAGCTTTTTTAAAAAATGTATTTCTAGACCGTTAGCATGAAACTATTCAATATTTATTGTTCACTAGCTGCTCCGCGCGGTTTCACCCCCGTGGCTCCACTCCTGTTGGTCGTAGCGTGATGATATATAGTGTGATATATAGCCTATAGCCTTCCTCGATAAATAAGCTATCTTACACCGAAAGAATTTTTCAAATCAGACCAGTAGTTACCGAAATTAGCGCGTTCAAACAAACAAACAAACAAACTCTTCAGCTTTATAATATTAGTATAGATAATTCATTGAAACCCTCCAATCTTTATCCTACAATAGCAAAAGACGCAACTTCTCTTTACCACATTGGAAAAAAAGCCAAAACAGTAATTGTTCACGATTTATCTGCTGTCGACGCATCATTTAACACACCTCTAGACCGTAATGAATCAAGGGGCTTTGCCAAACGCCAGCACGACTAAATTCTGTCATCGGAAGATTAGCTGACACGTTCCGCGAAGGGACAGCGTGATCAATGGAGGGATTAGTTTTTATACAAACACCAGTTTTGGTTAACTGGCTTAGGTTGATTAATTTATGGGTGGAAGAATCGATGTTATAAGAGTGGTTTTGATATGGAATATATTAAGTAATATGATTATACATATATACAAAAGCCTAAAGGATAATATGACGTAATCGTGAAATAGTTCAAATCTTTTGATAGTCTATACTAAGCTTTGTCTTCATGTCCTATAAAATAGAGGAGCAATGATATAACAATTAAAATACAATAAAGGAGATACAATACAACACATTAGGGATGTAGATATAATATAATAGATATTAAAAAATAAAAATAGACAAAAAATCAAGGGTCATCCCGTAACACAAATAAACATTTCAAAAAGTGGTATTCGAGAAAGAAGAAACAAAAAAATGTAAGAACAATAAACACGCGTTTTACGCGGCGCGCTGACCAAAAGTTTGCAGCTGTTTCTGGTATAAATAAAATTTTATTCCGGACGTTAAAGAGATACTCCACTTTTATTGTTTCCCTTGATCGTATGTTGAACTGTACTTAAACTTGTAATTAAACAAAAAAAAAATCACATTCAAAGTCAAATCCACATTTTAAGATTTCTTTCTGAGTCATCTTTCACATGAATTATCAACACTGTCCCCTGAAATCTGACCACAAACAAAATGGACCATACAATTTTGAATCCTATTCTATCATTCATGAACAGATACATAAGTTTTTATAATTTTTTAACAAAATTTACCTTAAATGACGCGCTCTACCTTTACGGGCTTTTCTTCTACCATATCAATATTTATCTCGTCAAACGGTCAACCATTATGTCGATTTTGCTCCTTTTAATCGAAATAAGAGTTTAACCTCGTAACACGATCAATTTATGTTGCCTCTGAAATATGTAGAGATACTTCGAGAAAATAAACAATTTCTTAATTATGCATCATTTTAAATAAATTAATAATAGAAGGAAAATTTTATAAAATATACGAGGGGGTAGAAATCAGGCAACAATCTCACAGATTTTGCTTTATTTTATCCTATTTGGCTAAGCATCACAATATCATAAATTAATTAACTAAAAATTTCGTACTTATTCTCGGAACTCTCTACTCTCTACTCTCTAATATGCTCTAACCGAGGACGCGTTGTCACTGATCGTGAAACAGCGGCCAAATCTTTACCTATCTAAGAATAAAGACAATTCATACCTACTCTAGATTACTTTTAATGTGTTACTAATAATTCAAGTGCGATCAACCATCAATAAAAAATTTACAAACTACTTTATGGTTTTGTTCATAATAAATTCATAAAATAGGTCGACATATGTTTCTCTGTTTGTTTGTGCACCAAAGGGTCGATGATACAATTTAACACTTCAATATCTAAAAACGCTGTGTGAGGTCCGATTTTAAGAACTTAGATTTTAATAAATATCCTTTTTCATTATAAACAAAACAAGATTATAGCGTATGTTGCAGAAAAAATTGAATTCATTGATTGTTTGGTTTTCAGTAGATAATGTGTAATCGATTTGTAACCTATTCTTTCATAAAACACGAGATTATAAATTCTAGACACATTTTACTTGGTAGTTAGCGGTAGGGATCACAATATTATTGTATGGGAAATGGGAATCGGTTGCGTAGTACGTACATGTACCTACGTATTTTTAAAATATAATAGGTATATCAGCACTCTATTGTAACTCTACATTTGTAGGTATAATTGCATTATTTTATGTAGGAAAATTTCAGGTTATGCCAACTTTTTTTTCAATTATTTTATAAATGTAGGTTATGTTCCAATTGTAGGAATGTCTATTTAATTTTGTGTGTTAAAAATAAATAACACTATTTTTCAGGCATGGCCGTTCACCTTCCAACACGGAGGCTCTCTTAGTTGTGCAATTTCCCAGCGATGGAATTTAAGTCCGCAAACAGATGCAAATCGGAATGTTTCCACGCAAAGAGATAATGTTCAGACAAATACTTGTAATGAGAGTTATCCACAGGATTATTCTGAAAACGATTACGACGATAGAAACTATGAAGAATCTACCAACGAAGTGGCTTATTCAAATTCGCAGTTCTGCAACTATGGTTATAAGGAGAACTATTATGAAATGAGAAATTCTTATTCTGATGTTATGAATAATGTGTAAAATGTAAAGACATAATGTAACGTACTTGGAAAAGCGTATTAATATTATAGTGTATAGTTTACGAATACATGAATAAGAAATGTAAAATATAAAGGTTTTATAAATTATTGTTTGTATAACCTTTTGTACCAAAGATTATTATTAAATAAAAATATATTCATGCAATAAATATGTAAAATAAGTATACTGTGTTGTCATTTCAGAGAACTAAGTATTGATTTTTTTTTATTAATTACTGGTGGGAAACTATCTATAAATATTCAATAAATATTATCAATAAATATTCGATTGATATTCGAAAAATAAATATTGTGTAGTCAAATTATATCAAATAAGTACCTACTTAAATCATTTATTTTTGAAGATCCCTCATTTTGAAAAGTTATATCTACTAAAGCATGAAACATCTTGTTCAAATATAAAATATTTTTCGTATATTCGATATTAAATCAAAACTTGTCCAAACGTTTTCACTTTTCGTGAACCACGGCTGAAGTGAAGTGGCGTCAAAGTGGTAACCCGATAGTTTTCCTCTCTTAGAATCTGACAAAACAAACTGAAATAGTCCGCAAAAAATATCACTCGTCGGAACTCACTACTCACTTTTGTTTTTCGTTTACTCTTTTGTGACTGTGATGGCCGCGGGTGAAATTTTTTATTAAGATATATCTAAATAAGTTATACAATTTCAATGAATGTTGTTTTAAAATAAAAATGTCTTCAAATTTGATTAAATAAATAAATAATAGCAAAATATACGCATGCTATATCTAATGTTTATTGAGTTATCTACCTGTAAGGTATGCAAAGAATTATCAATTTAATTTATGTTTTTGACGTGACAACGTCTTATAATTCGATAGAGCCGGCTGCACGCACGAAAAAACATGACTCATGCGGCGTTACCTTGCTCTGAGGCGTTCCATGTAAGGCTTGAAGTGCAAGCGAGAGCGCGGAACGAGCGACAAAGAAGTACAATCGGACGTTGTCACGTTCAACTATCGTCAGTAAACCGACTTTACAGACAACCAAGTTTTTTTTTCTCCGCAGCTCTGTGTTCCAAGCTGAAAATCAATTGTTGGATTGGATTTCATTCTACTTTTAACTGACTTTCCAAGAAAGGGAGAGATCTCAATCAGACTTGAAATTCTTATTGCATGTGGGTCTAATGCTTATCACTAATGTTTCTAGAGAAAGTAATTCTTGAGCAAGGATAGGGTTTAGGAAAACATTAGGATTTTTGGGATTTATTGACAAAAGGAAAGGGTTGAGTTTTATTTTTACAGGTTAGATTAAAAGAAGTAATGAATAAAAATACAATGTAGCCAGTGAAATGTTTATTATCCGTATAAATATTTAAACATAATATATGTCAGAGCACACAAATGAGTTTAAACTATTTACAAAAAATGATGTAACTAAAGCGAGGCAACATTTTGGTAAATTTGTTTAAATAATTACACTAAAGGCCTGTTCAAACTACAGCGGTATCCGCTACTGCCATGGGTAGCTGTATCCCGATGGGCACGCGATTAAATCTCTTACCTAATATATGTATTATAGAGACTCTAATCGCGTAGGTACCGATCGGCTGTTCGCTACCGTTCTCAGATTAGTACCCAATTAGAGTCCCTATAATATACATACTACGTAAGTGATGTAATCGCGTGCCCATCGGGATACCGCTCCCCAGGGCTGTAGCAGATACCGCTGCGATGTAGTTTGAACAGGCCTTAATTATTATTAACTAAAGCGAAGGTGATATTAAATTCACTCGTTTCACGCTTACATAGACTCACTAGCATTGATATAATGGCGTTCAAATATTTAAATGTTAACAGACACGTTAGTTATGAAATTTTTGCGAAAATTATTAAAATATTATCTTGATAACTGTTATGTCTCTTTTACTTTCAACATTTCGTGTACTATATTGCTTTTCATATAAGTAGATAAAAGAAACATAATGATTGCTTAAAGCCAAAATACATATATATGTACTTTCGAAATAATTGAAAGCTCTACAATACCTATATATTTCAGTGCATAATCAATATGGCAAAAAATTATGAAGTCAAAAGAAAACTGATTATGAAATTATTGATAATTAATATGTGGTATTATTAATCTGTATAACGTGTCTGTTTATAATATTAAATACAAAACATTTATGAATTTAAATACAATGTAAACAATGGATTAAATATTAATTGTATTGCTTCTGTAGCTATAAGATTCACTAATCCATAATAATTATTAGCTGATTACATTATCGTTCTAATACAGTATTCAGAATATTATAAGTTTTGTAAAAAAAGTAATCTACGCACATATTTGTATAGCATATTTCTAATTATAATGTATCTAGTATTTAGCTGTTGTGTACATAGGTGGTATTATATACAAAATAAATTGCTAATATTCACTAAATTTTACAGTTTTACTACATTTGATATAAGTATATGATCTCTAAATGGGTCTAAGTACGGTTGTGATATAACAAAGGCAGCTAATACTTTTATTTCGCTGTGATGTGCCTTATTATGTACTTAACTGTTTTGAGTTATTCTATGGAAAATTAAAGTGTCTTGTTCTTTGATTACGTCAAAATACATCATATAATTGATTATAAACAACCATATTTATCAATTTGTTAAGTCAAATATTACTTCGACTTTACATCAAGTTCAGACGAATTCTTATCTTGATTAAATTTTAGTTGTAAACTTGGTTAAGTTTAAAAAAATTTCATTAACAATGTCAGATAATTTTTCACCAATTAAATTGAATTTTTATGAAACCTGCAAAAAGTTTAAGTCAGTTTGCAAAACCACAAATTTCACTAAGTTTTACTGCTTCCATCCAAGCACACAAGGGTAGACGAATTTAATTCAGTCTAGCCCAAACTTAGAATACTCATATAAACTGAGGTAGAAGCGGCATACGCGTAAAAACACTTTTCGTCTGTAGTTAGCTAATTAGCCGGGTTGCGTTTAGTCGGATGTTGCTAACTCTTATCGGCTAATGGTTCAATTAATAATGTATATTCTATCTTTGTCTACGGAGTACGTGAATGTGTAGAATGTTTATGCAGATAACGTGGAACGGCTATAACCACAGACATGACATGACATGTATCAAGTCTAAATATACATGTCTGTGGCTATAACTGTTAAAAATAGTCCGGGATCCATCGCCCATTTTTGCAAGTGATTAGATACTATCAAGCTAATTTTTCGTGAGTGAAATCAAAATATTTCCATTTACCATCAAATCAAAATATTTTATCCTTGTTTCCTCTGGTAGCTACCACAATCGAGAGTTTCGTACATGAAATTATTGGGCATCTCATCAAAATAAAGCTACTCACGAAAAATTAGCTTGATAGTAATCACTTGCAAAAATGGGCGATGGATCCCGGACTATAATAATTGTTCGCATAGACCGCTTCTACGTCAGTTTATGTAGGTATTCTAAGTTCCCAAACACTAATATCCTGTATCATCAAATCCGATAGTATACTCACATAAATTAGTAAAATATTATTCCTACCACGTTTTTGGCAGTCTCCTAGCTTTTATTATACTCTTAATTATTATACCTTAATGATGATTATACTATTCATCCCAATATCATTAATGATACACACGCTTTAAGCTAGTAGGTATATTTTATGTACAATAAAAACGCCACACGTTTTCAACAAAATTGATTTTTCAGAATTTTCAAAAGTAATAAAACAAGAAAGGTTCATCGTGTTGTTTTAAATCAAAGTTTGTGTCGTTTCTCACAAATCACTTCATACACGCAAAATAATGCACACAATAAATAACATTAAATAATATTACATAATTGTGACAGGGAATACAATTCGCTAGTATTATTTACATTACCTTAGCATTCTAAGTCGCCTTAAATATTATTGCTTAAAACACTAATGCGTTACAAATTCCACACACTGTTTATAATAATTGAAATTATTTAAAAGTGTTTCCAGTTTTAATTTCTCGATATTATGTTCTATATAATATCTAGGAATAACGTATAAAAATAAACGTCAAAACTTAAAATTTAGGCTGTCCATCAGGATTTCATCATAAGCCGCGAAAGTGGCCCTTAATTAATACGAAAATTGAAGTTTAAAAAAGCTATATTGTTCAAAAGGATAAAAAATCAAAGTATTATAACAGGTATGAAAAACGGTGCATGGATTTTGTAAACACTGATTTCATAATGATATTACTTCATGAATTCCCTGTAAAATGTCTTTTTAGAAAGAGAGCAGTTGTATTGAATTTCTAACACAAATTTAACATTATTTTTCATTCATAACAGTATGTAACGTATTTTGTATTCCTTGGAAATATTACTACTATAAAATGACATTCCTATTTCACTCGTTGTAGGTAGATATATTATTGCCTGTTTCAAACTTAAACATCATTTACTTAATAACATCTCTACATTATTATTGCAATTACTTTTTGTGCGTATAATCTGTATTTTATAAAAAATAAAACCATTATACAGTTCACAATAAAAAATACACAATAAATTGTTAATATAAATATAGATTCAGTCCTTCGCTTTTGTGTTAGTAAAATTATTTTTGCCTAAAAATAAAACTATTTACAACATGATTTGAATACATAAAGTAACTAAAATTTTAAATCAATGATACTGTGATTATAAAAATTATTTACAAATGAACTAAAAGATTTCGATTTTCGATCGCATCGACCAAATAACCTAGATTCTAGAAAGTTTGAAATATGCGCGACATCGATTTTTTGGTTTCAAAAATCTCAGTATAAATATTATTTTCGACGAGATTACATACAAAATTTGATTATTATTTATAATAAGCGAATAAAAAAGTTATTCTAGCTTCTAAATTGAACTTTTAAAGCAACGAATAATTGCTAACTTATTTAATCTTAAATCGACGCCTAAACAAACTAAACTACCTGCCAGAAAATATACTTATAGAGTTTGATGTTGTTCGCTTGCGGACGAGGGTCGCTTCAACTGTAAAAGAAAAAAATTATTATAATTTTATTTTTGTATACGACAGGGAAATTTAAATAATAAATTGATATAACTCAGAATTAACATCAATAACAGGACTTGAAACGCGCAAGAAAACTGAGAAAATTAATTGATATAATATATTAAAGTCGGCGTACGTAACGTAACGTACACAGCGAAATTATACAATTTTGGTAGATGGCGTTGCTCTATGTTCTAATAAAAAAATGTGTATCATCGAATTTAGCACCTTATTTCGTCACAGTATTGTTCAAAGTCTATTGTATCGCTCCATACACAAAGCAGAGTTTTGTTTCGGACAATTTTGAGTGTGATTACGAGTTTAGCTGTCTATTGAGCTCTTGTTGTCAATGTGTTGTATAATTGTGTGGAGGTAAGAAGGTGGACTTTTTCCATCACCAAAGGCATGTCAACCAGTATACTAGACTGGCTAGCCGGAAAGGCCCCGGCCCCCGATTAATGATGTCGAAAAGTTGTATATAGGCTCTGTAGCGAAAAAATTTCGTTTGCGCGATTCAGAGGAGGCAGAACGTGCGCTCCGGCGTCACCAGGTGGAAGGGGAAGCTTGCCCTTTGCACCCGTTGGGAATGTTACGTATACTCACTGGTGGAGTCCTGCGGGGTGAGCGGGCGCTTGAGCGTGTGCTGTATGACGGCGAGCCAGCCCGCGCGGTCCTCGTGCGTGGTGGCGGCGAGGCAGAACGTGCGCTCCGGCGTCACCAGGTGGAAGGGGAAGCGCGCTTCTTTGCACCCGTTGCCCGTGTTCGTCACTTTGATGTGGTAGCCCGTTGATTCGTGACCTGTATGTAATAGATATATAATTATACAGAGCGTCCCACCGTCGGTATACTAAGATCAAAGTGACTATTAGTTTTGTATTCACTGATTACGTAAAAAATACAAAAAAAAAACAATGTCAATTTTTTACTATTTTTTTTCTTTAAACTATGATTTCACCCCTTGTTTCTTTATTAAGACTCACCAATAAAAATCTCTCCTTTCGGGTACGCATCGAGTGGCTCATCGTGGTACATAAGTTTCCGATTGTCCAACGTGAACCATCGTCGTCTATGCACGTCTGAGGACCTGGGTCCAGTCTTCCACAACCAGCCCTCTCGTGCGAAGTCCTTTGGGAGACGGAGGAGTAAGTCTGATTGGGGGGTAGAGGGGAACGCAACTTGGAGTAGGTGGAGCTTGGCACAGCGTATGGCGGTATACCTGAAAGATATTTTTTTTTTAAATTGTGATGTCATGTTTCGTAAAGTCTTTTGTACATAAGTGAAACTGTTATATTTAACAGTGACAGATTTACTATTGAGATCATGTAATTCATGTTATCAAACGCTAAATACTTATTGCTTCTTCTGTACTAAAGAAAATCGAAGCAAGCACTAGAAAACACTAAAGCGAAGCAAGTGAAGTATGGGCATTATCATAGCATTTAAGGCTACTATAGAAATATCAATTCGAGAATACATTCAACAGTAGGGTAAAGAAAACCTCATCATTTGAACGTTGTAGAGCAAGATCTCAATTTATTGTCTACAAAAAGTTATACCACTAATCGTAAATTATAACGCCAATTTTGGCTCTATGAAATTTGTAACTAATTATGTATACAAACATTTACCAGCAATTAATAACTTCAGGGTCTTCATGGTACACGTAGATATGGCGTGTAGATCCATCTTTCATGAATGTGAGCTGCATGGAATTCATGTGACCAATTTTGGCGGGAGCAAAAGAAACATTTAATTCTGACAATTTAAGGATCCCTTTTGGCTCTTTATTTTCTTTCACGTGATACCTGAAATAATTAAAATAAATATTTAGTTAATATTCTTTTCCTTGTGTTATTACATAGACCTTTTAAAATATCTGTTTTTGTATTCGTTTTGTAGTTGGTATATAATGTTGAGGTATATTGGATGTAATACCTAAGTATAGGTTGTATTGGATGTTTTTTTAAATGACGCTAGTAATAATTTTCTTATTTTAAATTACATTACATAAATTAAAATACCTTGTAAATGAGGAAGGAGGAAAAACTAAAAATCTATTATTTAAACTTATACTGTATATAAATAATAATAAGTATAAAAGATTACATACATTGTAATAATAGATGAATTCTATACTTAGATATATTTTCTATAAAAACAATAATAAGCTATCGCCTAAAATCCTCACCTTACCAGACCCTAAAAGAAAACATAAGCATACAACATGTATATTGGGGATGATATTTGCATTCGATGTTTACAAGATCCATGGCGAGTTATTATTAATTGGTATTAATGTCTTGATGATCTGACGTTCATTTGCCACAACATGCAATGACTGATACCTTAAAATCAACCCTTATCCCGTCACATAAGATTGAAAGTCCAATAGTTACCGATTCTCATCATTACCGTAATCTATATGTTGCAGTTGTAAAAGTGAATTTGGATTCGTCAGTGCTCTTCTTACCTCAAACGACCAAAGTTTTTGAGTCGAAGCCGATCGAATATACGACCGAGACAACCCGTAGGACCGCTACAACCGTCCGAAGGGTGCTGGTACCTAAGGACCATTCCGAATTATGTTTGAGAGAAATATATTTTGGTAACGTTCAACACCATGCGACTTAGTAGCAAACTCCGGGAACTCGGGAAAATTTCGAGTTTATCAGAACAAAAAATCTAACGGACGTCAATCGAGTCAAGATAATTTATATCGTGTGCTATAAATAATTATCGTCACCGGTACTTTTTTAAGATTCCCCTACTCATTAACGTCATAAAGTTGTTTATTTGAAAACTGTTTTCTTAACCGAATATAATAAAATTGGAAAATATGATAACTTTTTGGCAATAGAGCAAGATATAATTCATTTACTTGACAATATAGATAATAATAATTATAACTTAGTTGGTGATAAAATTGAAAAGTTCTCCTTCTTATTTTAAAGACTGGACGAACGTTTTGTTCACTCAATATTGTGACAGTTCACTTTAAAAGTTTAAAATATATTTTTGGTTATTAACTTATTTCCTTAACAATAGTTACAATTTGACCGAATTGGGCGAAATTATTTATAAAATAATTAAAGAAATGAGATTATTGTAACAAAATTCGTTATTCTTGGAATAGGTCGTAAACCTGCGTTTACATAATTAATCGGTATAATATGCAAATAAAATGTTAGTTTTATAAAATATTCCATTCGCAATTGAAGTTAGGTATTTTCTTAATAAATTATAATTGGCTTTTTCTTAAAATAAATTTAATGGTTCGACTTTTTTCTATTCGATACATCATATAGCGTAGGATTTTGTTTATACTGTGTACACGTATTGTGACGTGAATAGATTTTTTCTTACAAGAAATGCCGTCATCTGAGAAAAGCAAACTATTCCTATGATCGTAAAGATAGAATTACGACACGGAACGCGTCATCGTAATTTATGTCCCAAATCAGTGACGTATTACTTCGTGGCTCGGAAACCGCGTCCATATAATTATACTAATTCATTGTACTATCTATGGTCCGTTCCATTGTTTACGTCATACGTGCTATTTATTTTCTCAATTCTAACAAATGCCAAATGGTCTCCAAAGATCTTTACTCTGAAGTGTCTTTCCTAGTTACATAACACAAAAAGCGTCTGGACGAATCTATGTACTTCTGTATGTATGTCTAACACAAGCACTCGTCGAATAAACGATTGAAGAGAATTCCACGAAAGTTCGCTAAACTATTGTTAAACGTATATTTGCATACCTAATCAATTATGAGAGGCGAAAAAAATTAAGGTGCTAGTCGCGACAATCGTGACGATTTCAGTATTACGTAGAGAGTCAATATTGGCACATTTTTATTTAACGTAGTTTTAACGTACTTATGAGGTGTGGAAGTTTTGCACGCAGCACGTCACTAGCTCATAGCAAAATGTGTACGGTGGGCCTCTTTGCAAATAAACAACAATTTAATCTGATATGTTTTTATAGCGACGCGTAGGTTTAGCAATAATTACCGTGTATGAAATGAATGTATAAAATATCTTAATCTTTCTTATCGTTCGGGCAATTCGGTAAACAATGTTTACTGTTTGTTGACTTTGACTGAGTACAGATAAAATAACAACCACGTAGATAGGTACGTATTTGTTTCGTTATTATTTTATGTCGTTATAAAATGATGAAACATAACTCTATCGAAGATTTGTGTCGAAGAAAACATGACGGATGACGTCACAGTTACCGTAAATAAGACCTTTGATGTGCAGGTAACGGAAAACTAAATTGAATTAATATTTCACAATGATATTTATAATTGACTTAGTGATAGAGTGAAACACGAAATGTAGAGAAGCACAGTAACACAATTCGAATGGAAGTGACATTGAAACATGCTTGTTATTTTATTAGCTCTAATCATGCTGATGAAATGTAAAAGTTAAATGAATAAGAGGCATAGGTGATGTAAAAGAAAATAAAAGCTAGCGACATACAGTTGTAAATATAAAATGGCGTGTGTAATGAATGTGACTTTACTAACTTCAAGGTGTCCTCGTTTTCATTTAAAACAAATTTCCTTAGTTGGTAACGGCTATCCTCTTTTCCTCTTTTCATTAAGAACCCTTCCATGACCCCAGAGAGATAGCTCTGTCGCTCTGGGTGCGAAAATTCTTCTCGTTCGTACTTAGCGCGAATCCATTGTTCTATAAGCACTCTGTAAGATATAAACATGAGGATAAATTAAGAGAATATATCAACATCAATACCAATTATAATAATCTCCAATCAAGGGTAATGAACTAACGGCTATTAATAAAAAGTTAAATTCATCGTGATTAATACAGACTTAAAAAATAAAAATACACGAGTGAAACCGTATTGCGGCTTAATATAATTTTAAATTAGAAATAGCATCATCCCGTTCCCGTGGGATTTCCGGGATAAAACCTAGCCTATGTTACTCGTGGATAATGTAGCTTTCGAATGGTGAAAGAATTTTTAAAATCGGTCCAGTAGTTTATGAGCCTATTCATTACAATCAAACAAACAAACAAAGTTTTCCTCTTTATAATATTAGTGTAGACAATATAACAAAGCCTATCAAATAGTTTATTACTATATGTATCGACTATTGTATTGCCTGCATTCATTAACTCACTGTGGATCATTCTTGGTCGGTCGTCTATAACACGGGGGGACTCTTTCTTCGTACTTGTGTCTCGCGGCTATATTGCCAACTTCCTTCATCCTCTGTACTTGCGAATCCTCCCATCTATCGAGTTCTAGATGTTTCACTTTGCTGATGTGTGCGCCCATGCCGCGGTGTATGCTCGCGCATCGCATGCATATGAAGATGCCGAGGTTGTAGGATGCCCAGTCGGGATCTGGAATATGCGAAAACGGTGATTAAACTCCTTGGTGGTGTACTTTTTGATGTGTGAAGAGTTCTGTTATAAGGCGGTTATAACAGTCCCTTTTCTGGTTATAAAAAGGGATGCTCATAATTCATATCTACGAATTTTTTTTAAATTGTCTTTTATTAAATGGTGGCATAATTCGTTGAGGTTGTGTGTAAATTAACTGAAATGTGATCTTTTGTTGATGATACAGGTAGATACATAAGTAGTTATCAAAACAATTTATGAATTAATTATCCAATCTCAAAATATTCCTTATTCATTTGCTCTACATTTTGTATCTTTAAAAATTATCATTAAATAAAATGCAAATACGAATGAATGAAATTATCCTAATGAGTTTTAATTTTTCAAATATGGACTACCTATAAAATATAGGTAGTAAATATAGGCTATTTTTACGTATTTCCAACAGGAGTAGAGACAACATAACTTTTTGAGTCTAATAATTTCGAGAATGAATAACAACAAAATATAAAAGCATATCAGAATTGATCAATTATTTTAAACTTCCAAAACGTGATTCATAACAAGGATAAATCAAATGCTCCATAATTAAACCTTAAACGAGCCAAAAAAATAAACACAAACAACAAAATCTCATTTTTACATTGCTATTTGCTACTACTAATAGCCTAATATATTACACACATTAGAGATATAAAATAATATATAGCTTTGCCATAAATTGTGGTGACAGGACAAATAATGTGGGTTTTTGAAATGTGTTTTTATAAACGAGTAGGTATAAGAATGCGAATCTACTTCATGTATGATGTACCTATCTACTACAAAACAATCACTAACTGGAATTTTGTGTAAGTCAAACATAATGTATACTATAAATTATAATGTCTCCATGGTTGTTATACCGGAAAATCATTTTTAAAATGTTTTTGTCTCTCAAGTCAGTCTGGTCTGGCTGATCTACGAAACGGTACTTATTACTTCTATTATTATAAATACTATATTTTTAGTTCAATAAATCCTTTGATTCATATTCAATAATCATAAATTGTGCGAAATTGCGCGCGTCAGGCAATACATTTTTCAGTAAAAACAAATCTGAGAAGTATTATCGAAATTTATCAATAAACTAGCTTACCGCCTGCGGCTTCGCCCGCTTTGTCTGAAACCTAATAAATTATTTACTAAAACCTTCCTCTTGAATCACTTTATCTATTAAAAAAAACCGCATCAAAATCCGTTGCGTAGTTTTAAAGATTTAAGCATACAAAGGGACATAGGGACAGAGAAAGCGACTTTGTTTTAGGTATACTATGTAGTGATAGTGATAGTGATTATTTCCGAAAGATTGCGGGATAATTCCAGTAATGAGGTTTTTGTTTTTGTTTTGTTCACACGTTTAACGATAAGAATTATTCATACGTTTCCTAAGGATTGAATTTCCATAAGACTATTCATGTCAACTTTATCAACTTTGGTACCGATCTTGGTACCGATATGTAAAAGCTTATTAAGTGACAAGCGGGAGATATACAAATTATTTACTCTATCAAAACGCTATCCCATTTTCAAGAATTTTCCATGTTCGTCTAAATTTTTGATATGCATTTAGTATTGTAGTTTTATCAGTTGATTTAAAGGAAAGAAAGAGTTTTCGAGCTTAAATAACATTTTTAGCGCATCGAAATCCAGAACTGCAGTGGTTTTAACTCGCAGAAACCCGATATCACTAGATCTATTACTTAGTTTGTTTATCGTTCCTTATCTCCGCTGGACACATTGATAAGAAACAAGAACGGCACAACGCAATCCGTTCCGACGTCAGAAACTAACCTCAAATTGCTTGGAATTCTTCGCATACATTATACGTCATTAGTTATCGAGGCCGTTCGTTGAAGCTTATAAAATATAACGTAAAGTAGGTTGAGGCAAGAAATAATGTTATATGTTTTTCTAATATTGATAATTGTGTGTATAAATATCAATCCGTTTGTAATTTCTTTTGAAAGTATACTGGGAGCATTCTGTGGTGATAGATTCAAACGTTTTTTTACTGTATTTTTTCAGGCAATAATATATTATATTTCAGAAGCTTTTGAAGGGAAACGATGGTTATCGAGAAGATTTCATACCAACAAGCATGGCTCCACAATCGTAATACATAGTTCATAAAGTAGCATGTACAAACATTTTGGCTAAGTGTATCTAATGATAGTCACAAATTGGTGTGTCTCATCCTTGTAATTCAGGAATTCAAAATTCGTTACATCACCACCTTTGACACGCATATACGTAGAGAATAAACCTAGTTTTGAAATATGACGCAATAACGTATATCGATCGTAAATGGCAATGTGTGACGAGAAAATTATTTGAACAGATTTTCCCAAATACTTTTACGTATTAACTTTGTACAATTTAGAAGTGATGACACGATTGTGCGTCTCAAGTGAATTTTGACTTTAACGTCGCGGTGTTCCACCGAAAATAGATGCTCCCGCCGAGTTTCACTGAGTAATAGGTACCGTGTGAAAAATCTTAACTAGAGGTTGCAATATTGAGCGGTGAAGAAAATAGCCGTTTGCAATACTGTCCGTGTTTACAAGCATAATATTATGTATGTATTGGAGCACACCGACACGACGTCACGCGACACGCACACAAACACAGGTGGCCTCTTCTCATTTGTAACTCAGTCCAAGTAATCGTAAATAACAAGCTATGTTTTGGTCATAACAGCTGTGGGTGATCTTCTCGTCCGTTCGAAAACTGGTTTGATGAGAATATTTCAATTGACACAGTACAAAATATATTGCCGTATTGTGTTGACATTTGATTTGATGTTAATTTGTTTACGACGTTGAAAATATGACAGTTTTTAGCTCTTGGCTTGGCTCTTGGTAAAGTGTTTTAATTTTTCATAATTTTCATGGAATAGATTTATGTACGGAAACTCAAATGAAATGTATTGAAAGCAAAAAACACTGATCAATCTGAGCGTCATGAATTTTATATGACATCTTTACAGTAGAAGTTTTTTAGTTTTTATGATTGTGGATTATACAAATAATTAAAAAAACCTACATCCAATACCCAGGTTTAAATAAAGTAGAACCATGGAACTCTATGGTAATCCACATACATCAATCACTACATGGTATAAAACAAAGTAGATTTCTCTGTCCCTATGTATGCTAAAAACTTTAAAACTACGGAACGGATTTTGATGCCGTTTTTTTAATAGATAGAGTGATTCAAGAGGAAGGTTTTAGTATATAATTTATTATGTTTTAGACAAAGCGGGCGAAGCCGCGGGCGATAAGCTAGAACATAATATGTAAATGTAGAGTTCACTAAATATAAATAACTTAATAAAGTAAATTGAAGATATGCCCATAATTAATTATATTTTGTTTTTATCTGTTACCTAATTGTTTCGTCTTTGAAATGTATGTTTTGTTACTATAATAACTAGCAACATAACATTTTAATAATTAAGATATAAAATAATTCTATTATGTATCAAGGCAATATTTATTGTTTCGTATAAGTAATTGTAGTAATAATGTGATTTCAAATATTCATAATATTTTATAAATTTTATCTATACTAATATTATAAAGCTGTCAAGTTTATTTGTTTGAACGCGCTAATCTCAGGAACTACTGGTGCGATTTGAAAAAGACTTTCGGTGTTTCATAGCCTATTTATCAAGGAAGACTATTAACTATATATCATCTCGCAGAGCCACGCGGGTGAAAACAAGGGGCGAAGCTAGTAAAATATATAATATTATGTAATGCATCTCTTTGTTTTTGTAAAGTTATTTAGTTTTAAATATTAAATATACCTGTGGATGTTTACGTAACTTGTTTTTTATCTTAATTGGTCTTATATGTAGCATTTGATCAGTGCCAAAAATAATGAGAATATAATGGCTTCGACTTGCTTTTATAAAAAGTCAATTTAAAATATTATTTTTCCTTATATTTTTCTTTTAGATGTGACAACTGACAATTATAATTATGTATGATAATTTGGTATATGTTTTATGCAGTTTTCTCTTTTGCCTCAGTACCTACTGTCAACTGTGGTACCTATCAGATAGATTACCTGTCTAAATTCTGAGACTCTTTTGATAATATCAAAACAAATATATTTTTAAAATAATGACGTAAGACAAGTTGTTAGTGCATAAAATGAGTTGCCCCAACAACTGTAGTGTTATTATTGATAAGGATTAATTGATACATTCCATTACATTTTATCTTTATTTTTAGAGAAATATTAAATAATGTTTATAATTAAATGTTCCAAATATAACTTGTTGATTTAACATCATCTGTTTGAAGTAATTTGTTGGATTGCACCTATTAGGTACTATGTGCTTTCAATTTACGCTATTGTTATTTTTCACTTAGGTATTAGTGATTTTAACCTTCACTTATTTATACATCATATTCAATTGTTTATATATTATACTAGCGGTCCGCCCCGGCTTCGCCCGTGGTACATATGAAAAATAGATGTTGGCCGATTCTCAGACTTACCCGATATGCACAGAAAATTTCATGAGAATCGGTCCACCCGTTTCGGAGGAGTATGCAGACTAACATTGTGACACGAGAATTTTATATATAAAGATTAATTAGGTATATAATGTAGTTTTATTAAAGAATATTGAAATTTAAATTTTATTCAAAAGTAGAACAAAATAACAGATATCGGAGAGTTTACACGAAAAGGGCAAAAGGTTACAATACAAAGTATTTACAAATTACATCATTTATTTATATCCAAGCCGTCATTGTAATTAATAACAATAAACATAATTGTATTTATATACTTAGAAGGGCTTTAATATCATGTAAAATCTTATTGATTTAGTATCTCACGACATTTTATCATACGACTGCATTAAAAAGCTGTGCTATTTTTTAAAACAGAATACTGGATAGGAGAAACTATAAATATTTGTGTTGCATTGTCCATTTTCAGCAGTAGTGGCTTAGTGGTGCGGACCTCGGTCTTAAAATCGACAATTCGCGAGTTCAAGAGCAGGCAAAGGAAATAAATTGATTTTTCAATTTATCTGAGAATGTTGATAACATTACCACTGCTCAAAACGGTGAAGTAAAACATTGTGAGGAAACCGAAATGTCGAAGAATCAAAAGTTCGACGACATGACGTATCATCCGCCAACCCGCACTTGGCCAGCGTTGTGGATTATGCCTGTGCCCTCAATAGGAGGCCCGTGTCCCAGCAGTGGGAACATATATGGGCTGATGATGATGATGATGCTATCATTTTATTCAGATAACAAAATAGTAGCTATAAGGCTACTATAGGTATAACATCATGGATGAAACCGCGGAGCACAGCTAGTGTTTATTATAAATAGCAATAAACGGTATAAATAATACTGACTCAGCAACTCGTGAAGTTCCGTTAATGGATATGTTTACTAACAACATAAAAATTTAATTACCTACCTATGCAATGAATATTTTCCTGTTATACCTAATTGTTAATGTCATCTTTGAGTTTTAAAGAGACTGCGATACTTTTTGTATGTTTGTTTGTTTGTTCTCAAAAAGTGCTTAACCGATTATTAAAATTCTTTCAGCGATAAAATACGGAAATTCTGAGGTTTAAACTATACGTTTTTTTTACATTAAATCTGGTTAAACCCGGCTAGTTCATGATACAACACATGAAACATTACTTGTAACAAAATGCAATCAACATTTATTTCTATTAAACTGAGGTTTTTTTCTATCAAATTGAAGGTTTTGAAAAAAAATTGGTTCATTCACTAAGTAGGTAGGTAATTTAAATTAATTTAGTCTTTTTTTATTAAAGGCAATGTTATCTTCACGGTGGATAAAGCCACAGGTAAAACGAAGTGTCAATGAACGCAGTGTGTGAATACATTCATTGATAAAACTTTAAATTTTAATTAAAAGCAACGCTAGTCTTATCAATCCACGGTTATATAACTATTGGTATGTAGGTATATGAAATAAAAGTAGCTGTTACCATATGTATAGTGTTGCTATGTAGTGATTAAAAATGGGAAAAAAATTAAAAGAAGGATATAGGTAATCTAAAATATGGGACTCATAAATCAGTTAATTAAAGTATTTAAAAACATATACCAAATCAGGAAATTAATTATTAAATGACGGAATAATCGCATTACAATCGCACAAAAATCTCTAGAGTCTAGGTAATCGAATTCAATATCTGCTTATTACCTCTAATGAAATAAGTAAAAACTCCTTTTTCTGGTATTCTTCATGCGGTATTTTTAAATTTGTTAATGGAATCAAGGAATAATCCTTATTCTGTAGGTATCAATACAAATAACTATAATTATATTTTTAAGTAAGTACGTAATAATGCTTAATTGCATGGCAAATGGCAATCAGTGCCATATTACTGATGTAGGTAAATAGACCATAATAGGTATTATTACATTGAAAATGTTTAGATAAACAGAGCATCAAAGATCAATAATCTTAGATCAATATATTAATAGATAGAAGCTATAGTACATTAAAAACAAGCATGATTATCTCAGACTAGCTGAGCCGCGCGGTTTCACCCGCATTGCTCCGCCCCTTAGTTGGTCCGTTGGTCTTAGGGTGATGATATATAGTCTATAACCTTCCTCGATAGATGGGCTATCTAACACCGAAATAATTTTTCAAATCGGACCAGCAGTTCCTGAGATTAGCGCGTTCAAAAAAACAAACAAACAAACTCTTCAGCTTTATAATATTAGTATAGATTATGTACGTTGTGGCAGGTTCATGATCAAGGCATGTACACGATGGTAAGTGCTAATAAATGGAAATGAATATTATATAATGTATGTTATTTAGAAGATTGTTGGATTGTAGAAAAGATTTATTGTATCCCAAATTTCCTTGCTGAACGCTAAAATTATGAATGTCACTAACACTAAAAAAATATATGTACGTACGAACGCTGCTTTAAATAAATTCATTTCAAACACTTTTAAAATTGAGAATTTGTGATTGACGACTTTGGTGACAGATGACGAACGTGAAACGTCTCAGGTATCTTTTGTTATTGCTAAAATCATTTTCATCAATGAACAATTAAAATTTGGTAGAGTTAATCGCTAACTTGGAATACCTACCTAACTCTACTAATAATATAAAGCTGAAGAGTTTGTTTGCTTGAACGCGCTAATCTCAGGAACCACGTGTACGATTTGAAAAATTACTGTTATAAAGTCTATTTAACAAGGAAGGCTTATAGGCGATATATCATCACCTTACGACCAATAGGAGCAGAGCTATGCGGATAAAACCGCGAGACGCAGCTAGTAAAAAAAATAGAATAGAAAGCACAATTATTCATACTAACTATATAACAATAATATATATATATTAATTATTTATTTATTTTATACAGAAAACCTTAGCAGAAAACATATTATGAATATTAATAGGCCAAGAAAGAGAAATTAATGATGTGTAGCAAAAAATTGCGATCGATTTGTGCCAATAACCAGTTATCTCTATTAAAATCTTGACATTCACATTTAGAAAAATCTATTCACAATTTTTTCATCTACATTTAATCTTACGTTATTTTTAAATGAAACCTAATGTATACATTGTCGTAAATGTTAATGACGTATACACGTAAAGTATGACGGATTATTATCGATTGCCGTACGTGGAATGTATGCAATTCGTCATACAGTGACGTCTTTTAACCGGTAACAATAAAAATCACTGTACTTAAATCTGATACTTATTCTTATCATAACCAACCTGTTCATTTTGTCCGTTGAACGAGTTTCAATTGAAAGGATTTGCACTGAATAGAAAGATAATACGATAAAAAGACATGACCTTTGTGCTCTTATATATTTGCATAGAGCCAGATTTTACAGATAATATAATATATTATATTGTACCTATAGTCTGTAAAACGCATGTTTACAGTTACACATCTATATTTGCATCAGATCTATCATAATAAGATTATATTATATTTGTAGAGTAACTAATCAATAGTAATGTTATTTAAAGAATGACTCTTCAATATTTTCATCAAGTAGGTATGCGTTAGTATTTAAGTAATATTTAACAATATTTATTATAAATATTACTTATGTACCCTATGTATACCTACTATAGTATAATAACTTCACCTAATGAAAATTATAATAGATTGAAATAAAATAAATACAATTTAAACTACAGTATTTGAAATAAACATACCTAGTTATTTACCAGAATAAACCTAACCTAGGATTAAAATAAAACAAATAAACGGTCAATTTCAATTAGGTATATGTATGTATACTTATTAAAAATTTATTGTCATTATTGTAACACAACATGAAAATTAAAATGCTTGTATTAATTATATTAATCAAATTGAATTAATTAATTATCGATAAAATCAATTATTATTTTAACACGCATAAGCAAACCTAATTTTCCACTGAAATTATTACCTACGCTATTTAAAAAATTTCCGGCCTTCAATAAGTTTTTCAACCTCAAAATGAATTTAATAAGAAATTCATTTTTAATTTGAGCGTAATTCAAATAATATAATGTAGTTACCATGAAATTAAATTTTTTGGTAGTAATATTATTATTTTGGTATATTATTTAATGTAGCGTAGGTACTTGACGTACCTACCTGACCTACAGACCTAATAATAAAACTAGATTCTAGAAGATATATTTTAATTTTGTCTTGTGTGATATTTGTCACTTGGTTAGTACTTAAATAAATCTACCTAGGTATTACATGCTTTTAATTAAAACGAATTTAAAGGCTTTTTCTTGTTAACGAAATACGATAATAACACAGTATGTATTACAAATTTACAATATTATTTCCTATACTTAATATTAAAAACGTGAACTTCGTTTAATAAATTAATTAATAAATAAACTGTGATATACGATATATAAATACCTAATAAGACACATAAAATGAAAAAATTATTTTATTGTTAGGTACCTAATAAAACGACCACCATCTAACTCTCGATCAAGATATACCTCTAGATAACGACTGCGTAGACGCTAACCCAGACTTCTATACAAAACTACATATTGAATCCAAATAATTACTGATATGCTTATTTTATTACTTAATTTAGTTGCTATATCTCGCCCAGCTGGGCTAGCATTATGTAGAGATCAAAATATAATATCTTCAAAATTATTCGAATCCGATAACATGTGACTCAATTCTCAAGGAGCGACTGGACATGAGTCATATTTAACTGTAGAGACGTTAATAATTAAATCTGGTTAAAGAGTATTAAAATTTGACATTTTATGTTATATAATATTATATTTGACAACCACCATTATATAAATTCTGGGAATTGATGTAGGTACTTAGATAATAAAAAAATAATTCAAATATTTTGTGTCAAGATAATGAATAGAAGAAACATAATATAAGCAATAAAAGGAATGGTTTTCACGCGAATTCAATACCAGCTTTCACTTTTAAATTTAATTCTTTGAATTTTACAATCACCGACCAAAAACATTCGCGAATTTTTTCGTGCATTTCATTTATAAACGCTCTACAAAACGTTCAATCGAAAATCTTAACGGACTGCGATAAATGTGTTGGATGAACAGTCAATCTATACGAATCATTTTTTCAATAACTTTTAACTATACTTAATACCTAATAGGCACGAATCGTAAACATTTCGACTCATATGAATCATATTTGAGTGGGAAAATCAAAGTAGAGTCTTTAAAATTCAATGAGTACCTATAGCTCTAACTGTAAACATTAAGGGTTGCGATTAATATGGCTATATAAAATCAATTTCAATTAACGTGTCCCTTCTATGGACTTGCAACCGGAAAACTTTAATGTCATACGTATTCATAAACTACTTACAAATTGTCTTCTTATACTCAGTACTTATTTCATATAGGTACCACTTAATTTCGATGATTTGTTTTCATTGAATGCATTTTACGTCGGGGTCACTGAACTCCAGAGCATGGACGCACTTACGCCCCCCCGCCTATTCACCACCCCATGGAAATACCACGCTTTACAAGGTAAAGTAAATCACTAATAAAACACTGTAACATACCCTCTGCTCCACAATCGGCACACACATTATTCCCGGGTTTCTTTAGCAATTCCAGTAATATTTTCTCGTTATGATCAACCATCGTGGAACTTTTGCATCAATAATTAAAGACACGCTAGTAGCGTACGTCGCCACCAGAAAGTCGAACGCACGCTTTGAACGCGTTCACTGCCACTGCGCGAGGGAGCGAGCGAGACTTCGACCGAACCGAACGACGCGACGAATTGGTTCAACAAACGCTATTCCGTCAGAGAAAGTATCGCTCTTTCATTCACTCTGTCCCACAATGCGTCGGTGCGAGTGAGATAGAGACAGAGGTCTAGTTTCGATATATGAATGAAATCAGTGAGTAGTTGGGTATATGAACGTAGCTATTTGTGCAGAAGTTGTAGTGGATGTCTCGTAAAAGTTTGCTTGTGTGAGTTTGGCGTAGTACGTGATACAACGTAATACAAGCGTCGCTGCCGTCTCGCGTAAATACTAAACAATATCTAAGCATCTATATGTTCAGTCTGGCGCTAGGCTGATTTAGAATTACTAAAATAGAGCCAAAATATATTTAAAAGACAATAACTATATGTCAATTAGCATCAGCGACGATTACTTATATAATAATTAAAACAAATTATATCTTATTGTTACTTTGATTTTTATAAGTCTACAACCATATCTAGATAACAATATAATTTGTAGATCGAAAACTAACCTAATTGTAAATCCTACATGCTTCAATAGGCTTCAAAGGAAATCAAATAGGTACGAAGATATGATGATTAGTATGTTTATTGTTTACAATTACCATAAAAATGTAATGAAATTAATAGCTGGTGTTAACGGATTTATTTATTGACGATAAATTATCATATTTTACGAATTATCCAATAATATGTTATTATAATGGAATATCATCAAAACTATTGAGCAATAAGTAATATCTAACACAAACTGTGTTGACCTCTGGTAATAGGTAACTACTAACTATACAGGTAACTATGTGCTCTATATTATTAAATAATTATTATGATACTTTAAAAACTTTAGGTGTAGTGTTATTTTTTATAATATGCAAGTAGTTCATTGAAATAGTAGAATTTTATATAATACTAGCGGCCCGCCCCGGCTTCGCCCGTGGTACATATGAAAAATAGATGTTGGCCGATTCTCAGACTTACTCGATATGCACAGAAAATTTCATAAGAATCGGTCCACCCGTTTCGGAGGAGTATGCAGACTAACATTGTGACACGAGAATTTTATATACCTATAAGATTACCCATCTACATATTTAGTAAATATCTTAAAATAGTTGCGCTCTACATTTCTTTGATCAGGACAATCGTCGGAGTAGGGTATAGGTACGATGGTAGGTATAGGTACGATCAACGATGGTAGAATAGAACTGTTAATAAAAAATAACTAGGTAGGTACGTTAAAAACAACCAACTTCAAAAACGAAAAAGTAAAAAATAAAAAAGATTTAATACTTTTTAGTTTACTTTTCAACACGAATCAAACGAGCCCAAACTTTATAAAGTTCAGTCAATTAATTACCGAGTTCCTATGGTCACCTTCCGATTCTATCATCAAATCAGCTGCATCACTGCATGTCATGATAATTTTTCATTGCTATCCATTTTACATACGTATACAAAACTTCAGCACAATCGGTAACCGGGAAGTAATCAGTTACCTACTTGCTAGATTTTCAATTAAGTCATTGAGATCAGACAAAAATGCTCATAAAATAAAAACTACTAAGCCTACCCAAATGAAATTTTTATGGGACCAATTCGAAACCATTCCGCATTAAACAAAAAAAGAATCACGTAAATCGGTTCAGAAACCTCGGCGTAATCGGTGTACATACATAAATAAAATCTAGCTGTGCTCCGCGATTTTACCCGCAGTGCTCCGCTCCTGTTGGTCTTAGCGTGATGATATTATAGCCTTTAGCCTTCCTCGATAAATGGGCTAACACCGAAAGAATTTTTCAAATCGGACTAGTTAGTAGTTCCCGAGATTAACGCGTTCAAACAAACAAACAAACACACTCTTCAGCTTTATAATATAAGTATAGATTACTATATTAGTATAGTATATTATGCAATAAGTTGTATAAAAGTTCTAAAAGACAATAATTTACTTATTATAAACATTGAAAATGTACATAATAAGTAAATAAGACTGTGGTAATTATGCTAGGTATGCCTTGTTTTGGAATTTATTTCTTTATTATTTACAATATTATCACCCAAATAGCTGTTGCCCTCAGCTTCTCCTGTGCGGAAAAGATAAATTTTCATGGTACAAACTCTCATCCCCTATTTTATCCCTTTGAGGGTAGAATATTGATCAAAATCCTTTTTAGCGGATGCATGCCTACGTCCATCTATCTACCTGGATGCCAAATTTTAGCTCGATTCCAATGATATGGGCTGTGCGTTGATAGATCATTATGTCAGTCAGTCACCTTGAATTAACTAAGTAAATTTTATTATAATATTGATATAAAATATTGATAAATTGCTCGTGAAGGAAAAAAAATAGGATGTAAATAAATGTCTCCTTCATATTTAGTTATTAAATTTTATTGGTCTACCAAATTACCAATATAACATAAAATTCGTTTTCTACAATTATATTTTGTACTTAGAAAAATTGTGATTTAGACCAATATATTCGCCTTTTCAAGTGTTACGTGCCACCTTGTATTTTTATAACTACATAAATAAAAGACAGTCGTGTTAGTTCTCTACTTTTAAAATATAATGGTTAGGGAGCCAGGTGCAAATTTGGTTAACTATTTCCTCTCAAGAGATAATTCGTCAGACGCATGAGAGTATAGTATTATAAAGCCTCGTGAACGTCAGCTGGCGCTCGGTTGGGGGGGTGAGCGGTTGTAGCCTCCCACGCACATAGGAAAAAAAAATACATTCATTCATTCATTTCCTCTCAGCTAAAAATTTGTCAAATTGTAGCTAACCCAATATCTCAACGAAAAAAAATAGTCAGCTGGTTACAACATGGTGTATTATACGTCAGCTGGTGTCTCGAACATGAAAGTTAAATTTAAAGAAAAATTTATTTTCCGTTATTTCCTCTCAAACAAAAATTTACCTGATGATAGCTTATATGTAACTGTGGATAAATATATATGTCAGCTGGCTGTATCTTGGTGGAAAAACCGTCAGCTGATACGGGAGGCTACAACCGCTCTTCCCCCCAACCGAGCTCCAGCTGACGTTCACGAGGCTTCATAATACTATACTTTGATGCATTTTACTAATTACCGCTTGAGAGGAACTTGGTCATAAAATCTGCTGCTGGCTCCCGGACCATAATAATAAAATTTAGATAAAAAACTTGTCTATCTAAACCAAAATCCCTGAATCATGTCCTATAATAATATGTATTTGAAAAAAGAAAAATAAGTTGACAAGCACAGAGTATCAAGAACTGTTAGTGGATAAAGATAAATGTATTGCCCAGTATTGCCAGATTTTTTTATAACCCATATTTATTTCGTAACATAATATTCTCTATTTTTTTAAGTATATGTACCTACATCTAATTTGACAATGATCATTAAATTAATTTCATGATCCATTCTAGAAATTAACTTAATTTTTTTAATGAAAACTTCTTCAATTGTGTCGCATTTTTTGGTAAGTTTGCTTGAAAAATGTAAAAAATATTTGTGTTTTGAACTGGAAAAAAAATCTTTGAAATATTTTGTAAAGATAATATATACATTTTGAAAACGATATTAACTTGCTTTCATGACACTGGCAACATTAAAGCAAGCTGTCATCAATAAAAATATGGTCAATGGTGTTTAGCGTTTGCACTTTTCAGTTTTGTCTTGTTGATAGATAGCGGAAGAAAATCTAAATCTGTTATTAATAACACCTTCTAGAATTTTTCAGGAAAGTTTATATTAAATAAGTACTGAAGATGGGGCGACGTTCAATAAATACCACCAAGAGTGGTAAATACATGAATCCTACGGATCAAGCACGTAAGTCTATAATTTGTTTCATTACTTCAAGCTATTCAATTAATATATAACTTTATTAAATGCTTAAATCACTTTAATTTATAGGTAAGGAAGCCAGAAAGAAAGAACTAAAGAAAAATAAGAGGCAACGTCAAATGGTAAGAGCTGCAGTTTTGAAGATGAAAGACCCCACACAAATTTTGGAAGAATTGCAAAAGATAGATGAAATGGGTATATTGATTATTGAATAATATTTTAAAAATGTAGTTTAGTTTTAAGTATAACCTTAGGTACCTATATTAAATGCATTTTTACAGAATATAATGTGTTACAACCATCACCACTAAACGAGAAGGTGTTAAAGGAAAAGCGAAAAAAGTTAAAAGAAACATTTGATAGAGTGCTCAAGATGTATGTAAGTATTTGTTCCTGGTATGTTCACTATATTTCTCTTCCATATAATCATAACAATAACCTATCTTTAAATAAAAGTGTTATACAGGCTTATAGGTACAACAACATTACCATTAATACATTATACTTTATAAGTGAAAATGTGCTTTGAAGTGACCTTTCATTTTCTAGGATAAAGACGACCCAGAAAAATGGATTGAATTAAAAAGGCAAGAAACGGATTATGAAAAAAGAAGAGCACATTTAATATCATATTATGAATCTGTGAAGCATGCACAATCTGTGCAAGTGGACGATATTCCTCTACCAACTTTACAGGTAACAAAATTACAAATATAACCTATAACTAATAAAAAAGTGTGTGTGTCGAGCACATGTGTCAGAAGTGAAACTTCTTCGGTAGGAATCAAAGATACAAAAATCAACGACTTCTTCCATGAAGTGTTGCCATGACGCAACCTTGAAAGTTTACTCTCAACGGGCCTAAAGAAATTTAACTTCAATAAATGTATTTAGATTTGGTGTCTAACCATCTAAAAATGTTTAAAATTAGAGTTAAAGTATGAGTCAAAAATAAAAAATATAATTTTGCTTTATATGGTGATGTGTAATATAAATAATTTTTTCAGATTCCTGATAATATATTGTTTGGAAATCTTCCTCTGCAAATTCCCCTGCCAGCAGATTCATTGCATCCAAACGCACCTGTCAAACCAATATTAAAGAAGGATTCTGCTTATAAAGTAAGTTATTTCTAGCATATCAGTATAGATTGTTATTGTGATAATGAAAGACATGTTTTTGTTAAACTCAAACTCAAACATTTATTTATTCAATTAGACTTCTTTTAGAAGCACTTTTGAATCGTCAATACATATTTTTAACAATTACCACCGTTATAAATTTCATTCCTCAAATTAAAATAATAGCTTTACAACCAGGGCCAAAATAAGTATATCTTTGTTTAAGGACTGATTTTTCAATCCTTGGTTAAAACTTATTCGTCGAATAATGTATAAAACTAGCATTTTAAAACCGTATTCTAATTGCCCATATTTGACAGTTTACGTGACATTTTAATATTATCGTGTAAAAGCGAGCGCGCACGAGCAACTTTGTCTCCGCAACTATTTTGTCTCTCCCATCAATTTGTATGGGGAGTTGCGTCGCTACGTGCGCGCACTTTCATACTAGCCCATAGGTGGGAGAGACAAAATAGTTGCGGAGACAAAGTTGCTCGTGCGCGCTCGCTCTAATACTTTATTGGACGGATAAGTTTTATCCAAGCGTTGAAAAATCGGCCCTTATCCTAGTACATTTGCTACATCACTGCCAAGTATCCAAGTGGCTATGGTGTGAAATATTAAAAAACATACAAGCTTTTAAATGTAAAATATTTTATGTATTTTTATATACATCATACTAATTTTAATTTATAAATTTTATCATTGAGTTATTTTCATAGGAAAGGCCTGCTGGTTTAGAACCGCCGGGAGTGCCACCTGGACATCCTCCAGATTACAGTGCACTTATAGCTGAAGTCATTAATATGAAGATTGTGGAGAAAAAGACCCTGCGGTTTTCAGATATCACCGATGAAGGACCTCCAGGAATGAATGTGGGTATTTTTAAATATTATATATTGAAGTGAAAACTTCTTTAGCGGCGTTGAGCACTTTTTCTGTAATGGGTATAAAATCTTAAACTCGCGTCAGGACACGTGACCTGATCGAAAAAGCGTAAGACGAATACCATTCCAAAATATAAAACATGCTCAACGTTAATAATCAAGTTTTCACTTCTGCCGGCACTCCCGGAGTGCAACCCGTCTTTTTTTATAATCTTGTGTCATTTGATTTATAAGAAGGGTAACTGATTTTATTAAAAAAAAAAGTTAGCAATAATTGAGATTGAGATTTTGAGATTGAGAGCTGCCTAGGTTCTCAGGAATCCTGAATTTATTTTGAACTTTGCATATCAATCCAGACATTAACCAGAACATATAAAAATGAATCCACTTATCCAGTAACTAACAAGTAAATAACATACATAATTTTATTAGTTTAATTTGTTGATTGTTGTTTTCTATATCTATCTACATATTATATCATTATGAATCTTTGGATATATAAAAAATTTCAAATTCGTCCAGAAATGAGCCAGACCACAAAAATGATTAATTTTCAGTTTGTGATTAGCATTAAATTAAATTTTTACCAATTAATCCTAATCCTAATATCCTAATACTATTATAAAGGCGAAAGTTTGTATGTATGGATGTTTTTTACTCTTTCACGCAAATACTACTGAACCGATTACAATGAAATTTAGCACACATATAGAGGGTATCTTGGATTAACACATAGGATAGGTTTTATCCCGGAAATCCCACGGGAACGGGTGTTTCTTTGAAAACGCGGGCGAAGCCGCGGGCGGAAACCTAGTTAATAATATTATACATACTAATAACGAAAACTTCCAGATACCAACCGCACAAAGAGCAGAAGATCTAGACGGAGAAGCGATAGACGATACTGAAGCAGCGTCCAGCCCCACACCTGCGACTCCGGCTCCCAAACCGACCTCCCTGCAGCAGAGGATGTTGGCTCTCTCGGGACAGAATATAGACGACTTCATGAAGGAAATGGAGGAGGTGCACAGGAAACGGGAGCGGGATAGAGCGGCGGATTTGAATGCGCGGTTTGTGTTTTGTTTTTGACGTGACAACGTCTTATCTATACTAATATTATAAAGATAAAGAGTTTGTTTGTTTGAACGCGCTAATCTCAAGAACTACTGGTCCGATTTGAAAAATTTTTTCGGTGTTGGATAGCCCATTTATCGAGGAAGGCTATATAGGCTATATTATATCATCACGCTAAGACTAACAGGAGTGGAACACTGCGGGTAAAACCGCAGGGCACAGCTAGTAATTCGATAAAGCCGGCTGCACGCACGAAAAAACATGACTCATGCGGCGTTACCTCGCTCTGAGGCGTTCCATGTAAGGCTTGAAGTGCAAGCGAGAGCGCGGAACGAGCGACAAAGAAGCACAATCGGACGTTGTCACGTTCAACTATCGTCACTAAACCGACTTTACAGACAATTAATTTTTTTTATGGATTCTGCGGCTTCTATACCTACCTATCTAACTATTGCTATACACAAATGTTATGTCATAAAATCGCTTAGTTGCGTCATGAAAAAACACACTATGTGAAACATTTAATAATAAGATTTTGTTTTTATGTAAATGTTTACTGCTGTATTGTATACTAGCTTAACGCCCGCGGCTTCGCCCGCTTTGTCTAAAACCTAATAAATTATATACTAAAACCTTCCTCTTGAATCACTCTTATCTATTAAAAAAACCGCATCCAAATCCGTTGCGTAGTTTTAAAGATTTAAGCATACAAAGGGACATAGGGACAGAGAAAGCGACTTTGTTTTATACTATGTAGTGATACATCTTATTGCTTCTAATTAAATCGAATTAGTAATGAATTCGCAGTATTGTGCTTGCAGACGTTTTATGGTAATTCATATACATAGATGCAAACCATCTATGTATATGAATTACAGTCAACCAGAAATTAAATTGATTTGATTTGACAGAAATTAATTAAAAGCTTGATACACAGGCCACAGACAGAATTAGGTCTGAGACCTACATCAATCAATACTGATTTTACCACCAGATGAGGGAATATCCAGGATAATCATGATTTTTTTCTATAATTTGCATATAGTATTACCAATACAAACCGAATACATACATATTTATTTATTTATTTATTCTTTATTGTACATAATATACCAAACATAAATAAGCTATACTATAATAATTGCAATTAAGATACAATGAAAACACACGGCACATACGTACTAAAAGGCGGCCTTATTGCTTAAAAGCAATCTCTTCCAGGCAACCCTGATTGGTAAGGATATTACATCCATACTAATATTATAAATGCGAAAGTAACTCTGTCTGTCTGTCTGTTACTCAGTCACGCTTAAACTACTGAACCAATTTGCATGAAATTTTGTATGGAGATATTTTGATACCCGAGAAAGGACATAGGCTACCTTTTATTGCGAAATATGTACCACGGGCGAAGCCGGGGTGGACCTCTAGTATATTATAATTAATTGATATTCCCAGGTTATCGGCACTAAAACGGCCACCGCACCTGAGCCATGGGCGCGACAGTGACTCGGACAGCGACACGGACGCGCACGCGCACGCGCACCACGCGGCAGAGATACTCGAGCCGCCCGGCGCCGAGCGGAACATACCGCCGCCTATGTTACCGCCGGGTATGTAATGTATAACACGATAAACATTTCTGAAACAACAGTTTTAGATGGGTGACGCTTCAGTGAGAATGGTGAGAACCGGTGTTCCCGGTGGACTTCTATATCCAGCTCTTCAAGTCTAGAGTGAATAGGCTTCTTCTGGGTATGCGTGCTCCTAAATAGATCGCATCACTACTTTACATCAGGCAGGATAGCGGTCAACCGTCTACCTATTTATTATAAAAAAAAAACTTTTAAACATGCATCTATGATAGTAATGAGATGAGGGCATCGCCCGGCGCTGAGCGGAACATACCGCCGCCTATGTTACCCCCGGGTATGTTATATAATAATAACACGATGAACATTTCTGAAGCAACAGTTTTAGATGGGTGACGCTTTAAATAATATAAAAGGAGGTATAAATTGCGCTTTTGATGCAATTTTCAGGTATGGTAGGTAGGTTTTGATGGATTAATAAACTGAGATGTGAAGTGAAAGCTGCCATGCATGCAGTAATTGTCGATAGATTGGCTGCGTAGTCTTCCATGTCTTATGTTAATTATAGGATGGTTGGATTGGATTATATTCATTAAATCATTAGTATTACCACAGAACACTCCATCATGCATCTCCATTTTAGGCAGCACGTTTTATCTCGACAGTAAGAATTAGCATGTAAATAAATAACATTCTGCATGACATAACATAGAATATATTTTTTTATATACTGTATTGCCATTATATTTTTTTTCGCTATTATACCGTTGATTTGAAACTAACTTTTAACATATAAACTAATAATAACAGTAAGTTTAACAAGTTTATTTTTCCACATTAACTACCATTACCAACAGAAAGCATTCACGCACGCGCAGCAGAAGGATCTTCAGTATTTCAGTCGCACACATTCAATGCATGATGTCCATATTTTTTTCTTCAACAGGTGGCCAACCTGGTGGTTTTTGTTCCAGACCACCCTGTTTTAAAGAGTTTGCATTCTGTGCACGGCTTTTTAGATTATTTTTTGGATACGGTAATTATGAAAAATTACAACAACAAAAACAACAACAAAAAAATCTGGTAATTTTTGGAACTTTTGCAGTTCAAGTTTGGAAAATTGTCATGAGAAAAAATTTTGAAGCTTCCACGCCGGCTTCAAAATTTGCTTTGCTCGCTTCGCATAATCGCATACGTATTGGACGCGTATACATGTTACATGTAGCTAATGGAGACTTTGGTGCAGGTCTGCGGCCGCCGATGATGCGTCCGCCGGGGGCTCCGCCGGGGGCCCCGCCGGGAGCCCCGCCGGGGGTGCCGACACTGCCGCTGGGCACGATGCCGCCGGGGCCCCCGCCCGGGCTGCCGGGTAGAGGCCCCCTGCGGCCGCCGGGCCCCCCGCCCGGGGCCCCGCCGAGGCTGCTGAGGCCCCTGGTGCCCCCGCCCCCACCGCACGTGTCGGTGCTGACCGCCGCTCCACAGCTTATACAGAAGAAGGACGCGCCGCAAAGTAAGTCGTGTTACTGTTTAATTTGAAAGAAAAAATATAGTGTTATCTACACTAATAGTCCAGTCTGTGGGGAAATGTAAAAGCCTCTGCTCTACAAAAGGTGGCGTAGAAAATGTTTTGAAACAATATTGTTTAGGTATGAAAGGTTAATAAAAATCCAAGTTTTCGACCTTGACGGACCCAGGCGCTAGCCGCCATCTTGAATTAAAGGTGCTAAATAGATATATTTTAAATAACTTCTCAATTGTTTACTAAATTTTTATTCTAGAAAAGCAAATGAATGTTAATACTTAATATCATTAGGTAGTAATCGAAACAACTGACTAATATTGTTAGATTGATGTAATTAGTTTTCTTCATGCTAAGAAAATACCAGAGTCGATATTTATGTTTGTTTTTCAGGTGCGACCATAAGCGCGAAGCCACAGATAAGAAACTTATCAGCTGACGTCACGAGATTCGTTCCTTCAGCTCTTCGAGTTAAACGTGAAGACAAGAAGAACAAACCGGAACTTAAGACAACTCTCCATAGACCCGAAGTGCCGAAACAAGCGCCCAGCAAAGATGACGCGTATATGCAGTTTATGAAAGAAATGGAAGGATTGTTATAGTTATATTGTATATAATAATAAAGCGGTTTTAGTCATTGTGTCTTTTATTACACTGCCTAGGAACTTTAACATACCATTTTTCTGGAGCGCTGCCGCAGTTTGCAAAAAAAAAAAAACATCAGTTTGTAAATTGGGTGGGGTGACTATAGATGTATTAATTAATTATTAAAATTATGTAATAATAAAGTACTTTCAGCCATTTTGTGTTTTATTTACCTATACGTCGTTTTTCAAACTTCTTGTTGTAACAACGTGTATACAAAATGCCCTAATTTTAAGTTATATAATTATCGCTAAAACATAGAAAATGTATCTCGAAATTGTATAGGTACCTATTGGCTATTTTATATCTATAATTATTATTACCGTGCATTATATACATACACCTATTTACTGAAAAACAGTAGTTAATTAAAACCTGTTATTTGCCGTGTCTGAGGTCTGAACTTATGCTTATGCTTATGAATTTCCGTGATCAAGATAGGAATGTATCAAACGATGTTCGACGAATTATTTTCTCTTTACTAATGAAATAATAACGCCTATAGAATTCGTAGAAGCAACTTATAGAACGATTACATCGTGATTGGATCTAAATTCTGCTTTGCAGATTTCATACGTAAAGTACCGTACCTATTTATTTTATTATACTACTTCTGTGTCTGTAGGTAGGTATGCTTCTTTTAAATCTCCTTTATACGAAACATTTGAAGATAATATTCTCGCAACAGTTGCACATATTTGACAATCTGTTTTAAATTCAATTTGATGCATTCAATTTGTATTTATAAATTTGTTTAGTATACTAGAACACAGTAAGTATCTACTTATTTTTAAAGTCATTTATTACCATGCTAGTAAACATAATCAAAACATAATACCTACTTAGTCACATTACTACCTGTGATTACTACGATGACATATTCTCATAAAAAATGTTATAAGATTGTTCCTGTACAGCTGTTACGACTACAAATTACTTTTTTATTCAATATTTGTAAACACTTCTACACTTAGCTTCTACACAATATCATGTATTATTTAATATTCAAAACATAATTTGTAATACTTAAGTATTCTAATGTAATTGGTACGCAGTTACGTATTTTAACAAGTTGTTGTTTAAATTGTTTAGGTATTGTAAATTGAAGCCAAGGCTCTACTATTTTTTTTTTGCTTAATTGCACGCCTCATAAGCGAAGCGTTGAGGTGGGTACTACTGTCACTTCGCGCAAAACATCTGATTTTTCAAACTTAAAATGTCTTTATGTATCATACATTGCACTTGTAAGATAATACATACACACACATATTAAGAAAAAACACTATTTTTAACATTCATGATATTTTTGATGTCATTTTGGTTATTTAAACTAGTTAAAAAACAGTTTAAAAAAGTTCTGTCTTGGACGTCCGTGTGTCTGTATGTGCGGAGGATTTTCTTGTTAACACGATAGCGACCGAAATACTTTACTAATCGAGTCTTTTTTTTCTCTTACGCTTGAGTATGCTCAGGAATAGAACCCTTTCATTTTTCAGGGTCTGATTCGATGTGGTTTAATTGTTATTAAATAAACAAAAATAATAATTAATAAATAATTATTAAAAAAAAATTATGAGGCGTGCACTTTTGGATTTTCCAAACTATTTATTATTTTCTCCGGATGCTTTCAGTGTCAGATGTAAAAACTAAATCAATTAATAATTAACTAATAATCGAATTACTACTAGTTATGTACCATTAAAATTTGCATAAGTATTACCGTTCATTTTATTATGCCCATATCGAAGGCATGGGAAGATTACCAATATTGATTCTCACTAATTATAATTGCTATAATTAAACCGATAATTAATATGTGCTAATATAATTATTGACGATAAATCGTAACATTTTAACATACATAGTGCAAACGCCACGTATAATTATGTATTATGTTTCAAGATTTTCTTCAAGCTTGCAAGCAAGCAAGCTAAAAAGTCTTAAAAAAAGCTAAAAGCTAAAAAGTCTTTCTGTATCCACTAAGGATACAGAAAGACTTTCTGTACATCTATTTAATTTTGTAAAAAGGCGCTGAATGTGTTCTTGTTCTATTAACTACTTGATTAATAAGTGTCTATGAATTAGGTAAATATCTATTATAATTATAATATATTAAGGTAACGGCACCAGTCGTGGACAAGCATCCAGTAATGGACAAAATAAATATTAAATTTAAATATTAAGACCAAAATTAACGTTATATAATTTGGCAATACTTAAAATAAAAGTTTGGTTCATAAGCTATCAAAATACGACATTTCATCTTATTCGGCCAAAATGTTTGAAGATGGCAGAACGTTATGTTTAGATGCTGCGACTCGTTTCGAAGAAATCCGTTTTTACTAAGAAAATCCTTAAGGAAGTGAGGACACAATTTTGGTTATAAGAATTTTTGTATAAATGTCAGCAAATTTTGATATTACTTTTATTTATAGTAGTTAAGTGTACGAAATATTACACGATTTAGTATCATGATAGGTTATGTTGTTTAAATAAAATTCATCAGTGTCCATAACTGGATTTAATTCTATGGATATATCCATTTATGGACATTTGTCGAAAATAAACTTTTTTTAAAGGTATTAATTACATGCGCTTTTCTGTATTGTCTTTTCTTTCTGATTAATAATATACCTATCACGACCATTTCAAACAAAGGATTCCAATATTGTACAACAATTGTCCATGACTGGATTTGCTTTGGTTCCTATAATGGACATTGATATTTTTTGTTAAAATTACACTAATGGGTCCAACAACATAATATCTAATTGAGAGATCTAGAGAGTTCTCTGATGAACTGTTTGGATCGTTGTCTGCTGCTGAATTCCACCACCATATAGCACACACGCTTAAATTTCATCCACACCATCTTGACAACAGTTTAAAAAAAGCTTTTTGCCTCGTGCTACAATTTGGAATCCATATCGATGGACCGATCAGATTAAGGCTGCTGGCGGATTCAGATTGGCGATTCACTTCACGAGTGTAGCGGAATGCCAGGAAACAGAGAGATATGGCGGAACATCGTGACGCGGGTAACACCAACCCCCCTAGAGTGATATGACGAAGAAGAAGTTCCAAAATGGATGGAATGGCAGTACTTTTTTTAGTTATATTTTTCATCTCTGACTTAAAAAAAACAATATTGGTGTTTCTTAACGGACATAACTCGTATTTAACGATGCATTTGTCCAATTTTTGCCTAGAAAATGGAAATTAAGACTGTTTTAAATATTATAAGTATGCAAAATAATTAATAAGTACTATTTTTTATAAATACATCCCCGATTTATTGCATTCCAATCATCATTTTCAAGATTCTTTTGATAACTATAAGTCTTCTCCAATTATAAATAACTGGAGAAACGACATTAGGTACAGTCCATAAATGGGTGTTCATAACTGGATGTTGTCCAAAACTGGGTGTCCATCATTAGATTTTTCACTGTCCAACACTGGTGCAAAAAAGTGGTTTTTTAATTTATAAATAACTTCATTATTTATGCATTGTAATCTTTTTTCTAACATTGGTTACGTTAAACTAACATTGAACTAAAGGTATAACTAACCAATATCCAATAAAGTTAAAAAACCTACGAGAAATTTGCAAAAAACTTCAATTTTTTCCTTAATCTGTACAAGACTGGTGCCGTTACGTTATAAAGGCGAAAGTTTGTAAGGATGTATGGATGTATGGATGTTTGTTACTCTTTCACGTAAAAACTACTGAACCGATTACAATGAAATTTAGCACACATATAGAGGGTAACTTGGATTAACACATAGGATAGTTTTTTATCCCGGAAATCCCACGGGAACGGGAACTATGCGGGTTTTCCTTTGCAAACGCGGGCGAAGCCGCGGGCGGAAATCTAGTCTATTATGATAAAACTTAAGCATCTAGGTTCTGCTGAAATATTCATTATTCGTATAAACATTTGTACAAATTTTAATTATTATTTTGTATGTGCCAAAGCAATGTCGCTTACAATAAAGGTGAAGTACAAAGAGTACAATATTTAATGCCCTTTTAATACGAATCAGTACTTACTGCTACCTAAATATTGTTAGGTCATAGGTCTATTAATAACGAATACTTTACAAAACCCTGGCCTTTGTTAAAAAATGAGATTTACGCGACACGAATTTTAAATCACATCCGAAGAGGAAAATCAGTGTAAATTTTTTCGCATAATTAGTGTCAATATCAAAAGTTTCGGCGGTGCCAAAGATGGTCATAACCTTTATACCATTAAAATTCATGTGCAATTGTCAGAGAAACACACTGTATTTGATTGAAAAAAATCGCCATTAATTATTTTTGGAATTCTTTGTTTCCGCATTTCCTGACATTAACATTGTAAAAGAAGTAGTGGAATTGACTTTTTCGTATTAATGAACAGAAATAATGGTGCTGTTGCTGTAGGCTGTTTTGAGACCTTCAATAAGCTTGTAATCATAATACAATTTGAAGATTACTGTTTTATATTATTTTTCTGACTTCTGAGGCGGTTATTATTGTATAGATTAGTTACAAAATACGGAAGATAATATTATAATGCAAATTTGCGTTTAAGGAATCATCAAATTAGTCATTGTAGCTCTAAAAATATAGGTACCTAAATAAGTAAAGCGTTGTTAGTTAGTTAGTTACTAGTTAGGTAAAGGTAACCCATATTTATACAAGACAATTTTTGATACCTAACTACTACCTAATTAGATTTATAGATTAATATTATAAAAAATGTAAATAATATATCACAGGAAATATGATCAATTGATCACTGCATGTTTTAGTGATATTGTAAATTGATACCACATGCTGATGATAGGTACGTTCAAGAATCGTCGTATGATGTCAACTGCACTAATTATAAAAAGGAAAGATTTAATTTTTGACATGTTTTTATGTGTTTTGAATTAATTTAAGACAAATTAATAAACCGTTTTTGAAAAAATTTTTTGGTGTAAAATACTAGATACATATTTGTAACTTGTACTTATACAATTATTCAGAGTCATGTAGGCTACTTTTTTTATAGATTAGGGGTGGATTTACCAGCAGACTGCGGAGTAGGTTGTAACTTGTAGCCTAGGGCGGCAATTTTCGGGCGGCAAACTGAGATCCTTTTTATTTTATAGAAATTAAGGTACCAAATTCATTTGCTCAGGGGTAGGATTATAGGGTTCATCCTTCCATTCCATACTGGATAATTAAATGAAATTCTTCAAATAAACAATCATTACTCAATGTTCACGTCATGATCATCATCATCAGTCCATATACGTTCCCACTGCTGGGACACAGGCCTCCTATGAGGGTACAGGCCATAATCCACCACGCTGGCCATTTTTGAACTTAGCAAATCTACAATACTGATTTCAGCTAGGCTATATAAGTTTAAGCTAGCCATATCCTGAGTGATAAGCTGACACAGTAGGTATATAAAAAATCTGCACAAAACAATAAAATTACTACTGGTTAATTAACCTTCTAAATTAACGGTAACAGATCGAGCATTGTTTGCTTTAATCAAGATTTTATCATCATTTAACATAGCAAAATAGTTTCCAAAAAATTTGCTCGAATATAATTAGATTTTAAAATGATCATACTTCTCAATCGTGACGTTTACGGTTTACCTAATTAGAATTTAAAATTAGTTTAATAAATTAACAACACGTGATAATGACACGTTTCTTTTGAGTCACGTTTTTTAAAAAGTGGCTACTTACCTGATCTACATTATAGTATCAAAAAACAAATAATGCTTGGAATCTAGGTTGAGGTTCGTGGATCAGTTTCTAATGGCCGTTCCCAATATCGTATCTATCTTTGGTTTGACCCTACTAAAGATAGAAAATGCTATCTATCTTTTGTTTTGGCGTTCCAATAAGCTTACTAGCGATAAGCTAACCTATCTCTGATCGCTATCTATCGTCTACGTCGTCGGACTAACTTACTGCTTACTAGAGGCACACCCCGGACACTCCATACAAAATTATCGTTTTGACAGACACACTGTAGAGACTGCAAATGTGTGTGTTAACGCTTTATGCTTGGCACATTTGTGACTAGCGTAAAAAAAAATTCGCGTTTTTCTGATGAAATACATCCGTAAACAGCACAATATCTAACCATTTTCTACGAAAAACGATAATCACAAATCCAAAATAATAAAATTACTTTAAGACAATTTGATTAATGTTGTCAATCTTCGTTGCGTATCGTCCTTGCAGAAAAATGTGGCCCATTTTAATCACGATCGCGCGGGGTGAGGTAAGTTTAATTTTGGGCGGGAGGCGGAGAGTGTCCGTTCTGTAGCGTTTAGCTACTATTATGTATTCTGTACTAGAGGTATATTTTTCTCTTTGAATTTGTCTATTTGAGCGTCCCAATAACTTTTTGACAGCTGTCAGCCAGTAATGGCCGTTCCCAATATCGTATCTATCTTACGATAGATAGAACCTGACTAGCTATGGGAGATAGCTCTCTATCTATAAACGTAAACGTTTTAGTTTGAATATTGGGAACGGCCATAAGCAAATACCTACCGAGAGTCAAATTAAGCTTAAATATTCATGATAAAAAACATTAATTTGTATACCATGAGATTTTCATCAGTTTTTTTTATAATAAACTTGAATATAAGCTTTCAAAATACAGGTTTAAAAATTATTGAAAACATATAAACAGTTACAGTTCTTTGGTATAACTCAACAAAAACCACAGTATAATGGTATAACTCAACAGTCACTTCCCTAAATTTAATAAAAGTACGAAACTCTATCACGTCATTTTTTTAATGAAAAGCTTATCAATAATGACACAAATTAACGGCTGGTTGCAAAAGAAAAATAAAGAACTCAAAAAGTTACGAATTGAACCTTATAACCTATAATAACGATTGATTTTTAAGATTTTGAAATTGTATAAAAAGAAATCAAGGGAAACAGCGATTTATTTTTTTATCGTTTAATAAATGAGATGTATAAAAATGATTGTTTCCTTTAATTTAATAAAACATAGAGCCTGAGAACAACATCCATCGAGGCAGCTGGTTTAATTAAATTATCTTAAAATTAATTTTTAACAGCATTTTTATTGATAATTTTACTGTTGCATCTAAATTAGTACGGTCTTCCTGAATAACGTCACGTTTAACAAAAGGTGACCGATAAATATAGTATTTCGGTCAAGAGGACGTTAATAATAAGGATAAATTCACCATAATATGATAATTATATGTATCAGATCGTGTCATGGGGACGTTATTTTTACATAACATTAATTTTAATTATATGTAGTTAATACGCCTACAATTGTACTCATATTGCATTTTACAACTAAAAAACATACAAGCTCTTCGTGATATTTCCGTGTCACGAAACTTGCTTTTGATATTAAAAACTCTACCGTGGAAAAATAAAATACTCAAATGACGTAGTTAGGCATTTATTTTAATTTAATATTAATTGGACATTTAATCACTTCCTTTCAAATAAATAAACATATTAAAACAATATTCATTTGTTTCCATTTTTAATTGATGTTTTACATACGATCTATTTTATACCATAGGACTAGATTTAGGCCGTGGCTATTCTAATGCGTAATGCCTGAATAAAAATGTATTTGTGAGATTTTTTTTCATGTTAAACTACCTATGTGACTAATTGGTTCTATTATAGGTACAACTATTCATTGAATCGGTGTCAATGCTCCGCTTCACGGAAGGACAAAGTAGAAAAAATACTTTCAAATCTTTTTTCTGTTGGCTGTATAGCCTGCAAAAAAATGATTTTAAATTCTTGCGTGCGCCTTATTTAGTTCACTTCTTAATCTTATAATAAAAATATGTACATATTAATCGCGTGCATACAAATTTTTATGCACATTTAAAATAAATTCAATAAATATTTGCAAGTACATATTAAATAATGGCTAAAATATATAAATATTTGGGACAAGGAAGCGTTATTATCATACACGTAAATCTTATCGTGATAAGATATCAAACTGTAAGGGCTCTTGGAATATTGTGCGTGGAATAAAAATGTAGACAACGAAGTGTATGTTGGCTCAGGTTAGTTTTTTTATCATCGAGGCATAAAACTTTTTGGCGTAAAAACAGCACTCGCGCAATATGCGTTATGTTTATATGTACCTGGTTCTGTTAATATTGGTGGAATATTCCACCAATATTAACAGAACACAACTGGTATATACCAGAATTTTAGCAGATGTGTGATACTGATATTATTGTGATGATGATACTATAGTATAATATTATCTGTACAATGTTCCTAATGTCATGTCTGTTAATATGATAATTCATAGTAATGTTTTAATTTTTGCTGTGTGTACCTTGATTTTTTACATTAGTCCGTAGTAGAATCGTAAGTGGCGAGTGGGCACGTGATGCTGGACCCTCAGATCGTCGTTTAAAGTCCACCCTTAGCTGCTCACGACATGTTGCCCTCTTGTTGCTAAGTTACAGTGACTTTTTAGAGAGCCCATCTGTGAGAGGGCGAGTCACCGTCTGCCAATATATTATTTTTACTAACTTTGTTGTAGAAAGGCAGACGCCATAGTTCCTATAGACCCAGTAACCTGTCCACATAGCACCCCTTTCCATAGTCCAGTTATTTATTTCCATTTTCTGTAATAGTCCTACATAGGCCGTGGACTGCCCATCTCTATATAGTGCAGTCATGGGCAGGCTGCGGCTGGTGTCCCATAACACATTAAAACTCTCAAAAGGGCATCTGCGTGTTGGATCCGTGTCCCTACGTAAGCCTTCCAAAAGACCGGGTACCATCCTTCTGGTGGCACCCGAGTATTATGGAGATGAGAAACATAATAATAATAAATTCTTTATTGCACACCAAATAAAATTACAGAGAAGAAAACAGCACATAGGAACAATGTACAAAAGGCGGTCTTATCACTTACAAGTAAGCTTACAAGTGATTTCTACCAGACAACCTGTGATATTGGAAAAAGCTGGAAGAATACATTTATCTATGGAGATAAATGTTTGTAAACAAAAGTAAGAAAATATATAATACATACTTGTTTGAATACATACTTATTGATATTAAATATATGCAATTGTGGTTTTGCGTTCTCAATATTTTTATTTGATACTTGGAAACTTGTTCATGCATGCGTAAGTAAGTATAGGTAGGTACTTAAAATAATTGTGAATACTTTATCATGCCTACAATCTACAGTTAAATGCTAATATTAAAAACAAAAGCTTAAAAAATATTAATAATTAATATTTATATATAATTATTACTAACTAATTTGATTTTGTCGTTTTATAAAATAGGTTCTGTATAAGGAAGTTTTCATAACAGGAAAATAGCTCAAAAAACCTGAACGCGGGAGAATTTACACTTTTTCCTGTATCGCACTATTGCATACCGATTGATTGAATAGGATAAATACTGTACACATTTAAATATTGTTGTATATAAATATTCCGATGTTTAGCTATATTTTTGGGAGGTAAAGATAAAATTATTTCACAGTAATAAAAAAATATATTAGCGCTCTAGAACAAAATATACCATACCATAACCATATTTAAGCATGCCTACGCCTCAGGGCCCCAGACATTATGATCCTTTAGCAACTAAATGAAAGTCTCCAAATACATTTTTCATAGAAATATTTTTTTGAGAATTTAGAATTACTAAGGTAGAATTTAGTAAGTATCTATTTTTAGGGCTCTACCAGTTCTTATGTGCGCACTACAGTGGTAACTATAGCAACCCTTAGTAAAGTTACTGCATAGAGATAGATTAGGCATATTTACCTATTACATAAGAATAAGTTTTACGCATTATCAACGTCACGAAAGTCAACAACCAATAACATATTCAAATAATAATTTTCAATAATATTAACCGGTTGGATCCGTGCGTGGAACCCTGCGGTTGAAGGCCTCTAAGTATTTCAGTCCAACCACCTGATGCAAAACTTATTATTATTTACGATTCAGATTTGCATTTTTTGCATCACTATACCAAGCTAAATTTTGTAAGGGTCAAGAGATGTTATAAGTGATAATTGATGAACCCTAATCATGTAGCCTTGTACTTTAATGACTGTGCATAAATTCATGTTCGTATTTCGATGGAGGCAAAGATGCACAATAAGTGGTACATCTCTCTGTATATAAAAATGAATCGCAGAATGTGTTGCTAAGCGTCGAGATGTCAGATGTGTTGCTAACTCGAGAATTCGACGAATTCGACAATTTTTTGTTTAACGTTAATAAAGGAAAGTTCTTATGGAGAAAAAAACCTGAAAAAAGGACAATAGGGCAGAAAAACGTCTGCCGATGAAACCGAAAGAAAAGTAAAAACACTACATAATGCATCACGCGATATTTTGAATGTGGTTTCCCTTTCTACTTACACTTTACACCGTAATGTTTGCAGTTTCGGGTCATCGGAACTTTAAGCATATTCATTTAAAATTATAGTATGACATTGGTTCCACTTAAATACATTTCATATATATGTATAGAATTAATATCTGATATAATTCTCCAGAATAAATTAACAATAAAAATTTAAAGCTAATATTGTATTTGCCAATTTCAAACATTAGAGTTGCGAGTTTTAGGTATCACCCTATTACTAAGAATTAACAATTGTATATGAATTTCAGTTACAAGTAATTAACCAGTATTCTATTAATAGATTTCCAGGCTTCTCTTGGACGTAAGGGCGGTTGAAACTATATTTAGTCGATAAAACTATTATGTATAACGATCACACGAGTAGGTATATTATAGTAATTAGTATTATTAAAATTTGTATACAACATTTTTTTAACACGAAGGAAGTTTTTGCAAATCACGGAGTCGCTTAATGTGCCATAATACCTATACCTACAAATTTATGTACCTAAATAATATGAATGAAAAATGTGTGCGTGTACTAGTGTACACACGTAAGAAGTGAAACTTCTTTATGACCTTAAAATGTCACGAGTATGGCGTAACGCAAAAATGTCACGCGTACGGCGTAAGGGCGTGTCCACATGTACACGGCACGGCGCCGTCAACGCGCAACGATGCGATGTCGCGGCACGGTGCGTTGCCGCGTCGTAGAAATTAACGTTGCCGTATCGTAAAAATTCACATCACTATGCCGCAACGTTACAGGGCACGGCAGCCTTGGCAGAGAAGTGGCAGTCTGTAGCACAGTGTGATCAGATTTAACAAAATTCTGTGATTTTAGCAGAATATGACCCCCGCAGAAATTCTGCTAGTTGCTTGGTTAATCTGCTAAAATATGCTAAACATTTAAAAAAATCCTGAATTTCTGCTCTGCTGAAGGGTGGCCAAGGCAAACACACCAACAAAATCGTTACATAAAATGGAAATGATAGATTTTTCTATGTTTCTAGCACAACTATTTCAATGAAACCTAGTTAACTTACAATAAATGTTGAATTATGTTAAGATTATTAAGATTCTGCTAAAAATTGTCAACTTTATCTATTGTGCGGCGTATTATGCTAAGCCCTAAATCAGGGTTCATATTCTGCTAAAATCACAGAATTCTGGTAATTCTGATCACACTGTGCTACAGACTGCCACTTCTCTGCCAAGGCTGCCGTGCCCTGTAACGTTGCGGCATAGTGACGTGAATTTTTACGATACGGCAACGTTAATTTCTACGACGCGGCAACACACTGCGCCGCGACATCGCATCGTTGCGCGTTGACGGCGCCGTGCCGTGTACATGTGGACACGCCCTAACGCAAAAATGTCACGCGTACGGCGTAACGCAAAAATGTTACACTAAATTTTTGTCCAACCCCGATAAAGAAGTTTCACTTCAATAAAAAAAAAATTGGTTGTCTGTAAAGTCGTCGATTGTGCTTCTTTGTCGCTCGTTCCACGCTCTAGCCTGCACTTCAAGCCTTGCATGGAACGCCTCAGAGCGAGGTAACGCCGCATGAGTCATGTTTTTTCGTGCGTGCAACCGGCTCTATCGAATTATAAGACGTTGTCACGTCAAAAGTTAGGATAAAAATTATCATAACATCACATATATTTGCCTAATATGACTAATTGAAGTGAAACTTCTTTATCGGGGTTGGAAAAAAATTTAGTGTAACATTTTTTCGTTACGCGTGACATTTTTCCGTTACGCGCCATCTTTTTTTATCCCTACCACGCGTGATTCGACGTATTTCTGTAATGTTGCATTATGCATACAGTAAATTATTTTTTGAAAAATAAGGTCATAAAGAAGTTTCACTTCTTACGTGTGTACACTAGTACACGCACACATTTTTTTATAATAACTTATGGGCTATATACTATTTTGAGGTATATATTATGTTTATATATCTTGTCCAATATTATGTGTTTGTTAATGAATGTAAAACAATAGAATGAACATCCAGATTACATATGGTAATGCTTCACTTTAGTATATACATACCTTTATTATTATTTACGGACCCTCGCTGTGAATATCTTTTGTTATCTTCTCTAACAATGTACCTATGTCTGCCTTTTTATTCATAGGCAAACCTACCATTGCCATATTATGTACTAATTAGTGTATGTTTAGCAGCTTTGCTCTTCTGTACACATCAACATATTCAGGGGACACTTTATAATTCGTCATTGATTTTAGTCTAAAAATATTAAATACCCCAGAATTCTGCTGATATGTATATTTCATCCCCTTCCCGTTTTGTTTTTGCGACAAAACATACCTGGTGTTTTCTCAAAGGCTTATATGTCTAATAAATGTCGAATAAACATATACGTATATCTTTTATAAGAAAATTAATCAAGAGTTGCTCAAGCGAAAATCTTTACAGACACTTCGGCGTAAAATTAGTTTGGACGCAGGTACACATGAACACGCATTTTAAAGCCATGTTTACAAATAAAAATAAATATTCTTTTATAAGGAACCGAAATGAAATTTACATTTCTACTGAGTTGCATAATTTATCAATATCAAATGCTATTAAAGAGTAACGAGTTTTTAAAAGAGTTACGGCCGATTCTCACAAAACGATTTTATTCGCCCAATAAATTTCCAACATCACTGATTTTTTGTCTTTTTTAGAAAGACAAAAAGTACAGTCTTCTTTTTTATGACATTTTAAAAAAGTAACTACAGTTCCTTTTTATTACATGAAAAAGAGACAAACATAAATCACATTATAATAATATGTAAAAGTCATCGAAATTTTTCTATTGTTTTCGATTTCTAAGAAGAGAAATTATTTTGCTAAGAATCACTTGTTTTTAAGCTAAGTGTAAACATGGACCAATATATATCAGTAATATTTAATTAAATTAATAGGTAGTAGGTAGCATTGGAAAAGTATGTTGACACTTCCGGAGTATTGTTAGGAGCGGTTCATACATTACAATTTACAATACGTCCATGCAGTTTCAGACATTATTATTTAGATCGAAAGCTACAAGTATTTTGTATGTTTATGTTGTTCAGAAATCCCTTTGTATATCAAGAATGAGTTAAAAAATAACAATTGACATAAATTTAGACTTTAGACGGCTGTAAAAACTTAATTATTTTAAAAATTTCAAATCGATGAAACGGATTTAAAAAATTCTTTAGCTATGAATATCATTAGGTATCTATTATCATCTCATTACATTTTCACGTGCGTGGAACCACGGGGCGCAGTTTGTTTTCTATGCAGGATAATAATTTACAAACAACTCCAAATTAAGTATAAAGTCCATTAATAATGTCGTAACAATTAACACCAAGTATCTTTTATAATATACTAGCTTTCCGCCCGCGGCTTCGCCCGCTTAGTCTAAAACATAATAAATTATATACTAAAACTTTCCTCTTGAATCACTCTTTCTATTAAAAAAAATCGCATCAAAATCCGTTGCGTAGTTTTAAAGATTTAAGCATAGGGACATAGGGACAGAGAAAGCGACTTTGTTTTATACTATGCAATGTAGTGATGCCGCATCGCACATTTGCTTCACGTGTATCCAGCCTAATATTTATAAACCAAAACACGTACAAAATCATTACTCAGTGGAAATAAAATAAAGATCATCATATTATGAGTCAGAATTCAACTAATAGGGTGCATAGAGTTCCGATAAGTTGGTAAAATCTACATATTTAATTATGTATTCAAACAAACGTTTTTGAAAATTCCTATAATTTTATTAGTAACTAGCGGTCCGCCCCGGCTTCGCCCGTACATATTTACGTTTTCTCTACATAAAAACCATCCTCGTACTTCAAGGAATATAATAAAAAAAGAATTATCGAAATCGGTTCAGCCGTTCTCGAGTTATGCGCTTACCAACACATTTTGCGATTCATTTTTATATATAAGATGTACCTACATAATATCAAGACTTTATCATCAACTTTTGTTCATCTGTCCGTCCGTATTTTTATTAGGTTGGGGTAATTTTTGGAATGGCTGAATCGATTTTAACTTTCTTGATGGGAGATTATAGAGCTATAATACAGGTGACATCTTGGGTGGAAGGAGTCGCGGGCGCCGGCTAGTTATTAAATAAAATAATGATTACTTAAACATAATTAATATTGAAAAAAGCTTGTTTTAGATGAATTTATGACTGTGCCCATTTTCCTCATGCGTTTGATCATAGGGAAAAATTTACAGAGAAATTAGAATAGGTATTTAATATTTATTTTACATTTGAATAGTATTTGTATCTACTATCCTTATTTGTCTCTAGAATTTAGATTATTTTGACTCCACGATTGACCATATTGAAGAGAGAAGATAGAAACATTTCAAAAGTAAATTTATAATTTTAATTCAAGCGATGATTTCCTCTAGGTATTTTTTTTTCTATTTAAACTAGTAATCAGAGAAAAACAAATAGACATACTTAATTGAAACACATTTAAAAGTTAAAACAAACATCCCAAAAATTTTGATATCCGTTTCTATTGATTTTTGATACTAGTAAAACTGTTAATTACGCCGTTCCGGGTGTTATAATATGCAAATGTTCAAACATTTATTAATAATCATCTCGTTAACACGGACCGGAGATCATAAAAACCGCTTTGTTTCTAAACTGGATTAGATCTTTTTGGGAATGTCACTACTCCACCATTAATATAATGGTTCAACTATTTTAATTTTTGTGCCATCGATACGCAGATATTAGATTTTATCAATTCTTACAAATAAAAACACGGTTAATGTTTCTTTTTCAAATTCATGACATACATAATGGTAAAATTTAATAATGAACTGTTAGAAAGAATTATGCACCTCTTAAACAAAAAGTACCATAAAGAACAAGGTAATTAATAGAATTTCATAATCAATTATAACTAATGGATTGATATGACACATCTATTGTTTTTTAATGTTTGTTTTTTATAGCACTTGTCACATTATGTAAAAATAACGTCAAACCAACAATACCATTAATTTATTATGATTTATTGATTCGAAAATTGATCATTAATTATTAGAATTAATATTTATATAACACGTTTGTTATATACTTAATCAGGTCTTTAAAATTCTAATTTTATATGTTAACATGAAGTAGGTAATTTTTGAGGCGTCTATTCCATATCATAGACACGAAGAAGATTGTTCTAGTACCTAAGTTAGAGTAAACCATAAACATGTGATAATTAATTTTGGATTAGGTTTTCATTGAGATAAGATAGTCGCTGAGATTAATATGACCGTTACTTTAAAACTATTATTATCATCGTTATTAGTTTTCAATTAACTAGATAACATGATAAAGTTATGAACAAAGACATTGAAAAAGTCCTTTTTATGTCACTGCAACTGGGACAAAATGAACGGAGCTTGTCAGTTAAAAATGTACCTAGTTGTAACGAAACAATGTGTTGTCATTTTTTTTTTATTTCTATAACTGTTAAATAAATTGTTGAAACATGTCACCAAAATTCGATGACATTTATGTGATATAGAGGTTGTGTGATTCTTGTTTTTTATACAGATTTATTATTTTATAGATGCGATCGTTAAGAGAATGATAGGAGGTCATTAATCATTGCCTATAATTAGTATGTGCTCGATAATTATTTAAATAAACAGCTATTTAAATTAATATTCAGCAAAGTGTAGGCACACTCAATACATATATTAAATGTTGAATATTTTTACATTTTCGCATGCTTCATTTTTATTTTTAAATATTGTTATTCATTTCCTACAATATAAAAGTATGTAGTATGTATATTGAAATTTGAACTTCTTTACGGAACTGATACGGATTGTAGTAGGTACGGGTAATATTTACTTTTATATGATACTAGCTTTCCGCCTGCGGCTTCGCCCGCGTTTTCAAAAAAAAACCCGCATAGTTCCCGTTCCCGTGGGATTTCCGGGATAAAACCTAGCCTATGTCACTCAGAAATGATGTAGCTTTCCAACAGTGAAAGAATTTTTCAAATCTGCCAAGTAGTTTCGGAGCCTATTCAATTCATACAAACAAACAAACAAACAAAAAATCAAACCTTTCCTCTTTATAATATTTGTATAGATTTTTTTTGTTTTTACACCAATTTATTCGAGGTACTTAGTAATTTGTTAAGTCAATAATGATATACTTAACAATACCATAAAAGTGTGTGAAAAATAAAAAAAAGTATCATGAGGGATGGAAATTTTGAAATTATTTAAAAACCGATTTCAAAAAGAGACGGTTCTCAATTCAACAGTATTTTTTTCTTTTATTTTTGGGTTTGTTACCTTAGAATTCTCGGAGAAAGGATTTTCATGATTCTGTTTTTACTAGAAGCACAGACTACTAGAAGGCTTTCCGATTGGTCCCATTTAAATTTTGTCAAGTTCTGACCATTCGCAGGTGGTTTAGATTTTTGTTAAAAAAATATTATTTGAAAAGTTATCTTTTTGAATTTTGATAACCATTTCATTGAATCTTTAGAATGGACATAATATTATCTAAACATAATATGTATATTTTTAAAGTACTATAATGGACTAGAAGGACTGGACCGATTTTTTTGGTTTCATCGTCATAATACATGTATTATGACGATGTATATTGTTGAGTGTTGAGACATGTATAATTATAAAAATAATTTATAGATAATAAATAATCATTTATCTACCGGTGTCGACATTGCGTTTAATTGATAACGTATCTTTGTATCGATTATTGAGTAAGCTGCAAATAATAATTAAACGTATATTAATGTACTTTTTAGATATTTTTTTTATTAATTCTAAGTTCAAAGTGCATTAGTGATGGATTCACATTAGTGATTCCCACAGTGATTCCAATGTTGTGATTCTTGTATACGTCATGCGTTTATTATTCAAACCAAGAATTGAAACAATGCATTTCGATAGAGCGCATGCGTGTACAGACGCGGCGACGCGCGCACGGCGGGTGCGTACTGCGTAGGCCTGACAGCCGACAGCCGACAGTCGACAGCTGACAGGGTTCAGTTCTTGGCCGGGGCGAGCTCTCCCAGCACATTCTGAATTCGCTTCAGTGTGCCACTGCGCGCGAATCGGCGCTGGCTGTGCGTAAACATTCGAATTTTAATAACATAGTCGAATGATATCGCTTTTTTCGTCGTGCAGTTGAAAAATATGATATTGTAATAAATAATACATATTGAACAAGTGCAATATTGTGCTACGTTTTCGTTACGATTTGTTGACACATTTTTGTACTTTGCGTACTTATTGAATTTTTGTGAAATTGTCAGTGAAAATAAAGGTAAGAATATATTTTTTTTCATAATTTTACTATAAACCTAAATTCAGTCACGTTTTCAAAAAAAAATATAAATTACGTTATGAGAATGTAAACTAAAACCTTCTTCTAAAACCGCGCTATCTGTTGGTGAAAATGGAATAAATCGCTGCAGTAGTTTTTGAGTTTATCGTGAACAGACAGACGCAGTTGATGACTTTGTTTTATAATATGTTATAAAAATTGGTAATTACTAATTAATAAAAAAAAGGTTATTTATAATAGGTACTTTTGGCAATTGGCAATTATTTAGCGAATTCATATATTATTATGTGAATTCGTTAATTAATAACTACAATGTCAGTCCCTTAGTTTAAAAATAAACTAATTTGTAAAATTTAAAAATAATTTGTTTGAAGAGCAGTTAAATCGATTAATTTGCTGATCTTTTGAACGTTCTGTTTGTAACAGAATAATGCATATTAATTAACATAATTAATAAATATTCCAAAGGTGACTTCAGACTATATTACTTATAATTTATTTAAATTTAAAAGAAATTTACTTACAAACTACAAAGTAACTAACTAACTACAATTATAATATAAAATAAAAAATCTAAATTAATTTTAAATATTACATTACCAGCGAGTAAAATCGATCAATTGAAAAATTATCTATAAATTTCAAAACTCTCTTTTTTTATTCAATAATTTGTTTACTACAATGTTGCGATAGGTACGAAATATATGTACATATAGTATCTACTATATCAGGTAGGTTTAGGTATATGTTTATGCAAGTATATCGGCAAAATTAAATAAATATAATATGATAGAGCAATGCAATGCATACTGGATGAAGTTTACTGTTTGAACTATCTTTGGAATATAATAATTGTTTTTTTTTAAATTTGCATACATAGCACTACTTATATATTTTTTAAATAAAACACAACAAAAATATAGTAACGCACATGAGTGCTATCAGATATCTTTTGTTGGAAATTAAACCAATTACTTCTTACAGAAATTTTTATGATTATTTGACTAATCTCAATTTGCACTAATTAAGTATTATTTGAAAAGAAAAATAAATCATTGTACTACTTTGATATATTTTTATTGTTGTTGTATCGACGATTTACTGATTATAGTTTGTAATATGATAATTAGGTTAAGTAAAGAAGACTTTAGGTCAAGTTTAAATTACTTATAACTACATAGTATAAAACAAAATCGCTTCTTCTGTCCCTCTATGTCCTTATGACGTATGCTTAAATCTTTAAAACTACGCAACGGATTTTGATGCGGTTTTTTTAATAGATAGAGTGCAGGTTCTCGAAGAAGGTTATAGTATAATTATAATTTATTAGGTTTTAGACAAAGCGGGCGAAGTCGAGGGCAGAAAGCTAGTTATTTATAAGGTATTAAGGTGTTCTCATCAATTGCAGATACATAAATGAATTATAGTTTACTGTTTAAGTGAATTATAGGTTTTATACTTATAAGACACTAGCGGTCCGCCCCGGCTTCGCCCGGGGTACCTACATATTTACGTATTTTTTCATAAGTACCATCCTCGTACTTCATTTCTTTACACCTTGGGTTACATTATTGCATTTTTGGTAAGGATCTTTTTTTGAAAATGCTATGTTGCTCAGTGAAGACGCAGCTCTCTAATGCTGAAAGAATTTTTGAAATCGGTCCAGCAGTTTAAGCGTGATAACCATACATATATGTATAGCATATACATACATAATTACAAACCTTTCCTCTTTATAATATTAGTAATAAATTAAAATTACATATTATTTGCATTTAGAAGAGCTTATATTGTATTGTTCCAATGGAATTTTTCCTAGAATTATGCAACATTGATTTTATGCGATTGTACTTACGTGCCTGTTGTGATTTCAAATTGATTATTTTTATTCAATGAGTATGATTTGTGCGTTATTTCAAAGCGAACTGTTTTAGTAAATTATTCTATTTACATATTCCTTATTTATTTATTGTCCCAGATATAAAAAAGAAGGAAAAATCTTCAAGTTGACAAACTTTTTAAGTCTTTCTTTTTGTAATTAATGTTGTTTTAATTAGTATTAATAATATGTTAGTCATAAATAATGATAAGCAGAAGTTTTACATGATTCTGAAAAGTATCTATTGAAAGGTCGATTCTCTATGACTTCACGGTCAATATACTTCGTGTATAGAACACATTTCAACGTATTTCGTGTATCTTTTTGACGATTCTGTTTCTAAATGTCCGAAATTTTAAATATATTTATTTATTTGTACGTAGCTACGATGACAGTATTCTTAAATTTCTTATGTTTCATTATCGATGTACAATAATACGTGTAGGTACGTTAGAGGGTCATTATATTTTAATTGGATCGAAGTGCTACAAATAAATTATCATAGCATTGTCCGTATTAAATGCGTGCTGAATATATTAAAAGAATACATACTCACGTGCACTATTTTTACAAAAACAATTTCTATAAGGTCATGAACGCACCAGGTGCGCTGAACTAGTTTACTTCATGTAGTTTCTTTTTTTTTTCGTTTGTAACCGTCCTGCGTAGGACTGGTTTATTGCATGCAAGAAGGTTTTATTGCACGTAATGTATTAATTTATTTATGTATCGTTTATTTTACCGCGTTTACGTCGACTTCTTCAGGATGATGTTTCTTGTAAATAGTTTTCCTTCTAAATCCGTCCTTATCTAATTTATACCTTCGTAATGATAAAGTATCAGACATTTTTTCTTAATGTAATTTCAATCCTCTAAGTCTAAGGAATATGAATCAGCATTTTTATTATTTTTCATACAACAATAGGTATATTTGCAATGGCAAACTCAAGAGCAATCGAAGTTTCGTAAAAACAAGTTTTAATTGGCAATTCAAAACACGGATGTAGATTTTCGATTTTGTAAACACTTATTTAATTTTCCATTACTTTTTGTTAAAACATCTACTTAAAAATAAATGAATGTAAGCATTCAAGAATGATTAATTATGGGGATGTGTTTTGATGCTCACTTTTTATCAGAAATGTGCTTATTCTGTTTTCGCTGCAGCTGCGTAATGAGAAAGTGTTATTCTTTTTTACTTTTATTTGATTGATTGATTGATTACTTCTGATTACATTTTGATATCAGGCGAAGAAATCAGCCGAAAATTTCTATGATTACCTATCATGTAGGTAAACTTTAATTTATGATTAGGTATGTAGAATGTTTAATTTTGTGACAAAAAAGAAATTATTACGGATGTGAATATTGTAACCTTATCAGTAAAATAAATAAATAAATATATTGTGCATTACCTACTACATATTTAAATATTTTGTAAGACACAATGCACTCTACAAATTTCTATGTGGGTCATTGGTCGATTTTTCATGCTCTACCTGCTGTAACAGTACTAATTAATACTTTTTAACGAACATCTTGAATTAAAAGAGAATTTAACTAACGACAAGTATTCATAATTTCATACCAAATAAAGGAATAGACAGCATTGAAAAAATAAAAATAACCTAGGATCTAAATCAGTTGTCTAAAATACTTCGCAATTTAAATTACCGCTTAGGTATCACTATTTTGCAATTTTATCCTCCTACTAACATTATAAATGCGAAAGTTTGTGAGGATGTGTGTGTGTTTGTTACTCTTTCACGCAAATACCACTGAACCGAATACACTGAATACAATGAAATTTAGCACACATATAGAGGGTAACTTGGAGGCTAAATGAGCAACAGCTACCCAAGGTCACTTATTTAACGAATAATATGTATTTTGAAAAATAAGATAATTAATTACAATTAAAATCATACTAAATACATATTTTATTTTTAAAATTTAACGCAAAAGTGCATGGAAAAATATTAATTTTAATTATATATAACCTATTAAATATTATTTTATTTCTTTATCGTGAGAATGGTAAAAATATAAACGTCACAGGCAAATAATTAAGGACATTTTAATAAAATTTTTATAGTTTTAAAAGAAAAACATGTGAATTAAATAACTTTGTTCATAATAGTTCATATACAACTTATTCGTTTACCCTTTTTATCTTCTACTAATAAAGCTGAAGAGTTTGTTTGTTTGAACGCGCTAATCTCAGGGACTAATGGTACGATTTGAAAAATACTTTCTGTGTTAGATAGTTCATTTTTGAGGAAGGCTTATATCACCACGCAAATACTAAAGGAGCGAAGCACTGCTGGTATAACCGCGGGGCACAGCTAGTAGACGATATATTCTTAAATAATGCGACCATAAAACTAATTTTCCATTGAATATTTTCCATTACAATCAAATAATTTGTCAAAATATTTAAGTCAATGTCAAGTTACCGAGATAACGTTATTCGTTGACCTATATTTTTCTGTATATTTGCGTATTTGTGCTCAACACGTGACTCGTGTTATCAATTCACGGAAATATAGTTGACAATACGTTTATTTTGAACCATTGAGGATAAAAACAATAATACATTCTCATCAATAAATCATACACATGTGTAATAAAAACAAACAAAAATATTTTATGAAAATTGTCACGTTTTACGTCTTATCATTAGTGACAGCTGTATATGTAAGTTGTAAATTGTAATATAAATAAATAACTAAGTGATAAAAATTATGGTAAATAAACCATTTCCAAGATTGGTATAAATTACAGAAATAATTGATATACGATAATAAGTATATTTGTATAAGTAAGCTTTTCAATAATAATGTTTTGATAAAAACATTACATAGGTACATGCCAATTTACAACCGTATAACATTGCAACTTATTCCAATAACGGTAAGTAAAATAAATATTATAATGATTAGATATAGACCTTTTCATGTTTTTTATTAAAATTGGTTTATATAATGAAATAAACAATTCAAAATGCTGTCATAATTATTGAGACACCGCTACGAAAAATAAATGTGAAAGTAAAATAATTTTCATTGCTCTTAACCTCATACATTTACGTCTCCAAAATTGTTTTTGTAAACATAATGTAGATATAAGACATTAAATATATTATACTCAGTTAATGCTTTGGTATTAATCGATAATACAAACAAATGACTAGTTACGATATTTATAAAACAATTCACAATACTGAAGAATGTTATTATTATTTCATTACAAACCATTTCATGTATCACATCAGAGAATGATAATTTTCGAAGACAGCTGCATTTTATTGCAATAATAAAGATACGATTGCACACTTTTAATACAATTTCGACACTTTAAATTGGGTTATCGACAGGACGAGTTCGAAAAAACGTTTAGATAAATATCTTTATAACACTAAGTACTAGCTTTCCACCCACGGCTTCGCCCGCGTTTTCAAAGAAAAACCCGCATAGTTCCCGTTCCCGCGGAATTTCCGGGATAAAACCTATCCTATGTGTTAATCCTGTGAAAGAGAAACAAACTGCATACATACTCACAAACTTTCGCATTTATATTATAATATTAGCAGGAAGGACTTGAACAATGTGGTTTGCGAATAACCAAGTTATCCCAAACTCCAAAGGGTCTTCAACTATGTATGTTATAAATAGCGCAAAATAATACAACTTGTTTATATGTTGTAACACATTTTATTTTCCTAGTGATTTACAACAACATCTGCAACTAATTGTAACGATCTATAAATGATGACACATAGACTCTGAAAACATTCATTGAAACACAACGTGTCAAACAAGTGATTTTATTTGACCATCTGCGATTTACCCAACGTAGGCCAAGTGTCAATTGCATTGTAAACGAATGATCGACGCATGCGCGATCGGCTAGTGCATTAGAGCAGAAAGGACATGTCCAAAAATGTATGAACCAAAAACCCAGAATCGACAGGAATGAAATGTGTACCAATGGATTGATATTGAAGTATAATATAATATTACCAAGGGGGCAACTCTGAAATCGTTATAGTATAGGAGCTAGAAGCAAAATAAAATAACTAAGAAATTCCTTAAAAAACATAATATACATAAGTTTCCGTTATGTTGTGGCTTAATATGACGATGTTATAATGTTTTATCACTTGTGTTACACATAATAAATATCATATTTTACAAGAAACGAAACAAAAACGTTAAAGCACAACATAACAAAAACTCGATTTTGTAGTTTTGTTCTTTTAGTTTATAGATACTACGATTGTTATAGTACTAGGTATATTATGTATTATCGGTAATTCTATGGCTAAAGATTGAAAAAAAATCTGTATAGTATAGGAGCTAAGAGCCAAAAACAAAGTGAAAAATCGTTTGAAAATAATAAAAACTCGTTATGTTGTGTATTAGAATATCGTTGTTATTCATTTATTTTTATAATTAGGTCTAATTTTATTAAGTTTTAATGATATTATAATCTACCCATCTATAATAACAACTACATTCGAATCTACAACAAATTGTGTTACACATTTGACATGAATGTACAAGCAAAAGCAATTAATCAATTAAAAATTAAAATTATAATAACAACGATAATCTTATCCACATCATAATATTTTTCAAATGATTTTTTATTCAGTTCTATTGTCTTTTAACTCCTATACTATACCTATTATTATTTTTTATTTCCAATCCTTAGCCACAGAATTAGGCACCAATAATACACACAGTACTATAGCAATTGTAGTATCTTGAACCAAAATAAAAACTACTAATAACGGAATCTTTAGTCACTTATGTTGTGATTGAACATGATGTTATTATGTTGCTGTTGCTTTTAAAATGTGTTGATGATAATTATCATGTATAACAGAAGTGATACAACATTATTATAACGTCATATTAAGCTACAACATGACGTAAACTTATTTTTTTATTTTTTAAACGAATTTCTTACTTATTTTATTTTGCTCCTAGCTCCTATACTATAACGATTTCAGGATTACTGCTTTTGCAACATTATATTATATTTAATTATCAATCCATTGGTACACATTTCATTCCTGTCGATTCTGGGTCATTTTTTGGACATCTCCTTTAGCGTCGCTAGGCGATGTAGAAGGCATAGTAAAAAGAGAGAAGTATGTTATCTTCGAACAAAGGTACATCGCGCCGTTTGTATGTACCCAGAGCTCTTGACCACGCACCCCGTTCATGTACGTACGCACGCACACAACACCGCTCGGTTCCCACTCAGGTACACTGGTCCCGTGCGGGCCGCGCCGCGCCATTGCTGTGAGCGGTCGGTGTTTGTATATACAATTATTTAAAATATCAATGTAATAAGCCTCGGGAGTTTAGATTGGTACCGTGTTCTCTTAAACGCCGGGAGTTGGCCTACTTCTCTCTTTTTACTGTGGCAATGGTACATGCGCAGCCGCATAGAAAGTTCATTGCCTCTTACGTAGCGGTCAAGGCCCCGTTCATCTGCTGAGATTATCTTGCAGTTAATGCTTTATCAATCGTTTCTAAACTATAAAACAATATTCTTACAACTTATTACGTATGTATAACGTTTTACAGTTTACTGTATGCCTTTTGTTATGGAAGAAAAGGTTATTTTATGTAGGAGCTAAACCATTTAAAGGTTTTGCATTTAAAAATCGATATAATAAAATATATCTAGCGTGATGGAATAGAAAAAATATGTTATTCATACAACATGTACATTGTACAAGCTAAGATTAATACTGAAAATATTACATTTAATCATGCTATATTAAGACTTAAGAGATATTAGTTATACAAATGAATTTCATCATTATTTGCATCCGAATTCAAAATATTCGACCTTGATAATTTTGTAATTGTGAATTTAAAATTTAGAAATGAATGGCTGCTTCGAAGTATTTTCCTCGATCTTAATTTACACGTGGAAGAGAGATATTATCTGGCAAGGAATATAAATGTTTGAAAGTTTATTTAGCACGTGTTGATATCTACTTTGTAAGCTAATTAATATACTTTCACGATACGCGTGTAAAATGTCACATGGAGATCAATATATTTTCGTCTACAAATTATAACGACTAATGGATTAACATGGGCCCTTTAGTCCGGTTTCTTTGGCGTCTTAACCAAGACATTATAGATAACTAAAGCATTTTTTTTTTAATTTTATCAAGCGAGTGTGCAAATTAGTTTTATACATGGTTTGAAAGTAGTTGTTCCTTTATTTTAACCAGTTTCAACTACTTGATTGAGCATGTCTTAAAATGATTTAATTATTATACAAATTTTTTATGCCTCGTGTCCCTCGTTAAATATTTTATGGTAATCGTAATTTTCTGATTGTAGGTGGGTATACAAGTATTATTTTATTATTAGCTCTCCGCCCGAAAATTCGCAAAGTTTTCATTCCATTATAAGATTTTGTAAATGTCAAAATATTATCTAGGTATATCATTTATGAAAAACTATTAAATCGATTACCTATCTTTATCTTTAAAATATAAAGGTCAGTGATTCATTAGCACTAATTGTTTGTTCAGAAATGTGTGTAAATCTACCTATCTTAATGGGTGGGACAGAATATGTTCTATTGTTTTTCACAATATACGTATATCTGAAGAATATACGATGCCTAAGTATCAAGTTTCAGGTCAATGACTTAATGGGCATATTATGTCCCTGTAGCTAATGGACTTTATGGGTACTTTATAGATATTATGCCATAAAATATACATTTACTTTAAAATAATAGGCGAAAGTGTGTCCTAATAGCCTTTGTTACTATAATTTATCAGGAAAATCAGAGATTTCATTGTTTACATCTCAGTTCTATCGATCTCATACTTATATATGCTAATAAATGTAAATATAAAAGCGAATTTAGATTACAAAAGTTAAAATATTTTATAAGAACAGGATAAACTTCCTCGTATAAAACCTGAAATAAGAATAACGTAGCGTTTTTGTTTTACTTGTTAATGTTTATAAATAAACAATTGGCATTTTGCTGAAAGATAACAACAACAATGGTTCTTAAAATAGCTGGCTATAATAATAATAATTTTTACCAAGTTGCAAATAAAAACTTAAGGTAGGTACATACCTAATTTGTTACGGTAATCTGGCAATGTGTCGTTTATTCGTTAAAAAGAGCAATTAGGTTCAGAGTTTTCCTGACTCTTCTCAGTAAAAAATGCTTTTCAAAGCGGTGGTATTTATTTACATACCAACTAAATGTACATAATTTTATTGTCGATAAAAAAGTTGATGTGCACAATTCCGTAAAGAAAAGGGTTGCTTGAATCATAAAATCTTCGAGAAACTTTAATTTGTAGGTATGCAAAATTAAAGTGATTTCAGAAAAATCTAATATGATTGCAAAAGATTAGTCAGGTGTGTCTCTTCGAAACAGTATGGGTGATGTAATAGATTTTTTAAATTATGTTTTACGTAATGGCCAATTTTGAGTATTGTTTTAAATATTATTTATTAGGAATATTTAATAATGTCGATGAAAATAGACGGTAGCTCTGAGCTCTGTGAACTATAAACAAAAAACTGTACTGCTTCCTATAAATAATTAATCTATAGTAATATTATAAGGCTGAAGGCAATCATCACGCTAAGGCCAACAGGAGCGGAGCAATGCGGGTAAAACCGCGAGGCACAGCTAGTATTTCATAAACATCAGCTAACAATATAAAAATATAAAAACCAATCATTCATTTAATATAATGTTTAAATTCATTTAGTATATGTTAATGTTATACATATTTCAATTAAAAACAATATAGAACTAAAATGTTATAGATATACGATATTCTACTACATATTCGAATTTCTCAATTCCGCGAAATAAATTAAAAGATACAATCTTTGAGTATAAGGAAATAATAAGCCAGCAATTAAACTATTTCCTTTTCGTAGGCTTTACTTATTTATGCTGAATAATTAATTATAATTTAACAGGTTTTCTTCCTAATTGATCTCGATATAATTACTACATTTAGATATACATAATATTATGTATTCTGTAGTTCATATTAGAGTAGTGTTTCCTAAAGATGGTTCCGCGAACTGTGGCTTCCGCGAATTAATTTCATTCGTGATTTTATTTCAAAAACTCTACATATTTACGTAGGTAATCTTTAAACTTCGATTGAATCTTCTAACTGCTGTAACTTTTCATTAATTTTGTTTATAAATTATTGGTTCTTAAAATAATGTTCTGTTAAAATTACATGAAATGTTTATAACATAACATAAGTGCGGTTTGCGCTTCAAATTTTCAATGAATCATTCATCTGAATTTTTGTCGACTATGTACAAATTAACCTTGTTTATTATTATATTTATATGTATTTTACCCTTACACTACTTTTTAGTTATTAATTTATGAGCCGTGTCGAAATTCACTTCGTTATTAGCAACAAGGCTGAAAGTTTCACATTTTCATGTAATTCTGTTATACTGACGTTTCACGATTTTCCGCTGTGTGTGTGTGTGTTATCTTAGTATGTTATGGAGAATGGTGTAAGACGTATGGTTTGCAAGGGCAAACCATGTAAATTACGATAGGTACAAGGGTATCTATCGCAATTTACATGTAATATTGAATAGGCCTTTAGATATTTAACCTATAAATAGGCGAAAAGATATTGGGGGTTCGTCAGAATTGGGTATCTATATTATGCTATAACTATCAAGAAATAGGATACCTACAACTGGATTCTAGTAATAAATTGTAAATCCACCATTCAATGAATAACGAAGATACTTAACCAATAAATAAACACAGTAATAAAACGTAATATATTCAAAATAAACAAGACCTTCTAATAAAAGCGTAGATATCAAGTTACCAAACATTATAATGGTCCTTAATTATTCGTAGTGGTTCTCAAAAAGTTTACATACCGTTAACGAATAGCTGAGTAGATATTTGCAATTGCTATTTGCTAGAACATTACCAAATAAAGTTTAAGCAATGTTGTTACGTAACCCAATCTGGTTAGGCTCATTCAGCAATGATAAGAATCCAATGCGATTTTGTTTAATTGACTGTATGAATACTCTGAAATTGTCATTGACAATCTAACCGGAATTCCTCTAAGCCTGGTTGTTCGCTTTAAATAGAATACAGGACTAGAGTACAGTTATAGAATAGAAGGGATAACAGCAATAGCCAGTTACTCGTTTAACTCAAGATAGCTTTTATTAGTGTTCAGTGTAAATTGTTTATTTCATGTGTGATTTTATTTATGCATCTTCTTCATAGTTTAAATCCAAAATAAGTACTGAAATTTTAAATTTATGAGAATAGTTAGTCAAAACAATTAAAATAACTAATTACGCGCAATTCAATGTTATCGTACAAATAATCGGTAATTTTGTGTTGTTTTTTCGTTTCTTGAATCATTAATTTAATTTCCTATTATATTTTGTTTGACACGCACATAATATAAAATTAGTTGTTGTACTACACTAGACACTAGTGACTGTAACGTTGGTAATAAAACTATTAATATAATATTATTATTAACACGAATATCACATAAAATCGTCACAATATATACCCAACAATATATTCTAATACTCCTACGTATAAAGTATACTAGCTTTCCGCCCGCAGCTTCGCCCGCGTTTTCAGAGAAAAACCCGTTCCCGTAGGATTTCCGGGATAAAACCTATCCTATGTCCTTTCTCGGGAATCAAAATATCTCTATACCAAATTTCACGAAAATTGGTTCAGTAGTTTAGGCGTGATTGAGTAACAGACAGACAGACAGAGTTACTTTCGCATTTATAATATTAGTATGGATTGTTATAATTTTATTGTCGATTTTAATAAACAAACAGTCTATTTACATGAAATTGTAATAAAACTTATACCTATCGTAAATTATTATAGAAGTGTTAACAAATTAACCAAATATTGTATTACATCTTAAGAATTAAAAATTATTAACATTATAGTAGGTAATAAATTTACAAAAGTCCACTTGAACTCAAACTGAAAATTAATTAAGTGTTGAACTTAAGTTTAAATAACTTCCTGAATCGATATTTGACCGACCTTATTAACAATTTAGCGGATTTTGTACGTTATCGATTGGATATAAACGACCGAGGAAAAATCGTAAAGTTTTGGTAAATTTTGACATGTGACGACATTCACTTCACCTCCGTTTCATTACCGTGAAAATGTCAATAATGATACGACCGTGACATCTTAATAATATGATAAGAGCATTAAACGGTATTTGCCTTGTAATAAAAACATATGAGCAAATTATCTTGATCCTTCGAGGAATGTATTGTTAAGTACTTGGGCCAGTGAATTCCACTGATTACTATGTTTATATACTCGTAGATACAATGTAGGCAGATTTTATGCTACGTTTATAAGGCAGGCGTACAAGCGTTTAATAAGCTAATGGCATTATAATTTGTAGAGATTTCCCATTTAGCGCCTGGGATTTACGGACTAATTTAGACGATGGACTTTTGAGTAGCCCACGTCAGATGTAAATCAAATTGATGATATTCTTATCTTATAGGAATTAATATAAATTCCGCAATTGGTTTTACCGTAGTATAAAATTGGTTATACAGTTCTCCGAACTGCCTCCCATTATTTTAAATCGTTACTGAGGAAAAAACTGCGTGCAGAAAACTTATATCGTCAAATTTAGAATAGAATAGAATAGAAAACACTTTATTGTACAATGCACACAAAAACAAAATTTACAAAAAACGATATTTAACTTAAAATAAATGTACAATTTGGCGGCCTTATCGCTTAAAAGCGATTTCTTCCAGGCAACCTTGGGGTATAGGAAAAATAAATCAGTAAAAAGGTAGATAGTGCATAAATACGTACATTATACAAGAAACTGTAATTATACATAGATTACATAATATACTTAAGAATCAAATAATATTATACAAAAACAAATGAGAAATGAGCAGTATAGGAATACAAATATTAGAAGAGAGGAAAATAAATTTACATAAATAGATAACTAAATCAGCAAAGAACATAGACAAACAGCATTAGAGAGATAGATAGTAGTTCTTAACAAGAGTTTTAAAACTATATAAAGATTGGGCTTGCCTGATCGTTGTTGGGAGAGAGTTCCACAATCTTACGGCTTGTACGGTAAAAGAGCAATCGTAGAATTTGGAAGTGTGAACAGGCATACAAAGCGTAAGATTGTCGGAGGAACGGAGATTGAGTTCATGAGAAGACCCCATAAACACAAATCTTTTTTTCAAGTAGGAAGGAGTTCTAGGATCAAAAAGGATGGAGTATAATAAGGAAAGGATATGCATATTCCGGCGAAGACGGATAGGAAGCCATCTGAGCTGTGAGCGGAAATCGGAGATATGGTCGAATTTACGTAAACCAAAGATAAATCTAATTGCAAAATTTTGAAGACGTTCCAATTTGTTAAGGTGCTCCTCAGTAAGGTCTAAATAGCTTGCATCAGCGTAGTCAAGGATAGAAAGAAGCAAAGACTGCGCGAGCAAAATTTTCGTGGGTTTTGGTAGAAAATTGCGCAGTCGTCTTAACATCGAACCAACCCCAAAGATCTTACGGCTTACCTGTTGTACGTGTTCTGTCCACGATAGAGTTTGGTCAAACCATATGCCGAGATTTTTAACCGTTGGACTGTAGTCAACATCAACACCATCGATAGTAATTGCAGGCAGGTCTTCAAAAGAAACCCTAGATATGAAGTGAGGACTGCCTATTACTATTACTTGCGTTTTCGTTGGGTTAATTTTGAGTCCATACTGATGAGCCCATGTCACAATAGCACGCAGATCATTATTGATACACTCAACAGCTTGTTCAAGATGCTCAAGACTTGCATGGGTGTAAATTTGTAAATCGTCTGCATATAGATGGTAGAGAGAAGATAATTTACAAGTTATTGAATTAATAAATACGCTAAAAAGGAGTGGTGACAACACGCCGCCTTGAGGTACACCAGCAGTGATATCGCACCAAGTTGAAAAATTATTATCAACACGAATACACTGCCGGCGACCATGTAGATAGCTACGAAACCAGTCGATCACTGCAGGAGATATATTAAGAGAACTCAGCAATGCCAACAATATATCGAAATCAACGGTGTTGAAAGCATTGGAAAAGTCTATAAGAGTAAGAATTGTTAGCTGTTTATTATCCATTGCCAGACGAATATCATCTGTAACCTTGACAAGCGCAGTGACCGTACTATGACCGGCTCTGAAACCGGATTGTAAAGGATCTAATAAGGAGTTTTTCGTTAGAAAAAGGCACAGCTGTTGCTGTACTAGTTTCTCGAGGATTTTTGAAAGGAAGGGCAGGATTGAAATGGGACGATAATCGGAAAAGCTGGAAGGGTTAATCTTTTTCGGGAGAGGAACTACATGAGCGTCCTTCCAACTATCGGGGAAGCTAGCGGTTGAAATAGAGAAATTGAGGATATGTGATATGATAGGAGTGACTATGTCAAGGATAGGTAGGATCATAGTACGGCCAATGCCATCACAGCCCAGAGCATTCGAAGCAATGGACAATATGTTCTTTTTAATATCACTGTCAGTGAACGATGTGAAATTGAACGGAGGAAAACTAGGGGTCGGCAAAGATGAAAGAAAGTTAATAGTATCAAACTTAGTATTGCTATCTAAAGGAGCAACCGAAGAAGTAAAGTGTTTATTTAATTGGTTTAGGTTGGTATTGAGAGGAATATTAGTATTAGATTTGCCAACTCCAAGGGATTTAAGAAATTTCCAGGTACTACTTGTGTTGCCGTTCTCAACAGATTTATGGAAGTGGCGTCGTTGCGCATCTCTACACATCGTATTGCAGCGATTACGAAGAACTTTATATTTCTCCCGGTTGAAGTCTGAGTTGTTCTGCTTGAACCTTGATTTAGCCAAATTCTTCTTGTGAACTAGCGATTTCAGCTCATCAGTAAGCCAAGGAGCCGGAGCATGTTTCATTCTAATAGCTCTAATGGGTGCATGGACGTCGTACACTTTTACAATAATAGTGTTGAAGACATCAACTTTAGTTGTCACTGTGTCGGCAGAGAAAACGGGAGACCAATCTATTTTTTGTGCATCTTCACATAGACGTTCTAAGTTCATATCACGAAAATTACGCTGCAGCAGAACCTTGTGCTTCTTTTTAGGAGGACGTAGGAGGTATGACAGGAAGATTAGGTCATGAAAGGAAAAGGCGTCGGCGGAACATTGCCCGTGTTTCGAAACATGGCTAGTGGAAGAAACAATAATTAAATCTAGGAAAGAAGGATTACAGCCAGGAGCAGAGTGGGTAGGATTAAGAGGAAGTATGTTTAAATCACAAGAGGAAACAACAGAGGAAAGTTTATGACTACGGGCATCATTTTTCAAGAGACAAGTATTGAAATCACCCATAATCAGTACGTGTTCATAAAGAGGTCGTAGGTTTTCAAGGATAGTTTCAAAGTTATGGAAATAATTGACAAGGAGAGAGGGAACATAGAAAACACCTAAAAGGATTTTTTTATTCGAAATATTTAATTCTAATAGGATATACTCGGCCGCATCATCTGGCGGTGGCTGAGGAGAATGCTGACGATAGAAAACGGTATGTCGTTGCGTAAGTAAATAGCAACTCCACCCCCTCCACGGCCGGTGCGGTCATTACGTATCAAATTAAAACCAGGAAGGGAATAGGTAACGGAAGAAAGGCAGGGTTTGAGCCATGTTTCAGAAATAAGAAGGGCATGGATGGGAGCATTGGAAAAAGATGCAAGCAAATCGTTGAAGTGGGCCGGAATACTTTGCGCATTTATATGGATAAGATTAAGGTTGTTAGGAACATTGGAAAAAGTGGAAGCAAGCGTTTTGTCGAGTGGTAAATACTCTGTGCTATGGAAACTATCATTGAAGCTGTTATTTGAGCTGGATAAAGTATGGTAGGAGTCACTGCAATCTGTGTCATTTAATAGAGCAATATTTGTAAATTATATTTAAGTATAATAAAGAAATAAAAGATAGATAAATATATGTATAATATACAGAAAGAGAAAAATATAGACGTAAATTTGAATAAAGAGAAAAAAAATATATATATACAAGAAAAAAAAAATTTAGTGTTATTTTGACACCGTTATAATTTTTTAGTTATCCAATAGTGATTTATTTCAGACCTATGTAACTACGAGGATTATCTTTCAATTTATTCGATAAGTGTAAGATAATGTGATATTAAATTCAACTTGTTTTTTTTAATTCCGCGGGTGTAATTATGTAAATCAGGCTGTCAACTTTATTGAACCCATAAATCATACTCGTGTACTCTTTAAGTGTTAAGGCCGTTTTTTAATAAATTTCTTCGTGGTATTTAAACCAATTATTGGTTTACTAAATTTGAGTTGCGAACAATTTTATACATTTGATAAATTATGAACAAGAAATAATTCTTTAATAAGAGGACTTGATGATAACAAATAATAAAAGAGTCGTAATTCAAAGCCAACCCTTGAAGAGATAAATTGCCTTAATTCCGGCATTCATTCGTGATAGTAATAATAATTATTATAGTAATATGATGGATGATGGCCATGTTTATTCGTCTAGGGTTGACGTAAATATAATATTATGGTGGTTAATCATTTATCTATTTTCAGAAATTTGTAATTCCGTTTTGCATTAACTATTTTACTGAATACAATTAGATGTGAAAATAATCACATTATAATTGAATTTGTTTTATTTTCTCATGAACAGTTTTATGCTCTTGTTTAGAGTTGGTGAATTTAATTAAAATATTAATCAATTTGTTTCTTTACTAACAGTTTTTTTTTCAAACTGGATACGGCAAAAAAACGGATGTATTGCTCGTGACTAATATCGGAATTAATCTAGTGTTCTCATTTCTTTGAAAGCTTATTCACATTATTACATAATACATAATAATGATCATCCATAAATTGTTCACAAGGCCGTTCATTAGTTTGAAATCAAGTTTTGTCAACATTCGTGGCCGTGTTGCCGTAGATTGTGAAAGTGCTATATTCGAGAAAGATCCATGGTTGTGGGAGTGACCGATGTACTTAGACTGCGTGATCGTACAGTATCACTACATAGTATAAGACAAAGTCGCTTTTGTTGTCTGTTTGTCCCTACGTAAGGTTAAATATCTCACATCTCATCTTTTAATTACGCAAAGGATTTTGGTGCGGCTTTTTTAATAGAGTGGTTTTTTGAGAAAGGTTTTATTAGATATATAATTAAGTATTATTTATTAGGATTTAGTCAAAGCGGGCGCTGCCGCGCGTGGAAAGCTAGTGGTATTATATTATTATCTGTGGGCAATGTGTGGCAAGGTGGATTCGTCTTACATTAACCTACTAGCGTAATGTTTGTACTATTTGCAATTAACTGACGACGATGTTTCTGCGTGTCCAACTTATACGCCAATACATATCATACGCCAATCTCGTACTCATTTGCCTTATTAGTTTTTATGCCCAAATACATAATAATTTATTGAAAAAGACGCAAAAAATGTAGGTTGAAATGAACGTTCGTTATTCGCCTGCACTCGTTAAAAGTTTAATACTTCAGGGTTTTGAATGATTGATGAATTAAAAATGAATTATGGCTTAAAATGGATATAAATATACAGATTTAAAGGAATACGTTGCATCATTGCGATGTTTATAAAAAACAAATGAAGGATTTGGTTTTGTAACATTTTGTTGTTAGTATGTTATAGGTAGATCTTATGATTAACTACTATTGATTTATATTTTCTTCTGTTGATAATGAGTGTAGGTATGTACCATACACGTTAACTTAGCAGAATAAACAATGAAACTACAGATTGATAATAAGTAATAACTACAAACTTGTTTTTCTTATTAGGAAAATATACAATTTCTATTATTTCACACCTATGCCATGTATTTAATTTTATCATAAACAATACGCACTAGTATCTGTCCACAACCAATCAGAATAACGAACTCTGTTATTGTGACTTAATAATTATTAATTAATATGCATTTATTTGCATTTCAATGTTGAACTTAAAACAATAGTTGGAAACAATGCAATAAATGCGTAAAACAATGACTGCGTAAAAACAATTATGGTTTCACTTAAACGTGTAGAAATACTTGGCTTTTTACTCAAGAATGGGTAATTAATATATCCATAAAACACGCGCTAAGTTTCTAGACGTTTCTTTACATTGTCTGTGGAAATTCTTTGTTCGAATGTTATATTTTGCTTTACAAATAAGAAGAGCGCAAAAAAAAACCAACACCTTATTGTTATTTAAATCATATAGCTTAGTAACCATACAGCTTAGATTACAAAATAAAAGGCAGATGGAGCGTTGCCGAACTAAACCGAATTATTTATCGTCATTTCCATAAATCTATGTGTGCTGTCATTTCGCCGTTGCACTGTACGAACACGGTGCTTCTGTGTGCGTGTTATGTTACCAGATATTGAAAAATTTCCCAAATTTTTGCCCGACTACGGAAGAAAGAGGGTTATGTTTTTCGAGTGTATGTATGTATATTGTATAATATTTCTTTGACACGCCCTGCTGTATAAACTGTTGGATCCATTTTGAGTTGTGAGGTGTCATTGCAATCGTCTGAATTATGAAGGTAGTGGTGGTAGTGACGTAGGCTACATAAATTAGCAGTCATGTTTTAATTTTAATTTTAATATAAATTCGGGTTTATGATATTATTTTATAATATTGTAAATATTATTTTGTTACATAAAGCCTATCTACTAAAGTTAAATATTATGTATGGACAAAATAATTTTACTCAATTTTTGATTAAATAAATTACATACATTAAAAAAAAGTTTTTATTTTTCAAAACATATGAATGCGAATAGCGGTAGTTTTTAGTCGAGAATGCGGGACATTTTATTTTCATCATATCCATCATGAAGTTCACATGAATTAAATCGCGAGCGAAAACGACTATGACGCTTTTTAAAAAAGTAACAAAAAAATGTATAATGCTTATTAAAATAATCTAATAATGATCATGAACCTTTATTGCACTATAGAAATAATCACATTCACGATCGAAAAATCCAAAAGCACTACCCCGAAGATCTTTTAACCATTTTACCGTTTTACCCCTAAAATTGGCAAATTCATTTTCAAAATACTGGCAGCATACGTTGAAGTTTTGAATTCCTTCGTATATGTAAAATTATTATTTGTATATAAAATTAAATAAGCCAAATAATCTACAGAAAACCTGTAAAACGATGCTTTATCTTTTTGTTTGTTTTCGAGAACAAATTTTACAGCGTTTTAATATCACAAGACAGTATTTTTTTACTAAAATATCAAACCCATTTTGACGTATTGCATGACACTAGAATCGCTATAGCACTGGCGGAGGAACGTATTCGTTTTTGATTTCGTATTTTCTTTGACAAGGGCGACGGACGATTGACATGCTCCATCTGCCTTTTATTTTGTAATCTAAGCCATACAGAAGCATAATCTATAAATTATTATCCATAGGGCCGATTTTTCAATGCTTGGATAAAACTTATTCGTCGAATAATGTATAAAACTACCATTTTAAAAACGTATTCTAATTGCCCGTATTTGACAGTTTACGTGACATTTTAATACATATTATCGTGTAATACTTTATTGGACGGATAAGTTTTATCCAAGCATTGAAAAATCGGCCCTTAGCCAGAAATAATGAATATAATTTTATTATAATTGTAATTTTTCCTGTTAATTCGATAGACGTGACTAATTAATTGTCTAGTTCACGAAGTATGAATGTTATATCAATTATTGTAACATTTGTGTAACATGTTTCATGTTGTATCTTTTATTAATAAATTCTAAAGGAATTCAAAACTTCAATTTTTGTGATTTTTGAAATATTATTTTGTTTCTAGTTGTAGGTACAAAAGCATAATTCCAAAAGTACCTACACCTTTAAACGGGTGAAAACTCGCAATATCGCCCTAGAGGCCCTAGGCGATTCGTGCTACATTTTTGGCAAGCAAGAGTTTCGGATATTTTGTAAGCATTTCAATACTAATTTACTATACACTTAGTGAGAGAAGAGTTAGCTTACAAATACTAATTTAATATTTATTTCTTTTTATACATACCTATATACTTTTAAGTTTTAACCCATCGTCGCTATGTAGAAATTCCGGTGCAAATAGGAATCAATACATATTAATTATTATGTGCTAGTGCTACTTTCAGTAAGTATAATTTTACCGAAGGACATCCGCCCAAGGCATTTTTTTATTACGTACCGGTTCAGAAAGTTGTTTCTAATAAGAAAAGTCGACATTGACCCGCTGGAAGTCGGTTTTCCGATTTGATAGAATTATTTTACCGATTCGGTTACAATTTTCTTACATCATATACATAGTGGTAGATATAATCAATATTAAATAGTATTAATTGGGTGCGCAAAAATGGTTTAGGAATAAGGTATAGGTACGTTTTTTATCGTGATCTAAGATTAGATAGCTATAAGACAAGCGGTTTTAAATTACATTATTAAAGTCAAGATTGATGACATTTAAATAATGCAACCGCAAAATCTTATTAATATTTTTGCAAATGTTTCCGCAAGCTTAATTCTACACGTGTTCTTTCATGATATGATAATCACATTTTTATACGCTGGTATAATTAAAAATTAAAAGCTCATTCGATAGACATTGTTCCGTCTTCATGCGAACGAAACGCGAAGCGTGAATTTTAAATAGCAATACGTTTTCTCAAAATTGCATATTACGTTACATATTTTTCAATCTTACAAAAATACATTAAATATTTTGTATAAAACATCCAATAATATTTTTATAGTTTTCTATTCATATACAGTATTAAAATCGACTATAAATCCTATATAAAACATAATCTAATCCTATAAAAACCTACAAGAGATTAGTGAAAAAACCTAACAAGTGTTATATCGAGAACAAGGTTTTTTATAACTATTTTGAATAAGATCTAAGTATTATATCTACAGTAAGAATAGAAATATATAATCTAAATATTCATTGTTTAAACATGTATTATGCTAAAATCCAACAAGCTTAACTGGGTGGAAAATCCGAACTGACAGATTTTATCAGGCTACATCCTACATGTAGGTACTGCTTATCGGACTGTCAAAAAGTAAAATGATTAAATTATATAAATACACTAACGGTCCGCCCCGGCTTCGCCCATGGTACATAATTAAGTTTTCTCTACATAAGAACCATCCTCGTACTCAAGGAATATAATAAAAAAATAATTATCGATATCAGTCCTCCCGTTCACGCGTGATGCCGTGACCAAGGAAAACGGGTTTCATTTTTATACATATATATTTAGGAAGCAATATAGTTTTTATGTCTGTGTTAAATTGACAAAAGAAAAGCATTGTATTTGAGGCTAGAGAAAGCAAGTACGGCAGTGAAAGGCACTAAGGTCATTGCCAAATGAAATGTACAGAGTTATTATATTAGAACTAGCTGTGCCTCGCGGTTTTACTTGCATTGGCTTCTATTGTTGTTAGCTTGATTATAATATAAGGCTTCTAGCCTTCCATCTATAATCTATAATTCGAACATTGAAAGAGCTTTTTCAAAACGGACCCTTAGTTCCTGAAATTAGCGCATTCAACTCAGGCGCGGTCCTAGCCTGATATTTTGGGGGGGGGTCACGCGGCTGTAAAAGTATGCCAATTTCTACATCACAAGGGATTTAAAACAGCTTTAAACAGAACTTTTATAGGTGTGCGGTGTGCGAGTGACTCCCATTCGCACTTGACCAGTTTTTGTTATATTTTGTACAGTATAAGAATTTTTTTCTATTTTATCGAGTACGATTTTGGGGGGGGGGGTCATGTCCCCCGTGACCACCCTCCTGGGACCGCGCCTGATTCAACTAAAAAACAAACTCTTCAGTTACAGCTTTATAATATTAGTATAGATTAATTGTTTATTTTACCATTCTCAAGTCGCATTTAAAAATAATAAAAAATATTCGAAATTATGAAATTTAAATTATTGACTCACTTTTTTAAAATGTGTGGATTTTTGAGTTGTTAGTTGTAACCTTGTAGATTTAGAAATGCAATCTTGAAACCGATTTGTTTTCGCAATATGTTTATTCGTGTTTATATCTATACTTAGTGAGTTTTAGCTCTTAGTTTTTGTTTCGGGTTACCCGTGTAAGAAGTTGCTCGTGAGTTATTTCGGTGTAAATAAAAATTTAAATCAATGTGATTGTCATGAAAAAAATCCAAAATACCTTCAAAAACGTTAGATATAGGCAGGCCTATTTATAATAGATTTTATCCCCAAAAAATATTCGCTCACCATGCTGTCTATACCCAGGTATATAATAAATAAATAGTAACTTTCTTAAATTGTTCTATATCTAATATGAGAATAGATAAGTCTCAGTGCTCTTTATAAATCTGGTAAAAGTGGAAAGTGTAAATATAGTACGTAGTAAGTGAAAGTAAACGGTAGAGAAACTAACCAAGGTACAGCTTCTAATCTCTATAAAATATTATCTGCCATTCCTTTGTTTAGAGTTTAGACATACTTGATATTTTTGGCTCCGTAGCCATAATAGGTCGCCTATTGTGCAATTTATGTATATTTTAATTAATGTTATTTCATTATTTTGGTGTGTACAATAAAGCTTTCATTCATTCATTCATTCATTCATTCATTTATTTTTGATACGTACAGTTTATATCTTTATATTCGTTTACTTTTGCTGTGGTATTTGTATCAATTATAATACTTATTTCCGTTTTTACATTAATATGTACATATTAAAAATATTAATTTAAAAATTGTATAATTGACGGTAGGATACATAGTAAAGTACTAATTCAATCCATCTGCAACATTTCAAAGGTTAAATAATTTTCACTTTTATTTGGTTGCATCCCTACAGTTTTCAACACAATGTTGTTAGGATATTGCAATATTCAACATTCAATAACCAAGTTAGATTTTAGTACATAAATAGAACATTACAATTTAATTCAATTATAAAAACTTGCTTATGAAGATCGAATTATATTTCAAGAACAAAGTAGAGTACATAATGTATTCATAATTATTTACATTTTTCGTCTGAAATATGTAAACAACTGTACCATTGTTTTATTTTCATAGACGTTTCTTATCTTACTATTATATAAATGTCATTCACCTAGTTTTACTTTATTAATCAGTCGGCAATATTATACATAGGTACGGTTGCAAAATAACGACCGTGGTTTCTGACTTTCTTTTACGCACAAAAATGTTTAAAATTTAATAAATATGCAATAAAATATTTAGTAATATGAGTGCAATGTTCGTTATTGAACCACGAAGCGGTGTTTATACGCGTTTTATTAATAAGGTCAGATTGCTAAATTATTTCACGCTAAATTAAACGTTCGTACGATTGTTGTAAGGACATTTATTGCGTGTTTTGTTTTTTTGAACGAAATTAAAATTGCCTCTCTAATATGGAATTATATTATTTCTGTACATGAAATTGGATCAAAATCAGTTAAAGCGTATTTTTCTCAATGTAGAGATGTAGACTTATGTTGAGATTTGAGCGCTATCTACTTGCATGCTGGGAAAGTATGGGCAGACTAACTTTATATTGTTAACTTTTTCGTAAAGTGCATCGTAGTTGCCCACTAACACGTCTTAAATTTGCATTAATTTGTATCATTTATATATGTAAAAGAAAAGATCGAGAAAACCGCCTTGAATTTTTAACGCAACGAACCATGTAATTACATAATTTGTAAAATTAATGTTACTTATAATTATTATACAACGGCGTTTATTTCTCTAATAAATTACTTATTATGAATATACGTCGATGATTCATCACTGCAAAAAATATGTTCACATAATATTCTTCGGTCAAGTTCGTTGAGTTTAGGGTAATTAATGAAGGTTTGAGTTGAGATTAAAAACCTACCTTAAAATATAATCCGAGTAATGATATTTTAATTGTGAGATGAATTCATTTATGTTCAATCGAGAATGTTCGAGAGTTAAGAATTAAGATGATATTAGCATTTAGCACAGATATTAGTAAGAACATATTACATGTATCTATTATTATTATTTTAAAACACATAATGTACTAAAAAAAATCAAAAACAAAACATAAATAATTACATTAGGTGTATTCTTACCTAAAAACCAGTGGACCAAAGTTTTATTACCTCACTCAATCTTTGATAATTTTAATCATAATGAAAACTTGCAGTTCAAAGAATTAATAGCATGAAGTGGCATTTTTATATTTCCTTATAAGCTGCGATAATTTCAAATCTATTAATAATCTCCGTATCGAATTTTGTTAGCACATTTTATTTTATCGGAACTGTTTTATTTTTAATTTAATGCAATAGATTTTGAAATGTCCACTGAAAACTGGTTTGATTTTGAATCTTTATTAAAATACGCATAAGTACGTAGGTATATTTTGTAAAATAATATAATCATATTTTAATAAAAGATCTAATGAGTATGCTTGCAATATGAATAAGTATCTACCGAATTTTTCATGCTATTTCATGAGATTTGCATAGTACTATTATTATATTTTGCATCTTTTCTTGTTAAAACCAATCAATTCCTTTTAAGTTGTCGGTTATTGTAACTGTATGCTATAATTTAATTGTAATAACAGCTATTCATTGGTCTTTTTCATCGGAATGACATATGTATGTGTAATTATTGTCGATAAAGACATCTCTTATGGCTTTACTACTTTTTAAATGTGATATTTTACTGAGAACAACCAATTTATGTTATTATTATGTACTGTATTTAATAATTTATTTAAATTTCTTCATTTGAGTTCGGTCCATTGTTCTGTAGGATGCGGTTGTTCAAGTTCTTTGTTACTCATTTTTTTTTGAATAATTTTACAAAAAAATGTGAATAATGTTTTCTTGCGTTTGGTTTGTGCGAGTATAATTTATTTTTAAAGTAATACTTTTTGAAAACTGACGTTTAAAACATACTTTTAAAATATTTAAAACTTGTGTTACATTGGTCATATAAATAAAATAAAATATAAGGTGCAATCTTGTGTGAATATTTAAAAATAAGAAATACAAATTGTTATTAAATAAATTATTAATAATATCTATTCTATCATTGTTTCAGCCGGATAAAAATGGATCTGGAGTTTAGAAATCTGACGTACACAGTACATAGCCGGATTTTGAGAGGTAAGACATTTTTTGTATTGAAAATTATTTGTTATTATTACCTTAAAACTGTTAATGTATAGAAAACCTCCGTCTTTTGGGGAACATCGGGGTCGGGTAAAATACGTTTTCTCATTTTTTTGTAATAAAAGGGAATTCTAAGGTTATATAATTAGTTAAGACGTGTTTCAAATTACATATACATATAAATATAATAACATACACCTACATAATACATGCTACTATCATAACGTGAAATTCCTTAGGTATTTAACTACATCGTTTATTCTGTGTACTTGTAAGTTATAAGTTAAATTCCATATTTGTAATATTCAAAACATAAACAAAATTATTTTAAACCCAAAGAAGAAAAAGTATGTCATTGTTACGGTAAAATACAATTTTGGGAAAAGTGTTATTTGTTTTACGCAATTTGCACATTGGTGTTGTTTTTATTGTTATTGGTCACGGCATACTTTTTGTTACTATAACCTACATAAACTTTGTTTTATTCATATAAACGCTTTCTATCTCTATTTTCATCATCATCATCATCATTAATCATTATTATCATCAGCCGAATGAACTCCATGTACCTACGTTCCCACTGCTGGGACACGGGCCTCCTATGAGGGGGTCAGTCTATAATCCACCAAGCTGGCCAAGTGCGGATTAGCATTACATTCTATTTTACAGAGCAATAAACAATAAATCAAAAATCAAATTCAAATACATACCTAGGTATATTTGCTAATGTAAAGATGTGCATCACACCTATTATCTACTACAGAATTTGTCATACCAAATTAGAGCCAGTCATTTGAACCAACATAATAATATTATAATGATATAGTTAGCATGCCAATATGAACATCCAAACCAATTTCAATAAAATCAATATTACAATTTTAGTATGACTTCTCTTTTTATATTACGTTTACGTGTCTTTGTAAAACGGGCAATGGGCTTGCATTTTTGTAATATTTTTAATTATTACAATTTAACTATGCAATTATAATTCATAAGACATATACTATCCAAATTCCAAAGGTGGCCTGGCAGAGATCGCTAACAAGCGATAACTCCATTTTTGCGATTATTTGAAACGAGCGATAGAGCCACAATCACGAGCAGATTTATTTAATCCACTCTAAAAAAGCTATTCTATAAATACCTAAATGTTTTGAGGATTTGTGTTTGTGGTTCGTGGCTAGAGCGACAAATCCATACTAATATTATAAATGCGAAAGTAACTCTGTCTGTCTGTCTGTTACTCAATCACGCCTAAACTACTGAACCAATTTGCATGAAATTTGGTATGGAGATATTTTGATACCCGAGAATGGACATAGGCTACATTTTATTGCGAAATATCTACCACGGGCGAAGCCGGGGCGGACCTCTAGTTTCTTATAAATTTTATTTTATATAAGCGGAGTATATTATTATTATTATGTTATATATCTTATGTATAATTTCGTAGAAATATTGAGTATCGCCGGATTTCCTTGATGACTGTATTGGTTCGGAATAATCTTGTTTGAGCTTCGAATTTTTATTTCTACAATAGGACGGTGGGTACATTCTCAGCACATAAGTAGGTATTTTAATAATATCTAAGTATTTTGAATTTTAACAGTAACAGAATTAAATAATTTATGCAGCTTGCTAATCGTAATTCAAGTGAAGATCTTTTTCTTTTTATTTACCACTCTAAATTCAAAATTTTTGTTCCTAAGTATTGTACATATATAAAAATGAATCGCAAAATGTGTTGGTAAGCGCATAACTCGAGAACGGCTGAGCCGATTTCGATAATTATTTTTTTACTATATTCCTTGAAGTACGAGGATGGTTCTTACGTAGAGAAAACGTAAACATGTACCACGGGCGAAGCCGGGGCGGACCGCTAGTTGTACATAAAAACGTGGTCATTCATTTTATTGGTATAATATTTATGATGTATAATATAATTTTATAATATAAAAAGGTAGGTAGAGTTTCTGGTTATTTTAATACACACAGAATAAAATACGATTTAAAAATAAAGTCGGTATAAAATATTCGATTTCTAAGGTTCTTACCAAAAGAGGCTGGGTCAATGATCAGTCCGCTTGAAGTGGCGACAAAAAGTGCAAAAAATTGCAACAAACCAAGGTAACCTACTTTCACATAAAGTACTGAAAGCTGATTTTTATGAAAGTCGCTTTTTAAGTGTGTAATCAAGTTCTTCTTTATTTTTAGTGAAAAATAAATATACACGTTTTACTATAAGTACCTACTTAAATTGATAGATAAGCGTGATTGATTTTTCTAATATTTTATGTAAGAAACTGTAGAAACTGACTTGAACTCAAACAACAAGAGCGTTTCCAAAATGGGTATATTTTTTTGAAATATAAATTCATAAATTTATAAAAAAAATATTGTCATCACGAAACGCTGAAGGTCGTCAAATTTGAAATTTAATTGAACGTACTGCAGCTATTTTGCTAATCTGTGGTACCTGCTTACCTATTATTTCTATTACATTATATATAACACTCGTGTAAAATTTTTGGTTATTATTAGATACCTACATACTTTTATTACCTAATATATAATGTTTTGTCGTTTAACGTCAGTTTTTTGTTACATATAGAAACTAGGTATTTAAATAATATTATATGATCTAAAAATAGAAGTCATAAATCCATTACTAACAAAAAGCCGCTTAACTATTAATCTTCGCTATTTATATTTAAATTCGATTAAAAGTTCAACAGACTATTTTTTGTAGAAATATTATATCTATTTTTAGCCAATATTACTAAAAACCCACCATACTATATTTAGATAAAATGATGCTATTTTGAAACAGGAAAACATAGTTTCGAATAAACGGTTAAAATCTGATATAAGGATGTCTATTATTATACTATTATATCGAAGTCGGGACAAAAAATAGTGCCATAATTGAAATAAATAAACTTAAAAGAATAGCGCGTTTTTTGCGTATTCATATACATTGTTAATTTAATTTGCGTTTTTGAAAATTCTATGTAACTATATTAAGATGGATGATGGAATAGTCGTGACGAACACCAAACTATATAGGTATAATAGTTATTAAATGTTGCTCAAATTGAATGTGAAGCAAAAAAGTTCTTATAAAAGTCGCAACACCGTTATCATGAGTTTCTTTTTAATGTGAGATGAACTCACATGTATTTCGACACCATTAATGTTCAAACCATGTTCAAACAGATTATGTTATTACAGTTAATGTTGTTACAGATTTATGAAATTTTAGGTTTAATTTAACTGAAGTTAAAGACTTAAATAAATTACGACCATTTACATACATTTTATGGAACCTCTGTTTGATATTCTAAAAAACATAGGAAAAAATTATTTACGAATGTAGTGTGGCCCAACAAAAATTTTCTGGGAAAATAAAAGAAAATTTAACTTCTCGAAAATTGATAAAAACCTTTCAGCTGCTAATGAGCAATTCGTATCTACATATTTAGATATCCAACATTACTCACTTTAGGTATAGTTGATACCTATTAATATAACTATTGACGTTGTTACTTTAATGTAGTTATAAATTTCATTATTCATTTATGCAAAAATAGTTGACGGTCATTATTAGTGTAAACCGGTCCTTTAATCACGCGTTAATTAAACATATTTTGCCAATTTTCATATTAAACTCCATATTCAGGAATGAGCTGATACTTCCGCGAATCGGTATCCTTATTCAATAATGTCCGGGTTTTAATTCTCTTTAACAAATACTTATCAATAGTATGACGAGTTATTAAATGTTTAAAGTGAAAGGCATGCCCAATAAGGCTTTGGCTTTTGTTGAATGACGTAGTTTACGGATCCAAGAGCGTTTCGGTTCAGAGCTTTAGGGTGCTTTTCTACCAATAATGTGCGAGGATGTGTGGCGAGGAATGTGTTTATAAATAACCAATCAAATCGCGTCATTTAGTTTGAAGTGTTATGATTGGTTATTTACAAACACATTCCTCGCTACACATCCCCTCACATTATTGGTGGAAAAGCACCCTTAGGGTTCTGAAATGTGCTTTATTTTTGTTTAGTACTTATTAGTGTATAGATAGACTATAAAAGACATATTGTAAAAACAATACAATCGTTCACTCATACATGAGGTGCGTCATTTTTTCTACCGACGTAACTGTATCATTTAATTATTAATTAGGCTTTATTAACAGGTTTAAAGGTTTAAGCTTTTTATTTCCATCATAAATTATTATGTAGTTTTGTTAAGTTTTGAGATTTCCATATTATGTGCGAATCATATAAATTTAAGTCGTAGTTACGAAGTTATCTATGATCTTACAGTTTTAATTGAATTAAAATTTATTATGTCACTTTTTAAAAATGTGGTACGATTAATTTAATGGCCAATAATTTTAATGTGTTGATACATTTAAGGCATTCATGTATTTTAAATTTAATTTAGATCCTAAATTCATATCATAATTTGGTAAGAACTTTTTAATATTATGTTGCGATTTACTATATGAATATTATAATAATACTAATTAAAATGTTATATCTATACTTAAATTGATAATAATATTTTATTCAGAAGATAAAAAATACAAGTAATCTCTATCTATCTGTAAGTAAATTAAGCGGTTTTTGCTCTAATTAAGATATTTTGGTCACTTTTATATTTTGCTTATGATAATTTGAAGTAGGTCCCTAATTTATGGCCTGCAGCTTTAATTTTTGTATCAAGTGCAATACGCGGAGATTTAATATGGTAAAATTGAAAATATAAATGCAGTTTTGACCGGTGTGAGCGGGAAACATACATATTGATTATTATTTAACAATAAATCAAGAATGACACGCTTTTTATATACGTTCATTGCATATTTATTAATTCTAGAAAACAACTAAATGACTAAGATGTTGGTGTCTTGCATTTTCTATGAGATACAAGTATATGAAACGAAATCCCCGACAAGTTAGAAAAACGATAGACATACGTATAGGAAATTCTTTAAAATAGTGGTTATTTTTTTAACAATGTATTTAATCAATGTAATCAATATTTGAGATCTTCGTATTAGTTTTTATAGTAGTTTAGTAATAAATCTAGGGTCCGCCTTAGTTAAAAATAAATTAGTAAAAGACATAAAATATGCATTTAATTACGAATTTGCATTAAGTATTATTAATTACTAGCTGCTCCGCGCGGTTTTACCCCCGTGGCTCCTCTCTTGTTGATCGTAGCGTGATGTTATATAGCCTATAGCCTTCCTCGATAAATGAGCTATATAACACCGAAAGAATTTTTAAATCGGACCAGTAGTTCCCGAGATTAGCGGGTTCAAACAAACAAACAAACAAACGCTTTATAATATTAGTATAAATTATGTTGGGCGAATCTCAATTATTTTTTTTAATTTACTACGTTTTATACAATATTGTTGAAAATATCACTGCATATGTATATAAAATATATTCAGATATTCATTTGAGTTAAGTATTATCGTATTAATGAATAGATTTGAAATTTGAATCTATTTCATTGATTGACTGACTTTAAAATCTGCTGAATCAAAACTGTTTGACCGATCCATCATGTAGTCAGTAAAGAAGGTCATTGTAATTGAGATTTTAATCTTTAGAGAACTAGAAACTGCTATTAGTTGTAACACAAAATTCAAACTCATACTCAAACTCAAACATTTATTTATTCAACTAGCGGTCCGCCCCGGCTTCGCCCGTGGTACATATTTACGTTTTCTCTACATAAAAACCATCCTCGTACTTCAAGGAATATAATAAAAAAAGAATTATCGAAATCGGTTCAGCCGTTCTCGAGTTATGCGCTTACCAACACATTCTGCGATTCATTTTTATACCTCACCGGCACGGAATCTTGGCCACTGCAAATTTTTGGGTAAAATAACACTATTTCTTTTCTACTACAAAATTCAATAAAAATTTAATCAAAACTAGTTACTTTAATGTTTTTACTAACTTTTAGTAATAATTGGAAGTTTATAAGAAGTACTACCGCGTAGATATGAATTAAACAAGAATTTACGCTTTTCCTGTGAAATTTAAATGATTTCTTAAAAAAATGCACAAAAATTAAAAAGAACGTTTCCATAAAAAAAATTGAACCTTTTAATATAGGGTGTTTCCTTCTCTTTCCTTAAACACTGTTTGCATCCAGCCTGGCATACTCTAGAAGACATTTTTGATGTCCACTTGAGCTATAGTGTACCAAACGGCCCCAGCTGTATTTCTAAGCTTATCTAACATTGGTGCTGGGTTGGAATCGAACTTAATGTTTCTTTTAAGCATGTCTCAGATGTGTTCTATTGGATTAAGATCCGGGCTACGAGCTGGCCACTCCAATTTTTCAATAATAACCTCTTGAAGGTACTCTTATACGCATCGTACGACACGCGGACGTGCGTTATAGTGTATTAGTAGCAAATTTTCTTCACTGATAAACCTGTAATAGGGCTGAACATGTTCCTGGAGAATTTCCTCAATGTACCAGATCAAATTTAAGGCATTATCTACGATAACTAACTCCGTGCGAGCATCGGAACTTATACCTCCCCATACCATTATTGACCCTCCATGAAAAATCGCAGTTTGAGTGTGGTGATGGGTGAAAACCTCTCTTCTCGTCTCCTCTATACTGACTCTTGGCTATCAGAAGCTCGTAAAGTGCCTTAGCAGTCATCTGTGAACACCTCACGAGCGCACTGGCTGTGGGTCCAGTTTTCATGTTCTCGTGCAAAACGAAGACGTGCTTCTCTGTGATGTCTGAGGAGTTCTGGACGGTGTGCTGGTCTGCAAACCTTCAAAATAACTTCCTTCATTAGTCTTCTCACCGATTGCTCACTCACATTTATTATCCTGGTGTTTTAGAGCCGGTGGTGTATCTCAAAAACTGTCAGAAAGCCATTTCTGAGTATCTCTTGAACAATAAACGGGTCTTCTCGAGCTGATGTGCACCTCATACCTTCATTTCCTGGTCTGCACGTGTAGCTACCAGTCTCCTGGTATCTTCTCCATGCATAATGCACCGCTGAACGTGGTACGTACTGAACATTAGGTACTTTACGCTGCGGCAGTCATTGGTCTAACATTGTGATGGCCTGAGCAGGTTGTTCAGATGTTAACGGCATTTTTTATTGTTTGTTATGATCATTGACTACAGTACAACAATAACAATATCTTAAAACGACATAAACGATATCGAAAAAAGTTTTAAACGAACAATTCGTAACTTCGGCTTAACCGCACAAATCACAAATTTCGAGTAACTCTTAAAAAGTGGTAAAATATTATTCTCAAACTTAATGATTTCTTACCATAAAGTTAAACAAATAATATGTTAACATATCTGCATACAAAAAAATCGTGAAAAACACTTCAAACTTTTTTTATCGGCAAATTTGTAAGTGGCCAAGATTCCGTGCCGGTGAGTGTTATATAAGAAGATTAGAAGACTTTTTTTAGAAGCACTTTCGAATCGTCATTACATATTTTTAACAATTGCCACCGATTCGGAAAGCAGTAGGTATCTGCGGAGAAGAACCAACATAGACCGGGAGATACTGACACAAAATTTCGAGTCATTTGTAACAGGATGGCGGTTCTACAGGGTTCTTAGTACGCAATGACAAAAAGAAAAATGATAGTGTGAACGCTGGTACCGGCGGCTTAGTCGCGTGGGCGTTAGTCGAACTCGTCGGAAAATAGCGAAAGGCAAACGATTTGTAACAGTATGGCACTTATTTTTCCTGGAAGTTTGAGGATCAAAGAATATAAATGCAAAATTTCAAAGATCTAGGTGTTGGAAATCTTCACTTATATAAATTAATACTAAATTAATTTTTCAAGTATGACAGCACTTTTTCCCCCTACTAGAAGTATGGCAAATATAATAATGGTCACATTTTATCAAATACTCTCCAAAAATCCAAATGCAATACTGGTACAAAAAGTTTGGCGAAATAAATTTTTTTTGCAGTTTTTCGGCGGTATGGCGACCATTTGGAATCGTCCGAAAAGTATGGCATAGCGATTTTCGTAAATGGCTGCACTACGATGGTTACCTGTGCAAAAGTTAGCCTGGTACAAATGGTTGAATAATTGTTTTATTTAAATCAACATATTCGCGTCGGTATGGCGGGCTGTAAGTCACACCGGAAAAGTATGGCTTGACACTACCGCCTACTTCTTTTTTATGGGCTATCGGTAAATACTAAAATTTTTGTGTTACAAATCGTTTGACTTTCGCTATTTTTCCGACGAGTTCGGCTAACGCCCACGCGACTAAACCACCGATACCAGCGATCACACCATCATTTTTCTTTTTATCATTGCGTACTAAGACCCCTGTAGAACCGGCATCCTGTTACAAATGACTCGAAATTTTGTGTCAGTATCTCCCGGTCTAACAAGAAACTCCATAGGTAGTTAGTTGCTCTTTTGAAATCATGTCAATATTACAATTTAATTTTACATAATATGTAACTTATATCTAAATACATAATATATCATAATATCCCAAAGGACTATTCTGTGTCCACAGATAATAATATAACACTGTACTAGTAGTTGTAATATAACCTCCTCCTTTTTTTGAAGTGGGTTAAAAAGCTGTTAAGGCTTAGATACAGTTAAGATAAGGAAAAATTTCTTCTTCTTCTGGAATAGCTTCGTGATGAAGGTTTTACACTATACCTATTCCAATTGCGGAATTCCGGATGTCGGGCAATTCGGAAAATTGTGAATACAACTTCAGAGCATCGTTTTATTGTGAACTAGCTTACCGCCCGCGGCTTCGCCCGCTTTGTCTAAAACCTAATAAATTATATACTAACTACCTTCCTCTTTAATCACTTTATCTATTAAAAAAAACCGCATACAAATCCGTTGCGTAGTTTTAAAGATTTAAGCATACAAAGGGACATAGGGACAGAGAAAGCGACTTTGTTTTATACTATGTAGTGATATCGTCACAAAATAATAACTTGGTATCGTGAAGGCATCGCAAAATAAAAGGGTTTGATAACAATATTATTCATATTTGTTTAATCAATCAATATAGTTACGTATGCATTTACCCCGTCATCCGGAATTACATTAATGCACCTTATTCTTATGGTAAAAAGTAAGACAGACATACAGATGCGAAGACTTTATTTGTATAGGATAATCAGTAACTACCTAGCACGCAAAGGAAATTTTATCACAGTTAGGTACTCGTAAATGAAGGAACATGGAACTTCTCCTAAAAACTATGTAAAAAAACCCTGAATTCAATTATGTTGTGCTCCGCGGATTCACCCATAAATACTTTCAAATATTTTATAGGTACAACAATTTGTTAAAACAGTTACTTTTCGCATCGAATTCCATATTCCATAGATATTTTATTAAATAAGCGATATCTGCTTCGCGAGATACCTACAATCTTATATATATATATATATAAAATTCTCGTGTCACAATGTTAGTCTGCATACTCCTCCGAAACGGGTGGACCGATTCTCATGAAATTTTCTGTGCATATCGGGTAAGTCTGAGAATCGGCCAACATCTATTTTTCATATGTACCACGGGCGAAGCCGGGGCGGACCGCTAGTATTATATAAATATAAATGAATCGCAAAATGTGTTGGTAAGCGCATAACTCGAGAACGGCTGAACCGATTTCGATAATTCTTTTTTTATTATATTCCTTGAAGTACGAGGATGGTTTTTATGTAGAGAAAACGTAAGTACCACAGGCGAAGCCGGGGCGGACCGCTAGTTACTTAAGTATATAAATTACAATAGGGTATGTATTTTATTGTAATTAATTCAATAATAAACAAGTCTGTATAATATTCCTTATTTACAAAGGTTGTGCCGCATAATTGAAACAAACTGGAATCTTTTTATTTATCCATAATTTATTGAAGATTTATTATATGTACTTAGTATTTATAAAATGCCATAAAATTCAATTTGTTGTGACATAATTCAAATATGTTGACTCAAGTATAATATGTACATTTAAATGAAGGAATTCATATAATTGTATTATTTTTATATAAACTACTTTATATTATAATTAGTAAGTTTTTGAACCGGATGAAATATTTACAACCTTATACAGTGAAACAAATAAAACTTTATGTGGGAATATTGTTCTAGTATTATTTTTTCATTGCCTACTTCCGTAGATTAATAACTTAAAGTGCCTAATTTCCACATAGTATGATAATATTTATAAAAGATAATAAATTGAAATTGGTTGTTTTTTATGAACATAATATTTAGCTGTGGGAATATTTTTTTTATTACAATTTTGATGGTAAACATGGCTGAAGCGTGAGATGCCATGTATTGAATTAGTAAGGTATACCTCTTTTTGCCGTATTTATTTATTTAGCTATAATAAATAAATACGGCAGCTGCTCTCCGCGGTTTCACCCCCGTGGCTTCACTCCTGTTGGTCGTAGCGTGATGATCTATAGCCTGTAGCCTGTAGTCTTCCTCGATAAATGTGCTATCTAACACCGAAAGAATTTTTAAAATCGGACCAGTAGTTTCCGAGATTAGCGAGTTCAAACAAACAAACAAACTCTTCAGCTTTATAATATTAAGTACAGATTTTTAATTAATCAACCGTTATTCTAAACATATTGCATCCAAGACACATGCATAATGCATTAACTGTTTCAATGTTTTATCAAACACAACGGTACATCGACCAGTTTTAAACTAGTTCTAATAATTACTACCTATATATGTGCTAATTTAATTTTGTCTCTTACTAAATTACCCATAAACTAAGTCTTGTTAGTAGCGAAATTAAATTAAACATTTTGCAAAACAATCATTAGGTTCGAGTACATGTTAAAAAGGGACTGCACTCCGGATGTAACTCAATGATTGCCTATTTATGGAATTGACTTGATAATTTGAGTTTTAAATAAATAGCATGTATATGGCACGCCTCATAAGCGAAGCGTTGAGGTGGGTACTACTGTCACTTCGCGCAAAACATCTGATTTTTCAAACTTAAAATGTCTTTATGTATCATACATTGCACTTGTAAGATAATACATACACACACATATTAAGAAAAAACACTATTTTTAACGTTCATGATATTTTTGATGTCATTTTTGTTATTTAAACTAGTTAAAAAACAGTTTAAAAAAGTTCTGTCTTGGACGTCCGTGTGTCTGTATGTGCGGATCCTTTTTCTTGTTAACACGATAGCGACCGAAATACTTTACTAATCGAGTCTTTTTTTTTCTCTTACGCTTGAGTATGCTCAGGAATAGAACCCTTTCATTTTTCAGGGTCTGATTCGATGTGGTTTAATTGTTATTAAATAAACAAAAATAATAATTAATAAATATTTATTAAAAAAAAATTATGAGGCGTGCACTTTTGGATTTTCCAAATTATTTACCTACTACCTTTATGTACTACTTTTATAAGTTTAATAGTTATGAATTTACTTCATCGGAGGGTTAAAGCACCTCGTAGTTTAATCAAAAATTAAATAATTTTTGAACATCGCCTAAGGGACCAAACTAAAAAATCTGGAAAAGTGTTATTAATCAAAATACTATTAAAGAATAATTATTAGATAACAAATTATAGATAATCAAAAATTGTTGGGATTATAGATAATCCAAAATAAATTCCATAATCGCGTTTATCAAAATCTAATGATGGTTACTGTTAGGTAACTTTTTATCAATCAAATCTAGTATTTATTCAGTACTTATACTAAATGGTATTTTCATTTTTTCCTTGGATTAGAAGATAAACGGAAAACTATGGATCATACAACATTAGAAAATAATTAATAATTATCTACCTACCTATATGTTTTGTAATTCGTTGTATTGAAAATTTATTAATTATACCTAGTAGTTTCCTGTCAGACTTACCATTTTTTTCGTCTCGTCTATCTTACTGTCCCGGCCTGTGGTCCCGGCAAACGTTGTTCTGCCTTACTCTTGTCACTTAGGGGTACTTATAAAAAATGTTGTGTGGTTTTATGAAACCACGGTAAAAGTGAAACTGTTCGAACGGTTCCGAACACTGCTTTGTGTAGCACATGTCGCGTGACGGTCGGCTGCCGAGTAGGTATACCTACTCGGCAGCCGCGATACACGCGACATGCGCTACATAGACCAAAAAGTTTGAGACGATGTAATAAAAGTTTCACTTTAAAAATTACCCGATATGCACACAAAATTTCATGAGAATAGAAAAATCCGTTTCGGAAAGTCTCACTAAAAACACCGCGACACGAGAATTTGATATATGTACATATTAGAAGATTATTCTTAACAGAAAATAATACCTACACAAGAAAATCCTCTTGCATTATTCATCATCAACATGTATTACATGTGTGAACTAAAATTTTCCTATAATTATCCGCCAATAACAAATAATTGACTATTTTATCAAGTGACCGTCAAACACGGTAATGATAATTAGAAATTATCACAACTGTTATTATTATTTTATTCTAATTGTGATATCCTCAACCTTGATTTATTGTTTTATGTAAGTATCTATACTTACTACGTATATAGTAACTAGTATTACTTCTCAGTTCTCATAATATGTATTTAAAAATTCCAAATTAACGTTAAAGAAAGAAAGAAATATAGATACCTAGTGTTATTTATGTCTCTCTCTTGTAATTAACAAAATAATTTCCACTTTTGATTTGAATTTCCATTTTTACACGCTTTATAAGTATTAGCTTCACCTGTATGTTTGTAACCGACTTCTTTGGGCGCGATTTTGACCCACTTTAAATGGCCAGATTTCGTTCAAACTTTGTAGATTTATTGAGGACCGATGACAATACACTAATTTGATAAAATAAATAATAGTTAAAAAAAATAAAAAAAAACGCTTTTTATAGAAAACCGACCTAAAAGCGTGTTTTTTTAGTTTTTTTTAACTAAGTATTATTTTCAATCCTCATTAAGTTGCTACACTCGGATAATCGGTAGGCTGCATTACGGGAACATTCCATCAATACATGCGTTAGGTTAGGCCCTCTGGAACACCGCATTGCTCACAATTCGGTGAAATTAATTGATAAAGACACAAAAAAACATATATAAAAGGGGTAAACATGTTAAGCATAAATTTAATAACGGACATATCACGTAGGTACATTGCTTATTGTAACAATACTTCGACCTACAAGTTAATTGGTCAGATTGATCAGTAGGTACATATCAGTTGTTGTATTATTATCAAACTGATCGAATATTTATGTAATATACTTACGTAATACAATCAACTTTTGCTGTAAAAGTCCTTTAAAAATGGTTGATGATAAAATTATATTTTCTGTATCATTCTTGATTTTGTGTAAAAGAAATAGACATAAAGAAAAATTTTCATAATCAACAATACCTTATAATTATATTTTGTGAAATCTGATTGAACCTATTTTTCAGACGATAATAGATACCAAATACCATTAATAACTATGTTAATAATCTGTCTATGTCTATCTGGTTTTAAAATAGATTAAACATAGTTTTCAAATTACTGATAGGTATATTTCAAATTACATACGTTATTGATTAGTTATAGAAGGTCCATTTGTTATTTATCTAGACACATCTAAATCTGTGAATGGTTGGTTTGCGAATGATAAATCTACATATTCATTGGAATTTGTTTTGCAATGATATGCCGAGATAGCAAATAAAAGGCTCATTATTTGGCTGTCGCAATGGATTACGATCTCAACTTTATTACTTACAATTTGTTCAGTATTGCAGTTGTATAATAGAAGTCGTTTATAATACAATATTCAGTACATTATATTTTAACTATAATCTGTGCTTTAAAACATTCTTACGGATAAATATCTTTAAAAGCTCTCTTTTCAGCTTCTAAATTTGCTTGATGCATTTCAACTTACGATATAAAAAGCACTAACACATTTTCGACTTCTAAATTTGGTTATTGACCTTGTTTTTAATTTGTGTTGCTGAATTTTTAATTCGATTTGGAAATGAAAATTTGTTGCTCAAATATTGAAATAGAATGCTAATATTGATAAGTAAATGACAATCTAAAAGGTGTAAATAAATTTGTTGTTAAACTAATACGCGAACATTAATAATAATCGATAACGTCTAGACGAAACTGGCAGTGACCTAAATTTTGCGCAACAAGTTCAAATATCAAGTGAACTTGCCCTTCTTATCGACACTCGTTTAACATCGCGATTTAGTCAATAGTTAAATATTGTTTTTATTATTATTCGTAGATACGGGTCAAAGGTCATATTGAATTTCATGCGACGTGCGTTTTTACGTAGTTAATATTTACTTTAGTGTAATCTGTTGTTTTATCTCGTGTTCTACAGTGTAGAACTACGTAGAAGGGCCTTTATGATTTTTATTTATTATAAGGAAAGTAAATATATTGTTATGTACTTATATATTTTCTTACAATTTGTAATGTACTTATATTTTTCTTTGGAAGCTTATCAAATAAACTAGCAGTTAGCACTACATGGATATTTTTTTATTATTGAAAGTACCTACTAAAGGGACTCGAGAGAATTTATTGATTCATTTATGTAAATTACACTTTAACCATACGTATATTATCTGTTATATCATGTAGAGCAAACATAACTATTTACTTTTATATTTTACTAGCCGCTCCGCGCGGTTTCACCCCCGTGGCTCCTCTCCTGTTGGTCGTAGAAGTAACTATTCTCTAATCTGTGGTCGTAGCGTGATGGTATATAGCCTATAGCCTTCCTCGATAAATGAGCTATCTAACACCGAAAGAATTTTTCAAATCGGACCAGTAGTTCTCGAGATTAGCGCGTTCAAACAAACAAACAAACAAACTCTTCAGCTTTATAATATTAGTATAGATAGGTTTTTAGGAAATAAGATAAAGTATTACATAGAAATGTTTGCATTAAATACATACGTGTGAACATATTCAATTCTATAAAATGTAAATCGTAATTAGATACAGATTCACATACAATGTATTGTGTTCATATAAAGCACAGAATGGTTATTACAGTTTGATTATCTCTATGAATCATATTGTGACTATTGTGCGGATGAGCCAACGGAAAACGTAATTATTTATCTGTATAATATGGGTTGATAGAGTGCAGCTGTGTAGGTACTGATTCATGTATAGGATTATAACTATTGTATTTATGTTTAGTCTAAATTCTCTAGAATGCTATGGAAGTTAGAAAATGCTTGGATAAATCGATCCTGAAATAAAATATACAATAGTCTAAGATAATATAATACAATATACTAAATAGTCTTTGCCTTTGTCCCCGTGTAAGAATTTCCTAAATCAGTTGAATAGTTTTTCATCAAAGTTGTACCTACATTAAGCCACAGAGTAAATAAGTTTTAATATTATTTGCATAAGTTTTTTGGTCGAATGGCAGTTATTTGTTTGTTTAATAACAAGAAGGAGTTTCTGTTTTTCACATTATTTGTTTGTTTAATAACAAGAAGGAGTTTCTGTTTTTCACATTATTTGTTTGTTTAATAACAAGAAGGAGTTTCTGTTTTTCACATTATTTGTTTGTTTAATAACAAGAAGGAGTTTCTGTTTTTCACAAAATTCATTTACAGGATAAATAAGTATTATTGTTTTGTTTGCAACGAACGACAACGATGATGTTTTTTTACCGGGTCAACCCGGGCGGAGCCGGGACGAGCGGCTAGTAAGTTATAAAAAACATATACCTACCTAACTATTCACGCAAAAAATGAAGTTTTAATTAACATACCCATGTTGGACTGAGTGGCTAGTTTGGTATAATTTACACGTGCCTATATTTACTTAGTAAATGTCTGGTATTAGACATTAGTAGGTGCTAAAATATCTGTAGAGAAATGTATGAATCATGAACGGAGTCAAATTTACTAACATTTAGTGGACATTCATGATATTACATGTAAATAAAAAAAAAAAAATTACAAATGAGACCATTTAAATATTGTTTTGTCGCGTGCTTCGTTTTTTAAGACAATAAATAAATTAGTTAGTTAATTCAATTAGATTTTAATGTAAATTAATTAAAAACATCCATAGCGATTCCGTTTTATTTGTTTTGATCGCAGGTTAATGATCGTTAAAAATATATATATTTTATGATAAGTTACCAATATCGAGTTTAGATTACACATATAGATATTATATAGAACTTCGAAAGGAAACATATAAATTTGGATTTTTCGAAAAAATTATCTCCAACACGATCTACGTATTTAAGGCTCAATAATGTATGTATTTTTTGATAAGGCCTTCTATGCTGGCCAAATTATAAGTTTTAATTTTAAGGATCCATTTATGTGCCAGCATAATAAAGTGTAGTAAATATGTAAATAGAAAAAAAATACAAGTGACTTTTTATACCCGGATATGCGTGGGTAAATATTTTTGTAGTTGGGTAAAGCCGAAACTGGTTACATTATAATATTACCTATATGTTTTACATAATTGACCATTACTAATTGATCGATTGCAGCAATCAAGTTAAAATTATAGTCCTACGTCAATAATTGCATATTGCTACTGCTATCTTGATTACTTCTCATTTTTATATGCTCATAGCAATAGAATAAAATACATATAAAATATAAATGGATAATCGTTTCGTATATCATAAACGAAGAATAAAATCTTAATAAGGTGTCTCTTATGATGAATAATGATAATATTGGTTAAAGCAATGAACCGTATGTAAACGATTATAAACACAAAAAGTTTCAAATACAGATATAATTTTATTTTATCATGCAAAGCATTTTGGTTCATGTAACTTGTAAGTTGTAACACGTAAAATCTTCTCGCAAGGAACATTAACAGTTTTTGTTGATTAAGTTTTTTTGAAATTTTGCTAATAATTAATGGTTTTGAATACATTTCTGCTTTAATACTTTGGTAGGTGTAAGGGTGTAATTTTAAATTTTATTTTAGTAACGACGCGGACGACGTATTGTTTACGTGGATAAGGATTAACTTATTTTTTACCGATATTCGACGTTCCCCAAAATGGACGGAAGATTCACATTTTTAGAAATTGTTTTGAAACATTGTCTGTGTACATTATAATATAACTTTTTTCAGGCACATCTCGTCAAGTTGTCAAAGGCGTAAATGGCAAATTTATGTCTGGGCAGCTAGTGGCGATCATGGGACCCTCTGGTGCCGGCAAAAGTTCACTCCTTAACGCTATATCTGGTTACAGGTAAGGGACACACACAAACACACACAGTCACATTCACATATGCCTGTAATAATTACACAATTACATGTATCAAATACGATAAACTAATACAATTAGTGACTAGGTGAGGTACACGTTCTATTCTCTAGACAAAGGGCTCTCCTAAAGGAGAATTTCTAGTAGGTACCTAGGTATGACAGATTTCCAGTTTGCATGCAACTTTGTTTAAAGGTACTGTGTAAAAGAAAATAATATATGCGAAGCTTATAAAGATATTATAGTTTTAATCGGAAAGGCAAGTACCTACCTCACCCATTTGTTTGATAAGTGGAAATTTTTTTGCCATTGCTTTCGAGACTGACACTTTTGGGAGGTACTCTTGATATTAACAAAATATAGGTACTGGTGTTAGGATGAAATGTTTCCTTACACGTTTTTATTTATTTAAGGTGCGATGCCCTTAGTTTATAAAGTTTAAGGTTCACTGTATTCCTACCCCAGCCTTGTTTGGGTTCACGCGTTTTTGTCATTCCTTTTATCATAAAGTGTCTTAATATAAAGCAAACAACCTCTTTTTAGCTTTTGTTTTTGAGCCAAGTTTTAAAAATACCTTTAACTGTTTCGTATTTTCTTATTTGAAAATCAGGAATTTGGCACGAGTTTATTTATGTACTCAAATTATATAGCTCGATATTGCTGGCTCTAATTAATCGTAATAGGTGGCGTCCTAACTATGACGTCATCTACAATTCATGCTTTTTGTAATTGCAATGATTTCAACCGCAAACTCATAATGATATTGTTTTTATTATGTTTTCGATTAACGTTCTAGAAACGAGAAATACCAAACCATTAACTTGATGAAGGTTCAATATTTATTCTCAGATTAACAAATGTTTTCCCAAGAATGATAATTTTCATTTAGGAGTAATAAAATATCGATTTAGTTTGGTTTTGCCTCTTAACTGTTATGATAATAAATTCCCAATTCGTGTTTTACACTATTTAACAAATATATTTTCATAGTATTAACTAGTTACTTGATTGTAACTAAACTAAAATTCAATTTTAGTTTTATTTTTACAAAAAAACAATTTTATTAAATATTTAAAAAATCTACTAAACTGTACAGCAAAACATACTGAATTCAACATACATTCTTAAAATTGGCTACAGAATTCGTAAGTCCCAATAACACATTTTCCCGTCCCGTTTTACGTACACTTTTTTTAAATCTTTGTGTAAAAACTAAAAAGCTTAATCACAAAATGATTATGTCGCTCAGGTACACACATACAACTATTTATTACGATTCTCTCAACAGGTCAGCTGGTGTGACAGGCGAGCTCCTAGTGAATGGGGAACTACGAGACGAGCAGCTGTTCCAAAAGGCTTCATGTTACATAACACAGGAGGATCTATTGCAGCCGCTGCTAACAGTGCGTGAAGCGATGGATGTCGCCGCGAGCCTCAAACTGCCGAAGGGCGCGAAGGCACCATCAGAAGAGATACTACAAGAGCTAGGCCTGTTGGAACATCAGCATACAAGGACCGATATGCTGTCTGGTGGACAGAAGAAGAGGTAATTTTTATGTAATAAAAAAAAATTGGTTGTCTGTAAAGTCGGTTTACTGACGATAGTTGAACGTGACAACGTCCGTTGTGGTTCTTTGTCGCTCGTTCCGTTGTAGATTTTCGCTTTACCGTAGCGCCTGTTCCCTGTTCTCTACGTTTTAAATTTAAAGACACTTGGATGTAAGAAAAAAATGTTCATGCAATATGGAAATAGGTAATTATTATTGAGTACCCTAGTGAACATTTCTTAGAAGTTAGACTTAGTACGTTTTCTATATGGCTTCTTATCTTCGGCTATGACTATAGGCATGGTGATGACAAAATGATTATAGTGTACACCACTGAGACCAATTTACTGAGTAAATTGGTTTCGATGAATCATATATTTCTAGAGAAGTACCTACTAGGTGTTTGTGAAATATACAATTAATAATTAATGAAATCCCAGTATTCTCAAACACGTAATTAGTATTCATAACAAGTGTTATTATATAATATGAACATTTCAAGTTCATTAAAATAATTTAGGATTAGGGTGAGAGGTCTCATATAAAAACAAAAACAATACGATTATTATTCGAGTTTCTAGTTAATTCGCTAATTTATGGCAATGATTAGTTATACTCATTGAATATTAAATAACAAAAAATATGTAAATAACAATAATGTTCTGTTAATAATGGCATTCGAGAAGTATTTAACGTAGAACTTATAATTAAAACTGAAAGTAATGTTAATACGAGTTATTTCGAGAAACAGTTCTAGAGTTAATAATAAGATAAGGAAATATCAAATTAAACGAAATCCATTTTTCTTGTATTGCAAGTGTAATAATTCAGACCCTTAATGCTATATAGGTACCTGGTCAAGTAACTCTTTAAAATAAAGAAATAAAAAATATGGTAAGTCCTTCAAGGAATATGGATACAATGACATATAGCTTTTATAATTTTAATGGATTCGAATTCAAACTGAAATTAAAACATTTATTTATTCAATTATACTTCTTCAAGATTTATTTAATTCGACTTTTGAATCGTCAAAACATAGTTTTCTGTTCTATCATTTACCACTTCAGTCAGTTTACCTTATTTACCTCTTATTTCTTCACGTAATCGGCAAATTTTTATATTTTTTTGGACGTACCTCCGCCTGTATCATAGAAATTGATGGCATTAATTTGATTAACAGAATTTATCGTATAAATGTATAAAGAATAGAAAGAATTTATTGAGTACCTATTACCAAGTTAGTACAAAGGTTGCTAGAAATGAATAAAAGTATCAGTATAAATTGAAGTAACTATAAAAGGATAAACATTATTTTACATTTAAATGAACTGCAACACAGGAAATAACAATCATTAGATATAGTATACAAAAGTGAATAGATATAGGTAATATCCCACATAATACACTTATAAGAAGTTTAGAACTAAAATTTCCGCTGTTCCACCGCATTGCCATATAAAAAGCACCCAGGAAACAGTCATCTTCATCACATCTTTTCATTCCTGCTACACAGAATTCTCATTATTCATATTATATTCCCAGGTTATCAATAGCCCTGGAGTTGGTGAACAACCCACCAGTGTTCTTCCTCGACGAGCCAACCAGTGGTTTGGACAACGTCACCACCATGCAGTGTGTGAAGCTGTTGAAACAGCTGGCAAGGCAGGGAAGGACTGTGGTCTGCACTATTCATCAACCCGCCGCGTCTCTCTTTGAGTTGTTTGACCAGGTAAGATATAAAGATAATATGCGATCGATTCAGAGTCATTTTTGACGTCATAGATGTCGAAATGGTGAACTACCCACCAGTGTTCTTCCTTGAAGAGATAACTAGCGGCTCTTTTTTAGAGTATAAGTATTCTTTGACTAGCGGCCAACTACGTTAGAATGGAGACACTGTACTTTTTGTTCCTAAGCCAGATTTTGTATGAGAAGTGGCGTTTTTTTTTTGAGCGGCCATCGATCAAACCTTGTTTTTAAATACTAGTTTAACATACATATAAGTAAGTACACATACAAGTTTGGTTTATTGCACTATTTTGTATTAAAAACAAGGTTTGATAAATGGCCGCCCAAAAATAAGAAGGTGCTATTTTCGGTCCTTGACTTTTGAGTCAACAATGATTATTCCAAACTTGAAACCAAACAAAACTTTATTCCATTAAAACTAAATTTATATTAAAGTCAAAATTGTAATAAAATAAAATTGCATAAAACAATAACTGGAAACGGATTTTCAATGATAAAAATGTGACTACAAGAATTGATACCGATTCTGAGATTTCATATCGCAACTTGCAACTGTTTTGATTAATTGTGAAATGAACTAATTCGTTTTATTGTTTCTCATTGAAACAAGTAAGACATGCAGTTAAACGTCTTTGACCCACTTGCTGAAGCTAAGTATTCAATAATAATTATCTACTTTGTATCAATTGTTGGCAACAAGATAGAACGTTAGATCGAATCAATTAAAACCATTTTAAACTGAAAGTAATTTATTGTAGCATGTAATAGTGTGGTATTTGCACAATTAATGAAAGAATTATATGTAAATCTTAAGTACCTACTTGTTAAGAGGCTTTTTGTGAATTTATTTTAGAAGCAAGCTGTTTCTCCTAAACACGGGTTGCCCAGTAACCTAGCTAGGGAATAATTGGCTTGTATAAATTGTTTTAGTAGCCTTGTTATATTTATATACTTTTACATGAATATAAATTGTATAATGTAATAAATTGTAATTGTAATTATATATGTATTTCCCTTTTCCAAAAAATTCCACATAATTATTTGATTGTTAATTTAATATTTAAACCAGCCGCTTGTCTCGCGAAGTAACATACTAATTATCAAATCTTCAATTTAATAATTTTACTAAAATAATCAAGTTCTGAAACATCTTATGAGTTCATCAATAAATAGGTTTATTAACATAATCATGTTAATAACTTTTGCCTACATTTTAATGCATTTTTAGTAAACGATGTGTTTTATACAGATTGGATATATTGATTTTAATCGTTAAGCAAACAGATTTGCCCAAGTCGAGATTTTGAAGAAGTTTTTTGCCATATTATGCAAAAGTTTCTTAAGATATTTAAACAAATAAGATTTGAAAGAAGTCAATTTAGTTAATTTACAACCACCAACAATAACATTTAATAAATGTACCAGCATATTATTTCTATACTCACCAATTTATTTGGTACTAGCTTTCCGCCTGCGGCTTCGCCCGCGTTTTCAAAGAAAAACCCGCATAGTTCCCGTTCCCGTGGGATTTCCGGGATAAAACCTAGCCTATGTTACTCGTGGATAATGTAGCTTTCGAATGGTGAAAGAATTTTTAAAATCGGTCCAGTAGTTTATGAGCCTATTTTACAATCAAACAAACAAACAAACAAACAAACAAAGTTTTCCTCTTTATAATATTAGTGTAGATGTAGATAATCAATAACAACATACCCTCAATAAAATGTTTATTTTTTGCACCAAATTAATATTCTAAAGTTATATGAAAAATGTAAATAATATAAAACATTGCATGTGGATCTTTCGCAATATTTATTTTAAAATAGGTACTGATATTATCTACCTAACTTTATAAAATATTTTTACAATATATAAATCAGTTGAAAAATAATTAACAAATCGTTTAGTAACTACGAAACAATTAAACAATACAATAATACAATTTTATCAAGTACGATCGAACTTAATTTACTAATCGCACATTTGAAAGTGATGGAATTATAAATTTAATAATAAACTTTCGATAATTCTAGAAATTAAAAAAAAGTAAGTTTGAAAACAATTGTATTATGTTTGTATATTGTTTTTACCTTTGTTTTACAATCTTAACAAAAAATATCCTTTGTTTACATAATTCACATTTGGAGTCAATGAACATCATTAGTAAATATTAAAATATGCAAAGTTATTAATATTATTTTGTCACTCGGTAATAAATATTGTTTGAAATCGGTCGAAAAAAGTGTGTCAAGGTGAATATAAATTTAAATTTTTATCAAATCCTTTCTTTCTGATTATTTGATTAAATGACATTGAAGATGTGGTTTTTACTGTGATTAAAAACCTACACAAACGCATTATTTCAATCTATGAATATGTCACGAGAAGCAGTGTAAAATACTGCAATGGGGCTTCATAATATAATTTATTTCTTATGTAGATTACATAAGCCGGAGTACAATATATTATATAAGACATAGTAATAAGCTATTAAATATTACATCGTGTAACTGCCACAGATATCTACATGAGATTATCTCAATACATAAATCACATAATATGAACTCGTTATATTTTGTAATTATGTGGAAGAAAATTGCAGATTTTTCACTGTATCAAGCTAATGACATTTTAATGATTCGTAGTATTTTCCGTTTTGCAATTTATGAAAAACATAGTTGTTTCCCACGTTGTTACGTAGAGTTTTGCTTGTACTCATTCATCCTTTTACATTATAATGAAAATGCACTAAAATCATATTTATTTGAATGACTATCATAGTTTCCTATCAAACATAATTATGTCAGAATGAGGCTTTTCATCGTTGTCTACATAAGATATACCTACTACAGGTCGTGGTAGGTAGGCTTACTTAATGATCTAAGGGTCTTGGACGATTTCATATTTCAAAAATATTTATTTTTATTTCTAAATACTTAACTAATAGGTTTCGAATAGCATGTATTTAAGACTGGAATAGATTATTCAGGATTGTTTGATACCTACGAAATATAATTTGAAATGAACATCCCGATCTATACTAATATTATAAAGAGGAAAGGTTTGTATGTATGTATGTATGGTTTTCACGCATCAACTACTGGACCGATTTGGCACAGATTATCTTTAGACCCTGAGTGAGAACATAGGCTATCTTTTATTGCGAAATATGTACCACTGGCGAAGCCGGGGCGGACCGCTAGTATTCAATAAAAAAGTTGTTGCAATAATTTTATCCTTTGTTTATACCATTTGTTATTACATATTATTATTGTATTACACAATTATATGTACAATATATAATTATTCTCACAATAATATATTAGAAATCACGTCAACGCCTTCAAGTAATAATTTCATTTGAATTACCTCACAACAATATTATGCATTGATTTGTTATTTATTGTAATTATTATACTTCTATAATACCACTGCTTTGTTGTATAGTATTACTAGTATTAGGTAATCCATGGTATAACGTATAACCAGTATAACATACTGTTTTTAAATAATATATCAGTATATTAATATCTCTTTGAAAGCAGGTTCATAGAAATGTAGATTATCTGTTATCTATTATATGATATATATGTATTATGCAGTTGGCACTATACCCTAGGTATTTGAAATTATTTAAGTAAAAAGCGTGGGAATACTGCAAAACGATATTAAATTAATAAAGTTCAGGGTTATAACTTATAACTATTTTCGGCATGAATTCTAAATAAGGTTTATATGGTTATTAATAAACCTTTTACGTCTTGGAAAATTTTATGAAAACGACTTCTGATGTTATTATAGCTAAAGGAAACACGGCACGGCGCAGATGCGTTTTTCATTGTTATGCTCATCGATTTTCTTGCCCGGTCCTGTTATAAATATAGTTCTATTGATTTTTGTTACACATTTGTTAGAATATGAATACATTTTAACAGTAAATCCCGACGTAGGTATTTCTAAACTGGTACTGAAGGACTTGTAGGGACTGGAACGCGCTTCCTGAATCTGTGTTCCCCGACGAGTACAATATGGGGGTCTTCAAGCGAAGAGTGAACCGGGAACCTAACCTACTAGGGAAGCGCGTACCATCTTAGACCGCATCTTAGCTTTCCATCAGGCGAGATTGTGGTCAAGCGCTTCCTGATAGGGGAGGGGATTTTTATCTAGAGTAGATATAGAGTAAAAAAAAACTATTTGTGCCTTGTGGTTTTACCCGCATTGCTCCGCTCCTATTGGTGTTAGCGTGATGGTATTGGCCTTCCTCCATAAATGGACTGTCTAACAGTGCAGTCATTTTTTTAGTCGAAACCGTGATTTCTGAGATTAGCGCGTTCAAGCAAACAATCTCTTCAGTTTCATAATATTAAGTATAAATATACAGGTAGACAGTAGACTATAGTATAGTATAGACTTTAATAAAGTTATTATAATATCCCTTTACTTCGTGGTTTGTGGTTATTAATTACAAACGATAAAAGATTCAAAAAACAATAGCTATTGACTCGAAAGGTAACGTGCCTGCGACGTTTACGTAATATTCTGTAATTGCGACTAGTATTGATTACTAATTAATGTGTGATTTATCGCAATAATTCCACTATTGTTTGTCGGGTAGGAAGTAGTTATAAATATAAGTGTGTATTACACACTTATACACTTAATTGTTTATTTGTAACAGTTACATGGTAAGTTTACCTGTGCGAGTAGAAAATATAGGTTCATAACCTAACCTTTTAATTTATACTATTCTAAAAAAGTAGGGTGCGGGAGTAGGTACCTACCAGTACCTGTACCTACTATGTAAATGTAATATATTGTCAGTTTGTCTCACTTTGTTTGAGCACTTATCATAGAGAAAGTGTCTAGTAAAAATTCTGTAGTGATAATAATAATAGACTAATTTTTAGTTCTGCATGTAACTACTAATAATTACTCTGCTTAAATTAGTCAAAATATTTTTTTATTGTATCGAACTTGAACTAAGAAAACAATGTCAAGAACTTTTAAAATTTATATAGTTTAAAATGAGTTCAAATGATAAGTTCAAAGTCTATGTGCCGAATTATATTAGGTATCTTGTATTCCGATTAATTAAATCGTTTTATCTGAAGGTTAAAATAATAAAAGACGATAATTTGCTCAATTGCAAATGAATAAACTTTGGAATATAAACAGTTCTTACGATCTTTGGATACCTACCTACCTATCTATCCTAGAATTAGTAAATTAATTTAAAATTCATTGCAAAAATACTCCATTAACCATTTATATTTTATACCTATGGATAAATTTAAGTTTGGCTATCTATACGATAGTCGATGTTAGTGATAAAATACAATTAAGGATATTTTTTAAATTGTCACTCCTACATAAAATGAACAAGTCTTTTTGTTGAATTTAAGTTTTGCCCACTCTATTGATTATGATTTATGAGGTATGAAATATTTAACGTTTTAAGCATTCTTTGGTTTCATGAAGGTTTCATGCGACCACTACAGCCCACCTAATATTTATATCGTTATTTATGAAATGAAGAATAAGTATCTAATCTAATGAATGCTATAGATATATATAGTATATACCTAGTTTTTCTGTAACTCACTTATTCTATGTACATATTTTATTATTTTACTCTTAGAGCATTCAGTTGGTTTAATGCTCTAAGATTTTAAGTACTTGTTTTATAGGTAGCTGTAATTAATTAAATTACAACCGCTATGCAAATTATTCTACACGTGCTTACAATTAACATGTCTTGCTTTTTCTAATAATAATTAGTATGAAGAGAAGTCCCGTAGGTAAAATTTTTCAAGTCAGGCCAGTAATTTCTGAGATTACCGCGTCAAATCGCTATCAATTAACTTTTTTAATTATTAAGTTATTTCAATGGATTAAAAATAACGACTTAAGCATTCAATTTATATAATACTAGGTTTCCGCCCGCGGCTTCGCCCGCGCAGTCAAAGAAAAACCCGCATTGTTCCAATTCCCGTGGGATTTCCGGGATTGCGTCATTTTCCCGGGATAAAAAGTAGCCTATGTCCCTTCTCGGGTATCAAAATATCTCCATACCAAATTTCATGAAAATTGGTTCAGTAGTTTAGGCGTGATTGAGTAACAGACAGACAGACAGATTTACTTTCGCATTTATAATACATATTAGTATGGATATTGTACCTTTTTAGAGTTCCGTATCCAAAGGGTACGGGACCCTATTACTAAGCCTCCGCTGTCTGTCTGTGGCCATATGTCTCCAGGCTGTATTTCATAAACGGAGATAGCTAAAAAGCAAATTTATTTATTTATTTATAACACTTTATTGTACAAACAAAGTTAGGACAAAAATAACATTAAAATACAGAAGGAAGGCATAGTTTGTACAAGAGGCGGCCTTATTGCTAAGCAGCAATCTCTACCAGGCAACCTGATGGGAAAGGAAATGTATGATGTTAATGGGATAGTGCAAAAAGAAGAGAAAAAAAAATAATGATAATAATTATACCTAATAAATAAATAAAATTATTTAAGTATCAAATATACCTACTATATATACATAAATTATACTACAAATAAATAAAATACACATATACATAGTTACATATGATATATAAATACATATTATATAAATAGAATACATAAACATACATATACTATAGCACAAAGACAATAAATTTATAAAAAACAATATTTGATGACGTCAGCAAGCAAAACATAAAGTAAGGAAAAAAAGGATGATAATAAAAAAAACTATAGCAAGGAAAAGTAGTGATCTTTTAGCAATACTTTAAAAGAGCTGAGCGTTTGAGCACGTCTAATACTTTCTGGTAAAGTATTCCATAGTTGAATAGCCCGGACTGTGAAAGAATTGTTAAAAAATTTAGAATGATGGAAAGGGGTGCTGAGCAATAACAAGTTGGAAGAACGAAGAGAGAGAGTATGACTAGAGCTTAAATAATCGAAGTTATCCTTTAAGTAAGAAGGAGTCTTAGGGCTAAACAGAATACAGTATAGAAGATGCAGCAGATGGGTATCCCGGCGATAACGGATAGGAAGCCACTTAAGCCTTTTCCTGTATTCAGAGACATGGTCAAATTTACGGAGTCCGAATATGAATCTGATACAGAAATTTTGGAGCTTCTCAAGGGTGTCAAGTTGATATTGACGAATATCAGGATAGCAGGAGTCAGAAAAGTCAAGGAGAGGAAGGAGAAGGGATTGAGCTAAGGTAATTTTGGATGTGACTGGAAGAAAGTTGCGCAAGCGCCGTAAAGAAAAGGCAGAAGAAAAAACCCTTTTTTGTACCTGCTTTATTTGTTCATCCCAGGAAAAAGTTTGATCCAGAGTTAGACCAAGATTTTTTACCTGAGTACTATAAGGGATGAGAACACCATCAACGACAACGTTCGGTAAATTGGTCCAGTCAATTTTTGAGACTAATTGCCTACTTCCGAATATGATAACCTTGGTTTTAATTGGATTAACTGTTAAACCATGACTTTTGCTCCATCTGACTATTGCTGCGAGGTCAGCGTTAACTTGGAAAATCGCTTCAGGTAGTTCAAGAAGTGACGCGTGTTTATATAGTTGGAAATCGTCCGCATACATGTGGTAAGATGACACAATGTCCTTGGAAATGGAGTTTATAAAAATGGAAAAAAGGAGGGGAGACAATACGCCACCTTGAGGAACGCCAGCAGAAACATTGCACCATGTTGAAGAAACTTCCTCAATTAGTACACGCTGCCGACGTCCCTCTAAGTAGCTTTGTAACCAGTCAGTAGCCGAGGAGGATAAGTTAAGAGAGCGCAGCACTGCCAGCAGTACGTCATGATCGACGCTATTGAACGCGTTACTGAAATCAATCAGCGTGAGTATGGTGAGCTTTTTGTTGTCGAAACCTCGTCGGATGTCGTCAGTAATTTTAATTAAGGCAGTGGTCGTGCTGTGTCCTGGTCGAAATCCAGACTGGAAAGGATTTAGGAGTTGGTGATGATTTAGGAAAATGCTCAGTTGTTCTTGAACCAACCGCTCGAGAACCTTGGATAGGAAAGGGAGGATAGCAATGGGGCGGAAATCAGACGGAGTCGAAGGATTCGGGTTTTTAGGGAGAGGGAGAATATGGGCATTTTTCCAATCACTAGGAAACTTTCCTGTAGAAATGGAGGAATTTAGGATATGGGTAATGACAGGATTAATGATGGTAAGGATTGGAATGATCATGCTTCGACCAATACAGTCACTACCAACAGCCTTCGAGGTGATTGACAACACGCTCTTCTTAACACTGCACTCGGAGAACTGACGGAATACGAAAGAAGGAGAGCTGGGAAGAGGTAAGGTGTTAAGACAGTTTAGGGTACTAGATTTTAAGGTGGGAAGGAAATCAGAAGAGGGATTAGAAAAGTGAGAAATAAGGTCATTGACATGGACTGTACTAGGAACAGGATTAAGGGGAGATTTGCCAAGTCCAAGGGATCTGAAGAATTTCCACATTTTCGACGGGTCACCGTTATCAATAGATTTGGCAAAGTACTGGCGTTGTGCATCCCTACATAGCGTATTGCAGCGATTTCGAATCAAAATAAATTTTTCCCGATTGGACTCCGAATTTGACAATTTTAATTTAGACTTTGCCCGCGCCTTCTTTCGTAACAGTTTTTTAAGGTCATCTGTCATCCACGGGGCTGGTAAGTGTTTTAACTTAACAGGGCGGAGTGGGGCATGTGCATCGTAAAGTTGGATAATCAACGAATTAAATAAAGACACTTTCTCATCGATAGTATCGGCAGAGAAAACAACCGACCAGTCAATGTTACTTGCGTCTTCACAAAGTAGTTCAGTATTCATTTTAGCAAAATTACGATGCATGGCAACTTTTGGTTTTAACTTAGGGGGCTTTATCTTATACGAAAGGAAAATAAGGTCATGTAAGGAAAACATATCAGCCGAACACTGTCCGTGCTCGGTGACATGCTCAGGAGAGGAAACAATGACCAGGTCAAGGAGGGAAGGAATACAGTTAGGAGCGGTATGGGTAGCTTGTGAAGGAAGGACTTTTAGATTATAAGAATCTACAATAGATAGTAGCCTTTTACTGCGTTGATCACCCTTGAGTAAGCAAGTGTTAAAGTCTCCTAACAAGATGATATGCTTATAAAGTGGCGAGAAGGATTCAAGGATGTGATCAAAGGACGGGAAATAGTTAACTGTAAGGCTAGGGGAATAAAAAACACCAAGAAGGATTTTAGTATTCGAGGAAGTAATCTCAATAAGAAGATGTTCGGCAGCATCACCAGGCGGGGGCTGAGGAGATAGGCTTATAATGGAGTAAGGAATTTGTGAGCGCAAGTATATAGCCACCCCTCCCCCCGTTCGGCCGATCCGATCATTTCTTATCAGATTAAATCCTGGAATACTATAAGAAGAGGAAGGAAGACAGGGCTTTAACCAGGACTCGGATACTAAAATAGCATGAACAGAGTTGGAGTCGAAAGTAGCAAGGAGATCAGGATAGTGTGCCGGGATACTCTGCGCATTAATATGTACTATATTTAAGTTGTTTTTAAAATTAGAAAAGAGAGAAGAAATGCAAGGAGAAGGAGAACAGGTTAAACTATGGAAACTGTCGTCATCTGAGAAATCATTGTTAGAATTATTTAGTGTAATGAAACTTTCATTGTCTGTGCTACAATTTAAAGTCATAATATAAAATATATAATATAATAAATGTACTACGAATATATATTTAATTAGCTACTAATAAAAAATTAAAAATATGTAACGCTCAAACATTACCTTAACCACCAGTTACATTAAAAAAAAGAAAATTAAAATTACAACAAAAGAACACAAAATTAAAACGATTACTAACTGTGAAATTTCAAATATGCTAGTATCCACACAAATGACACTAATAGATTATATAAAAAAAAAAAAAAAATGCACAAATTTGACATTTGACAATTGACAGTTTGTCAAAGACCAAAGTATGATCGTATAAATAATCGGGTATCAAGCAATACATTAATACAATAAAAGGGTAGTATTAATTACTATAATCAACTAAAGATAAAGTGAAGAGATAAAATATAAAACTACAATCAACTTTAAAATGAGAACTTACAACACTTAAAAATAAAAAGCAGCATAGTAATTGAAAGAATTTAGAAGAGATACACAGTGATAACTCATATGACAGGAAACTAAATTACTAAATCATATATGGGCAAAACATACAATTGAAATAAACATGCATTGAATGCTTACTTAACTTTGCCGAGCCTCTTCGGTCTAACATTTGACAACGGCTTTGAGTTATTGACTTGTTGTGGCAAATTAGTGGAAGTTGAAGCTGAGCACCCGGCAGTTGAAGGAATGGATTCAAGTTCAGCCATCGTTGTGACCTTATGTCTTGAGCCGTCAGAAGCTTGAACAATGATATAACCATCCTTGGTCCAACAATTGGCTATACCGAAGCGGGTTCTTGCAGAAATGAAAACATCATGTCTTTCCTTCATAAGAAATTCTGACAGTGTGTATCCAGTACCCTTCAGAGCAGTCTTAGAAAACCAGATGGTATCTCTTAAAGAAACATCTTTAAATTTAATTATAATGGGCCTGGGCTTATCTGACTTTGCTGAACCCAAACGATGGCACCGGGAAATAGATTCCTTTTGAAATTGAGAAACTTTTATGTGATCCGTCACCACTTTAGACACCAACTCTGCAGAATTTTCTTTTGAAGCTTCTGGTAATCCATGCAATAATAACATTTTCCTCCGACTTCTCATCTCCCATCTAATAAACTGATTTGAGAGGAACTCAATCTGCGATTGCAAAGTATGCAGAGAAGATACAACAAAAGAGCGGAAGGTGTTGAACTCTGCTGCTAATTTTGAAGTGGGGCTGGTAGAAGCAGGTTGGGAATTATTGGTGTTATTAACATTGTGCAGGTCCCGCTGAAATTCAGCCATTTTTGCATTGAACAAGGCTGCCATGTCAGTCATTGATTGTTTGACAGATTCCATTGTGTGGTTTCAAAGTGAAGTAATAGTTTTAGTGTGTGAATGTTGGATATTTATATATGGAGATTTAACTGGTAGGTAAAGGCACAAAATTAACACATATAGGTAAAGTAATACTATGAGTTTGTATATAAAATCAAATTTTAAATATAACAGCTTACGAAAAAACGTGTGTCTCTTTTTTGCTCCTACCCTCGAAGATGTGCAAATGTTCACAAATGATGTAGGTATTTCCGTAGCCGCTATAACAAGAAATACTAATAAAAAAATATGAATGGGCGTCCCCATACAATCAATGATTTTCAATTATACGGAACCCTTTATACGCGAGTCTGACTCGCACTTGGCCGGTTTTTATTTATAACTAAATGTATAATTTTCTTTACAGGCGTACATAATCGCAGATGGTCTCTGCATCTACCAAGGTGACACGGACGCTATGGTTCCCCACCTTTCAACACTGGGTTTAGTATGCCCACGACACCATAATCCAGCAGATTTCAGTAAGATTTTTTTTTAATTTAAACTATAAATTAATTGTAAATTGGTTAAAGTATTAACACAGATAATTCACTAAGTTTATATTATATCGTCATGTTTTTTCGGAATATTAAGTCGTGAGGTGAGGTAATGTTTATTTGCAGTAGAAAGGTCAGAAACTTCCGTATTCCGTGGACATAAATTTATATTTCAATAAATTAATATGTAAACGCAGGTATTTGGATCAGCTTTCAGGAAATTGTTATTATAATTGGAACAATGAATCGAACTCTATTTAACCTATTTTTAAATCGAATTAATGTACCTAATAGATTCTTAAAAATCGTATATTAGGTATGTAAGAATCATTAAAATCTATTTAAGTTGACATTGATATTAATAAATTAATAACCCTTTTCAGTAATCGAATTAACGGAACATCAGCAATATATTAAAGTATTATCAGAAGAAATACTCAATGGCACAATGTATAAATCAGCCAAAATAGATAGTACCACCCACGAACCAGTCAATAACATGCAATTGAAGATTTGCTATCAGGCTGACGACAATTTAATGGAGACAGAATTAGTAGTGTCCAATGAAAAGTGCTCGTTTAATATGAAAGAATACACAGCAGTAGCAGTTAGTTCTTCATCAACTACTTTAGCCAGTAAAATTTCAAGGGAAGATTCGTCGATAGCGTGGATGAAAATGCAGAAGACAGAGGCAAGAGGCTATCCTACTACGTATTTTGAACAATTCACGATACTACTTACTAGAATGTTGTTGCAAATATCAAGAAATCGACAAGGTAAATATTATCTTTTATCATAAATTTAAGTATATTGATTTTTAGTCATTTGCATGTTAAGGAAAATTGTAAGTAAAACACAACAAAACAATAAAAATACTGATTACTGATTAGTGATTACCCTTATTTAGACGTCACTGTTCTTGTTTTTCGTATTAATTGATTATATTTCAAACATAATGAGGTTCAGCAAAGATCTGAAGAGTGTTTGTTCATGCTTCGTAATTTGTTATTTAAACCTTTGGCCGAGCTATGGAAAAATTTGTGTCCCTTCGTCCAGCATACTCACCACAACTCACCATGGAATCCTGATATTTCATGAATGTCAAAAAACTGTTCTGAAATAGTGCTAAATAGTGCCCAAAGGAAAAAAATAGTGCTCTTGTACTTGCGAAGTTATAGCCATAGTTCGATGAGTATGCTGGACGAAGGTTTCGCCCAGCATACTCACCTCCGTCCGGAGAATCTGTATACGCTTCAAACATAATTCATACTTCAAAAAATAGTTCCCAAATAGTGCCAAACGGTGCCCAAAAAGAAAAAACAGTGCTCGAATAACTTCGGAGTTATAGGCTTCGTTCAGTGAGTATGCTGGGCGTAGGTTCTACGCCCAGCATACTCACCTCAGTGCGCGAATATCGAACGAGCTATAGGTATAATTTACGTCTCAAAAAATTGTACTTGAAATAGTGCCCAATATCAGTCCAATTTTTGCTTGACTTTTGACTTAGAAAACCATTAAATTTTAATGTAAACTTCTACATACTAACGTAAAATGGGGTACAGTCGTCGACACATGTTTTTGGACAAAAATATTAAACTTTCTAATTGTAGACTTCATGTTATTGGAAATAATTATGGTATTTTCTCACATGTCAAAAACTTTCGATTAAATGCATTATTATATATTTTATAAATAATAATAAATGAATGAAACTTTAAGCGTAAATGAAGTCTATTACTTCATTGCATTGTGTGTTTGTCTGAATAAAAACAGTCATTTGCAGCCAATAAAATTAATATCTTGAAAAATTGTAAAAAGGAAATTATACAGTTTCTTTTTGTATACAGGGTGTAATCGTTAAGTGTGCACAGGCGATTATTCCGTAACTATTACAGATATCAAAAAACTTTAAACTGATATCGAAAGTACTTAACCTAATGAGTAAAATGGCCATAATAAATTTTTAAAAATAATACGAGAAATATCTAAAAAATTAACTTTAAACCCTCCCATACATTTAGTATGAGATATGAATATCCCATGTACATGGGTTGATCCAAAAGTAATGATAATCAATATTAAACAAGGTCATTACAGTTAAAATAATTATGTATTTCTCTAGATAGTCTTCTAACTAGATAATATACTTCGATATTTTTTTTTTCTTAACTTTAAAAAACTTTGACTTCATCTACAAAAACCCCTCAAAATCGGCCATCACTTCGCTGTCGTCTTAAAATTTCTTGTATCGACGGTGTTTCTTGTGCCGAGGTAAGAGATAGAATTAACTAGGAGCAAGATCTTACAAACAGGGTGGGTGTTCAAGCATTTTCAATGCCGATTTTTGATTGGCAGCCATCGCAACTGACGCTTTGTGATCTGGTGCGTTGTCTTGGTGAACCAACATTCAAGACTGAAGTTTGCCATGTCTCTTTTTCTTACTAACCTACCCGCAATCTTTTAATTTGGTCTGTGTAGTAAGAGCCCTGTGTAGTAGTGGCTACCTTCTTAAAATATTCCACATTTCTTCAGCGTCCTAAAAAACTACGGCTTTAATCTATCCCACTAATTTTCACTTTGAAAATCTTCACCGTCACTTTGGAAGCTCGCATCCAGGCCATTGATTGTTTCTTGGTTTCAGCATAAACATGGTGAACCCAGGTAACGCCCATGGTCACAAATCGTGACAAAAAATTATCCTGATCTCATTAAAAATTTAGGAATTCACCCTCTAAATGTCGAATAGTTGTTTCTTCTTTTCGTCGGGAAACATTCTGGCTCGCACTGTTCACATTAAAATTAATGTTAATATGTACTTGGAAACGTGGCCTGTAGATATAATTTTTTTGTGATAACTTAGTGATTACATGAGCAAGCATAAAACATTTATTTTATATTTTTATGTGCACAGGAAATACCCAATTATCATTACTTTTGGATCAACCTATACATTTAATATGAAAGATTTTAGCTTTTTTTTTGTTTTTTTGGTTTTCTGCTTTAATTACTTCGCAAATTTGGAGGGAAGTTCATTTAGAAACTGTAAATAGACCTCCTCATTGTATTGCACAATAAGGACGTCACTTCGAAAATCTACTATGAATACAAAATGTATGGGAAATAAATTGTATGGGAGCGTTTAATGTAACATTTTTGGTTATTTCTCGTTTTATTTTTAAAAATTTATTATGGCCATTTTACTCATTAGGTTAAGTACTTTCGATATCAGTTTAAAGTTTTTTGATATCTGCAATAGTTACGGAATAATCGCTTGTGCACACTTAACGATTACACCCTGTATATGTTGCAGGCAAAACTTATAACCAGTGAAAACTAGTACTGTGACATAGTTATACAAATTTTTAAAACTCTTTCCAATAGTTTCATCAATGAAAGGTTTAGCAATAAAAAACATTTTTAATTACTTACGTTATTTATTACTATTTAAAGGGCCAAAGTAATCAGAATTCTAGTTAACTAGTTCACAGCTTTTGTTAACATTCATAATATAATCAATGTAAATAGAAAAAATTGTAGTTTTAATATTGTATATAATATACATATAAAAAAATGTTTAGCGTCGCGGGCGCCGCGCGTCGTAAGCCCCATACCTATTGACCGTACGTGCATCCATTACTGCCACACTATATTGAACTTTATCACATGAGGAATACAGGTCAATTCCGTAAACGTTGTGGTACCGTCCTTGATCCGGAAAATGATTATTTTGAATAATTTTGTCAGTTGTAATGTAAGCATTAATAACAGCAACTTTATTTTTCATACATGATTTACTTCATTTGATATCTTAATCCTTCAAGCGCCGTGATCTAGACAAATATATAAAATCATTGTTCCTAGCTACCGGGGTCCCATGCGACGCGCGAAGGCTTAATCATATTATTATAAAGTATTATTAAAATAATGTGTAATTAATAATATTGCGATTCTAAAGTAAATACTCCCTTACATAGACAATATAACAAAACAAATAATTTACACAAGACAAAAATTGTTAGAAAGAAAGTTAATAATATTGTATTCGACTGTACTCAATGTAATGTATGTAGAAGTTTACAATCAAATTTAATGGTTTTCTAGGTCAAAAGTCAAGCAAAAATTGGACTGATATTGGGCACTATTTCAAGCACAATTTTTTGAGACGTAAATTGTTCCTATAGCTCGTTCGATATTCGCGCACTGAGGTGAGTATGCTGGGCGTAGAACCTACGCCCAGCATACTCACTGAACGAAGCCTGTAACTCCGAAGTTATTCGAGCACTGTTTTTTCTTTTTGGGCACCGTTTGGCACTATTTGGGAACTATTTTTTGAAGTATGAATTATGTTTGAAGCGTATACAGATTCTCCGGACGGAGGTGAGTATGCTGGGCGAAACCTTCGTCCAGCATACTCATCGAACTATGGCTATAACTTCGCAAGTACAAGAGCACTATTTTTTTCCTTTGGGCACTATTTAGCACTATTTCAGAACAGTTTTTTGACATTCATGAAATATCAGGATTCCATGGTGAGTTGTGGTGAGTATGCTGGACGAAGGGACACAAAAATTTGAATTCACTGTTCGAAGTAAATTTTTTTTCAACAGTACCTAAGAATGAACTTGAATAGTACAATTTTAATTACTAACAATTATATGTAAATTGGTATTCATTGAAGATGTTCAGCATTGACATTTATAGTTACGCGGTTATAATAATATGTTGTTTCTAGCTCTTATGGGAGTTTATTTATTTCTGATGAAGTTACATATATTATTGTAATTTTATGACATTCACATTGGTGTCAATCCTTCGTGTTTTAAATATTATATTATTGTTAATAAACATATAAACGCACGACAAATACATTATGATGATGGCGATGATGACAGGCATATTATGTAACTAATTGATGTTGATGTTAACCGACTTCGCCAGAAGAAAATGCTTTTATTTGAAATGATAATTACGATAAAAAAAAAACATTTTACCACTTAATAAGTAGGTACCTACCTATTGTGAAATATTTTCCTTTGCAAGAAGGGGCGTGAGGAGCTTTCGAATGTAGGAACTAGGAAGTACATATATAATTACTAAGTAGATATAATTAGATTTTCTATATAAGCATAGCCTTTCGTTTCTCCTATTAGTGAAAGTCCACAATACTTCCTCTTAGAAAGTACCTAGAACTTTATAACAGGAACTACTTTAGTTCAAATTGTTACCGCAAAGTGTAACATAGAGATCACGTGTAAACACGCGTTGTAAAGGTTTCGTTCAAAATTATGGGCAAGTCTACCCATTACAGTATCAATATAAGGTATAATAGGAAGTTATAAAAGAATTTTCTCTAACCTATTTAGGTACATTATAGTTAATAGTATGTTAATAACGATTGTATTTTTTTTTACTTTCGGTTTAAGAATAAAAATAGTACTTAGTTAATACGCTTCTTGCAATGTAACAATGATCGTCCTTGTAATTACCTACTTATTACTTATTAGTTTTTAGGGTTCCGTAGCCAAAATGGCAAAAACGGAACCCTTATAGTTTCGTCATGTCCGTCTGTCCGTCTGTCCGTCTGTCCGTCTGTCACAGCCGATTTACTCGGAAACTATAAGTACTACAGTGATGAAATTTGATGGGAATATGTGTTGTATGAACCGCTACAAAAATATGACACTAAATAGTAAAAAAAAGAATTGGGGGTGGGGCCCCCCATACATGTAACTGAGGGATGAAATTTTTTTTTTCGATGTACATACCCGTGTGGGGTATCAATGGAAAGGTCTTTTAAAATGATATAAAGTTTTCTAAAAAACATTTTTCTTAAAGTGAACGGTTTTTGAGATATCAGCTCTCAAAGTCGTAAAAAGTATGTCCCCCCCCCTCTATTTTTATAACTACGGGGTATAAAATTCTAAAAAAAATAGAGGTGATGCATGCTAATTAACTCTTTCAACGATTTTTGGTTTGATCAAAGTATCTCTTATAGTTTTTGAGATAGGTTGATTTAACTGTAATTTATTATATTTGCTGCTACGGAACCCTTTGTGCGCGAGCCCGACTCGCACTTGGCCGGTTTTATTTCATACACGAGTTTTACACAATACTCAAATCAACAAAAACATATCTACTTATTAGCATACTAACTATTGTGTGTCATGTTACTATTGTTATATTATTGATATTATAAAATGAATTTGCATAACTGCTGTTTCCTATAAGGATGTTTAATTATATTACAAGACGAATTACTCAAGATTTAATGCTTTATAAATGCTGAGTCTCACGCTGATAACTCAAATATGGTTTATATTATTTATGCAAAGGCGTTAAAAATATTTTAATGTGGAACAATGGAATTGTAATTAATATTCATGAAGCATTGTTCAAAATATATGTAAACGGTGATTATAACTAAGTAAGTTTGAAAGACGCGTGTTAGGTTTTTAACTTTTTAATTAAAAATACTTTAACTTACTTAACTACGCTTATTAAAGTGATATTTTTGTACTGATTAATATGTTTTTAACTGCACGAGTACCTAATTGTAAAACAGCATGCTTCACAATTACACATGCAACATGTGGTAGTACATTTTTAAATAATTTCCGCAATTAAATAAAATCAAAATCTATATAACTACCTACATTAGTAATAATAATTAGAGTTGGTTTAGTTGGTAGCGGCCCTGCCTTCGAAGCCAGAGGTCGTGGGTTCGATTCCCACCCATAGCAAATATTTGTGTGATAAACATCGATGTTTACTCTGTGTCTGGGTGTTAATTATCTATATAAGCATATATTTAAAATTATATATGTAAGTTTTGCAACCATTTGGCTTCCATAACGCAAGCTAAAATCTAAGTAGGTATGGAATCAGATCGTGCCGAGTGTAAAAATTGTCCTGAAATATTTATTAAGCTATTGCATAGCTTCTATCGCGGGCCTTGAGCGCGGGGACCGAATCCAGAAATTTAGTAACGAAAAACCTCACGCGCCCCGCTCCGACGTGCACGGGCCACGGAGGTGTGGCTTGAAGGCATAGCATGCAATAGCTTTACCGCGTCAGTCCCCGTGTACCACACGTCTTTTTTTATTTATTATAACACATACTTATTACACGTGAGTTATTTCGATTAAGCTTAGGTTCATTTTATACCTAATATAACTAATAATTCATTCATATATTTTCAGCACTATGGATCCAAAGCATACACCACATCGGATGCGCTTTGCTCGTCGGCGTCTGCTTCTTCAACATGGCGAACGATGGCACACAAATGTTCAACCATTTGAAGATGTGTGTGGGTTTGGTTATCTTCTTCGTGTACACGCAAATCATGGTTCCTGTGTTAGTCTGTAAGTATTGTGTTTTAAGTTTTATTTAATTAGTAAGTAAAAACTGTGTCGCAAAAAACTGATATTAATTGTTTTTTGGTTTTATGGCATTCAAATGTAATAAATTTATAAAGAATAGAAAAAAAATCGATCACGAGGCGGGACTCGCACCCGCATCCTTTCGGTTCGAGTCCCGCCTCGTGATCGAATTATTTCTATTCTTTATAAATTTATATTATGTCCTAAAATGTTTTGTATGTGTGTATACTTATATCATAAAAATATATAAAACAGTAAAAACTCGTAACATGGCATATTTTGTTTTCGATTTATGTATCTACCATATTTAAGTTTCAAACCTTTTCATTAATTACAATTAATGTATGTGGTTACTAGGTACTTGATACTTTACAGGTATACGTAATGCGATGTCTGATGACCATTAAAAATAAAGCTTTTAAGTTTTAATGACCACCATTAATTCTATTTATTACCAATAATAATTAATTATTGATGGTCGTAATAACACTTCAATTGAATATAAACGCCTTCATTAATATCGTAAAGACGTAGTCGAATGTAAATAAAAGATAAATTTTACAATATTAATAACACGTTATATAGATACTAGATTAGGTACTAAGTCCTACATCTATGTCCAAGGCTATACCATGTATTTTTAAAAGAATAATTGTTACACCCATAGACCTAGGATTGTTACACCTACATACAACGTACCAAACTTTTCCGTTCTTGGTTATCGGCTCTATCATGCATCCATATATAAAAGTACCCGCATAACTAATCACTATATACCCCAGCTACACTTTACCTAAATTCACACTAATAATAAAAATTCTCATATTCCAGATCCGCAAGAAGTAAAACTAGTTAAAAAGGAGCATTTCAACGGCTGGTACAACCTAGTTCCATACTACGCAGCGTTGACAGTATCGAAGTTGCCAGTACAAGTGTCACTGAACGTGATCTTCTGTACCATTGTGTACTTTATGGTTGGCGTGCCGTTCGCGTATGACAGATATCTGACGTTTTGTCTCACTGGCAACATTGTGTCTCTGGTGTCAGAGGGCGTGGGAATGGCTATTGGATCGGTGTTCAGTGTGCGAGTAAGTTATTTTTTTTACCATCGTGATAATAATTAAAAATCCTTGGATAAAATTATTCATATTAAAACTCTAGAAACCTTGCTGCTTGTATTCTCGTTCTCGTAACATATTAATAAATCAAAATAGGTTACCCCCTCCAGTAAAGATGAAACTTCCTTAAAATAAAATAATTTTTTAAAATCCACCCAGTTGTGCTTTCATTCCCATAAAAATATTAAATAATTAGTGTCCCTTCGTCCAGCATACTCACCATGGAATCCTGATATTTCATGAATGTCAAAAAACTGTTCTGAAATAGTGCTAAATAGTGCCCAAAGGAAAAAAAATAGTGCTCTTGTACTTGCGAAGTTATAGCCATAGTTCGATGAGTATGCTGGACGAAGGTTTCGCCCAGCATACTCACCTCCGTCCGGAGAATCTGTATACGCTTCAAACATAATTCATACTTCAAAAAATAGTTCCCAAATAGCGCCAAACGGTGCCCAAAAAGAAAAAACAGTGCTCGAATAACTTCGGAGTTACAGGCTTCGTTCAGTGAGTATGCTGGGCGTAGGTTCTACGCCCAGCATACTCACCTCAGTGCGCGAATATCGAACGAGCTATAGGTACAATTTACGTCTCAAAAAATTGTGCTTGAAATAGTGCCCAATATCAGTCCAATTTTTGCTTGACTTTTGACCTAGAAAACCATTAAATTTGATTGTAAACTTCTACATACATTACATTGAGTACAGTCGAATACAATATTATTAACTTTCTTTCTAACAATTTTTGTCTTGTGTAAATTATTAATTGTCTATGTAAGGGAGTATTTACTTTAGAATCGCAATATTATTAATTACACATTATTTTAATAATACTTTATAATAATATGATTAAGCCTTCGCGCGTCGCATGGGACCCCGGTAGCTAGGAACAATGATTTTATATATTTTGTCTAGATCACGGCGCCTGAAGGATTAAGATATCAAATGAAGTAAATCATGCATGAAAAATAAAGTTGCTGTTATTAATGCTTACATTACAACTGACAAAATTATTCAAAATAATCATTTTCCGGATCAAGGACGGTACCACAACGTTTACGGAATTGACCTGTATTCCTCATGTGATAAAGTTCAATATAGTGTGGCAGTAATGGATGCACGTACGGTCAATAGGTATGGGGCTTACGACGCGCGGCGCCCGCGAGGCAAATGAATATGTTTATGTTTAAATACTAGATGGCGCTGCCCTAACATCTTACGATTATTAGACAAGACTGATCTGTATTTTGAAGGTGATAAGGGTCCATTTTGTGTCACAAAGCAATCGAAACGAACAAGCGCTTCTCAGTTTCTTTGTTTGTTTACTTCGTCGCACATCATTATAATAACGCCGGCTTTTGAGTTTGACTACATAGTGGGTTGCAAAACCAAACATATATACAAAAAGAAACTGTATAATTTCCTTTTTACAATTTTTCAAGATTTTATTGGCTGCAAATGACTGTTTTTATTCAGACAAACACACAATGCAATGAAGTAATAGACTTCATTTACGCTTAAAGTTTCATTCATTTATTATTATTTATAAAATATATAATAATGCATTTAATCGAAAGTTTTTGACATGTGAGAAAATACCATAATTATTTCCAATAACATGAAGTCTACAATTAGAAAGTTTAATATTTTTGTCCAAAAACATGTGTCGACGACTGTACCCCATTTTACGTTAGTATGTAGAAGTTTACATTAAAATTTAATGGTTTTCTAAGTCAAAAGTCAAGCAAAAATTGGACTGATATTGGGCACTATTTCAAGCACAATTTTTTGAGACGTAAATTATACCTAAAGCTCGTTCGATATTCGCGCACTGAGGTGAGTATGCTGGGCGTAGGTTCTACGCCCAGCATACTCACTGAACGAAGCCTATAACTCCGAAGTTATTCGAGCACTGTTTTTTCTTTTTGGGCACCGTTTGGCACTATTTGGGAACTATTTTTTGAAGTATAAATTATGTTTGAAGCGTATACAGATTCTCCGGACGGAGGTGAGTATGCTGGGCGAAACCTTCGTCCAGCATACTCATCGAACTATGGCTATAACTTCGCAAGTACAAGAGCACTATTTTTTTCCTTTGGGCACTATTTAGCACTATTTCAGAACAGTTTTTTGACATTCATGAAATATCAGGATTCCATGGTGAGTATGCTGGACGAAGGGACACAATAATTAGGCAGAATTTATTTTTACCTGTTACAATAATTATATTATCTTTTTCAGAACGGCTGCGCAATCGGCCCAGCCGCCATTGCTCCTTTCCTCGGCCTGGCCATCTACGGCTTCGACTTTGCACACCGCATCCCACTTTTGATGAACATCATTATGAAAACATCCTTCATTCGTTGCGGCGTTGTTGCTATGGTCCTAACTATTTTCGGCTTCGGAAGACAACCCCTAGAATGCAGCGATGTCTACTGCCACTTCGCCAAACCAGATGTCCTATTAAAATATCTAGACATCGAAAACAACTCAGTCTGGTTCGAAATCCTCATAATGGTCATAATCATGCTCTCCGTCAGATTTCTCTGCTTCATGGGACTGAGATGGCGATTCGCGACATGATCGGTCAATTAATTCGTGAACATTCAATGTAAAAACAAACATTCAATGTGATATTCAATATTCCCCGGTACTGCTAGTACAACGATATGTGATAACGTTATATGCAAATTATTTATAGTTACGTCGTGATCAGATGCATTTTTTCAAACAGGAATTTGTGTAGCCAAAGAAATCCTGTATGTATAGGCGTATGACTGATTTGTAGTTTAGACATTGATTTAGCCATATTTCTAATTAAATCGACCATTTATTGTAATTGGTTGTGTTTCCTTGATAGGTGGCTCTTATCACTCCTTCAAATAATGTATAACGTATCTTATACAATATTTGTGTGCTCGTACTTGCCCAGTGTTGAAACTGTGTTTTATGTACTTACTTTATTTATTAGTAAATATAATAAAAACATTACTATAGCCATAGCTCGTTCATTTATGGTGTCTACTTTTTTCTCTATTATTTTGAGTTTTACAAACATAAAATGGAATAATATGCAGTATTCTATTTTTTGTGTCATAAATTAACTGGTGAAGGTAGTTTGAAATATTAAACTTACCTAAGTTAATATATTTACCTAGGACTAATTCCGTGGAAGAAAGACAGGAATAAATGTTTTTACTTAGTACATATTCGATAAATGAGTATTATTTTCTATACTATTCTGGTTCAAAATGATAATGCGGAATTCATTGTTTTCAATATAAAAAATTGTCTCTTGTTTAAAATTAATATTGTGATATTTATGATGTAACAAAGAATATAGTTATGAAAATTTATTAAATTCCAAACATTGTCAATTTAATAGTCCTCATCAAATTACCAGTTAACTGCATAACTATGTTTAGATATTTATTTGTAGATATAATTAGTGTAAATATATAGTATAAGAGGTATTTAACGGTAGTGATATTATATACATTTCGTTTTAGCATTTTATGTAAATGAATGTACTATAATAAGCATGTAGTTATAAAATATATAACAGGTATGTAGGAACTTTTTACTTTTTTAATAAAGGAAAAAAATAACTTATAATATGTGTATTTTTTTACCACTTATTTACAAATATTTCATGTTACCTTATTATATAAAAAGGATTTACTTCTTGCCCGTTCCTTTATCTCTGCGTTTTTTAACATGTTTCTTTGTTTTTGATTTACGTTTTTCTGCTTTTTCTTCTTTAACAGCTTTCTTTCTTGCCTTCTTGCTGTTTGGCGATTCGTCTCTGGGTCGAGCCGAGTTTTTGAATTTTGTTTCTGAAAAGCCATAAAAGTAAAAATTGCGAGAACCATCAAATCAAAACATTTTATCCTTGTTACCTCTGTAAGCTACCACAATCGAGAATTTCGTACAGGAAATTATTGGGCGACTCATCAAAATAAAGCTACTCACGGAAAATTAGCTTGATAGTAATCAAGTGCAAAAATGGGCGATGGATCCTGAACTAATGTTAGTTAATAAATATTGATAATTATAAATTAAAAAGTATATACTTTAGAACAAACGCTATTCATGGAGGTTCTCTTATTTTTGTACACAATAGTTTAAAATGCAAGGAACGAACTGACATTGTTAGCCTTTCTGTAGAACGGACCATTGAACTGTCCTGTGTGGAGCTGGAGCGTTATATTATTGTTTGCGTTTATAGACCCCCTTCCAGTGACTATAATATGTTTGAGACAGTCATGGAAGAAATATTAAAGCGTTTAAGTAGGAGTAAAAAAAAAAAAAAAGTTATAGTATGTGGTGATTTTAATATTGATATACTTTTACAAACACAAACGGCAACACGAATTGTTAATTTGTTTCAGTCATTTAATCTGTATAAACTTTTTAATGAACCCACACGAATTACACCTACTTCTGCAACCTGTATTGATAATATATACTGCGACTGCAACTGTTTAGAGAAAAATATTCTCAATACACTCACTTCGGATCACTGTGGCCAGAAAGTAGTTTTTGAATGGGATTGTTTACCTGAATTTAAAAGAATTAATGTTAGGCCTATAACTAAAAAAGGCATTAATAAATTTAGAGATAATATTAATAAAAGCCTGCCCGTACTGAATGATCAATCCTGTCATAATAATCCTTGTGAAATGTTTAAAAATCTTTTTAATTTAGTGCATAATGAATTTGAAAAAATATTTAAAGTTAAATCTTTAAATATTACCAAGGATTTACCATTTAGTAAATGGGCGACACCTAGCATACATAGGTGTAGGATCGTTCTTTATGAGTTATATGGTATGAAGCAATATAATAAAGACCCATCTTTTCTTAGTTATGTTAGAAATTACTCAAAAACTTTTAAAATTGTTTGTTTTACTGCGAAGCGTTTGTATATCAGAGATAAAATACGCGACTCCGATAATAAAGTTAAAACAGTTTGGTCTATTATTAATGGTGAAATGGGTAAAAGCAAATCAAGTAATACCATAAAACTTGTTAATAATGGCATGGTTATTGACAAAAATGCTGATGTTGCGCTTGCATTTGAAGATTTCTTTAGTAGTGTCCCTGCTAGCATTACTAATAATTTAAATTCGTCTTCAGCACTTGCAGAGACCTTTTTGAGGGACCATGTTGCGGGGTGCAGCACATTATTTGAATTGCGACACGTAACTGCTAATGATATTGTTACAGCCTTTAAGACACTAAATTTAAAAAATACTTGTGATCTTTGGGGAATGTCCGTAAATTTAGTTAATAATATAATAGAAAATATTGCGAACAATTTAGCTTTTATATTTAATAAGTGTTGTGACTATGGTACATTTCCTAATTTATTAAAGCTTAGTAAAGTTATACCTCTATTTAAGAAAGGCGATCAAGAAGACTGTAACAACTATAGACCTATCTCGATTTTACCAACATTAAGTAAGGTATTCGAAAAGTTAATATTAAACCAATTGACTAGTCACTTTGCATCTAATAATTTGCTGCACACCAAACAGTTTGGTTTCACAAAGGGGCGCTCAACCACAGATGCTGGAGTTGCACTACTAACACATATATATAAGGCATGGGAAAACTCAAAAAATGCTTTGGGGATATTTTGTGACCTCTCCAAGGCATTTGACTGCGTTGAACATTGTACCTTATTGCGTAAACTTAATCACTATGGGATTAAAGGACAAGCTCAGAACCTCATAGCCTCATACCTGCATGATAGGATACAAACTGTAGTTGTTAATGGAGAACGTTCTAGCGGTGCGTCAATTAACATTGGTGTTCCACAGGGATCTATTTTAGGACCCTTCTTGTTCTTGGTATATATCAATGATCTACCTTATTATTTACAGGATAGGTGTGAAATAGTTCTGTTTGCAGATGATACCTCATTAATATTTAATGTGGATAGGCATGACCCAAATGTTGACGAAGTGAACAGTGCTCTTTTACACATATCCGACTGGTTTACTGCTAATAATTTATTATTAAATGCCAAAAAAACAACTTGTGTTGAATTTTTACTACCAAACGTTAAAAAGTTAAGCAGAAATATTACCTTGAACGGGGAGGTATTACACCCTACAGAATCGACTGTATTTCTTGGGTTAACATTGGACGAGAAACTACAGTGGGGAGCCCATGTCAACACCGCTGCAGGTAAGCTCAGTTCAGCAGCATATGCAGTCCGAAAGGTAAGGCATCTCACCGATGAAGATACAGCTAGATTGGTTTATTTCAGCTACTTTCATAGTATTATGTCCTATGGAATTCTACTATGGGGCAGGGCAGCAGATATAGAAACTATATTTATCTTACAGAAAAGAGCCATTCGTTCTATATATAATTTACGTGCTCGGGACTCACTAAGAGATCTCTTTAAGAATACTGGTATCCTTACTGTACCATCACAGTATATATTTAATAATATTTTGCATGTACACAAAAACGCCGACTTACACACAAGAGTAGGAGATAGACACTGTTATGGCACAAGGAACAGAAATAGAATTGAAATGCCATTTTTCCGATTAGCTAAAGTTAAAAATTCATTTATGGGTCAAGGTATACGCTTTTACAATAGAATTCCTCATAATATTAAAGAGTTTAGTAGTTCTAAATTTAAAACTTATATAAAAAATGTACTAGTTCAGAGAGCGTACTACAGTATTCAGGAATATATGGACGATAAAAACCCATGGAGGGTTGTCGCGTAAAAACCACAGGACAGTTCTTTGGCATGTTATTACAATACTTATATGTTGTTACATATGTATTTTGTAAAATTGTAAAACTGACATGATTTAAAAGAGCAACTATGGAGTTTCTTGCCGGTTCTTCTCCGTAGATACTGCTTTCCGAATCGGTGGTAAATTTTAAAATATGTAATGACGTTTCAAAAGTGCTTCTTTAAGAAGTCTAATTGAATAAATAAATGTTTGAGTTTGAGTTTGAGTTTAATAGGTTCTTAATTCTTGTTAATTTTTTAAAATTATACCTATTCAAAATTCAAAAAGAAAATTAATGCATAGATTATTTATATTTTATTGAAAGTGATAAAAAAGATTTTTATAAGTTTACCATTGTTTAACTTATGTAAAAGAATAATAACATAATATTATATCCTTTCCTATTCTTTGCCTAGTTTCCAACAAAATGTAATTTATACCTAACAATCTATAAAAGAGATTTCCTTTCCTTCATATTCTGAAATTTATATGCATATTATTATTTTTGTAATATGTTAAAAATAACTTACTTTCATCATCCTCCTCATTTTCAGAATCACTATCTGAACCGCTCTCCGATATCTCGTCTTCTTGCAAAATGTCCGGTTTATCCACTGTCCCTGTGAGATCTTCATTGAAACCAGCTATTTTCTTGTATATTAAGTCTGTTGTGTCGCCTTTTTTAGCTTTAGTAATGTCTCGCTCATAGTTGATAACCTAAGAGTAAAATAATGTTTAACTCAGGGAAATAAATAATTAAAACCACAATGATACACATTAAAATAACTGCTGCATATAATTACAGTCAATACTATTACAATTAGGTTTACTCTGTATGATGACACTGGAAAATAATAGAAAGAAAGTCTATGAAACTTGACAAATAATTTAAATTCTGTATAATCAGGAAGGCTATACAGTATACACCTATCAAGTAAGTATGTGAAATTGTTGTGGTTATAAAACTTTAAGGAGTAATCTTACCTCAGTCAATCTTTTGGGAATGTAAACATTTTTAAATGCTTCCTCTTCAACCTGCTCCTGTGCGCTCATTTCATCAAAGTTCCTTGACGCTGCCTTTTCTGATAATTTCTCCAGACATTCCTCTAAATTGCTTTCATTTATTGAAGTATCGGTTATGAAATCAAACAGCTCTTTAACTGTTAATGTAGCCACACCCCTCTTTCTGAAGAAGTCAGATATATTAGTGCAATCCTTTCTCAAAAACTCGAAAGCATGTGGGTGGTCATGTTCAACTGACTGTGAGACATCTATCATAACTATGTTTCCGTTATGGTACAAAAGATTATATTCTGATAAGTCGGCATGTACTAGTTTACATATGTTGAACATTTTCCACATCATAGTGATGCAATCTCTGTATAGTGATCGAGCTGCAGTTTGAGATATTTCAACATCCTTCAGTTTTGGAGACGGCCATCCTTTTTCTCCCATAAAAGTCATCACAAGCACATGACTTCTTAGTATTATAGGTTCTGGTACATTTAAATTAGCATTGAACAATCTTACAAGGTTTCTCATCTCCTTTTCAGCCCACGTTTTCACCATTTTTCTGGGATTTGATCTGCAGTAGCCATTCCTAAACCTATACTCTCCTGATACATACTTGTCTCTGTCTTTGAAAATCAATATTGACGTTTTGAATATCTTAACAGCAAAATCTCTACCGTCTTTTGACGTAGCATGGTATACATTAGCTTCTTTGCCTGTAGATATGCATCCGTTGATCTCATTTATGATCCCTCTATTGAGAAGTTTAAATAGAATCATTTTAGTTCGAGGATCCATAACCTGCTCAGCTGTAGCCCTGTCATGCTTATCTTTAATCCTAATTCTTTCATTGTCAATTTTACGATCATTACGCTCTATAAATTTTTGAGTATTTTCGCTCATAGATGGTTCATACTTATCGACGTTAATTCGATTAACATACTTCTTAAAAAGCTTTTCACTAGGTTGATACGATGTTATTTTGTGTGTAGGAGCTTGGGCATTTACATTTTCTTTTTTATTTGGGCCTTGTGTTTGATCATCCGAATCATAGAAGTAGTCATCTGAATCAAGATCATCACTGCTTATTTCTCGATATGTAGGAGTATCTGCAAACTATACATTGAGTTATGTTTAAACTGTTTAGAAAAGAAATGTTCGGGATCTCGGTAGCAAAGACACGAAAGGATTTACAAATAAGTTTTTTATTATACATAATCAAACTTCTAATGCGCTGATAATCATAAATAATTCAAAAACTAAGGTTTTGAATACTAACCCGCACTGACTTAACCTTTGTAGATATATCTTCTTCGTAATCACTGAATTGGCCGTCAGACATTGCTAATAACTTATTATTATCTAGTTATTCGGAGAATAATAAATTTTGATATAGAATTAAAGAAAAAAAAACCAATATTTAAAAACTTTTACCACACGATATTCGACTATCCAGTATCCACATGTATTTATATTTTTTGACATTTGAATTTGACAAATGACAATTGACGCCTAACATTTGACATACTAATATGACATTTGACATCACTTAAATATTGCTAGAATGCAATATTAAAAGAGTGCGATCGAGATCTTAGCGTTGGATTTTCAAGAACACGTCTTCTTATTGTAATTACCGAATACTTAATAACGAATAATTATTATTCCATTTTATCTAATGTGTAAATTTTAAAATGTCTCCACGTTAAAAAGAGAATTAAATTATTTCTACCTATGCTTACAGTTTTGCTACATTGAAAGTAGGCAGGTACCGTGCAGGTATATAATATTAAATATACCATTTATTGTTTCATTATAATGAATAAGGTGCTTTATATAATATCTATAATCTATAATATAAAAATGAATCCCAAAATGTGTTGGTAAGCGCATAACTTGAGAACGGCTGAACCGATTTCGATAATTCTTTTTTTATTATATTCCTTGAAGTACGAGGATGGTTCTTATGTAGAGAAAACGTAAATATGTACCACGGGCGAAGCCGGGGCGGACCGCTAGTAGTATATATAAGTTGCGCTTTCCACTTACCTTTATTTGTTATTTTTGCAAATTTTATTTTGTTTAACGTAGACCGTATATTGTTAAGAAATTAATAGGAGAAGCCACTGGCTCCTGAGTCAGTATTTTACTAATTCAGGAGCCTATGGATTCATAATATTTAAAAGCTGTACCTATTTTTTACGTCAATAAAGTTTATATTTATTATTTATTAGTACCTAAACACATCTTAATATAAAAAGCACACAATATTTTTTTCCTTGGATACTGTATTAAATCAGTATTTACCTATTAGTAAATAACAGTGATTTTTTTATTGTACAATTCTTCCATGTAGGTAAGTTGTAATCAATTTCTTGTCATTATTTTCCTACTAGGTTTCCGCCCGCGGCTTCGCCCGCGCAGCTAAAGAAAAACCCGCTTAATTCCCGTTTCCGTGGGCTTTCCGAGAATGCGTCATTTTCCTGGGATAAAAAGTAGCCTATGTCCTTTCTCGGGTATCAAAATATCTCTATACCAAATTTCATGAAAATTGGTTCAGTGGTTAGGCGTGATTAAGTAACAGACAGACAGACAGAGTTACGAAAGTAATTGCGAAAGCATTTTTATAATATTAGTATGGATTAAGATAAAGACGTGTATATTTTTTACTCTGGGTTGTATTGAATTCACCTTATTACCCTTAGATAAATATTATAAACATAATCTACTTAATCTAACATTTGTTTTGAAAACAACCGGAAGGAATAATTAAAAAAAAGCGCTTGAGATATAAAAAGTTCTAAATGCCCTTGATAAATTCAATGATAAAAGCACTTAAATTAATTAATTAAATAAATATAGGATATTAGGAGGGGTTCTTGATTGAGGAATCAAGCAATTCATTGTCAATTGTTCAAATCGCTGTGACAGTAATAATTGCTTAGCCTTTTTTTACGTCGTATTTTTCATCTGATTAGACCTTAATACCTTATCGACAGGATTTAAAATTTCGCATGGGAATGTTGTCTTTATAAGTTACCAATGTTTTCTTTACTTAAAAGTTGTATTTTTTGTTATTAGGTATGTACTTCAAATTCCGTCTGTTTGTCTGTCCGTATTGTCCTCTGTAGGTACATAATCAAACTTCTAATGCGCTGATAATGAAATAAATGGAAATAATTAATTGAAATTTACAGGGATGCTGTAGGTATTTGTGTTGCCGCTATAACAAGAAATAATTGATAAAAATCGAGATTAAGCAAAGGTTGGCACTATCAAAAATGTATGAGAGAAAAATATTATTGCACTTGCTCTGTTTATTTGTACGGAACCCTCAGCGTCGCGAATCTGACTCGCGCTTGATAATTTTTTTAAGCATTCCTGTTTTAAAATTTATTTCTCCTAATAACTACGACATTTTATTTGTATTTGTTATGAGAAGATAATATCAATAATATTATTAATAAGTATAGTAAATAGTTCTAACCGTCATTTGCTTGGTTTTTGTAAAATTCTGAACCATATCATACAATAAATTTATTGCGAAAAGGAAAACTTATAGTCTGATTCATAAGAATTCTAAGTAAATATTTTCAAAGGGGAGATCCCACAATAAATGTTTTAGCTCTACATCATAACGTCTTGACAATCTTAGGTTACCATGTATGGGAAATAGAAAATAATATTTTCTATTTCCATATTATATAATAACACTAGCGACCCGCCCCGGCTTCGCACGGGTGCAATGCTGAAACTAAACCCACAACAGAAAAACTGTGAACGTTGTATATAAAAACATAGCGGCCCGCTCCGGCTTCGTACGGGTATAAAATATATAGCCGGGCGGCCGGCCGGTACCGCAATTTTTAAATCTGTAATATCTTCGAAAATATTCACTTAAATCATACGGTGTAAAGGGCTATATAGATCTATATTAAATGTACAATGTATTCAAGGTATTTAATTGGTTAAGGATTAATGCTGTATTGGTTAAAATCGCATCGAAAATTAGCCATTATTTGTCGTAAAAAGTAAATGACAAAAAAAAGTTATTGTGGGTTAGCCATAAGAGATAGACATATACCATCGCGGACTTTTCTGTAGACCTTTTCAATGTGTATAATACTTAGTACATTATTTTGATAAAACTCGTAGGGTTCAGCCTGCGTTTGCAATGTAAGCGGAAAAAATGTAATTTTTTACGACATCACATTAGAAACCTCAAAAATAACAGTACTTCTCCACTATTTAATGGATGTTATTATACATATAAACCTTCCTCTTGAATCACTCTATCTATTAAAAAAAACCGCATCAAAATCCGTTGCGTAGTTTCAAAGATTTAAGCGTACAAAGGGACATAGGGACATAGGGACAGGGAAAGCGACTTTGTTTTATACTATGTAGTGATGATAATATTATGTTGATATGTATTAGATATTTAATTCTTAAGTGCATACTTGATAACCTTAATTGTATTACCATATTTTGTTCATTCTTATTTTTAAGGGTAGTGTCTTCAAAAATTAATATGTAACTCTCTATAACAGAAACTTAGTGCAATAATAACTATTGTATAACAGCATTACACCTAGCGGAAAATTCAGGAAAAATGATTTATCTTAATATTTGCTTCTATAATATATATTGTATTTACGAGCATATAAATGGATAGGCATCATTAGCATAAAATGTATAAAAAATCGGCTGAAAGCATAGATAACAATATGCACTTGTATCAACAATATTGTTTATAATAATGTAGCATGTGAGGCTATTCAAACCAATTTTTACTTTTGCAAATGCTGATTTCTTAAAATTGTATCTTTAACTGTAACCAATTTGCCTAGGTCTCACTGATGGTCGTTTGCAGTTGATTAACCATGTAACAAAGGTCAGATTTGGTCCATGCTACAATTTAATTAGGGTCGCAAATATTTGAAGGTCAGATATTAATTTTGGTAAAAATTGAAAATGTTATATTTTTTTATTAAGTAATTTACTCCGACAAAGTCGTACGGTTACAAGTTGTTATTTAATTTCGACCCCAATATAGAACCATAAAAACCTCTGATTAGTTCTTATCAAGGTTAATGAAAAATTATAATTTTTCAAATTTTATATCAGGCGTTGCCTGTAGGTTGGTTAATTCTGTGCATTTTGCTACACAATGTTTATATTCAAAGGAAGGAGCTATTTAATAAAATTAACGTTTATTCATATCAAAATATCTTGTTTCAATCGTCGATCATAATTTGTATGTAATTTTATGGAACGCACAACAATTTCAACCTTATAAAGTGAATTGATCTCGAATGTATTTAAGAAGGCTACTCGTTGAATGGCGCGCCAAAATCGCACCGCCAATGGCCGTGGTCGCTCGTAGTATTGTATTATTTTAATAGTAGTTTAACATAAGCTTTTCTTCAGTCAAATGTTAAAGACTTAAAATTAATTCATAAAAATGCCGGCCGATTCAACGATTATCGCGACGGGGGATAAAAGAGGGAACGAAATTTTGTTTGAAAGCCTCACAGAGAGGTCGAAACATGAAGACTTTTTACGGCGCGCGGTGGATTTTTTGGTCGAAAGGGTCGTTTTTGGCAGATCGAGTAGAAGCACGAAAGTAGTGGAATGGGCACCTCCGGAAGAAATAAAGAAAATCATTGATTTGAAACCTCGGGATGGACCTGAGACTCATGAGCAGCTTTTGACGTTTATGGCAGACGTGGGTACCTCTACTTCTATCTCATAATTGAATTTAGTATAGGTGTAAAGTAATATTCATTTTAGTTTTCGTGATTAACTAAATATGGCTATGTTTTAGGTTGCCCGATATTCTGTGAATACAGCGCACCCATACTTTGTAAATCAACTCTTCTCATCTGTGGATCCTTATGGGCTCATCGGTCAATGGTTGACCGATGCTCTTAATCCCAGCGTTTATACTTTCGAAGTGGCTCCTGTCTTCATATTGATGGAAGAAGAGGTGTTAAGAGAAATGAGAAAGATTGTGGGCTGGCCTGAAGGGGATGGCGATGGAATATTTTGTCCTGGTGGTTCTATTTCTAATGGTTATGCCATAAGCTGCGCTCGATTCCACCACTTTCCTGAAGTTAAGGTAAGATTTTTTTCTATTGTTGTTATTGCAAGTCGGAAAAGTTTTCTACGAATTAATAATGTTTTCTTGAGTAAAAGATGTGAGTGTCGGATACATTCTTTGCTTGTATACAGTGAATTAATGAAACAATTATCCCTCCAGTATTATTATGTATTTACCGTTATCGTTAAGAGGAAATAAAATATAAAACATTTCTTTTTTTGCTACATAAAAAGTATATAGTATATAATCACGTAGGTATGATATGTAGCTATATATGATTATTATAAATAAGCTAATAAAAATATTATTTATCAATTATTTACAATTTTCTACAGAGTATCTAGTTAACTAATTATACAATATCCTATAGACTATTACATAAAATCTACTAGATTTAATGGATATTGTTGAAGTCAAGGCCAATCGTAGATTCATCAGGCCCTAATTATATTTTCATTACAAGCAAAATAAATTGTTCTTGGTAAATTATTATCTTAAATAATACAAAGATCTTGGCCGTGTGCCTAATATAATTGCCGGTTTCTTCGGAAGTATTTTATTGTTAGCTTAACCTCATCAGTGTTTTATGAAAGTATGTAACAGGTACATTTTTATCTATTTTAATACGAATTAAAAACCTAGCATACGTAAGTTCGTGAGTTTAGCTCGTACATACAAACAAACTAATAAAAATGCCCTTACGAATCGAAATATGTATGACGATGAGAGGAAAAACATCCAAACAAAGAATTTTGCATCTTATGGAAATGAATTGACTCGCCGTAGTACTAAGTACGTAAACTATGGCCAGTAATTAATATCTTCTATAAAATGAATAAATTAAAAAAATAACGTCCCGTAAGACTCCGCAAAAAATATCCATCACCAAGGAAATATTATTTGATATTCTATAATAATTTCTATATTGTTGATGTACATACCATCCATGATACATAGACGGACTTTCGATAGTTTTTCGACTGGTTACAGTAGCATTATAAATTACCTATAAACATTGCCATCCATGGCCCATTATACGAATTATTTAATTTTTTCAAAATATATTTTTATCTACACTTGGACTTAATCATACATACTTAGTCTAATCTAGACCATTCAATTTTTTATTATTTATAATAAATATTGTGTGGTATAATAAATAATATAATAATATAATAATTTCCGGCAAATTCGTTGTAGTTTAATCAAAACATTTGTATATTATTTTATGTTATTTCTTTCAACTGGTGTGTGCAATAAAGTATTCATTCATTCATTCATTCAAAACAGATCAAAACCTTTGATAACAATGTCTCGCTCTGACAGGATACAGAAGAATTATTATTTACATATCCACATGATCAAAAACTATTTTGATAATAATAAATAATAATGTAGAATGTGCGGATTGTTTTCATAGTAAATACTTTTTATTACTGGCTGCTATGCTATTAAATGTTTTTATTCATAACTAGCGGTCCGCCCCGGCTTCGCCCGTGGTACATGTTTACGTTTTCTCTACATAAGAACCATCCTCGTACTTCAAGGAATATAATAAAAAAAGAATTATCGAAATCGGTTCAGCCGTTCTCGAGTTATGCGCTTACCAACACATTTTGCGATTCATTTTTATATATAAGATATCCTTAACAAGGATAAATATGCTATATCGGAAATGATTTAAAAGTGCATTAAATAAATAAAAATATAAGGCATTTTTCACACACGGCACGATCGAATTTGAATTGCACTCTGTATTACCCTCAAATTTAAAATTACATATAAATTACATATTATGTATATAAATTAAAATTCTGACGATTATAGCAAAATTTAGTACCAATCAAAATATTATGCATTTCAAGGACACCATTAATATTTTTTCCCTTATTTTCATAATTACCATGTTAAGTAATATCATTTTCAGATGAAAGGAGTGTATGCCGTACCAAATTTAGTCCTATTTACTTCAGAGTTGGCCCACTATTCGACTAAAAAAATGACTTCGTTCATGGGCATTGGTAGCGATAATTGTATAATGGTCAAAGCTGATAAAAATGGGAAAATGGACGTGCTAGATTTAGAGGACAAAATCATTAATGCTCTGGAGAAGGGATCTACGCCTTTCATGGTTACAGCGACCGCTGGGACGACGGTCTTTGGGGCATTTGATCCTTTACCATCTATTTCTAAAATATGCAAGAAATACAAGCTTTGGTTACACGTGGACGCCGCGTGGGGAGGAGGTGCTTTAATGTCAAAGAAACACAAACACCTTCTCAATGGAATCGAATTGTGAGTTAATCAATATTAATTAATTCTTTAACATTTGACATAATTGAGCGACATTATAGCGAATCGAAGGTTTATGTTAACACTTGGTTGCGCAACGTAGGCAATAAAAGAGGAAATTGCTATAATTTTATGAATGCAAGAATTTATAGTCCTCCATTAATAGTTAATTAGTTGTAAAAAACAATCCTTTGTGGAACCCTTTCTCGTTCTTTGTGCGGTTAGGTAAGTCCACAATACTTAAATTATTTTAATCTTTTTGTAGAGCTGATTCGGTAACATGGAATCCTCACAAACTATTGGCCGCCCCGCAACAATGCTCCACATTTTTGACAAAGCACAAGAACCTTCTTGCGGAGGGACATTCTTCGAACGCTCAATACCTATTCCAGAAAGATAAATTCTACGACACGGCATATGACACGGGCGATAAGCACATACAGTGCGGAAGGAGAGCGGACGTCCTCAAATTTTGGTTCATGTGGAAGGCGAAAGGCAGCGAAGGCTTCGAGAAACATATCGACAAATTGTTTGACAACGCGAATTATTTCCTGGAACATATAAAACATCGCGACGGGTTCCGGCTGGTGATTGAAAAGCCGGAATGCACTAACATTATGTTCTGGTACGTTCCAAGGTGTCTCCGCGGGTGTGAGAATGACCCAGATTTTAGCGAAAGACTACATAAGGTCGCCCCGAAAATAAAGGAGAAAATGATCAAGGAAGGGTCCATGATGGTCACGTATCAGCCGCAAGGTAAATTAGTGAACTTTTTCCGGATCGTGTTTCAAAACTCGGCCTTAGACCACAAGGATATGGTCTACTTCACTAATGAGTTTGAGAGGCTCGGAGCCGATTTAATTGTTTAAAATATATAATAAACTAAAACGAGTGTAACGTGCAACCTTGTATATTGCACAATGCATGTAACCTGTGATTTTAATTTATAAATAATTATGTTTTGTAGATAGATTTGTAATAGGCAATAAAATAAATGATAACGTCGAACCGAATAAAACAATTACAGCGTTATTTCATTTTTTGTTATTACTGTGAAATAAAACACAATCATTTTAATAAAGCTGTATTTTTTGTATTATGCTTTTAAGAATATTTTATATTTATAAATAATCAGATCATTTTATTTACAAACAAACACATCTAGTTCTTCTCGTAATAGATTTTCCTAAAAGGTACTTCCACATTTAGCCATCACTATATTTCATCATCTGAAATATGTTCCAGTGGTATTTCTTGATAGTTATACTGAAAACAAAAAATATAATTATTATGAAATTTGATAAAAATGCGACGATGATTAATTATTATTGAAATGATACTCATCATGTGATCAGTTAGGGATAAGGATTAATCAAGATAAACAGACACAGGAAGTATACATAATATTGAGTAATATTATAAAATATAATTCGAATATTTGAAGAAAAACAAAAGAGAAACAATATATTGACTCATGTAATTTGTGATAATAGAGCAGTACGAGTTCGTATAGAAAACGATTTCTGACTCATTTTACTCTTCAAAAATACAAGGTCCTATTTATGATATAAAATGCATGTTGACAAGGGACTACCCCGTTCCATATTATGGTTGTAAAAATTGCAAGAAAATGTTATTATTCAACCGGACAGTTTATTATGTATATTTTATGTTGCTCTATAATTGAATTTTTTCATTGTATATTGTGTAATAAACTGAAACAAAAATCTATAAAAATTTACAAATAATTTTACCAAGGTAATATCATCCGGAACCCTAGAGAGCAAATCCAGTATTTCACTATGAGGTATTCTATTTGGTTTCAATATTTTCCTTGTAAACTTATGAATACCTGAAAATAATTATTTTTTAAATTTCTATATTCTTTAAAGATGAATATTAATATATAGATGAAAAATTATCACACTCACCCCAAACCATTAAAATATATTGAAGAGGTATTAAATACATAAATAGTGCAATAACAAGAATTAGAAATATTGCCAAGAAACTTACAAAAGGCACTGAAAAGTTGTAAAGGCTAAAACAGAAGAAATATGTATTAATTTTTACTCATGCATACTTCATATTTTTACAGAAAGTACATAATATTATGATATGAAATTGTTCATTAATTAATTACCTATAATTTAGTAAACTAATCAAACTTCGAAGCGAAAATTGTACATTTTTTTTTCAACTTATTTTAAAGAAGTTCATTTATTGACTTTATTCCTATAAGTTAAGTATAAAATTAGCATTTATTTATTAATAAATATTTAACAATACAATTCGTCAAATTCAAGGAAAATAAAATTACCATCTATAATTCAAAATACATACTTTTTGATACTTTCACCGAGACTGGCTAACTTTCCTATAAAGTTTTGTACAGCTAGTATTGTTTCTTGATATTCCTGTAGTTTTTGACGTAGAGATTTATCCTCCTAAAAATAATAATGCTTTTATTTAAAATCTATATAAATCCAAGAATTGTATATTAACGATAAATAGATTAACTTACCTTTTGTTCGGTGTCGGTTTCTGTTTTTGGTGAAACTGTTATAATTTTCTTCCCTAGAACAGTTTAGGTAAAATTAATTATTTTTTGTATCACTTATATAGTATGATATAATATATTTAAGTACTTTACAACCATTAATTTACACAAATTACTTACAATCAATCAAGCAATATGATTTAGGTCGGTACATAAAAAATGGTACGATCAGAACCAACGGTAACATCCAGATTTTAAAAATGTAACATAAAATTAACCAGCCTATAAGAGAAATTACGTTCCATTTTGTTGACTCCCATTCAAAGCATGTCCTGAAACAATCATCTTTTTAATAACAAAAAAAAAGCAATTTATGTAAAAATAAAAATTCTAAAAGGACTCTACAATGGGTTTTATGTGCGATTTATTCGTCCATATTCTAATACCTCACAGACAGTTTAATTTAAATAAGATTATGTTTTAAATATCTTATGAGATATCATAGTATTATATATAGTTTTATAGTATCTGTAGTATTACAAAGATACTTACTTTATAACTTGAAAAGCATTAACCACCCACATTGTGACCACTTTACCTCGCGATATATTTCTCACCAGCACATGCCTGTCTAATTTGTCATCTGTGTGCAATAAATTCACTTCTTTTGGATTTATCACTTTAACTGAGGCTTTAACCTGTAATTAAAGGATGAAGAATAATGTTGTTTATGTACCTAAGAAGAGTGATTTCTAGAAAATTATATTTACTTCTCACATAGTTACTCGTCTGTCTCCTGCTTTACTAAGTTATAGCAGGAACAAAAAAAGCGAACAAGAAACTGGGTCGACATATGGATCAATTTTTGGATATAGGTACATATGTTTTTAAAGTAAATTTCGATAGAAAAAGGTTCAATTTAAAAATTTGATTTATCAGGTTCATGTAGGACAATTCAAGAAAGTAATATATAATGAAGGATAAATAATATACTCACAAGATTCCAAAACACTTTCATCTCCAATAATATTCTAGGGTTATTTCCCTTGGCTCTCTCACGCTGCGTGCTATCTTTCAATGCGTACCACTTTTTCCCGGGCTCAATACTCAATAATGGTATAGAAATTTTCCCCACTTCCTCCCCTTTTTTTTCGTCACAAACTTTTACTTCTAGGATTGAAGTTATGTCAGTGACTTCGCTGGAAGGAATTAGCTAAAGCCATTACAATATTATGATAATACCGTTGTACGGTGTTCTCAAAACATAAATCGTAAAAATTCTTAAACGTTTTAACGAAATCGTTCGTAATTATTCTTAATGGTTAATTAGATGTTTTCATGCCATCACATCGTTGTTATAATTAAAAAAAATACATTAAATCCAAGGTGATTTTAAAACACAATGCTTAATCATTCCCCTTGAATATTGTGTGGCATTTTTTACAATGTTTCGAACTACCTATGCGTGTAAAAGGAAAACCTTACAATGTGTATACTTTCATCCAATTAGGTGAGTTGTTTTTATAGTCGGTTGCTGTATGTTTCCATTCATTGTCTAAACTGAGGACACAATAACAGTCTTGTGCACTTAAGCCCTTTGCACCATATACAATAATGGACATCCATCCAACGTTCGAAAATTGGTCGAAAATCCGGTACCAAGCCTGGGAAAGAAAGAAAAGATTCCTAAGACAATAAATTCCAACAGAACTGGCACCTATTTTCAGTCCTCTTTGAACATGTTACAACGAAAAAAAAAAAGTCCAAACAAACCAGCTTCTTCATGTGATTAAATGATAAACTTACTATACTTATAACAATTATTATAAATTCTGACTTACATACTGTTTTCTCTTGTCTTCAGATTCCTGTATCGCTTCACTATCATTGATATTAAATACGGTTTCAGTTAGTGCAATACCACTTATAGTAAGCAAAATAAATACTTTAACTTGATCAACATCTTCTAAACTAACTTGCAATCTATGTGTTTTTTCCTTGTCCATCTTACTCAGATCTAGGACGCTCCTAAAACAACGACGCTATTTCAATAATGTGCAGAGTAACGAACTTTTTCTAGGATTAGGATAGCAAATTAATTTTAAAATCTTTCATATTGCTCCCGCCCTCGCCGTATCATACCCGGGGTGAGCAGCAATAATATTAGCACTATTAAAAATAATTAATTTTGAATGAATATAATACTCATTTATCTCAAACCTATAAAGTCAATATAAATTGATTTTGTTCTATTACCACAGAATACATAATAGTAGCTAAACGCTACAGAACGGACACTCTCCGCCTCCCGCCAAAATTAAACTTACCTCACCCCCGCGCGATCAGACATAAAATGGGCCATATTTTTCTGCAAGGACGATACGCAACGAAGATTGACAACATTAATCAAATTGACTTTAAGTAATTTTATTATTTTGGATTTGTGATTATCGTTTTTCGTAGAAAATGGTTAGATATTGTGCTGTTTACGGATGTATTTCATCAGAAAAACGCGAATTTTTTTTTACGCTAGTCACAAATGTGCCAACCATAAAGCGTTAACACACACATTTGCAGTCTCTACAGTGTGACTGTCAAAACGATCATTTTGTATGGAGTGTCCGCGGTGTGCTATTACTGTCACATTGGTGTGATTTCAATAGTTATTAGTATCAGCATAATTTTGCAAAAATTGTTCTAATTATATTTATTTTAATTACAAATACCTTCCAACATGTATATCTTTATCCCATACAACAATTTCCAGAGTGTAATCATCATCGTATAAATTAAAATTGTGAAGCTCCTGAAATTTAGCCGAGGTTGCGTGGCTCTTTATTAATTTAGATTTCCGCTTCTCTGATCCAAGCCTGGAAAATTAAGTTAATCCTTAATGTTAGATTAAATTACGAAGCGCCGAATTGGACGGTAAAATGTAACTCTTTCCTTAATATAAAGCTCGTTTAATACAATTGTTCAAATGCGATAACTTACGTAGTAAAATTGCTATTGAAATTATTTTTTTAACTGGATAAGAATATTGATTTCAAAAACCTAAACATTAGATTCTATGGAAATGTTTCTAAGATATGGTTCTTATTCACGTCTATTAGGATTTTATCACAACCATCAATACGCACTAAAGGCAAATTACGATTATCTTCCTACCTCAAACGACAACTTAGAGATCGTGGCTTCTCTTCTTCGATTTCTTCTAATCCTGTAATTTCTATCAGAGCAACAGTTACGGTTGCTATTTTTGATTTCTTATATATCACTTTTGAGGAATCTTCTCTTGTTGTATTTGAAAATATAAACTGGAGGAAGGAAAAACGTTATTTTTAAAATAGTTATCTAAGTCTGATTTGGCTGGATTAGTGGATTATATTAATAAGAGTAGTTGTGAATTAGACTAAGTAAATAATAGATAATCATTATTTGTTTTCAATGATTAAATTTTGATGATAATTTTGGAATTTATCTTGACTAGAAACTTAACATACCCTTTCCATGCGATCGTCTTTTTTAATTTTGGCGTTTTTTTCCCTTTCTAATTTTCTTCGTCTCGCAGCTTCACGTATTTTTGACCCAATCCGACTTCTTAATGATTTGGTGTGGGGAATGGAAGGTTCAAATGACTCATCACTGTCTTTGGCTTCTTCATTTAGTCTGTAAAAATAATATCTTATCAATGAATTGCTTGAGTTATATGATTTTGTAGAAATTTAAGCTTTATCTATGTATCTTGTCAGACATGATAAAAAATTCTGCAAATTTCTAAATCTTCTATAATTTATAGGATAAGTGACTCATATTGTAATTTATTTTCGTAATAGTTTTTAGGATTCCGAGCCTCAACATGAAAAAAAAAACCGAACTTATAGGATTACATTGTTATCCGTCTGTCTGTCTGTAAGTTCATTTTTTTTAATTCATATTGAATACTCAAGTCTGCGGTCCCTTGAAGTTGTGAAAAAAAATTTTATAAGCCAACGCAATCAAAATATACAGCCGTTTGTTTTGCAAATTTTCGCAATTTTTGCCATTCGCAAGGGAATCAAAATATACGGGGTACTTGAATACAGAATTCTGAAATTTGGTACAAAGCAACATCTAAAAACGACAGATGAAGGAAAAATTGTGAAAAGTTTTATTTACAGTTACAACATATTATTATGTATAAAAAAAAACCTCCTAAAAATACGGAACCCTCAGTACGTGAGTCTGACTAGCACTTGGCTGGTTTTTATTATCAGAACTCATGCTCAGTGTAAAAAATGGCAAATTGAGACTAAACTATACTTACGATTCTAAACTTCCTTTAAATGGAACGTCAAACATAAATAAATTGTTATCCTTCATTTCTTCGCTCTCCTGATTGAATCCATCATTGCTTATAATCGAAGCAGTTTCAGGTTCTTTATGTTTGACCTCATGGAATACGGCATCATTTTTTTTAGCACTAACAAACACCATACTTTCACGTTTAATATTATAATTAACATAATTTTCACTTCCTTCACTAAGCGTACTAATATCACTCGTACTAACATGTTTTGTGTAATTATTGAATACATCATCTTCATTTAGTGATGATAAAATATCAATAGATTTTGATTTCTGCATTTTTCTTTGCATTTCTCCATACTTCATTTGAACCCTTTCATGGAGTCTAGCGATATGTCTCCGAGTTATTGAATTTGAAAAGTCTTTTTTATGTTTACTGTCTTCTGAATCACTCTCCATTTCGTAATTCAACGATTTATTTACACTAACATTATCGTTACGCACTACGATATTAACAATGAACACTGGTCATATGTTGGATATGGATTCGCTTTATCTTCAAGTTTATCTTATCTCTGATGAATGATCGAATATAAAAAGTACCTGATATTCAGGCGTGGCGGATTATTTCCGTACCTAAAATCCACCTGATTTTAATTAAAAAAGTGGCATGATTCTATATTTAGATATCCGCGACTAACAAAAGAAATTGCATAATAAGGTCGTGTCCATATACAATATTTTAACTGCATTGCTAAAAATTAATTTTCCGGGTGAATTCATCATACAAGACTCGGCAAGTTAGAAAATGCTTATGGCGGCGGAAAAAGAGTCAAATGCAGCAGAGCATCAATTTTCAGGTGAATATATGGGCGTCGTATGCAAGGAGCCCAACGGTTAGTCACGTCAGCCGCAAATTATGAGCTTCGCTGGAAATTGCGCCTCGTTTTTGGTGTAGCAACATTATGTTAAATGGGCGAACTAGGTAGAAGGTAGAAAAAGTTATTTTATTAGATGCGAATTATTGGTTAGTTTTATAGCATTTAAGTGAATCGATTATAATTATAAATGTTAGAAAGATTTAAAAAACATTTTGATAATATTACCTACGCATTTTCAATATTTTAAACGGTACCTCTATTATTAAGTAATATAATATGTATGTATCCATTTTTTTTAATAAAAAAACAAACGAATAATACACCAATATCCAATACAGATTTGATATTCCCTTTAAATATTCCCTTTTATTTCGAAATTCGTTGTAAAAATTCAGCTCACGAATATCTGATCACAATTTGATCGGTATAGGTCGACGTGGTCCTGCGTGCGGCATAGAGACATCTCTCTAAGAATTTATGATGCCTATCTACTTTTATTACGTATTGGATGGAAGACTACAGATGTCCCTAGATATGGAAAGGATATGACTTACAACGTTCAACGATATTTGTGACTGAACATCTTTTGGCTATCAGCGTTTATTTGATTGCAATGTTAAATCCGTAATCGAAAGATTATCTTTTAGATAGCGGAAAGTGATTTCATACGCTTGTAATTAACACTACAACTACAAAGACATTTATATCTGTTTTCGATCTATTACTTTTTGGAGATAATATGTTTCTTGCAAATATTATAAAACAACGTGGAATACTCTGTCCTGATATTAAATAAGTATTATTTTTATCAAATTGATAATGCTGTGAATGTTCGCGATGATTCATTTAATCACATTCTGTACAATGTTATTATGATATAAAAATATTGTTTAACAGTCAACACTCATTATGAAATAATTTCATAATGTTAGTCATAGAAGTGGTAATATATCGTGACAAAATCAAACGTTTATCTCGAGAAAAAAAGAGCGCCAAAAGTGGTTTATCACAGATAAAACCAAAACTAAAAGTAATTACACAAAATGCTCTGACAAATATCTTGCAAATGTTTTAATATAATTGTTTATGAAAAAAAAAATCATAATAAGTATTACCATGTCAAGTAGAAAACGTAAAAGTGTGAAAATTAGAGCTAACTTGGTGATTTTTTTTTATCGAGTAAATTTTAATATTTTATGTTTTTGATTAAACAGAATCGTTGAACATATCATCTTGTTTGATATATATTTTATTTTTTAGATTTGGTCTTGCATTTTACACGTATCATCTAATAGAAGATTGGTTATTTTGCTTTATGCGCCCCCTTAAGTGTTATCAGTGAATATCAACAATTTAGTTTCAATTACGATCGACAGTCAATTGTAAACAAACTGTATCAATTATTGCATGAGACAATTTTCTTTATAAAATATAATATATTTCCCAAGTATCAGATAATCATCAATGAAGTCCCTCACTAGTTCATTAGTGAGTTTCAAAGGTTTTCCAACTAAGTCGACGCTTTATCTTTACTCTACGGTCAACTTGGAACAACTTAATTGAAACTTGAAATCTTTTGAATTAGAAGTCAGGTCTTCGAGCACGGTACTATTCTTTTATAAACTTTCGAATTAGAACGAAAAGTTTTAACCAATTCTCTATTTTTGGTGAACCTAGTTTCATTCAATTTAATTTATTTATAGTAGACTAAAATAATATTCAATTAGCCTCCTACTATGAAAATTTTCAATTTATCTGAACATTATCACAACACAACTGCTCGAATCGGTAAAAAACATCACCTAAAAACCGTTTAGTTAATTGAAAAGTTACATTTGGGGTTGCGTTTTTTAGAGGACGCAATTTTATTTTTTTGATGTGTAGTCGACAAAAAGTTACTGAACCTAAGTTGTAGAGAATTTAATTTGCAACAAATAATGCTAACATTGTTTTATTATCAGATAAATAGTTTAAGAGATATATCGTAAAAACCATTTCAACCGCTATTTTAAAGATGGCGGCCGTGGGACAAGGGTGGCGACCCCACAAATTTAGTGATAGCTTCACACTGACCCACCCTACACATCAAAAAAATAAAATTGCGTCCTCTAAAAAACGCAAGGTCAGGCCTAAAAAATATAAAATTTCAATGGACTAGTAGACTATTATAATATTATCCTAAACAAAAGTTTAGTGATGTGAAATCTGCAAACATGGTAGATTATGGATATAAAATCTTAGAGGAGCTCTATTTTCTTTAGAAATGGGTTGATAATTATGATGTTAATTTAATAAACGTATTTTGAATATCTCTAGCTGTCAATATAACTAGTTTAAATAAGCTCTTGGTTGTATCGCTTAACTTTGACGAAATTCATAAAATGTTGAGCGAAATAAAACATGGGACAACTGCGTTTAATTTTTAATAAAAATATGCCACACAAATTGTTTGTTTTATATGTATACGATACATAGTAGAATAAACGAATGCAAGAGAAAATATGAAAATAAACTCAAACAGTACCGTGGTGTACGCTTTACTGTGGTTAATTTCCCAAAGGACACGACTCTATAGGATCACACTACGACCGACTTTTACTTTAATTACAAATATTTAAGCTCCTTTCCATTACTCTAATGTTAGTGTGAAAAGACTTAGCTAATGTAAAAGGAACACGAAATGTGAACTGATTGTAAATGTGATTTTAATTCTAATTTCTGCATGTGTTTTTACAATTTACATGTTATGCTTATGTTTGATACTATAGGAAATAATAATAGTTTAAAAAAACTAAAAAACACGCTTTTAGGTCGGTTTTTTATAAAAAGCGTGATTTTTTTTTTACTATTATTTATTTTATCAAATTAGTGTATTGTCATCGGTCCTCAATAAATCTACAAAGTTTGAACGAAATCTGGCCGTTTAAAGTGGGTCAAAATCGCGCCCAAAGAAGTCGGTTACAAACATACAGGTGAAGCTAATATAAAGCGTGTAAAAATATGTTTCAATCAGATATTGAATTGAATATTGATGTAGGTAACTACTTGTATCTTATCATAATGTATGTACCTAATTTGCGGAGGTACATTAATATAATAATGAAGTACGCTCATGATTTGAATAGACGACAATATCATTTTTGAAACAAAACCCATACGTATATGTAGTATTATAATTATTATATGTGCTCATACTCCCAATTGCTTTTATTCTTTTACATTTTAAACGCAATTCAATCTACAAAAACACTCGCAAAAACAAATAGATCACCCTTAAATGTTTCAGTCGGAAAATTTATGTAAATGTATAAAGTTTAGAGGTTTATTAGGGTCTGAACAAATATGAACATTGTACCAGCCTGGGTAATTGTTTTCACACGCAACGTTTGATATTTATTTGCATACAAATAAATATTCAGTTGTAAAAACTATTTCCCAGTGTCAGTTTTCCATATGCTAGTACAGCTAAGTTTGCAATAATTCTTTTACGATGAGATATTTATTAACCGACTTCAAAAAAAGGAGGAGGTTCTCAATTCGGGCGGTATATTATTTTTATTGTGAAATAACAATCATTACAACTTATTGTCCAAGTTTTGTATTAATTTATGCTATCTATAGAATTAATTATTTATGGCATATTGAATCCTCATATTGATCTTTAAATTTATTTTGTAATAACTTAATCTCTTTGGCTTTAATACTTTCATACATTACCAATACTTTTCAGAATTAATTATTCACTATAATAGTCACAGTAATAATTCCTTCTACTCCATTTCCGAAATCAGCCATATTACTTATTCAGATAGAGCAAAGAGTTAATTAAGAACTTTATTGAAAGGTGATAAAATGTGTTAGTACTCAATGGAGGTTAAATAAGTGGGGAATTGGATGATCCGTATCAAACAGATCACAGGGTGGCCAGATCGCCTTAGATTGGCTCTAATTACCTGGATCCGAGAAACCTGAATATTCGTAAATTCGACTCCAATCTAGGCTATATTCGATCGGGATTTCGCTTGGCTTTTAGTTTGCTCTGCTTTAAAATTACCCTAAGCTTCTAATGTCTGTTTAATATTCAGAGCTTTTGACTACATTGCTGAGTTTGTTTTTTTAGCTTCTGTTTAGCTTCACCTGGTTTATTTAGAATCTTGTTATTGTAGTGTTCCTAATTCTCGTTGTGATGTTATATTATTTGCATCAATTCGATAGTCTATGATGTTTTATTCCGACGTAAAATCTGTAAAGTTTGTAACATAAAATGTTCATTATAACGTTGAATTCTTTGCGCCTACATATAAAATTTCTGCTTATATTCACCATCATTGCGATTTGCCTCTCGCACACAATATTTCAAATTGTAAACTATATCTGTGCAAAATGTTAGTATACAGAAGGAAATTGTCTTAAAGCAAGAAGGAAACGTCTAGCCGCTAGCGCATGCGAGATAGGTATGCATAGATTCACTGTTATCAACTTAAGATTATACTCTGCTCCATATACTAGAATAAACGTTCCGGAATTCTGCTATGAAAGTCTTTACCTGAATGGGAAGCAATTAATCTGTCAATTGCAGCTCGCACCACGACCGGTGCTGAAAATTAGCACACGGGCTTTTGCAAGATTCGATTACGCTCGAAATTCAGTTCTGCATTAGTTATCAAATAACTCGCTTATCAAGTGAGTCGTCAAATATACGTAACGTGAATATTCATGGGGTTTTTATTCATGAATTTTGCTGTGCACGGCAATTTGCATGGGCCTTTAGATGTTTGCAAGTATTGTCCTGTCCTGTTTATTTTGGCGCAGTATCGCTTCCAATCAGGGTTCTGTAAGACATGTAGCTTTAGCTACAATAAACTACGTTATAAGAGATAAAATTTTAATTATATTTTGACACAGCTATCACCAATAATTGATGATCTCAACAAAATCTGTGTATTACATATTATACACAGTTTGTTTTTTTTCTTCTACAAAGAAGAAAAAAGCAACTAAAACATTCCCAAAAGATTGAATATGCCATAATATTATTATCGTGTAATATGTATTTTATTCATGTGTAAATATGTAAATATCATATGTCTTGTAAAGTTTGATCAAATATTATCTCACCAAATGTTGTAATAGATGTATCATTTAAGTATATTGTATAACTAGCTTTCCGCCCGCGGCTTCGCCCGCGTTTTCAAAGAAAAACCCGTTCCCGTAGGATTTCCGCGATAAAACCTATCCTTTGTCCTTTCTCGGGTATCAAAATATCTCTACTTATACCAAATTTCATGCAAATTGGTTCAGTAGTTAAGGCGTGATTGAGTAACAGACAGACAGACAGAGTTACTTTCGCATTTATAATATTAGGTAGTATGGATTTGGTAATTTTGTATTTAGCGTTGTATGACGCTTACTAAAGCTTACTATGTATATCTCATGATAAATATCCTATAACCAAGAATTAGGAATAATATAGGATAGGATGTAGAGTAGTTACTAGTTAAACAAAGTAAATAGACACTAGATACTTTGGTTCATGTAATGATCGACTTCCTTTCGACCCGCCTGTAATTTAAGTAAGAAATCATATGATGACACGTGTGTCTGTAAGAGGAAGAGGAACTTAGCAATATTATGAATAAAACCACAAATTAAATGTTATTAAAACATTTATTCAGAAATTGTATAAATACAGTCGAATAATACACTTCATTTCGATGTCGAAAAGCTTATCTCTTAAATACGTATAAATGCTTATTGGTATGTCATGTCTTATTATTATGATCCATTTTACTATTTTCGTAAAATAATCCCTTGGTTATATAATTTTTATTATCTTTGGCGTATTTTAATGGAAAATTAATTACAGAAACTATAAAATAATTTACAACATTCCTTCAAAGTGATTTGTTTTTTAATTTATCGTTATTTTTATTCGTTTAAATTATAAAATATTTCTTACAATTATATTTTTTTTTGGTTCACTTTATTATGCAACGAAAATAATGCAATAACGGCTCGTAGATAAGTTTAGGCATCGTTTTTAGTGCCTTTTGCATTTATCCCCTTAACTTCACGCTCTTGTGAATTAAATATATACTTTTATACTAAAGGAAATTTATACAAAAACAGTAAAACAGCATTGCGACTAGGACTTAACACTAACAGCTAATGGTAAACATTATTTTGTAATACTATAATGCACTTAGCTTAAAAGTAATTTACAATCATACTTGTGCAGATTTCAGACTTTATCATATTGGTTATTAAAATGGCACATTAAAGCAATATAATGTTTATTCCTTAGAAAGCTAAAAGCAGGGAAATCGTTGATTTATTCTAGTTTTTATATTGAAATGTTTCTATTCAATCTTCTATAGATAGATTTTAAATTTTGTGCTTATAAATGCTTATGTGCTCGGTCATTAAGCCTTTCTATTGTGTGGAACTAAATTTATTTTAATTTAAAGAAATAGTCTAAGTACTTTCATAAATTTTGATTCTTTTAATATCAGATAAAATTATCTCAACTTTGTTTTAAACTCCGAAAAACTTAAGAAGAAATATTGACACGATTTTCAATAGATAATTTAAAATTTTACAATTTCTTATTCGCCAGTTATTTAATTACAATAATTTACATAAAGCTTAAAACATCTTAATTATTAAGAAATTAAAATTAATATTTACAGTCTCATTTTTATATTCACGAATTAAAAAATTATCACAACAGAAGACGTGATAATTATTTGAATCAATTTGCTAATATACCAATTTAAACTTATAGTTTTATTCAATGTTGTTAGAACAAATGTATACAAGGTTGACCATTTTAAAGACCACAATAAACGTTAGTCTAATATAATCTTACATCGGCCGCGGACTACCCAGGACGGGGCCGTATAATGACATCATAATATTTCCAGACAGTTTACGCCGTGAATGCAACCAGCCATGGCTATTGCTATCCTAATTTGAATTTGCCAGTCAGTTCAATTCACGGCGTAAACTGTCTGGAAATAAGAGGTCATAATACGGCCCCAAGACTGAATTTCTGTATTGCAGGCTGCAGCTTGTGTCCCACAACACATTAAAGTTCTCTAAAGGGCCTCTGCGTGTTGGACCTGTCCTCACGTAAGCCTTCCAAAAGACCGGGTATCTTCATTCTGATGGTAGGTACCCATGAATATTGGATACATTATAATGACACATTGATGTTTTATATATTGTGTTTTAATGTTATTATAATTTTATTAATTACATATTAGGAATTCAATTAAAACCAGCCGTTTGAAAATTGCTGTACAAAAATGCATACAAATTATTAGAAATACATAATATTTTGTTAATTATAAATATATAAATAGAATAAAGACTAAAGATAATATTATATAATATTATTACTTATGTATAAAGTGTTAAACAATGACGCAAATTGTTTTTAGTTAGTTGCATAATAAATGACAACATGTCGGAAATAATTATATTACTACTGAATATTAATGCATTTGAAATATTCCTTTTAAATAGTAAATTTAACTTGGTAGCAGTGAGTATTAATTTTTAAAAAAATATCAATAACATTAATATTTTCAGAGAATCATCATAGATTTTATGTCTATATAATAGCATCTACAGTTCAACTTTGATATTAAATTATATAATTTTATTAAATTCTGATACATATAATGACTTCAATAATAAATAATACGTCAATTTCATTTATACATTTGTCTAGTTCTCTCTAAACGGTTGAGCAAATATATCGTTGAGTAGTTCTTGATATTCATCCGCATTGTAAAGATAGTCTTCATCGTCTAGTGTCGAATTGTACCTGAAAATAATATTGTTTCTTAAATGAAATATATGTTTTTTCCTATTTTAGATAATTTTCTAAAGGCTCTATGAGGATGAATAACGCATACATTTAAGTAATACGACATAATATTATAAGTAATACTGGAGAATAATAATTTTGCAGGTTTAATAATAGCTATTTTAAATATGTATGACATATTATGAAAAATAATTATATATATTATATTTCAATGTCGTTTTTGTACAACATTTGTTAAGAATAAAATATAAACGAGTAAAAATCTTGACTTGTTATTGCTATACATTGAATTAATACAAACGTTCGAGTTATTTGAAAACGAAATAGATTCCAAAGGTCGAATTTACCTTTCCTTTTTCTAGTAAACTACCTTATATTTCAAGTTAAACTAATAAAATTATTTCTCAAACATTAAATTAATTCTATAACATAAAAATGAATCGCAAAATGTGTTGGTAAGCGCATAACTCGAGAACTGGTGGACCGATTTCGATAATTCTTTTTTTATTATATTCCTTGAAGTACCAGGATGGTTCTTATGTAGAGAAAACATAAATATGTACCACGGGCGAAGCCGGGGTGGACCGCTAGTTATATTATAAGATTATGCTCTGATTTTTTCTGACATGTCTGCGCGCATTATTTTTATCTATTTCTCAATTATTGTTACGGTTAATATATTGAAAACAATTGTAGCTACAAAAAATATACGTGAAGATAATTGAATACGATAATGACACGCAAGTCTGTTCTGGAAACTCGTGTAATTTTTTTTGTTGTTACTTAAAACCTATTTCTAGAAATTACATAACTATTTAATAGAAGTCATTTATTATTTTTTCTACGATATGTTACGAGTTTTCTTGATCTTGTTTTTACCTGAAATCTATTTTTAGAAGATAAACACCTTACAAAATATTTTTTTTTAGTGTGTTAAATTACCTCAAGGTGTCTCTTTTTCGCCTGTCGTTACCATGAGCGGTGGCCTGTATACATAGCACTGCGAAGCGATTGTTACAAGCGTATCTGTAAAATAAAACAATAATAAGTAATAAGATGCAATTTACTAGATGGGAATAATTATCATTATTAGATACATTGCTTTGAGTTTTTGTTATTGAGTTGTTATTTAAATAAATAAAGACATAATTAGACAGGGAAATAATCTAAACTTACATATAATAAAATCGTAGGAAAGTCAAAACTGTACATTGAATATTTTTTAAAAGAATACTTGGGCCGTTTTTAGAATTTTTGTCTGTTTGTCTGTATGTTTTTCCGGGATAATTTTAAAAATTACTGCATGGATTTACTTCAGATTTGGTACAGTGGTCAGCTTGAAACCTGAGGAAGGACATAGGATAGGTTTTATGCCAAAAATCCCACGAAAACGGGGACTATGCGGGTTTTTCTTTGACTACGCGGGCGCAGCCGCAGGCGGAAAGCTAGTATTTTTTATTTGTTGACTTGTTTATCGTCAAAGATAAAAAATAAATATAAAAAATAATTAGGAGAGACTAGAATAATGCACTATCAACTTGCGTTATTATTATGAGTTCTTAGAGTCGTCTGGAGGTCAAATTATCACCTCTATGTGCACTCAAATTGTTAAATAATAAATGTTTGACTCTTGCTTATTTAAAAATACATATCGATTGTATCTTTGTCAATCGTATTGTAAGCAATAATACAGATATAAGGAAACGTAGTAGATATTATTGGAAGTCGGGTCTTCATAATAATAAGATGTATTTTACGTTTCCAAAAATTGTTAACGTATTTTGTATGGAAATATCTAGGAACTATCAATACAAAGTAAGACGGTGATGATGATGACGATGACGATGGAGACGATGCAAATCATGACGATAAGCGTGTCATATAGACTGACGATGACGACGATGCGACGTGCCGCGTATAGCCAGCTCGCTGCTCTACTACTCGTCGCAGAACGTATCGATCGAGCCATATAGACTGATGATAGTGATGATGACGAAGTTGACTATGATGATGAAGACGAGGCAGATGGTGATTAATAAATAGATACCTCCTTAACAGCTTGTGCGAGTACAGTGAGGCGGCCATACCGCGCGCTTTGCCACTCGTCGCAGAACGTATCGTAAGCGATACACTGTTGATAATGGCGATGACGACGATAATGATGAAGACAATACCGATTATGGCAATGATGGCGATAATGATTATGATGATAATATAGCCCTACCTTTCTTGTGACAGCAGCTTGTGAGAATACAGCGAGGCGGCCATGCCACGTGTCGCCGGCTCACCGCTCTGCCACTCGTCACAGAACGTGTCGAGTGCGCGCTCGCCGCTTGCGTGCGAACCGTGCCAGACTAGTTTGTGCGGCCTGGACATAATAGTTTTGTTATAGAATAATATTATGTTGTCGTATAACATAATAAGATACTGTAGGTGTATAAGTATAAAGTATGCATTGTTACTTTTAAATATCGATGAAGCAAACCCAAATGTTTGTCAATATTTTAATGAAGAAAACAAATCATAGTAATTTAAAAGTTATAGCTGCAAATATTTAAGCTAAAACAACAAATAGAACAAAAATAAACGGCAATTTTATCCTCGAAGAATAAATCTCACCAATTAGCGTCCATCATGATGTTCTTCCCACTAAAGCTGAAGATTCTCGGCGTTCCCGCTATAATGCCGCCGTTCCCGTCAAATATTTCAGAAAATGCCTTGAACAAAATCTCTCCATATGTGTTGACTACGGGTAAGTGACGATCCGCATATCGCACTATGGAATCTAAATTTTGTATCCTGTGAAAAGTAATTATGTTTAATAAGTAAGTATGAATATAATGTTTATTTTCGAATATTTTAAACTTCCATGTTATGTAGACTTTATGATGGAATTTTAATATTAATTTTTAAATATTATATAGGTAAATCAACAACAACGTAAATATTTTGCTTTAATTTGGAAAAAGATGAAAATTTCCGCTCTTTTCATATGGTCAGACCAGACGCCAGAGTGTGACCGTAGGACAGTTGTTACACCGCCACTTGTGACGCACTTCAGAGCGGTTTAACTCGCTCAAACTTCACTCACCTGCTAGTAAGGAATGCTCTGAAGGTTCCTTTCAGGCCAGCGCGTCTCGCCTGCCGGTAGCACGCGTAGTCAGCTCGCCGTACTCCGTGCATGTCACCTGATAGTGGCTCGTTCAGGGCTGCTAGTTTTAGCTGTGGAAATTTACAAACTATTTACTAAAAGAACAATGGTTCTATAAGTTAGTTTGTTTACAAGGTACCATATAATTATTTTGTCCGTTGAAATGTTTAATTAAATTTCTATAAAAAATTCTATACAAATTAATTTTACATTACAGTAGCGTCTCATGATGTTTCATCCCTAAATGCTTTTCAAAATATTATAATTGGCTGGTATTAAAGAATTTCAATACGATTAGATTGCAAAAAGAATGATTGTTAGTTAAGTTAAGTTATCCAGTCATTAACAGAATATCATTTTTATATTTATTTATCTTTTGGTTTAAAAGTACTTACCGTAGGTCCACTAGCTACCGGTGGTGAATTCTCTACGAAGTTAGATATATGCGGTACATGGACCAAGCTGGCCGCCGGCATCGGGGCGGGGACTGTCGCTGTCGTGGTCGTGAGAGGAGCTGCTTGTGTTACTAGTGATCCTAGCTGTGTGGTAGGAAGAATATTTTATAGCTTATACAAGAACCCGCGTAATAGAGCGTGTGGTAGAGCCCATGTGTTAGAGAATATGATATTTTCTCCCGCATACTAGGTACATTTTATAGCGGTAAAGTTCCTTTTTGAATCATATCGAAGATATCGAAATAATCGATATTTTTGTTAAACATTTCCAATAGCATTAAGGGCTAGAAAAAAAAGACAAATAAATCACATACCAAAACGTATTGCCAGCCTGAGTTCACTTTAACGAATAGAGCTTGTTCTTCCATAACATAGGCTAATGCTCCAACGGCGCTTGATGCAGCAAGCTGTAAATAAGTTATCTATATTAAATAATATGTATATACCTACCTACCTATTACTTACGTCATAATAGTTTATAGTGAAATTTTAACTAAAAAAAATAATGAATTTATCAGAATAAATAAGGGGAATTTTATTTGTTCTCGACAAAATGTTGAAATTGTATAGAAGACTCACGATTTTCACATGCCTATTTATTCCAATAATGCTTGCATGCATGCAAAGCTTACTTTTTAAAGATAAGTTCCTAGATCATTCCTTATTATATTTACCTACCCGCATCATTTCTTCAGTAGTGCGGAAGACAGCTGCTCCGGGGACAGTTTTGCTTGATTCATCAGCGTGGCTCCTTGTATCCAAAGGAGGTCCTATAGGATAATATTTGTAGTAAAGAATCGTAGTAAAATAAAATAAAGTAAATGTACCTATCAATTTATATCAATAGGATAATGTCACACAAGAGATAATGAAGTCGGTAATTTTTTTTAAAAAGGACGTAATTATTACTACTAAAATTACTAGCAGGTGACTAACTAGTTACTACCTAGTACCTTAGTTCTAGTATGAACTAATTTTATATTTCTAATGACGAAGTGATTACATGTGAAATATAAATTTTATTTGCGTTTGTCACGTAATTCTTAAAGTAGCAGTTTATACAAAATATAAATATAAAATTTCACTGAAAAAGACTTTTCAACATGTTATTATTAATTATTCATTTAATTTATAAGCCTTCTATCTGTAACTATCTTAGATCATTAAGTAAGTACCTACCTCGCAACCAGTGAAGGTTAATGAAATATTACTTACCGTTTTTGTCTCTGCCTTTTTCCTTAAGCTCTTTTAATTCTCTTAGAGCTTTAATTTCGTCAAACGGACTTTTTTGTACTATTATACAGCAGCGTGTTAATATAAAAAATTCATCATGAGCAAGTACATAAATGTATTTTAAAATATTATCATATTTAATAATAGAAAATAAATTATATTTTAACATAATATTTCTGTTAAATACCATAGTACTTATTTGTTAATTTAAATATCGATGATTTATGCATTAGAACATATTCTAATGCATAAATCATCGATATTTAAATAAAATAGAAATTACCAGGTCTTCCAAAATATTTGGTACTGCCGTGAACGGGGTTCTCTTCGAAGTAGCTCAATCCTGGTTCACCCTTAGGTCCAACAATAGATATGCCTGGTGGCCCTGGCAGCCCCGGTTGGCCAGGAGGCCCGGGAGGCCCCGGGATGTACTGGACTACGTCGGATTTGGGAGCCATGCCCGGGGGGCCCGGCGGTCCCTCTGCTCCTTTCGGCCCGGGTAAACCGTCATTACCACGGTCACCCTTTTCACCTTTTAACTGATATAAAAGAAAATCTTAAGTTTTCATTTTATTAGATATTTCGTAGAGAATTAACGAATTTACTATATTAAAATTACATTTGCGCTTATTCAAAATCATTTATATAAAAATATAATGTAGTAATTTTAAATGAAACGAATACCTACCTATACTAATAAGATTAAGTATAACGTAAGCCCATTTACAAAAGAAATTGTAAAATTCACACCAGAATAATCACAATTACTCCTTTAATTAACTTAAATATAATCTTCTTATATATAAAAATGAATCGCAAAATGTGTTGGTAAGCGCATAACTCGAGAACCGCTGAACCGATTTCGATAATTCTTTTTTTATTATATTCCTTGAAGTACGAGGATGGTTTTTATGTAGAGAAAACGTAAATATGTACCACGGGCGAAGCCGGGGCGGACCGCTAGTATATTAATATTAATATATTCATATTATACAATAATATATTCCATATAATTATTATATCGAAAATAAAAATAGGTATAACCTTTTTATGATTTAAATAACCTTTTAAAAGGTCCTTTTAAAAACAACGTCTAAAGATTGTTTAAGATAAGAGATATCCAAGAAGATTATTTTAATTAAATTAATTATATTATAATTTAAAAGTAATTATAAAAAACTTCTTGTTTGTTTTGTTCTCATGTAATCAATTTGATAAGCAACGGTCACAAACGAGTCACTTTCAATAATGTGTACTTGCGTACTATTGCTTACTAAAAACATGCACTTAGTGTTAAGTACCGGGCACATGCGGTTGTGTTGTTTTCATAGTGTTATAACGAACTAAATAAATGATGTTCTACATTGTGATATTTGCCTTGGTCGCCTTGTACTTCTATGGTAGACGAACGTTTAATTACTGGAAGAAAAGGGGTGTGAAAAATGATCCTCCCATAGCATTTGTAGGAAATAATCTTAACCAATTTATACAAAAAACTAGTATGGCCACAATCGCTGAAGAAACTTACCTCAAGTATCCGGAAGAAAAAGTTGTCGGATTTTTTAGAGGAACGAGGCCGGAACTGATTATACGAGATCCAGAAATTATGAAACGTATTCTCGTGACAGATTTCAACAAATTTTATTACAGAGGACTTATGCCTAACACGCAAGTAATAGAACCTCTCATGCAAAATTTATTCTTTGCTGACGGAGATTTGTGGAAATTAATGAGGCAGCGATTTTCGTTGGCTTTCAGTACTGCCAAGATTAGGGCTATGTTTTCATTTATTACGGAAAGAGCAGAAAAATTACAAATGCTTGCTGACGAAGTTGCCAAATTAGATTCATATGATGTTCGCGAATTAATGGCGAGGTATACCACGGATTTTATTGGCGCCTGTGGTTTCGGTATTAACATGGACACATTGAACGACAACAATTCTGAATTCAGGAAGTTGGGGAGGAGGATTTTTATACGCACACCGCGCGATGCTACCCGTGGTGCATTAAAATTCATATTTCCAAATATGTGTAAACGTTTGCATTTTTTAGCTTCTGAATTGGAAGATTCAATGAACTATTTAGTGAAATCAGTCTTGCAGAAAAGAAATTACGAGCCATCAGGGCAGAACGATTTTATTGACTTAATGCTTGAATTGAGAAAGAAAGGGAAGATCGTCGGAGAATCTTTGGAAGAAAAAAATCCAGATGGGACACCTAAAATGGTAGAATTGGATTTAAGTGATAGTTTATTGATAGCGCAAGTCTTTGTATTTTTTGCAGCCGGTTTCGAAACATCGTCGACGGCTTCCAGTCATACATTGCATCAGTTAGCTTTTAACCAGGATTATCAGCGAAAAGTGCAGGAAGAAATCGATGAAGTCTTAAAGAAACATAACAATAAAATTACTTATGATGCAATAAATGAAATGAAATATTTGGAAAAAGCATTTTATGAATCCTTAAGGATGTATCCACCTGTAGCTTTTTTAATGAGAAAGAGTGCTGCACAATATACTATACCCGAGATCGATTTGACTATCGATAAAAACGTCACAGTAGTTATTCCATTAAGAGCAATATTTAACGATGCAAAATACTTCAAAGATCCTAATAAGTTTAATCCAGATAGATTTACATCAAGTAAGGACATGAAAAATAGTATATTTATACCTTTTGGTGATGGACCACGAGCATGCGTTGGTGAGTTTATTTTAATAGTTTTCTTTGCTAGAGTAAGCAAAAATGGCAAATAAGAACAATTTTATCAAATGACCCATCATCACCCATGCATAGTATATACTCTATAATCAGAGCAAAACACGAAGATCACGCAAATGATACGATGCGATAAAAACCGTATTTGTCTGTCTATTCGTTCGTAGTAAACTCAAAAACCACTTTTCCCTATAGACGCGGGCGGATGTTACATCATAATTATTATAAAGTTATTTAAAACACTGTAATAATAGAGGTTATTTAGTCATTTTTCAATTTGTCTATTAAATAATATAATACCAAGATTGATTTCACCTTCAATTCAATTTCGACACGGTTAAAATAAAAAATTCTCACTTTTATTTTGGTTTATACTTCTCGCTATATTTAGTACCATAAGTACCTACTTTTAGAGATAAGCGAAAAATTAAAATTTATTTTTAGCCAAATATGACGACATAAATAACATAAACGAGGTAAATTAAAATAAGTAAATGGAAATACTTCGGAATGTACAAGTTCTTATAAGTAGTAAGTGTCATGAGATTTCAATAATTCTACTTTGTTGCAGCTGCGAGGTTGGGGTACATGCAATCAATGGCCGGTCTTGCAGCGATACTACAAAAGTTTGACGTTGAAACTACACCAGAAACCATTCTAAAACCAAAGTCGGATCCAACAGGAATCGTCTCAGAAAATTTCATCGGAGGGCTGCCTCTTAAGTTAAGAAAACGAACAAATACATAGCTTTAAAACAAATAAAATGGATACGACTACTTTTTTATAACCATGACATTTAATTTCGTGCTATCAGTGTCGTGTTGTATCGTTCTGCTTTTATTATACAGTAGTAAATAAGTCATTATAATTATATTTACACGAGTTTGTAAAGTTTCGGTGCGTTTAAAACGACATTTGTTTTTTATTTATATCATTTATATGGACCATTGCAACAAATATTGAATATTACAATATTTTTGTTGAATTAATTTACGTATACAAAACAAATATAACACTATTAATAGATATATGTATTTGTATTGTTAGCTGTCGTTCATATACCTTTAGATAGAAATTCTATAGGTGGCATATCATATTTTGTGGTTACATTCAAACTTAAAAATATATTATGAAAGCAACTCAATATTATATTACAAACGATATTAATATCGTTTTTATATTTAATACAATATATTCAATAATATTTTGTAATGTTGCAATTTAGTTGTATAATAATTTTGCAATAAATATAATATTATTCATTACACCGATACAAGTTACCAAAATATTATAATTATTAAAACTGTTTTAAACGTACTTACCATGGAAATATCTGAAAGACTGACACCAGGGTCACCCTTTTCGCCTTTAGGACCTATAGGGCCCGGGTTGCCTGGAGGCCCTAGCGTACCTGGCCGACCCTAAATATATAAAAACAACATGTAATGTAAAACGACAACATCAACAAAATTTTTGCATTTTCTTTTGCTAAAAACTTTTGCTTATCCAATTTGTACCAACCTTGTTGTTCTGTGCAGCATGATAGAAAATAATAAGTTTTTATTTACTTTATTTGCTTAGCAAAACAGAAAGTATATAAAAATTAATAATAAATTAGCTTTATAACAGGTTTAATATTGTTATTTCTTGTATTATAATTAGGAATGATGAAGAAAGAATATAATTACAACACATACACACACACACACATTTATCAACATTAAAATAATTTTATTTATTCGTTTTAATATTTGTAAAGGACTTCAAATATAGTTTTGAAAATATATAATTGTATATGTTGTTATTTTCATTTAACTTCTAAGTTCGAGTCTTTAACGCAGTATTTTACAATTATATTTTTTGGTATGTTAACAACTTACCATCCAGCCGGGGAGGCCTATATCACCCTTTTCACCAGGTTTTCCCGGTGGTCCAGGGAGTCCTTGCAGACCTTGAAGGCCCCGGGGCCCCGGAGGCCCTGGTCGTCCTCTTCTGCCTCGCGGTCCTAAATCGCCTTTGTCACCCTGTTATAAAAAACGTAACGTAAGAATGTTATAATTTATTGAATACAGTTAATGATTCAAATAATTTAACAATTTTTGGTTTGTTGTATTAGCGTCAAATATGAAAAAACAGTTGAAAAAAGAGTTGGCAAAGGCAAGGGGCAACGCTTGTGTCAAATGATTGATAATCGAGAAAAAACACATGACGACATACGTGAATAACAAAGCACATAACGAACACAATGAAAAAACTGTTACCAGAAAAAATAAGCATATAAGCATTTATTTCAACGTGGTTAACATTTTCGACTCCTTATAATAATAAAAAATGGACAATTAATAGTAATATACATATTTACATTTTATTTATATCATCGTATTACTTGTTAGTAAAAGACCGCCTTTTGTAAATATTCCCATTTTGATATTGGGATATTTTGTGTTTTTTAGCGATATTTTCATCTTTGTTGATTCTTGTTTTATTTGGTGAAAGTATTATTAGTATTATTAATTTGACAATTATTTTAAGAATTACCTTAACAGTAATGATATCAGAACCAGCTGAAGCGATAGTCACAGGGCCAGGAGGTCCCCGTTCTCCTCTCTCGCCCTTCAAGCCAGGAGGCCCTGCGGGGCCCGATTGACCCGGCATTCCAGAAGGTCCGATGTCACCGCGCTCTCCAGGGGTCCCGTCCTTACCGGGAATGCCTGGTAATCCATCATTACCACCGCTTCCTTTTTCACCCTGTTTAAGATTTTACAATATACAAGACAAAAAGTATACGAGATAAAACTTGGAAGATTCTTGATTTAAAGTACTTAATGATCATTGGACACATTTGAACTGGTTCATGACAGTTGCATACAAGAACCAAATTTGTTTTATATGTATAATTGAATTATTCCTCAGTTTTCATTAGTTCAAATGATAGTTGATAGCGTTCTTAATTTATAGGTCAACAATACAACAAGCCAATCGATGAATATAATGATTTATTTTATAATAATAATAGTTAATAATTGCGTAGATAAAGTATGATTAGTTGTTTAACTAATAATTATTATGATTCATGTCATTATTAATACATTTATTTTATTATTAATACAATTATTTAATACGATCAAAACAATACATAAAATTTTATAGTCATTTTAATCTTTTAGTTCGCATTAACCAAAGTTGAGTAAATATAATAAAGTCTATAAAATATTCATCTCCTCTCTTGCGTCGTAGATTACATTTCTAATTAGGTATGTCACTCAATACTCTTCTAAGTGGTCTAATACTCTTCCAATATCTACATTATGGATTCGACTATTATCATTGCGTTGAAGATATAGTTCGTTGCACAAAATGCCCAAATAAACTTGGATTTTGAAATTTTATCATATTTTTAATGAATTATATATTACCTTTTCTCCCTTTTCGCCTTTGGATGCAGATGAGAGTCGTCCTAAAAATAATTAAAAAATGTATAGTAGGTACAATTTTTATTTTATTCTATTACTGTTTAAAATAATAGTAAAAAGATGTGGGTCTATTCGTATAAGACACAACAGACTTTGAAAACATCAATTTTATGCAGTTATTTATCCTATGCAGTTATTTTGATCGGCTAGAACGGAATCGTCTAAACATTTAAATAAATCTAGCTAAAGCAATACCATATTATTTATATTCAAACTATTTCGAACGGACAAAATAGTTAGATTATACTTTACCCGCTGTTAAGAATTCTGAATCTTCTGTTGTGAAACCCAACGGCAAAGCTGGTGGTCCTGGCGGACCGGGAGTACCTCGTTCTCCTAAAATAAAAGAATAACAGTTCATAAAATAATATTATATGCATTATGAAATTCTAGTTACTAAAATATACAAACATTGTAGAGATAGAAAAAGATGTATTCGTTTAATTTGATCATTGTTAGGAAATAGGACCATTGTAATCGTCGCTAAAATATTGTGGTTAATTAATTGACATTATTTTTTACTTATACAATTATAAAGAAACTATGTTTTCTTTACATCAGTTTCTAAACTATTGAAAGATATTTCAAAATTGAATTTAATTAGATACTGCATCACATTGTATTAACTTACATTATTTATTTAAATACTAACCTTTTTCACCCTTATCACCAAGTCGACCATTAGCACCAGGTAGACCGGGACGTCCGTCATGTCCAGGGTCACCACGATCGCCTTTAACTCCTCTATCTCCTTTTGGACCAGAATAGCCCTATAGTAGAAATAATAAATGTATTTTACAGAATGTTTTGTTTAATTTATTTGAAGGCGCCTATAATATTTCCTATTATAATTATTACAATCAGAGTATTCAACTATGTAGGTAGGTATTCGATGTTCAAGTTATTACATATTGCTATTTTTTTAGTTTCTTTTTGTTTAAAATCTTAGGAAACATACATACCAAATACTCTTGTACAAATTGATCAAACTCGAGTCTTAATTCTGTGTATTTTAATTGGTCAAGAAATATTTTTAACTAAATAAATATAATAATGATCGTGAAAATAACTTACACGGTCACCTTTCGGTCCTGTCTGTCCCACAAGTCCTCTTTCCCCTTTAGGGCCTGGAAATCCTCGTTCACCCTGAAGCCCTATAGGGCCAGGTTGCCCCGCATCTCCTTTTGGTCCTGGCGCTCCAGGTCTGCCTATAGCCCCTCCGTAGGAACCCAATAATGATTCCTATAAAAAAATAAACATAAATCATATGATATTTAAATAAGGGATTTCATAATGTTAACATTATTGGATAATATTACGAATACTAATTAAGACGTAACGGTCTTACTACAAAAAGATAATCTGAAAGATCTATGTCACCTTGTTTTTAAAGCTGTTTTTGAATACGTTAAAAATAAATTCAATTCATTCAAGAGTTAGTTTATTCAAGTATGTGTTGAATACGGGTAAATTAAGTTTTATAGTAAGACCGTCAGCTTCTAGAAAATACAAGTCAATATGCATGTGTATTGTGTAACTCAAACTTCCAAACAAGTACACTTCTTTAAGCCGCAATAACTTCTATATCATACAACTTTTAACGCATATTATTGTTGGATAAGCAAAAGTTTGACCACAAACAGGGAGAATCAATTTCCTTATCTTTATAGTGTCGTATATTCTCGTATCTATCAAGAGGAAGCCGCTGTAAAGTTTGTCTCGCCTGTTTTGTTTACGGAAGACAAAGTTTTCTTGGATCATTAAATTTTATTGGTACTGAAATTTGTATAAAAACTTATAATAATATCTTGCTTGTAAATCATTATTGTTTTGTATCTTATAATAATTAATTTCAGGCGTGTAAAAGTGTTATTTTATATAATTATTTCTTTCTATATAGACAACTATTGTACGTTTAATTTTATAATTTCAGAAATAATAAACTTTTTTATTAAAACATGACGTGTAATATAATGTGTATGACTACAATGCATGCAATGAATGCTTATATTAAATTAGTATTAGTATTAATAATAAAGTGGTTATCTACGTTGTTTAAACATTTATCTTACCTTGTAAATCTGTCTAGGCTTCCAATTGGACTATAAATAAAAGAAAAGGTTGTATGAAATTCATAAAACGATGATTAACACCAAACTATGTAATGTGTCAATGAATTAGATTACTGCAACATTTTATTGCTTAGCTATGCTTTTGAGTAAATTTTTATTGAGTAAAATGATATAATATTATTATGATGCATAAGATTTGAAGAAGCATTTAAAGAAAGAAGATAATAGATATAAATATATATAAGAACATAGTTATAGATAGTTTTACAACACACTTTTAAATTATTTAACGTTTTAGTAAGCTTACTTCAAAGTTATTGTAATCAGAGGAACCAGGGTTGCCAGGAGGGCCCGGTGGCCCCGGGCTGCCAGGCCTTCCATCGACACCAGGCTCTCCCTTTTGACCGGGCTGTCCTTCAGGTCCCCGAACACCATCATCACCTCGATCACCCTTCTCTCCTCTTGGTCCCATAGCACCACGTTCACCCGCAGGGCCCATTTGTCCCTAGAATTAATGTTTTTATTTGAAGCATTTGGAGAATATACTGTTAGACGTAACTTTTGATTTAATATTTTTGTGGATGAGTAGTTGTCAATATAGTTGTCACTGTTTCCTGTCCGAACATGCTTAGCTGTCGCATACTATAAATTGCCGCGTTCCTTTGTCTCGTGGCGCATTCGTACGAATCGTGCCTAGGGGCTCGGACGTTGTATATACGACGTTCGACCCAACTACCCTCACTTTACTAATAGTCGTTGACTAGCTGCGTTTTGTTATCAACTACCTACATCAATTAGGTAGCTGTGTAGAATCGCAGTACATTCTTATTACATTCAAACTAATATTTAACACCTTGCCTCGCTTGTTATTTCTTATATCAGAAGCGGGATAGAATTCAAGCCTACACTTTTTAATTGTTTTGAGTTTACGTAGTTATGTAACGGCAATCCGGGGGTTTGTGTTTTTTCGTGCGTTGTGTAAAGTAAAAGTTTGTTACGTGGATTATTGTAACGGGAATGTAGTTCATCGAAGGAATTGTGTGTAGTGATCCAAATCGCTAGTTGAACTCTGGCGTTGAGGTATTATCTAGTCGCTGGCGTATCGTAGTGATGTATTTCACTAGTCGAACGAGCGTAGATATACCAAGATACGCAAACGGAGTGGCTATGTCATGTGGACGTGGTTATTGTTCTGTCAGGTCAGTGTGGCCGAGGCGGGATGGTTGTGTAATCCCGAGATGAACTACCGTAGTGTTTTAATACGAGAAAAGGCGTACGAGGACGTACGATTGTCAGTATGGCCGTGTTAGACGTAACTTTTGATTTAATATTTTTGTGGATGAGTAGTTGTCAATATAGTTGTCACTGTTTCCTGTCCGAACATGCTTAGCTGTCGCATACTATAAATTGCCGCGTTCCTTTGTCTCGTGGCGCATTCGTACGAATCGTGCCTAGGGGCTCGGACGTTGTATATACGACGTTCGACCCAACTACCCTCACTTTACTAATAGTCGTTGACTAGCTGCGTTTTGTTATCAACTACCTACATCAATTAGGTAGCTGTGTAGAATCGCAGTACATTCTTATTACATTCAAACTAATATTTAACACCTTGCCTCGCTTGTTATTTCTTATAATACAAAATTCGATCGCTAAGCGGGATGCAAACCCACGTCCTTCGCTTTACCGCGGCAGTGTCACAAGTAGCTTTAAATAATTATAAATTGCATTCAATGCTCTATGATACTGAAATGAACACTAATTTTTGTCAAAAAAATAATTGAAAGCTATACACAATATTATGAAAGGATATAATAGCATCTTGCTTCAATACTTAATATGCGTAATACACATACATATGTAAGTATAATAAAAACTAAAATTAATGTGTACTAATTCCTGATGACGTCAACCTTTTGAAAATATATAATTCAACTTGCTATTCTCATTTTTCTCGGAAAGAACTTCAATTATATTATTAGAAGAGATACGGTAACATTTCTAAAGAAAATGAACTTCTTTGTGTACTCACGGGTATTCCTGGAGGGCCCGTTCGTCCATCCGCACCAATTAAGCCCGGGGGCCCTGGTGGTCCCTGCAGTTCGGGAGCTGTTTCTAATAGAGCCAGTATGGTACTTGAATTGCAACCACATTGTCCGAGTGATACGTAGTTCTCGCCGAAGATTTGCTGTGAGAAATTATTAATTTTAATGTGAAAATATAGATATTTTGTATGCTAGTAGAATTATAATAAAAATATCTTGATAACAATGATTAACATTAATTAGCGTGTTTTATAACGCTATTATTACTTTACGCTCGTTAAACAATCCTAATTGTAACTAGAAAAAGTCTGGGTTGCGTTGAAAATACATAATTTTATTACCAACCTTCACGCTCGTCACCTAAGGACATCCGAATGAATGAATTGCATGAAAAAGACAAATGTTCAAAAAATACCTTACATTTTTAGAAAATTGAAGAGTATGATAGAGGATATTATATTATATAACATAACGCTCACATCGTCTCCAGATCCTGATGATTCAGCAATTGTTGTTGCGCCTGGAGTTCCTGGAGGCCCTGGAGGGCCTGGAGGTCCCGGAGGGCCACGTATAGATTCTCCTGGAGGGCCCTATAGTATAGATAAAAATTATTTTATAATTATGAAATAAATGTTCCCTATCATTTGAATAAAGCGTTCATAATATTGATTATTTCGTTGTAGCAGTATTAGTTAATCGAATGAAATAGACTAGGTAAATTGCCAATTTTGTAATCTCTTGTTCCATCAATTCAGCCGCTACCGCATATCGTTTGCGAATGCCTGGTGTTACAATCAACATACAGTGTTAAGTGTTTGCTAATAGCTCTACATCATTGTTTAATCCCGGAATACGACTATTTACTCTTTACGATACGACTACATTCAATCCCTTCTCGTATATGCAGTAATAGACATATACATATGTACTTGTAAAGTACGATTGGAAGACGAGCCTCGGCGGATTTAAAAAGAAAGTTTCAATCGTTCATTCCTACTCGTTTAAATCGATAAGAAAACTAGTTTTAAGTGCTTCTGTACCGCAGTATGTGTGCCATTTGAGTTAAAACTTTAGAGCTGTGAAGGAAACAATTTTCAAGCAAATGGTTATATTATTTAATGTATTTCCGACAAAACAGTAATTTCCTATTTAATTGAAAGTTTAAATTTTAAATTATAATAAAATGTATTTTCTGTCTTTAACCCTAAGAAAATACTTATATTAGCTATAATATACTGTCTGATGTCGTATGCACTAAAACGCACTGCTAAAGGGTGTAACATCAATAAATCGTAAAACAAAACACTGGGATTCCTTTGTGCGGTATCCGTAAATTTTGCGATTACATTTTATTTATTATTTATCACTTTATCATTGCTATACGAATGTTAAAGGTTATTTTAAACATGTAAAAATGCAGATTATATTTAATAAAAATACGATATACATATACTATTATGCATTATATTAACATCGTTGTAACAAGTTAAATACATAAATATATTGAATAGAAGTGTGATTTCCTTTATTTTATTTAAACCAGAATAATTTAAAGAGATTAATATTGAATTATGAAACAAAAATCTTGCCCTTGGTCCTCTTTCTCCCTTTTCGCCTCGTAATATTGGTGGATAGCCTGAAAACAAACAAAAAAATACAATTAATAGAATTTCCTTTTTCATGATTAAGTATTTAAAGTTAAAAATGAGAACATAGAGTATATCTATTTCAACTCGACCAAGGTGTATATTTAAACGCTACCAATGTTTCGTGATTAGTTCCTCCCTACATCTAAATATAATGTTTGCGCAACTAGTGTTCCTACAATCCTACTTCCTAGTGTATTTAAAGCTATACAACTTGAACTCAATTTCTCTTACACTCCCTAAGCTCCCATTACCCTAACTATAAGTAAACATTTTAGTACGTTTCAAAGTTCTGCATGAGTTCATAAGTCACCCACAGCAATTGCGTATCGTTTGAACAAACAGTCGTTAATCCAAACAAACATGGGAACCGCACGATCTTAACACCTAAAGAGTTATACTTCCCCTATGAGTCTTGAACTATGGGATTAGACTTTCAATTATTTGTGTTACTTTAAGATCGGGTATGTTTGAACTGGGGATATTATGTTATTGATTCCTAATTGTTAATGCTCTTTATTCAGTTTGAAATTAAATTTATATATTTTTATGTGCCTTAACATCACATTTAGGTACCAATATGGATAGTAATTAAGACTAAATTGAAAAGGTAAAATAAACAATTGACATTTTCAAACTTAATTTCGAAGACTTTGTACGTACCTACTAATCAAAAGCTTTTACTGTAGACATTCGAGTATGCTATACTACACTACCTAACTATGTATATGTATGTACCTACTACTAATTACATTTCTTCTACATTATTCAGCGTTCCCTCCAAAGGACATTAAAAGCATACGTTTTTGCTGGTCTCCATACAAACTAAAACTCTTAAAGACATTACGTGTCCTATTACCATTTAGACCGGGGGGCGGCGGTGGGAACGGCGGGATGGTCCCGTACCTCCCGGACCCCTCCACGTCCCCCTCTTCCTGGTCCACCTGTGAAACAATTAATTACATAGAATGCATGTTTAAATACATCTGCTGCCATAATTAAGCGGCTTACAGTCTGTTTATCTTCTAAAGCGTGAGCTCGTTGCTCAGATTTTTTGCACGATTACGAAATGCTTTGTTTTCGTTTGTTTTATTTGAGTTTGAGATTGTTTGTAGGGGATTATACGATTTAGACGTACAATGCGGAGACGTTCACATGAAGCGGTGAATTTGTGCTTGTACTAGGTGGTATTTAGTTTTTGACATCTTCTTAATATATATAAATCTCGTGTCACAATGTTTGTCCTCAATGGACTCCTAAACCACTTAACCGATTATAATAAAATTCGCACACCATGTGCAGTTCGATCCAACTTGAGAGATAGGATAGGTTTTATCCCGGAAATCCCACGGGAAAGGGAACTATGTGGGGTTTTCTCTGAAAACGCGGGCGAAGCTGCGGGCGGTAAGCTGAATTTGTTTTTAATGAAGTATGAACGTTTTTATTTCATTACTCTCATTTAGATAACCGTTGTATTTTTAATACATATAAGGTTTGTATAGAAGCGCGTTAAAATAAAGTTAGATCCCTGTAGAATATTCAAATAGTACCTAATTAAATAATTACCTAAAATAGCTTTCACACGTGTTAGTACGTGTTTATTCTGGTTTTCATCAGCGGAGTAAAATTAACTTAGGTATAGGCACTTAACAAATTCGCTCAAGTCGAATATCTACAGTTAAATTAGTACCCCATTTCCTTTAAGTACGTGAAAATAGGTTTTAATTATTATACTGTATGAATAATAATTTTTATGTTATTATTTCACACTTCAATAATTTCAAGCTTTTATTTATATTTCTGCTTATCAAGTATATGTTTGTATATCCACATCACGTAAAAGATAATTATTATGTGTTTATTTTTTATAATAATCGATGCAATGTCCAAATTTATACATTTGAACTTATCTAAAAAATATCTATGATCTAAGTATGCTATAGTACTAACTCTACACTTACTCTATTGTATAGCTCTATGCCTTATTTCAAAGTTCAAGCTTTAAAAATAAGGAGAAACGCTCAATGAAATACTTCAGTGACATACTATCATCGTATTTATGACCACTATTGACCTGTTAAAACATGGCGCCTAACGAAAATCAAACAATTGTTCAGGACATAATATATGGCACAATTTTGCTATCTATTTCTGTTGTGGTTATAGTGATAAGAGCGATAAGCGGTATTGGATTATTTCGTAGTTCGTATCGTAGATATTATAGAAATTTGACACGTGGTTTTAAATGTATCTATTAACGGTACATTGAATATGTTGTATGAAAGTTTAGTTTAAGCCTAATTTAACTAACATTCTGCGGTTTAGTGTTTAGTTTATAGATTACAATTTCAAAGATGATTTTAGTTGAAATGCGCCTTATATTTTTTGAACTGAAACTTCAGTTGAGAGTAAAATTTCAAGGTCGCGTCATGGTACTACCATCACGTCATGGAGTAAGGCGCCGCTTTTTGTATACTTATTTGAATTTTCACGTGAAGAACTTTCACTTCTGACACGTGTGATCTGCAGTACACACACACTGAAATACATACACGAGCTCCAGTCAATTGGCTACAGACGCAATTATTTCTTTCATTAAATACCAATCATAATATTAATTATCAATAAAAATAACGAAAATTTTTAACATAACCGAAGCTTTAACGATAGCAAGCCAGTGCCCGGCAAAATGTTTGCATAACGACTTATTTGTTTACATTTAGCGGTAAAGTAAATATCGTTCCGCGTCGGGAATTATTTTGAGGTTTTCGTAGGAATATTTGCACGTAAATATTATAGATTTAAATGAACGATAACGTGCTTGATAACCGGGGACCGTTTAATATTCCGGACATATAAGTTTTCAAGGATTATTTGGAGTTATGTCGTTTTTTAGCGGTTGACAACAAGTCTCACCAATAAGAGTCTATAATAATTCGTTTTATGTTGGAAAAGAAATTGAGGCTTGTAGGCTTGAGTCTGTTTATCGGATGTTCATAGAAAATATTATCTAGTATAGATTTTGCTTTGTTGGTTTAAAATGTATCTTTGAATTCATATTATGTGACGCCAGACCGTTAATGGGGCATGGCTTTATAAGAACATTAATTGCATTCATGAAATTTATTTGCCTTCGACTGTTTCTGTTATTTTGGTTTTTTAGTACAATAAGGCTTATGTTAAAACGTATTTATACGACAATACAATGAATTTCATCTTCAAGACATTTTGCAAACAGAGAATAGGAAGCTGCATTTTCTAGTATTCATATAAGCTCCAATTTTTATTGATATTTCCGGTTCAAATCGGACACAGCCGCGACGAGCAACTAGTTAAAAATAAATCGATACTTTTAATACATATTATAATATACAGCCTTGGTTCTTAATTGTACAATATTGTTCAATTAAATGAAACGCGGTCAATGACTTGAACAATATGAATGCCTAAAGCTTATCTTAAGAATGAGGCTTATCTTAAACAATCTAGCCATTTATGTTATGTCAGTCTTTATTGTTATTTAACGAATAAACGCGCCGATAACTGCAATATAATGGCATCTTTTATAAAAATACTAGCTTTCCGCCCGCGGCTTCGCCCGCGTTTTCAAAGAAAAACCCGTTCCCGTAGGATTTCCGGGATAAAACCTATCCTATGTCCTTTCTTGGGTATCAAAATATCTCTATACCAAATTTCATGCAAATTGGTTCAGTAGTTAAGGCGTGATTGAGTAACAGACAGACAGACAGAGTTACTTTCGCATTTAATATTAGTATGGATGTGAAGACAGTATAATTAATAATGACGTTTTTTTCGCGTATTTAAAAGAAATGATATATTGTATATGGATTTTAAACGTAAATACTTACTAGAGTTTTTATAAGAATTTTGGCATGTCCAGAATATTTTTTGCAGAATTTCTTTATTAAATTATTTTACCTATCATTGAAATCATTTTCAGGAAGGTATTGGAAATATTTATTAGTTAGTTCGTGCAGCAAAAAATACACTTAAAAGTGTTTTACACTACATGTGAGTAATTTTAGGTAACAATATTAACCTTATTCAATTTTAATAATAAAAGAAAATCATAAAAAAACACATTCAAATCATAAAACAAAAATTGAATAAGGTCAATATCGGAACGAAACAAACAAAAAGTAAAATAAAATAATAGTCACCAAATAATTGTCTATATAAATCTCGTCGCCTCCACTGCCTTTACCTATTTCCTGTCAAAATTATAGAAACGATTTAGATATAAAAAATATGTTTAAAACTAATATAACATAAGAGAAATTATAAAAATGACATTAAAACAAAGATAAGTAAAAATTTTATATTACAGAAATCCGTTTCAAGGCAATTATATTACGAAACATCAATTATTATTTGAACGTTATTTTTAGCAAAACCTTTTATCCTTTTCCGGCCACTTAGCAGCGAGCGTGGACACTGTCAGGCTGTCAGCTGTTACGGAATTTCTAAAAATTCTCAACGAATTTCCAAAATAAAGATAGATAATAATTATAAAAGAACTTACCTCAAATGTATTCACGCATTGTATTTCAGCTTGCGAAGGTGAACCAAATAGCTTGAGTTCTTGAAAAGCACCCTGTAGTATAATTATTGTTAACACTTGATTCCACACAGGTTTCATATCGGCTGACAAATTATCGCAATGCACTAATTTCCATTAAAACGTAAAACACGTTCATTTAGCAATATATTAAAAAGTTCCGTAAAGAATTTAAAGTAATAATACTGTTACGATCGATCAGAAGCTCCTTCCAAAATTCATTTTAAACTTCAAACTTATGAACCGGTTATAAAGTTATAAGGATGATTTTATTTCGCATATTGTAAGGGACTTATAAAACTGCAAATGGCAAAGATGCGTGCGCCCGTGTCAATCAACGCGTGCGCTGCGTAACACTAATTTTAAAACGAACCACTGTAAGAGAAGCCCTAACAACCACATTATATTGCCACCTGACATTCCTGTAAAAACCCAGCGAAGAATCAGTAATCACAGGTCAATTTATAATGGACGTGCGATTCCCTGAATGCGATTGCCGTCATAAATCAGAATTGATACCATTACGATCGCACGACTTGAATCTTAATGCAGAAATGGATCTTATGCGATGCAGAATGTTTAACTTCTTGAATTAATATTCTATTTAATGAGGTCCAATTAAATACTCATTCAGATATTAAGCAAATATTAAACGCTGTCTCGCTGAAAATATAATGAAAAGTAATTAAAAACTTACTTTATGCCGAATCGGCGATTTCTATTAATTAGCAATTTCGATCCAACAATTTTAAATATGAAAGTCTGGAATATTTTTTACTGTTGCTATAAATTAAAATATATTGTATGAGATGGTAGAGATTTTGTACGCTAGTTATAGAGTTCAAAGTTTTTATTATACACATAGAATAGCGTACAAAAAATAAATAAAAAATATGTAGCAATAAAAATTGGCAAATACCACATATTCGACGAACCAGTTTGCCAGTTTAATTTAAGTCGTGAATTTTTCAACTAATCAACTTCATACAAAAGGTATACCTAGCCTGAAACAATTTTTCGATTTCGGATTTTAATTAAAAAATACGTCGAGGTATACAGCCCATTTTCATGACATCAAAGGCACAGAGTAAATAATATTTCGTGGTCAGATGTGGGATACACCGGGACAAAACGTTTTAAGTTTTAACGAGTTTGTTGCCATATTTGGTTGTGAAAACTAATTGAATTTTTGAAATGAATCGCTATCACATGCATTCCACCTTTGAAGGTGTTATATTGCTATTATTTTCTTCGTTGGTTGATTCAATACTTCTGCAAAGACGATAAAATGACTATAACAGTTCCGCTTTTACTATAGAAATAAATGTTATAGGGAAAGGTTTACACATGAATCAATACAGATAATTCTTCAAAACGCCCATTCCCATTATATTAGAGCTCATAGCATATATTACCGGCCTATTGTTGAACTATTAGACCAACAATAGTATTTAGTATGATATATTGCGTGTTTCCCCTATTGTATCGGATTATATGACATTAATTGCAGTAGAATGGTAAATCGCACATACATACAATGTACATACACATAATACGTTATTATCGTTTATTGGATCTATCAAAGAATGTAAATAAACGCTCTCGTAATAATTTAAAAAACTTAAATTATTAATTTGATTTATCTATTCTCATATTTCTAACTTAAAGTTTATCTACGAATGTAAATGAATAAATAGACTAATAGTTAGTGTAATGTATCGAAATAATTTAGTTTGATAAAAGAAGAAGTAGAGACAGTAAGAGAGAGAGCTGATATTCAAGTAAATTCCATGATATAGTATCTATGATAGTTTCCATGTTACTCGAAAAGTCATTCGTTTCACATGCGTTTCGATCCTATGGGATTCCTTTCAGGTTATGAAAAGCAAGAGATTGCCTCACATACCTATCTGCGTGTAAACATTGAATAGGTAAGATGTTGTTTTATTCCGCTGTATTGAAAAGAAAGTAAAGGGTACGGTCTCTGTCTTCAGGTATAAGATCGGAAATGTTTTATACTTTATATAAAACTCCCAATACTCCAAAATAATGTTTTCAGGTAGGTAAAAATAATTAAATACGTAAAAATATCTATCTATTCTCGACCATATTTTGTAATAAATATAATAAAATTTTATTTAACGTTCATTCGTCAACAAGCTTTTAAAAAACTATACCTCTATTTACAATATATAATTATCTTCACAATTCTGTGTCTGTAACGTTATGAAATAAATAAATTAAAAATGCTGCTGCGAAAAGAGTAAAAATATAAAGCTAAGTTAGGTCTCGAAGATTAAGAGCTACCATCTATTCCGGGCCATTTCAGAAAACATACGAATGCCATTAATTTTATAGGTCACAAGATTTCCTTTAGCGCACCACCACGTAACCACGGACCACTGTATCAAGACCCCTTGCTTTATTCTAATGTTTAATTTTCCCTCCGTACATTTAAAGTATCAAAATTTAATAAGGGTCTTTGTGAATTGGTTGAGATATAATAACGTTGTAGGGTCGGTCATTTTGCTAGGAGAGGTCTTCTCAAACGGCTACTTTTATTTGAGTTCGATTAAAGCTATATTATTTTATTAGGGCGTCTTTACTTTTGCGGGATTGATGGAGCATCACCGGAAGGAGTAGAGGTTAGAAGCATTGTAATAAATATTTTTTTTAATGTTTTCAGTTATTTCAGTAATTCTACTTAAGTATTTCACATATTTTTTTTCGTACGATAAGAGCAGTTCTATGTATGAAAATTTCTTATAAGCTCGACGAAATTAATTATAATCCCAGTTGAATGTATAAAGTTCTAGAAGTTTTTATTTTACACTAATTTATAGTCAAGTTTAATAAAATATTTTCTTAATTTATTTGGTACGATGTCTGAAAAAACTACCAAATAAATAAAATCAAAAGATAGGTAAAGAATGTTGCTATCGCAATTAATGGTGTCATGTTTTATAAGGTAAGTAAGTACTAAGGTAAGTACTAAGGTAATACGCACGTCAACACAAGTACCATCAAAATATTATGATCTATCCACAACGACTAACAATTAATTCAACTATTGTTGCTACAGTACTCACACTTTCAACTATCCGAGGCGCTGACTTCCACTGACTATATTTTTCAGCCGTTCCAGCCCTATTATGTTCCGCTCCATCCAAAACTCCTATGGTAGATATCACAGCAATTCCAACACCCAGTATTATCAGCAAAACAAATGAACACATACACATTTTGGTTTTATTCGATATCACCATAGCCATTTTGAAGTTCAGTTAAATTCGGTTTCAAAGATATCACTATAGAGTCATATATTTCACTCATCACAGTTCTTTAGCACAAGGTTTCGTTTTGGTAAATACGATTTAAATTTTAAACTTTCACATGATTGTTTTTATATTGTTAAGTTAATGTTCAGACTTGCAAGTTTAACTGCACGCCATAATTTACTATTTAGAATTGCGATTGAATTTTGTTGGATTTTTCTTAAAATTTCCTATTAAGTATTACAATTTCAGAGCATCATAAAATATTTATTCAGAAGACATAACAATGTTTAAAAGTTGTTTACAAAAATATGAAGACATGAAATAATCAGCGCCTGGAAAAAATAAAATGCAATATTGTACAAATGAGTTTCACAGGGCGTAGGTGCTAGGCGCTTGTAAAGTTTTTGCACCTACACGAACTTACAAGAAAACATATTGACGTGACAACGTCTTATAATTCGATTGAGCCGGCTGCACGCACGAAAAAACATGACACATGCGGCGTTACCTCGCTCTGAGGCGTTCCATGTAAGGCTTGAAGTGCAAGCGAGAGCGCGGAACGAGCGACAAAGAAGCACAATCGGACGTTGTCACGTTCAACCATCGTCAGCTGTGATCGTCAGTAAACCGACTTTACTGACAACCAATTTTTTTACAACATAAGTAGATACACGAGTTTTGCACCATAAAATAAATGTTAATTGTGATAATAATTCGTATTATTTTGAGTAAATTACATTAGCGTTTGCTCTTAATTTTTGCTCTCCATATTTCAGAGGTTTTTAAATATTTTATTACGTACTTACCAATAATTAGGGATTTTAAATTGTTTGTACAAAAATTTCGTTAATTAAACAAACAAAAGGTATCTATTAGATACCATTGTTAGTTAAATATAGATAGATGTTTTTCTATTATATTAGAAAAATAAAGGCTCTACAAATTGAATATAGACGTTCCATGCTCTATGCCTATAAACTAAAAGCATGTTTTTTACGAAAAATGATGAAACAAAAGACAATCAATAATTAAACGAAACGAAACTTTTTAACCGACCTATAACAATATACAAGTTCAATTGAACATTTATAACATATGGTACTTGACTGAAATTTAAAAGTTATGAAGTCTAGACAGGTTGCGTACCTATTGCCATACTTTAAAACTTCAAGTTGTTAGCTTTAGAGTTTTGTAGAGATTATTTAATTTAATTGGACACGAGTTTAAAGTTTAACAGCTGTATTAATCTGTTACTGTTAATAATTAATTTTATAATTTCACCATTCTAAAAAATTGTAATTGATACATTTCTATTATTGAGTGGCATAACTCACGATTCTTTATCTATGAAGATACATATAATTATATAGAATATAGATATTACCTAATGATCGTTACAGACTACAGTAAAGCATTTTCTTAATTCTTTTACAGATTCGCGTTGGTAACATAATATATGTATTATAATAATGATAATATATTAACTGATGATTTATATCGTTTCGAACAATTTGGCCGAATAAGCTGTTAGTTCTTAAATTTTTAGTATAAATAAAACTGACTTTACACAGAGCCTTCATCTCATTTTTATAAAATACTAGCAGTCCGCCCCGACTTCGCCCGTGGTACATATTTACGTTTTCTCTACGTAAGAACCATCCTCGTACTTCATGGAATATAATAAAAAAAGAATTATCGAAATCGGTTCAGCCGTTCTCGAGTTATGCGCTTACCAACACATTTTGCGATTCATTTTTATATATAAGAAAGATGACAATATGATGGAAGTGCAGTGAAAGTTTCAAAATTATTTTTTTGGATGTTAAATAGTTTTTAAACGGACTTATTCTTCATTAAATCGGTATGTATCAACTGCTAAGACGTCCTTGAAATAAGTATTTGAGGTCGTTTGTTGCCATGAGACCTATATACATATAATAATATCAGAAATCCATTAGTAATAATCTATCATTATAGCTTTCAATACATATCACGTCTAATAGAATTGCTTTGAGTGCTTTGTGCCAGACAACCAAACAGGTAAGTATCTTCAATTTACTTCAGAAATACACGTAGTGCGTAGGAATGTATAAATTTTCCATACATTACAATTTACAATAGATACCTACACAAGATCAAAAGGAGATTAAATCCTACTTATTTTTATAAGTACAAAGGTTTTGTTCCCTTTTTATAGAGCAAAAGAATTCGATTAACTTTATTTTCGATTGACGTTTCAAATAATTGTTACAGATGGTTATAAAGATACAATATACGAAACATAAGGTCTTTGTATTCTATAGATGTAATTGAAAGATTAAAGAAACTGTAGATGAGTCTGTATTGACGCAACAAATACCTGCATACATTATGTAAGTACAACAGGAAAAAAAAATCTACAACCAACAAAACTGAGGGAATAAATTATTTCACATTAGTAAACACACCTGTAACGAAATTTTAAAAGTATTTTTTATCTATTAAATATAATAATTTCCCTTCAATAATTTGGGTGTTACAAAATATTTAGATAATTTTACAACCCTCTTTACAAACATTTTAAATTTCATTATGACCAAGAGTTCAAGGCTTTATTATTTGCTGCCACTTTACTGAAAGCTTTCAATTTATGATTTTATTTTAGTTACATTGAATAAACGATATCGACTTTATTTTAAAGGGCAGATTGAAATGTTTATTATTCAGTAATTGATTATTTTGCATCGAGTTTAGAAACCATTTTGCATTTAATTTAAAATCATGTGTACTTTCATAGTTACAAATGTTATACTTTAATGAGAGCCCACGTATGTGAGGCTAGTATGGTGTGTGTGTGTGTAGGTTAGAGCTACCTATTTTTGTGCCTACCTACATTCTACCTATGTTATAATGTGTCGGTGCTATACTAAGAAAATAATATGAGAATATATTATAAGCATTGTAATGCTATATTAAACTGTTGGATGTTTTTATAATCAAATATTGCAATAACATGGAATACAGCGTAACACATCACAATAACACTGTATCACGAATAAATTCAATTTAAAAACACGATTATGTAAAATATGAGTAACAGTTTTTTCATAAACAAGATGAGTAGGTATCACAAATATTTGTCACTGATATTAAAATTGAAATTACGTAGGTATAAAAACAATAATGATTATTTATAACCACACAAAAGTTTAACCCGCTATGCGTACGCGTATTAAAATCGCGTGTTTCGGCACATCGCTACGCTCGCTAAGTCAGAACTAAAATCTGGCAACATCAGCTGTAACGAAGTCGATATCTCTGGCGACGAGTTGTCTGTGATGCTGACCCCGATCTAGAAGCCCATATAACTCCAAGGAGTTTACTTATTAAGGAACGGGACGTAACTCTTTAGAATAAGCTACAATCGGCTAACGCTCGGGATTTAGTTTAGTAAAGTTAAGATGTTTATTTGATAAGGCTATAGTATTAAAGATATTGACACGAGTCAAAAACAATTCCAAAAAGTTCGATGACGAGATAAGCTTAGCAAAGTTGAAGGAAGCTCTGTCGTGTTTTGGCTTTTAGACATAATAATATGAATACCTATAAGGTTTGTATTGTTACTAAATCTTCTGATGAATAGAATAGTAGGTATCATAGTTTTCAGTGCAATTAAGTATGCATAATATAATACACATAATTCAAGTGCCAATAATATATTAAAATTAAAAATTTCATAATTGTGTCTCTATCGTTGTGTCTTTAATCATTACATAAATCTTATATATAAAAATGAATCGCAAAATGTGTTGGTAAGCGCATAACTCGAGAACGGCTGAACCGATTTCGATAATTCTTTTTTTATTATATTCCTTGTAGTACGAGGATGGTTTTTATGTAGAGAAAACGTAAATAATAAATATGTACCACGGGCGAAGCCGGGGCGGACCACTAGTACCTTATATAAATATTGTTCTGTTTGGTATGTGTAATAAGAAGTCCTGCATCAATAAATATTATATGAAGTCTTTTCATAAAATAAAAATAAGATTTTATTAAAGCTGTAACGAATATAATATTATAGTATATTTTGTATCATATTATAGCATTTCTGCGAAATTGTTTATTGATAGATTCCTAATTATAATTCTATTAGCTTATTATTGCTTTCATACCATGAAGAATAATTGTTTTCAACACTATACCCTACTCGATAAGAATTAAAAAAAAGGGTTCCACATTGTGTATGGCAACCATGTCTTATTCATCGTTAAGGCAATGCGTTAGTGAAATTCAAATTTTTGGCACGCTCACAAGAAAGGTTCACAAATGCTGTTAAAGTCAATAATGGCGTCACCTAGACTGGGAACCGACCTCGTTATCTGAACAGAACTATGATTCGAATAAATATTTTTATAAATTACGTAATTTAAATAGAGCTTATTGAACTACCTTAATCAGTGTGTTTGTTTATGTTTGAAAAATGCAATTAAAACAAGGGATAAAAGGCAAGATTTTAAAGACAGATGTAGATATTAATTAACATCTATAGTCTATGACGATCTATTAATCTGAATATACGTTATAATATTATGTTTCTTTTGCTTTGTACGATAGAGTAAATAATGCAAAATAAGATAGATTCCTAATTATAATTCTAGTATAGTAGTTCTCTTCATCTATCATAGTAGTTCTCTTTATACTATAGATCTATGAAATATATTCATGTTACAGGAGTTAGTTATTTTATTGATCGGATTGGTTTTAAACTTTCCTAAAGTCTATATTTGCTTTATCGAGCTATGACCTATTTCGTAAATATAAAATATGCAAATGTCTCGAAATGAAAAATATATTATTGCATTTATTTCTGAGCTGTTATTGTGATGTTGATACATTAATTATTTTGTGAATGATGTATTTATTTGTACACGTGATATCTCTATTTACTTTATAACTACATTAAAAAAGCGAGAGGCTGTTTGTTTGAATAGATGCATGTCTGTTTTTTATTTGGATACTCGAGTGAAACCCTACATTATATTATGATAATATTATTATATAAAAAATAATAGTTCAAGTAAAAATATATCCACGCCGAAAATATTTACTAACATAACTATTTAATCTTTCGGGGAAAACATTTAAGTCCGTAAGCAAACGTGCCTTACCTGGGCTTACATTCCTCTAAAACTATGCGTATATTTTAGACGAGGGTCTTCAAAGAGATTACTGGGAAGGCTATAAACATTAGATCATATATTTTGGTATTTATTCTATTAAGCCTGTATAAAAACATAAGATTTTTGGCTTTGCAAGATGATCTTGTAAAGTTGTTTGATGTGTACCTGCAATATATTCGAACAGTCTTTTGAAAGAATGATATTATGATGTCATTTGTATTTTTTTCAATAATTGCCAATAATATGTTAATTGTATCTTATTAGTACCTTCCTTATTAGTTGTAGACGGCGATGTTTTGTTTTAATCTATGAACAATAAAACATAATATTCAAGATTTAATGTAATACAGAATATCTACGTATGCTAAAGTACGCTTTATATTTTAGAAAACTTTTAACGGTTTATACATATCATCGGCCTTATTTGACACTCCGTCCCTCGCGGCTCACGTATAAGGGGCGCGCGCGGTTCGCGCCAAAATCAACGTCAAAGTCGCGTTGACAGCTGTCATTAACATAGTTGCCAGTTAGAAATTGAATACAACGTGCGCGCGGAACCAGCGACGGATCTAGACTGAGATGAAGATGTAGTCCACTTCCCACGCTAAACATTTGCCAAATATTCAAGTCAAAATACAAAGCAGAAGCATTAAGTAATTTTGTAAAGCGGGAAAAGAAAATAATTGTTTTGTGTTAAAAATCGAACACAATCTTTTGTTTTAAAATTTTTATTAAATTAGTTAACTTTATTTAAAAATTTTAAAATTTATTTTTTGTTAATTACGTTGCTAGTATAAACAGATTTCAATACTTTCAACCTACATAATGTGAGATTGCAGGTAATTATTAAGGCTTATAACAATTTTAAGTAGGTAGGGCAAAGATGGATCATAGACACAATAGACAAAAATAGTAGCTAGAAGTGCTTCTATTTTTGATCAATCCTTAATAGGATAAAACATGGAAGCTAAGTGTTCATTAAGCTTTTTCAACTACAATTACTAGTTAGAATAGAGTCGTTTTATTTAGTTGTAGTAGGATCTTAATTCCATGTTTATCATGCGTCTTTATTTATGCTAATATTATGAAGGTAAATTTCAAGCAAACAGACAAAAAGATTTTTTGTCTGTTTGCTTGAACGCGTTAATTTCAGGAACCACCAGTCCGTTTTGTAAAAATATATCACTGATAAATAGTTCATGTATTTAGGAAGGCTATATGCTATAATATTATCCCGCAAAGACCAATAAGAACGGAGCAATGCGAGTAAAACCACAGAACATATAAAAGAGTAATCTTTATATGTTTTGTGAGTAAAACCATGCATAATAAACATAGGTATGTAACAGCTATCTATTAACAAGTCACCTGTTACCAAAACACAGGGACGTCTGGGAAATCTTCAAACGAGTTCAAACATCACGAGCTTTCGACACTTTACTCAACCCCCGCTCTTCAAATAACACCACTACAAATAAGTACCTACATAATAACATACCCCACGCAAAGAGAATAAACATAACGGTCATTAGTGCACCGTTCGATAACTATTTACATGATGCGTCTATCAAATTGACTGAAACTTAATTTGAATTGATTTGATTTGAATGTTGAAAAACAATGTCTTAAAGCCTTACTTATAATGCCTATAAATACTTGAAACGTTTTAAACATTAGACTAAGAAAGCTACAAAACTAAAATAGAAGGTAAAGTTCGATTATTATCAGGGGGGATTATATTTATAGTAGTAGTAGTAGTAGTATTTATAGTTACATTTCATTTTAAGCAGTTTACACAGAGTAGGCTAGGAGCTTACTCTAGAATTCATGTTATTTTCTAGGATAGACAGATTTTTTAGTACGTATTATTATTTGATACTCAAAATATATTTATAAAAAGAAAAAGAAACATTTCAGTTTTTTCATTGTTTACGACTATGAGAATTGCCTTCAGCTGCTTAACAATGTTCAAACAAATTGGATTAACTTTAAGTCGATAGCTAGATTTCGTTTTTTCTAGGAAATAGTTCACGATTGCTCTTTCGTTTAAAGTTTATATTTTTTTTGATTGAAGGATTAAAGTATATTCAATAAATTGACACAATCTTAATAAAACGTATATTTCGCAATTGAATATAATAATGAATTTACCAATCATTATAGAAGCTTTTGACACAAATAATAAGAAACTTAACCTTCATCTCAGTTACCGATGGCGAAAATTAGATCAAGAAATTAAGTCGGAACTTCGTTATTTCCAATAGCATGTCTAACAAAACACTAAGATATTTTCAATACTATAAAGGAGTTTTATGTATAAAGCTAATAAATAAACCAATTGTTTGTGTATAAAATACTTATAATAACTAAAACTTATACTAATAAAAAGTACATAAAAGTTTTTTAGCTACAGGCATGATAAATTTTTAACTTGAGTACCTAAGTATTATAATTGCGACATTGTTTTCTTAAAAGTTTCATAAATTACTAGATTTCCGCCCGCGGCTTCGCCCGCGTTTGCAAAGGAAAACCCGCATAGTTCCCGTTCCCGTGGGATTTCCAGGATAAAAACTATCCTATGTGTTAATCCAAGTTACCCTCTATATGTGTGCTAAATTTCATTGTAATCGGTTCAGTAGTTTTTACGTGAAAGAGTAACAAACATCCATACATCCATACATCCATACATCCATACATCCATACATCCATACATCCATACATCCATACAAACTTTCGCCTTTATAATAGTATTAAGATTAAGATTAAGATACGTACCGAACTTTCTTGATGATTATTATTTGTTTATTAAGTAATGGTATAAGATTACGTTACATTACTTTATTATATGTATACTTGATTTATTAATAAAAATATACAGAAGATTTTTTATAATAATTCATCGCATGAAAATTGTTGCTAGCTCCTCCACTAATACATAAAACAATATTCAATTTATCCAATATCGACGCAATGAGCGAATGCATTTCACAAATATTTCCCTGAAATATTCAAGAGTATGCAATCAAAAAACATTTCCCACCGTGTCTGAGAGGTTGCCGCGAGCGTCCCTCGTTCAATTCCTGGCGCATGCATATTTGACGACACAAACATTGTTGGTGTATGATATTTCGTAATAACTTGAGATTGTAAGATTACACACGGTTTTGGCAACACATTCTCGAGAAAATCCTGCTGTATAATGTGCTAGTGCTGATTTATAGGTGTCATGATTCGCGGTTAGATTTTTGGGTATATTAGCTACACTATGTATGTTGTAACTTGAAGCTTTATAGGCTTGTAAAGCTTCATTTATGGACTGAAAAACAAGAGACTTTATTTGGCGATGGCAAAATAACGAATTTACACCACGAATAACTATTATTGATCGACTTCAATAGAAGGTTGAGATACTTAAAGTAATAGGCTTAATTATTTTATCTTTATAAATAGTTAGCGGTTCGAGTAGCGATTATAATATAAGTCGACAGCATTATAAATAAATATTTCAGGATAATTTTCACACACGGCACGATCTGATCTCATAGGTAGGTACTAAGCTTTCGCTTGTGTTATGGAAACCAGATGGCTGATTTACATACAGAATTATATAATTCTAAATAAATACTTATATAGATAATTAACACCAAGATACAGAGCAAACATCTATGTTCATCACACAAATATTTGCCCGGGTGGGAATCGAACCCACGACCTCTGGCTTGGAAGGCAGGGCCACTACTACCAACCAATCCAACCGGTCAGTCAATTATTGCCGACAGCATTATAACATAAATATATCTATCAACATTGCCGACAGCATCATAAATACCCAAACACGATACTTTAAAAGTAACAAATTAAATTTCGGTAAGTAATTCGTGCATCTAAGCCAAAATGCTAACGAGCTGAAGTTTGGGGAGTGTTGCGAACTCGCCTGTTTTTCTTGGCACTGCACGGGAACGCTCGTTTCCAGGTAAACTTCTTGAGGAGTTTCGAGATTCTATTTTGCATATCGCGTTTTATATCTTTTATTGTGTAATGTTGCTAATAGTTATTTTATAAAGGATTAATTGGATTGGATTAAAAACATATTTAATAAGGTGCAATATTTAGGCATAATTCTTGAGTTTCTTCGTTTAAGTTGTTTCAGAAGCTGAATTCTTTATTTTGGTATAAATTGCAAATATTAATTAAAACAATTACGAATAATTTTTAGGCTTATTTATTTTCAACGTTTCATTGGTCATTGTCATTAAGTCAGGAAATCATGCATTTTTAGTTAACAAACAGAAAAGATTATTTATACGCTGTATCACACTTAGACTTAAAAATAAGTATATAGGTACATAATATATTATCCATGTATCATCAGCGATAATTTAATTCGTATTTCCATTATTATTAAAATAAATGTAATCTCCTGAAGTGATGAAATAACTCCGTTGTATTATGTAAGTGAATGAATTCTAAATACTTGAGGCATGTCTAGGTCATAGAATTTAATAACAGAAAGAGAAAATTCATGTAAGCGTGGGTTACAATATATTACGAGATATCTTGGATTACTTACTATTTTTATATTTTGTGAGACTAAATACTAATACAAGATGAAATTCAATATCTTACAAAGACTTAAAATTCAATATTTAATCAAGCGAAATTAAAACACTTTCATTTTGTAAGTAGAAAGTTTTAACAAAGCTGAAATTTATCATTTATCCTTATTTTTGTCTTACATTTTACTGGCTTGAGCACGTGACTTTACGCCTAAAATCTTCCGGTAAAAAATAATCTTAGTAAGATGTGAAATAGATTAAGAATAAAATGTAGGCAATAAAATTATTTCTAATATCAACGGAATATGCCAAAATGACACTAAATTAATAACTCATTACCACAAGACCTATTTAAATAGTAGGTACCTAACGCAATCAATAATACATTGAACATACCTACTTCAGAGTTCAACTGAGAAATACGCAAACTGAACTAACACCAAATGTAGACCCTTGCACTTCCCCTATTAAGTAAACTGTTCAAATATTCCACATAAAGCCGGTCGGTATTTATTCAAAATACATTTGCCGTCCAATCAGATATAACATCATAGAACAACAGAGAATGCAAACAGAATTATTTATTTAAGCTACACTTTGAAGGCTACATTTAAATAGTTTAATGTTTGTTCAATAATCTTGCGATTCGGTAAGTTATTTGCATTTATCTGCGCTTTAAACTGAATTGAAATAGAATGCAATCGATTAATTTGCGATATAGTCATTTACGTGCTAAACGGATCTGTTTGAGAAATCAATCAGGGGCGTGAGTTGAATTTAATTTAGTTTTAAGATAAGACTGGAATAATTTAAGATATAATATTTTTTAAATTATTGGTTAATAAGATAAAGATTTATTATTAAGAATGTGCATTTAAATTAACAATAGGTTAAGTACCTATTGTTAATTTAAATACGAATACGTTAATTTAAATCGAACTTAATGATTGGAATGATATATTATATCATATACCTATATTGTGGTATTATCGTCAGAAAGCATTCTATATTAATTAATAAAAAGAATATAGTAACCATGTTAACAATGACATCTATTACGAATTATGTTCGTTATCCTGTTTGCTCCATCCTATTTTCGTATAACATAACGACAAATGTTTGAATATTTATCCAGTAATATTTCTATTCACTCCCAAGTTTGACCTTTTGATATAGCGTATTGTGTTCAAGATTCAGAACTACAGAATAAATGAAATTATTCTAGACCCTCAGATTCGGAAGATAGATGGAGTACGTGCAAATGTGTACATAAGCGTAGAGGCATAGTATAAAGAGAGAAGTAGGGCAACTCCTGGCTTTTAGGAGCGCACGGTACCTAAACTCGCTAGGCACAAGGTTTTCACCTGTCACAATGATATTTTAAATAATTGTATAAACAAACACCGACCGATCACAGCAATGGCGCGGCCCTTACGAGAAAGGTCCATGAGAAGGAACTGAGTGGCGTTGTGTGTGTGCGTTAAGCTTGGATACGTACATGAACTGGGCGCATGGCCAAGCGCTCCGCGTACATACAAACGGCATGATGTACTTTTGTTCGAAGATAACATACTTCTCTCTTTTTACTATGACATAAGCGTAGAGGCAAATGTAGGTGTGAAAGCAATAACGCCGCACCCAAAGGTTCAATAGAATTGTGTTTATCTGCCTATCCGGAAAGGCTCTGTCTACTAAAGCATGTGATAAAGGCATCCCTTACAATCTTGCGACGTAACGCGAAATAAAGGAATGTTTGGGTCTGCAATAGTGATTGATGGTGTTCGTATTTGGGAATGGGGTAAATTGTTCCGTATTACTAATGTTGTGGGTTGAGACTTGAGAATTATAGATTTAATTTGAATACAAGATTAAAACTATTTATCTCATTATTTTTTGATATTGTTTATTCTAGAATACTTTAAGCTCAATGAAATAAACATTTTATATAGGTAATCGTTTGACACAGTAGGAAGTTTAAAACTAAAACTATTAACTTTTTTTTTCAATTTCTATCTTCAAAACCATCTGTTGCGTAACAAGCAAATACGAGATATGTATAAGAAAAACAAACTAAAACAAATGATCTCCCAACAGGAAAAATACAAATAAGAAATTGTAATCACTCGTAGTTAGTTAACACGTAATTACATAAAGTAGTTGGACGGAACCGATACCTTCTAAGTCTCTCGCAACTTAATAGAAAAGTTTCCAACTAGTAATGGACGATGGATCGATACTGATTGTTACCTAACATTGCTAACTACATAGACTTGAGGAAATCCGATATAAGAGGTATATTGATTTTGAACAAATTTTGAACCAAACTTCAGAACGTTTCTAGTAACAATATTAACGATGTGCAATACGGGTTGATAACTTGTCAGCCGAGAAATATTTTAATGTAATATAAGAAAGTAAAAATTAAATATTAATTCATCATAATAAATTGTATAAGTATATAATTTAATATTTTTTAATATTAGATAAAATACTTACATGAAATGCGCCTCTTATGATCGGCCCAGCTTGCCCAACATACAGCGTCGATGCCGAATCGAATACCAATTCAGGCGGGTTCCTCTTTACAGACACGCTATCAAATTCTACGCAATTCAGAAACAGTGTGATATTATCATTAGTAACCCTTAACGCAAATCGCGTCCATTTCTTCGAAAATGATGGTACAACGAATGACGCAATTGTCTGCGATAGAGCGTAAATATTCGCATCTGTGTACAAGAGAGAGATATTGGTCAAACCGGGCCCGCTGGGGATCAGCTGGACACCTAATTGAACCACTGTTTCCAAAGGGTTGACTACTGAAAAGAGGAACCCGCCATCTTTATTCGCCGGTCGTACAGTTGCAGTTATTGAGAATTCAGCGTAAAGTTTCTCCGGCATAAAGAGGCGATACGGAGATTTAATATCGGATCCCGGCTTTAGCCCGTAAGCCGGAAAACCATCGAGGCCCTCATCGAAGTACTGGGTCTTCGGATTGCTAAATGGAACCCCGATAGCGTGCAGCAAGTCGTACTCGGGGATATCTGAAAAACGAAAGCGATAAATTTATGTTTGTTTTATTGGCGCTCTGACGCGTGTTCAGTTTATTTTTTCGGTTGAATCGCTCGCCGCTGTTTGATGGGATTATTTTTAAAGTTTGTTTGTTATTTATTCATTATATATATAGCCCACACTTTTACCATTAGAAAAAAATCTTATTTCTTTCTAGCGTAATTAATAAGTTTCAGTGTCAATAAAGATTATGCTCGATAGTGCTCGTAAATTAAAAGCATTTATATGAAAAGAACAAGTTGCAGGGTAATTAATTTTTAATTTAAAAATAAACTATACACGAAGCATTCGTGCGAAATGAGTACCTATTAATACTCATATTATGCAATACGTTATTGTTGAGTTATAATTAATAATATAAATTATTAACATCATAATTTACCATTAGGTTAATTTGCTTTAATATTATGTAGGCACATCAATATTGGGAATTGATATTAAACTATTTATTGTTCCTAAATATGAAATAAAATTTGAACGAGTAATATTGAATGAAATGAATTCAATAATTAACCTCTTACATGCTCTATAAAGAAATTTAAGTGAATTAAACTTTTATCCGATTTATACAGTTGTATAGTGAATAAACCACCCTTATTGATTATTTTAGGCCTCTTTTCTATCTCCTTAATCGAAGATTCGAGAAGCTGTTCATACAAACGTAGAGATAATTAACGACCTGCTTTGTACTTGCATAGTGTGCGATGTAGTGATGGTAGATTGCAGGATAGTGGATACGTTTCAAGCGATATTATGCGGGCATGGATATCATAATATGTTTACGTACGTATTAACATGATTCATGTAATGTATATAATATATGGTTTTAAAACTATGGATAGTATTTTAATTGATAAGGATTGGTGTTTTTGTTGATCAGAGATGTGGATTTTTATTAAATTGTTAAAAAGCTTTTGAAGCTTTCACGATATTTTTACCTATAGGTAGGTAAGTGTATATTAAGATTGATTAAATTAAATTCAAAACCAAAATGTATTATAAAATTAAATTGTACTGAATTTGTGAATTCAAGTGTCACACGCAAAAAACAGATGGCGCTAGTAGTAATACATTTATTAGACAGCAAAATGATAGAAAAAGCTTAATTAAACACAACCAACTTAACCATTGATTTACACATCACTATTTAACGTTAAAAAGTAATCAACGTTAAGATTTAAACCGTACCGGCCATAAAAATGCTCGTATAATAAGAGTTATTGCGTACGGAAGCTGCATCAAATAAAATGATCTTTAAATAATTCAAACGTAGCATTTCTGTGTTTTCTAACACGTAACAATAAATTAATAGTTATTATTTTGTAAGTAAATTATTATTTTTTTATATTTATTGCTTGGAAAAGAAACTAAATTGCGAATAAATTAAATTATATAAATCTTTATCTAATTGAGTAAATCTTATTCCATAACAATCTCTACGTATTATGAAAAACAGGAGTAAGCGCTAAAAATTTAAGTATAATTTTTATTTCTTACCGTTCGGGAATTTAGATCCAAATATGCCATCATTTGCTGAGCAAATCGTCGCGTGAATAAGAAGAGTCAGCCACAACCATCTGAAAGGAAACATGAAATTCATAAATAAAAATTCTATTGTCATAAAAATCCTATATTATTTTTATAGTATAGTAAGTTTCTGTTTGGTTTACCACTAAGGTTAATGGTAGTATAACAATTTTAATTATGTAGTAACAAAACATTAACTGCTAAATTTTAGGGTCGTTTTATAAATACATAAATTTAATTAAAATACATAAATACATAAATAGAATTATGTATTTTTGAATATAATTAGTATAGAATAGCCTTTTCTTCAGGCTTGGTATTCCAATAAAATCGTACCTATTGCTTATAATATCATATTTATGCTTTAATAATTTTATTTTAAGATTAACGAATATAATTTCACTCTCTCACCTAAGTTTCAAATAAAATTTCCGATTTTTTTTTACAAATGAAGTCAAAAACGAATTGATCTATTTCAAAAATTGTGTTTCCATATAATGGAAACTATACTATATCAACACGAATTCATATATTTATTTACTTACATGATTGAAAACGAGAATAAACAATCGAAATATTCAGCTTTATTTATGGGGTGTTAAGAGAAAAATTGACTATTTGCAAGTCCAATGGCGGTTGGGCGAATGTTTAATTGACGAATTCACAATTCTGAAGCCCTAAATAATATTATTGAGCTACGATTTAAATTTAGCTTACATTACAAATAAATTAGGATATTTACAATTGAATTGTGAATCCTTAGTGTGGATAGAAAAAGAAATAAGTACCTAATTATTTCTTTTTATTGGTTTCTCACAACCATTACAGTAGTAATTGGGATAATCTGGTAATAATTTGTTATAGAATAGAATTTTGGCAAGATCAACTTAAAATATGTTTATCGAAATAATATATATATTATGTTCACATTTTAAAGAAACGAGTTGAGATAAGTGAAATCTTTATCATACATCATATTATATAAAAAGTGACGTTATCGCACTGCACAAATTTTTCTAGGTCTTTTTGTTTAAATCTATTACTGCTAATGAATATTTAAATTGCTTGGTGTTAATATTATTCATAACACATTTTCCTATTACTACACTGGCTTGTTTGCCGTAATGAATTGACAATTCACAAGATTATAAATTTGAATTATACCCGAGGCCTATACAAAGGTTGTACCTTAGCTCTATGTAAGAGAATTAAGCAATACTATAATGGTAGGCATTTGCAAGGCTTTATTTATACTGACTGTAATACACTGTGAAATGACAGTTTGTATTGTATTTATATGAGGTACATGTTAATGAGTTTGAACTAATAAGCTATGTCACACTTAATATTGTAGATATTAAGCGACCAATTTATGTTGACCCCTTAATAAATACTAATTATATATTACTATTTATGTATCTTTGTGTTATCTTCTTGTGGTCGTACGTTAAAAACGAAAATCAACTGACTATCTATACTAGCTAGCTACTAGTTATTATTCTGTGCCTATACTACAATTAAGTTTAAGCAGTGTACCTAGAACTGTTTAGTATACATCGAGTGTGATTTCTGATCGAAGTTATTTAATAAAAGAGAGAGAGAGAGAGAGATTTTTGATAATATTAACTGTAGCTATCATACTTTATAAGAATTGTTCCTTGCTTGTTAGGTATAGTTACGATTAACACTTGAATTATCGTCATGAATTCGTCAGATATGTTCCCACTGCTGGGACACGGACCTCCTATGAGGGTACAGCATACAGGCAGTACATATTATTATGTTTATTTAAATATAAAATCAATAAAACTGATATATTTTATATACTGAAATATATTTTAATATCAAACAATCAACTCACAATACCCATTTAATCCCAACACTTCAAAGCGTTATAGAGTTAAACGAAACCAATCATTGTTCCGTTTTTTGCAATTAATTAAACTGAGTTCGGTTTTGCACTTCGTATTAATTATCGTGAGGAAACAGAAGTCATGAGTGCCAATCAATCACACAGTGGTGAGGGTCGACAGCGGTCGCTTTTTCATTTATATACTTGTAATTGATTACATTACCCTCTTTGTGAGTTTAGATATAAACTTAATGGATTGAAAAATGGTATTGTATGTAGAGTTTTCGATATTGTAGGTGGTATTTTTTGTAGGTTTCTTGCCATTTTTCTGTATTATGTGCCTAAGAAGCCTTATAAGCTTCACGATTTGCTATTTGAAAATGTTTTGTCTTATTATTTTTGCATTGTTAAAATAGTAGGAGAGCCCGTGGGAGATCGTCCTTCACCGATCTCATAACCAGATGAGACGTATTTTTTATTAAATATTTTTTATAAACAAATATGCCTATAATTGCTTGCCTATCGAAAAGTGGTCATGGCTATTTTTAATTAAATTAACTTTTATCGTTTTTTTTCATCACCTTCATACTTTTGATAACCAATTAATGAAATTTATTTGACTGATAGTTTTTGATACACAGAATATGCCTAGGTTTTTTTTTCACCTATTTTGACTTACCTGTTTACACCTGCTTGCCAGGTAGTTATACACTGAAATGAGTAGGCAAGCATACCTAGGCATATTCTGTGTATCAAAAACTAAGTCAAATAAATTTCATTTGGTTATCAAAAGTATGAAGGTGATGAAAAAATATCGATAAAAGTTAAAATAATTAAAAATAGCCATGACCACTTTTCGATAGGCAAGCAATTATAGGCATATTCGTTTATATAGTTATATTATTCATTTTAATTAATTTATCGACTGACTCTAATTAACAGAGGATTCTCCTCATAATATTGATAATTCTGTATCCGAATGGTTGACATATTTAAAAATTTCATATCAATGTCAATTATTATCTTTTATTTTTTGTTCTTAAATTGCCATTAAGTATAAATATATCACACAAATGTTATTTTTAAAATGTAGTTCAATATGTGTATCTCTTCTAAGCAAGTCACTATCTCGTTTCGATATACGTTGACGTATATAATCAAAGGACGACAAACCTCCAGAATATTGCAACTTTTTTGTTACCGGCATATTTCTAACGCACTGCACCTGTCAGCTGTTACCGGTCTGGCAAATATTTGGAATTTCAGTCTGTCACGTGCACATGACGAATCCGGAATAGACAAAGCTTTGATGTTTTTGGTTTGTTTAAAATATTAAGCCGGCAGTTATCAATTAGCGTTTAAATAGAGCGACGTTTTTACCTCAGATTGTGAAAATATAAATCTTTGCGTGATGTTGTCATTTATTTATTTAACTTTAGTTCTAATGAAAATGCTGTTTAAGATAAATTGTTGATTTGAGGATTTGATGCTTGCGAAAAGAAGGCAGTTTTCTATATTTTTAAAGTAAGACGAAATGTATGATGATGTTACAGTAAATTATATCTATAAGTTTTCATAATAGAGTGTTGCATCAATTTGCAGATGGTGGGTGTATCAGTTTATTCGCTACTTGCATAAGGATTTGCGTATACGCTGACTAATGAAGTCTGATTCATTGGCCTGATTATGTTCAATGAAGCAATTTGCATATACTAAAGAGCTTTGAGTCTTTAACGTTTAAAAATATTACAACAGGAATTAATATGAATGATGATGTATGTCGTCTTCGTATTTAACACTAGTTAACATGCTTAATCGCCAAGAATCCAATGCTATTGACCTATCATGTTGCGGATTCGTAATCACTTAACAAGTTAAGACTGTAAACAAGACGCAGAGTAATTGCCGCGATAATTAATTTATAGGCGCACTAGTTTTAATGTTCGTTTAGTGCGTTTAGTTAGCATTTGGCGCCTGTTTAACGTGATTCCAAATAGAGAATATTTTCAATGTAAAATGTTAATAATATGGGTTTCGCTCTTTGTATTTATTAATAACTCAAACTCAAACATTTATTTATTTAATTAGGTTTCTTTTAGAAGCACTTTTGAGTCGTCATAACATATTTTTGATATTTACCATTATTATGTCCTTTTAAGAGTTCTAGGTGGAAACGATTTAAAAGATAGGGCTTTCATTAGAAGGTAATGTATAAGGTCATCGATTTAAATGGACTATATCTGCACGAACAATATTAACGCATAATTTATTTATTCGGTAGGTACTAGCACAATTTTTAGCTTATCACTGACTAATCTAAATGAATAAAGCGTTTATTTCATTGTTATTAAATATAAGCTTTGTTTACTTTGCCACTATATTCTAGTTATTTTTATATTTCTCCTGTATAATATTATTTGTTCAAGTTCACTACCCCACGTGGTAAAAGCTTACAGATGTAAGTGTAACCTAAGCAACACTGTCTTCTATAATAATAAATAACAGTAACATAAACAAAGATTTGAACCGTACATCTTACTTACATAATTCATAATTTACGAGCTCAATATTTCATACTCAATACAAATTAATGTTAGGTGAGAGTTCAATTTTTCCATACCTTTGTATGAAATTATTTATGATATTAGCGTTGTAACGGTATGTCTCGACCTTAATTCTATTGACCTCTGACAGACGGTGTGTTTGACACGGCCCTTATACAACGAATGTCATTGTTCTTGCATGACAGTTGAATTTAAACTATTATTAATGTAATCTTCTTATATATAAAAATGAATCGCAAAATGTGTTGGTAAGCGCATAACTCGAGAACGGCTGAACCGATTTCGATAATTCATTTTTTATTATATTCCTTGAAGTACGAGGATGGTTCTTATGTAGAGAAAACGTAAATATGTACCACGGGCGAAGCCGGGGCGGACCGCTAGTTGTTAATATATTAATACAACTTCATAAGAATAATATTTTAATTTCCAAAGGTTTACATTTATATTGAATTAAATAACGATGCAATATTAAGATTTATTACTCCTGTAATAATAAAGTCCTAATTCGCATAAATACATTAATATCTCTAGATTTATAATTCAAAAGAAAGTTCATAAGAGTCAGGTCTCTCCTCTATGTATTTATGCAGCTAATACAAATTATAAATTTTATCTAAGTAGGTATCTTTTTGTCACACAATAAAAACAAAAATTATATTTGCAAAATAAAAACTAAGGTACAATAATTTGATAACAGTACATCAATTTATATCAAGTCACACATTAAACCATTATTATTTATGGTTAATTCATTCCATTATTATCTCTCACATTCATTATTTCACAGCTTATAATATAGGTAATAGTATTAGCGAGGTAATTATACGTAGGTACCATTATTCAAAGGGATTTATCTTTAGCAGATAATGTTTAGATTCAAATACCAACTATCGATGCCAGTATAATTGACTGACTATCCCACACCTACGCAATAAATGCAGCTATTTACATTTAAATTAACATTTATTTCATGGAATAACTTTAAATTATGTGTGAAGTATGTATTTTTCGATAGTCGATTATCTATTTATGTGGTGTTTATTGTATAGTCTAGCTACGCCCTGCGGTTTTACCCGTATTGCTACGCTCTTGTTGGTCTTAGCGTGATGATTCATGATATACAGTAAAAGTTCCTTATTCGCGGGTAATAGGTTCCGTAAATGTGCCGCGAATAGAGAAACCGTGAATAAGGAATGGTAATTTGTATGGGGTTATAGGGGATACGTTCTTAGGTGACGAAATAAAAAAGCAAATACATAAAGAAACCAGTTTAATTTAAGTTTTTGACCAAACATATTTATTAATTACCATTTAATTAGGTATTATCTTCAGGTTTAGGCAATGGCTTGTCACTTTTTACTCGTTTTTCATTTTTTTTAGTCGACATTATAAATTCGTAGTTGTAGTTCAAGCGTTTACTAAGGATAACGAATGGTTTTTATTTAGGTAAATACATATATGTATGTACCGATGTACCGATTCGATCCGCGAATAACGAATTTTAGGCCGCGAATACAAGATTTAGGTCGCATTTTTTCCATCCGCGAATAGTGAAACCGCGAATGAAGGAAGCGCGAATAAGGAACTTTTACTGTATAGCCTATAGCCTTCCTCGAAAAATGTGCTATCTCCGAAAGAATTTTTCAAATCGGACCAGTAGTTCCCGAAATGAGCGCGTTCAAACAAACAAACAAACTGTTCAGCTTTATAATAAGATAAGCTTTATATTAACTATAGATATGGGTTAAGAGGTAGTTTTATAAGCCATTAAATTTTTACGATTAGAGATTTATTGGAGTTGTGGTAGGATGCTACTGTTTATGCCATGAGTTCGATTTTTACTTCACAATATTTTTTTAATAATTGACAGATCGTATTCTATAGTTTTTAGCTGTTTATGGTACTAGTATTATGATACATTTCATGTGTCCGTATGTTTATAAATTCTCAAGTGCCCGGATAGTACATCCAGCTTTTGAGCAAAGCTTTGGATTTGGATAATACGCCATGATTTATAGACATAATGAAGATAATATTAAAAAAATGTGAAAAATGTATGTAATATTATAGAAAATTTTAAATATTTTTAAAACGTTCATTGTTCTTAACACAAAACTGTCATACAAGTAACTCCTTCTAATTTGATAACACGAAAAACATACTTTTATTCTGGTTCATTTCAATTTAATAGAGACTTGTCTTTAAAGAAATCGTTAGTAATATATGAACTTTTTCTATAATATTTCTGAACTGTCTGTCGGCATTTCCATAAATTATGAAGACCGATGAATTTCCCGGCAGACCCACAAAAATAACATCTCGCTCGAGGGAGTCGTGTTACAGACAAGATCCCCTTAAGACATTCACGCAAAATAAAGGAACGGCTAAGTCCGAACCAATAATATATAACGGGTTCTTTACAAACTGATAAATTGTTGATTACGGTTTAAAGAGGATTGTGTTATTATTGTTTTGTTTTGGGTATACCAATAGGCATTTAAATTAATAAGCACATTAATTACAATGCAATTAAGTAGGTTTCTTACTTTATGTAAATGCATCTATTCTTGGCACTGTGTTGTAAATGGCTTGATAAAAATGCACTGTGGGGTATCGTTGAAAGTTAATAAAAATCATAAATTCACGATACACGTAACACATAAAAAGTAATCAAATCTTAGAATTTATTAGGTCATGCGAAAGAACACCTATTTAATTCCTAATATTCTGTTTTTATATATTACTAGCTTTCGCCCGCGGCTTCGCCCGCGTTGTCAAAGAAATGCCCGTTCCCGTAGGATTTCCGGGATAAAACCTATCCTATGTCCTTTCTCGGTTATAAAAATATCTCTATACCAAATTTCATCTAAATTGGTTCAGTAGTTAAGGCGTGATTGAGTAACAGACAGACAGACAGAGTTACTTTCGCATTTATAATATTAGTATGGATTATAATTTTGCGTATAAATATATGATGACATGAAAAATGTGCAAAAATTCAGCATTCAGTACAAGGTAAAAATATCATATCACACGTTATGCAATCTATGAGTTTTCTGATGGCACTACAAAAGATATTCAGTTATTTAATGAATGAAAAATATTCAATGAAAATTATTGTACTCTATACTTTAAACAAGAGTGACATTTAATAATTTCTCTCAAAGTAATTAATAACTTTAAAAATAATAAAGTTTATAAACCTTTCACTGTCTCAAAGCTGTCTTCAGAACAAAGTACAGACCATTAACCTCTTTAACCTTTATATAATTTCTGATTACTTCGAACAAGTTTAAGGGTTTTTAAACCGACCAAGGATCCCTGATACGTAATTCAAGACAATGGTCCCTCGAGGCTAAATCTGGGTACAACAATGTGTCGATGCTCCAATCTAGTTTTTATTACAGCTTTACGTCAGATGGGCCGAGTCTTAATCAACAGTGATTTAATAGCCTGACCTGTTATCTCTGGGATAATTAGTGATTAAGGAAACTGTTCTTTATTACTCGTTCAAGTAATGCAATGGACTAGATAGGTTTTCAATAGTTGGGTTTTTCTTTGTATTGTGGTAATTACGTGTTATTTTTGGTTCTAATATTTTCTTCTTTGTAGAGTACAAAATCTTATATATAAAATTCTCGTGTCACAATGTTAGTCTGCATACGCCTCCGAAACGGGTGGACCGATTCTCATGAAATTTTCTGTGCATATCGGGTAAGTCTGAGAATCGGCCAACATCTATTTTTCATATGTACCACGGGCGAAGCCGGGGCGGGCCGCTAGTATACTATAAAATATTTTTTAAGGCTCCTGTTCATTTGGCTTCATTTATTGATACATTATACTCTAGGTAAGTATGTAGTTTTTACGACTCCTTTAACAGCTATAAAGAAGCTTCTTATTGTATTTGCGTGGGCTCTACTCATAACAGATATCAGACTCTAAAATTAAAATTGTAAAAATCAACTCTATTAAAAATTCAAATAAATCCAGTCCAGATATCAGCAAGTCATAAATAAAGTTCATCGAAGTAAAATCAAGTTTTATAGCGTCTTCCGAAGATTTTCACGTGAGCGATTTTAAAGCTCGTTCAGCGTTGATTTATTCAAGCTTCTATCGCTTCACAGGATTAGATCCTACTTAAGTCTTAATAATTTAGCTGGATTGACTTCCCTCGCTTTAACGAATTAACTTTCATTTATAAAACTATTTTAGGGATTTTAATTTGCGGTTGCCGAATCCTCTTTTAGTTACAGCGAAGGATTATCCGTTCGGAAACAGTGAAATTCGCTCGATTTACGAATGGTTAATTTTTGACGTAATCCGCAGGTTCAAAGATTTGTAATTAATGTAAATCGAATTAATTAACTAATTAATGTCTAATTAAGTTTCAAATAAAATGACGGAGTAGCAAGCGTTTTTTAGCATTTAAGTCATGGAAAAGAAGAAAATGGGATAGAGTTACTTAAATAAAGTTTCAAGCATAAATAATACAACCGAATTTGTCACCTCTCCGATTTTAACAAAAGGCTCAACAGAACTATATTCTATTATTTATCAGTGTCAGATTATTCAGATATACATTCTGATAGTTTCTTATTTAACTAACTTTATACACTTTAGAACATTTGGAATTTCATTAATTTTAAGAATAGAGTATCATATGTTATTTTTACTTAAACCAAGGTTTGATAATCATAATTTTAATTTTAATTTCATTTCAATGAGTTTGTTTGTCTAAAGTGCTTAAATATTTGCAGCGTTATCTATCAGAAGCATTAAATACTACAACTTTACTTCCATTTTGGATTGCAAACATTTCGCAACAATATCACGAATATGCTTCAACAACCACGTCACTTATTGCAATTATGTCAAGCCATACAACTCGCTGTTTATAATTACTTATGATGAAAGTAATGACTCATGAAAATATTAGCTTACATTTACATTATTTTGTATTCAAAATCTTGAATGGGCGAGCCAATTAGCGTTTTGGAACGTGCCATACAGCGTGTCAACATGCAATTTATCGAACTATACAAATCTTATTGGTACCAGAATTGCATTTGCGAACTAGTGGGGTAATAAATATGTGTCGACGTGTTTGAGTGAGCTTTCAACTTGTCTGTGTAAGACCTTGTAAAACCTTGTAATTGTAGGTAATAGGAAACATATCTACTTTAAATTTAACAGTCGGTATATAATAGAGGTAAGTTGAATCCCGATAAAAAATAATTCGAGCTTAAATAGTATTCTTAACTGTTCACTTCCTAAGCCTAATCATATGAACATACAAAATCCAATATGGGTCAATCAAGATAACAACATAAGAGCATTTAATTATAATACAAATATATATTTTAACGGCGTCGATTTAGAAACCACTGCACACGTAGAAAACGTAGGTAAATTTCATGTAAATTTATAATTTTATTTTAATCAATTTATTATTTTATTCACCTCCGATTCTATTATAAGACCACCCGCACATACAATTAACATTAAACATGAATCACATAAACATCCATAAAAGTTCTTTTAGTACACAATAATCATTAAAAGCAGGAATACCTTAGTAAATAATTAGTATTCAATACGATGTCGAAACACTTGGTATTTATTTGTGAGCTGCCGCTCACACAAGGCAATAAGGTTGAACAATAGCTAAATACCTTTTTTTCGTTTAACATTTGTATGCAAGGCCCGTATGCATAAAAAATGAGTCGATATTTGAACACGGTGTTTTCTTTATAATCGTTTCACCTCTTATTTTCCTTGCAAGTTCTAAAATTGGCAGATGTACGCGTTTGAACATATTAAATAGGGATGTAACGATACATGATTTTGCCGATACGATACCGATACCGATATTTGTAGTAATGTATCGGCGATACCGATACCGATGGCTTGGTAGAAAAATAAATAGTGAATTATGCATAAAAAGTTACCAACATTTAACAGAGACAACTGTTAATCGTATTCTTTTAAATAAAAATGCCAAATCAAAAAACAACAAAACCATTTATTTTAGTATTATTATTTTACGAAGTCAGTTAAACTTTAAGTAATACACATACAATCAGTACCTAATAAAAGTTTACTATTGGTAGAGTTTTTTCAGAAAACAAAGTGCGCACGCGCGGGCGGCCTCCCGCATCGTTCATTGGGCGCGGGTTTTTGAATTATTTGATATCAAAAAAATTGGTTGTTTGTAAAGTAGGTTTACGATCAAGATGTTTACGTGATAACATAATGCAGTGGCAGCGCTCGAGATGAAACGGGAGATCGGTCCGTCTCTCTCTCGTTATACCTGCGATCGCGCTCGTGAGGTTTTGGTGTGACACAAGTTTATGAACATGTCATCAAAATCGTTTTAGTCGGGACTAAAACGATTTTAAAAACGTTATCACGTTAAAAATTAAAAAAATTCAAAATTATTTATTTCTTTCCTTTACATAAACAAATTTGTGATTGGAACACTCCTAGTAACCAAATAAAATGCTTGTGTCAGGAGGTTCCGCTCTTCCTTAACACTATTACAGAAACAGAAATAAAACAATATGAATGAATACAATGCAAAAACATAAAAGAAAAGAAAGAATTTAATAAAAAAATATCGGTATCGGTTGATTTATTATCGGCGATACCGATATATCGGCTTGCCGATATATCGGCCGATATATCGGTATCGGTATCGGTATCGTTACATCCCTAATATTAAACATGGATGGAAAATATAATTTTGCTATCCGTTGCCTGCGACTCCGCCTACGTTATATTTTGTCTCATATTCCTTTTTCACCGTAAATGTTTTTTTGAACTGAGCATTAATTAAATTTCTTTTTATGTTGTCATTCATGATTATGTTATCTACAGAACGTAATTATATTTATAGATCCTTCCTTCTACTTATTCCATCTTTGATACTCTCACATTTATTTTTTACGATGCGCAAATTTTATTGTTATTACCTGAATTAATGAATGTTTGAGATCAAATTCAATTGAATTCTGAAATTGCGGCTTCTATTTTATAGGTTTAATAAAAATCTTGGTAGTCCTATTATGCAAAATCAAAATGTCAGGCAATGAAGAATTACTACTTAGGTACCTACGTATAGATTAATGTTCATTATAAAAATAGCTTACATAAACATCGACCCTATTGGCTATTAGTAGTCTATCATTTTATTAAATTTCAGTTACCAAGCTATCTACCAGTTAAACTTTCACCAATATAGTTTAGTAGATACTACTTCAGCTTTCATAAGAGACTACGAGAGAGATTAATTTGTAACTACATTTTTGCAAATAAATATAATTTGAATTTGACTTAGTCCTAACATTTAACATCTGACTCTCATAACGCAAAAAAAACTGATACAATATCATGAAACCTTAAACCTTAAACATGATACAATTATTCTACTGCCCCGTCTCCAATAAATAATATCGGAAACAATGTATCAGTAATTAATTTCTGTTAGCGAACAACGGATTACGGTCGAGTTAGTACTTAAAATTTCAATCAGAGAGGATGCAGTGCGTAATGACAGCGCTTACGTATTCAGAGCTGTATTCAGTTTAATTTGTATGGAAATCGGTTAAATTGTAAAGCGTAGTATAGTCGGTCATGCGATAGCCACTCGAAATTCTGTCTTTATACTTAAAATGTGGCGCGACATTTTGTAGTACAGCTCTTTGCAATTAATGGGTATTAAATCTGTTGTATGTGTATTATTTCATACATATTTACAGAGAGCAATAATAAAGTTAATATTATAGGGCAAAATATTAAATTGATCACCTTATTCTAGTTTCGTTTTTGTTTAATGTTGCTTTTCTTGGGCCATATTGTACATTTTAAAACAAATTATGAAACCTATAGTAGAGCCATTTTAATAGGCAACATTTGACAGTTCAACAAAATTCAACAACGTAACCTAGTAACCACGACATAGAATAACATGATAGTTCGTTTTGTTAGAACTGCACATTTGTTTAACTTTTTTCAATTACGATTACATATTTATAATAATAATGACCGATACAAGTAATTTTAGGATTTGATTTTACCGATAAACCATTCTAAACATAATAAACAATTTCTGATTTAAAGAACTGACGTCGCTACAATTTTGTGTCAATAAACCTTTTTTCTTTTTAAATACCAGAGACGTTACTCTAAAAATCGAAATCTGACATCTAGAATCGAATGCATTGATTACTTGGGAATAAAAATTATCATAAATTATTGACATGTGTTTCAAGTTCGATTGACAAATGTTTCAAGTCCGTATCGATTAATTCACTTTAATCGATGTTTTTAAGCAGGTTACCACCCTATGAAGATAAAATTGATAGACGTCAAATGTTGCCTATTAAATTGGCTCTACTATAGTTCAAATCTTCCAAATTTAGGGACTCAAAAGCGACAATAAATTAACATATTTTTTATAAGCGCTAATCACTCATCTATTAGAACTCAGTGTCAGTCAAGTTATAATATTAGAGTCATAACTCAAATGTGCTACACATTTAAATTAATAGTCTCTATGTATATTACTTATTGCATTATGAATAATATTGCCTCACTTAATAAATAAGCCGCGACCCACTTGCAAATTACTTGTGTGGCACCATTTAATATTAATGTTTGTTTTAATTAATTTAACAAACATTATAATTAATTACGAATGACCCGTGATACGATTACAATATTGTTATCGATACGATGGAATAGTTACTAATTTATAATTATGTTTATTTAGTACATTTAATTTCATTGCCCATTTTAACCACAATTATATAAATGTACTAAAAGCTTTTACATTTATTTGAAACTAGGTTTCCGCCCGCGGCTTCGCCCGCGCAGTCAAAGAAAAACCCGCATAGTTCCCGTTCCCGTGGGATTTCCGGGATTGCGTCATTTTCCCGGGATAAAAAGTAGCCTATGTCCTTTCTCGGGTATCAAAATATCTCCATACCAAATTTCATGAAAATTGGTTCAGTAGTTTAGACGTGATTGAGTAACAGACAGACAGACAGAGTTACATTCGCATTTATAATATTAGTATGGAAGTATGGATTTAAAATTTACTAAATTAAATTAACAAAATAAACATTATTTATGAATTTTCTAATAAGCAATTTTCAGAATTAGAAAAACAAAATACCTGTAGTGACGAACCTGAAATTATGTATAGAAATTAATAACAAACCAGATTTAAAGGCCAATAGTAAATAAACCTGTCTTAAATTTTCCAATACAAGCAACCAGACGTTGTTATACCTACGCTACGGGAAACGGTGAAATATTTCGTTCACAGCTGAGCGTTTACAAATACAACATAACACTATATGGTAGGTCGGAGCCACCACTTAAGGTTGACCCCTGATACTGCCTTCAGTTGACAATACACAAGGGTCTGAAGGTGGAATAATGGGAGCGGAGGGATCATCATGTGTGGTTGTCCGGTTGTAGGGAGATAACAATATGTCTGGCATTCCGTTTGTCACAATGGTTCAATTAGCTATCGGAGCAAGATAAACTTGTTAATATTGTTGCTGAGGCGAATTTCATATTAGGTACAAGTACGTAATGAAGTCTGTAGTTCCCTTATTCTTAATTTTTATTACAATACAAATGTAAATGTAAGGCTTTGGTTTTTTCTCATTCTCTTTATACTTCGTAAGAATTTCCCATTGCTTCCTGTGTTACTCTCAAGAGACCGTCCTACAGAACTCCATAATAAAAATGTTATAATAACAATTTATTTCGCTTAATAAATATTATTTTTAATCATACAAATGTTTAATATTTATCTAGGTGATAATTAGAATTATTGTGATCATTATTTTTTATAAATAACCTACAAAATTTTAGTCTATTTAATAAATGTATGTCCCTCCTATTTTCGCGCTCTCTGAAATCATTTATTCAGGTTAGCCTAGATAAACATTATATCCAAAATATTTTTAATACAAAATAGTTGTACAATCTCTTAAGTCCCTTGAGGAGAGGGAGACTTCTTCAAGAAATACTTAACAAATACATTGTTATTTTTACCTCGATTTTTATACTTCAAATATTTATTTTTCCTAACCTCAATATAGTATGGAATTAATATGACTTTTCCATGTTGTAGGTATTATTATTGTTTAGCTTGTGATTGTAACATTTGTCGTTGTTATTATTTTGTTATAGAAGTAGGTACCTACTTTTATAAAATTACTTCAATAATTAAAATAAAGTTATCGTATTTCACATACCTGCTAGGGATCTAAATCTATTCATCATTCTACACGACATATTAAAAACGTGTCGATACTTACAGGAGATCAACTTAATAGAGAGTATTACACATAGTACCTATTATTCTATTTAAACTAAAAAAATGTACAATTTATTTAACTACACTGTTGTTTGTGTGAGGCAATTAAATATCCATAAATAAAACCATTGGAACGTGCTCAACTTATCTAGTGTTCAAGATAAATCAAGCCATCTGTAATTTTAAAAACCGTCCGAGCGTTTGAGAACAGTCTTCAGTTGTTAATAATTGGCAAAAGGAGCAAAGATTGAAGAAGTTCATTATAGGAGAAGTTAGGGTGCTTGCATATTGTTATTTTTACGTATTATTCTCAGTTATGACCTAGAAGTAGAATAGTTTTGTTTGTTTGTTTGAACCTGCTTATATCAGGAACTACACGACTGATTTCAAAGATTCCTCCTATTGATCGTGGAATCGCTATAAGCTAGGAAGCTTATATGTAGCTAGGAAGCCGGGGCCGATCGCTAGTGCTTTTATATGAACATGGTATATGTAAAACACCTCTTATAAGAGAAAAAAGAGTTTGATGTAAGAAAACAATGAGAGCGAAGTCGCAGGGTGAAAGGTTGTTTATTTTCAAATTAAATAAGGTAACATTGTACATTTAATAAACCGACCGAACTAATTATCAAATAAATACATAACTTCCCCATAAAACTGTTTTAGAACGACACCAATATGAACGCACCATTACGAAAGCTTCACAAGTAAGCACAAAGAAATGTTCAGACAAATTAAACGCAGCTGTGAGCTCCACACAACTTGATTAGCGCAGTTAGATTTATTATTAGCCGTCAATTATCGCTGAAGGGCTCTGAAAAAAGATCAAAGATGCATACGCCTGATTTACAAGCAAATGTATCATATTTCTCACGAAGTATGCGCGTTAATAATATGGAAATCATTTATTTGTAAATATATTTCCATCAATGTATATAAAGACTAGCGGTCCGCCCCGGCTTCGCCCGTGGTACATATGAAAAATAGATGTTGGCCGATTTTCAGACTTACCCGATATGCACAGAAAATTTCATGAGAATCGGTCCACCCGTTTCGGAGGAGTATGCAGACTAACATTGTGACACGAGAATTTTATATATAATAAGAGATATACATACCTTGATATGTTTCACCGCATATAATGTTAAAAGAACATATTGACTTGGTCATTGTAAAACCAAAAAGCTATAATTTTAAACTCACGTAGGTACTTTCAAATCTAGAAACGTTTTAGTAGGTCTTGTAGATATTTAAAACTGTTTTAGATAAACCTCATAAGAAATACGATTGATGAATATATGACTTTTTTCACATGCGAGTCTCATATACTTTATTTTATCTTAATCTCCAAACGGACACAAACATTACAAACAAACGAACTCAAACCTAAGAAACCTTATATAATAATCAGTTACTATCTACATTACTACATATTATAAACAGGCAATATTCAGCAGCATTGGAGTCAGTCGGGAAAACAATTTCACAGATAGATAGATTTTCTTTTATCACAATAATCTTTTACTTAACCCTGTCTTGGCTTACATTGATAGTGATTATTATCTGTCAACTGAGTTCTTATAGTACCTAGTAGTTTAATATGTACGTCGTAGTCTAATAAGAAGCATCGATTCTTAGATCTCTTACGGGTTAAATGGATATTAATCAAAGACATGTACATTAACAATGCCAGTGACTCAGCATGGCGTAGTAATCGCCCAACACATTATGATTGTGTTTATTGTTTTGTGAGTAATGTCTTAATAAATACAGTAATATGGAAGTAGACATCTTGAGAACGTGGAAGTAATGATGGATGATGTGTAATGAATTCATTATTATAGAGGAAGAAAAGTCAGATGTTATCTTCATTCAATAAGGCTTCTTTTAAAGCAATTGTGAATCGTAAATTACAGTAATTAGGTAATTTGTTATTATTCGTAGTAATCGTAATCTTCTATTGACACGTTGTTTAGAGCTTTTGTCATAAGCTTAAAAACAGCTTTGAAATTTTAATAATTTCTGATACTTAAGTACCTACTTTATATACATTTGAAAATAAGTAAAGGGAAAAAGGGATCAATACCAATTTTTTTAAGAATGTATAAAAAAATCATAACATAGGGTCATAGGATAATATATTTATTCCGCTTATTTAAATTTTATCATGCCTAATGATATTATATAACATTACTTTTGACGATGTATTAGACTGACAATATTAATTTTGTTCATTTGTAATATATAATTAGCTAGGTCATGCCATTAGAATGTTATAACTAATATAATTATAATAAACATTAAAGCTTAAGGTATTTAGTACTAAACATGTTAGTCACTACATCTGTCAAGTCAATTAGGACATACAAGCTCAGTCTAGACCAGTTTTCGACCTAATTCCAACTAATGGATATGTAGCAAATATGCTAAACTAAGATAATAATTAATTAGTAAAATCACTTGCAAATAGTTACAATATTAAATTAAATATACAAGTTTCAGTGGTATTGTTTTGTTATTTAAAGCTCAAAAAAACTATTATAATATAGTTTAAATCATTTTAGGTAATATATTGCAAAAAAAAACTTTTAAATTAAATTTCTATTGCAGCAATACCTGACCTGTGACTCGATTTAAAAATGTTAATGGAATTGCAGTTAAAATTGACGCTAGCACATAAAAGTCCAATATAAATCTTAACATCACTAAAAGCTGCATACATTTACAGTACGCATTCATCGTTCCCAGAATTTTTTATAGGAAAAAACTGTGGAAAAAACAATGCAAATCACAGTCCCTTTGTAAGCCGCTGTCCTATTAGGCTGCGTTTCCATAAGAGATATGCGAGGATGCGTAGCGAGGGAAGTTTTTTTAAAGAACCAATAGTATCGCTTCATTTACCTCGCCTCAGTCAGCACAGCTCTAGTGGAAAAGGCTCAGCAGTGCAAGATTATGTACATACAACACATTTATATACATTACTAGCGGTCCGCCCCGGCTTCGCCCGTGGTACATATGAAAAATAGATGTTGGCCGATTCTCAGACTTACCCGATATGCACAGAAAATTTCATGAGAATCGGTCCACCCGTTTCGGAGGAGTATGCAGACTAACATTGTGACACGAGAATTTTATATATAAGATATACATTTACATACATATTTCAGTTTATATACATTGATTATATACACACACATAACGCATACAACACATTAATAAGTTCTATAATTTTGAGCTTCGCAACACATCCTTGCACCATAAATTTTCTTCGCACAGCTTTAGTGGAAACGCAGCCTTACAACACTATTTCTATCTGTCGAGTTCGTCTTATAAGACTTTGTGTATCTCTAGAGAATCTCCAAATATAAAGTAGCGATTCAATCTTATATTTATATTGTTTTGTGTACGAAGTTATTGGCAAAAATATCTTAATGGAATGTTGTATGGAATTGTTTTTGCTGGTGAAGTGAAGTGTATTCAAAATATTGGAAAAGTTAAGTCCGGAATCTGTTCTAAAGATAATATTGATGTTCTTTACGATGCAGCTGTGCTTATTCCGAAAATGTGGGATAGATTATCGAATAAAATTTTAGATTTTTTAAGAGACATAGATTGTTCATACGTATGCATAAAATACATATATTAACATAAAACAATATTTATAAGCATCTTTATTAGGCGACTAGATTAGACAACCTTTACCTACTTTTAAACTAGATGGCGTTATGTTTAATAATCAAATGTTCAAAATAAATCAGTTTCACGAATTATGTACCTCTATTTATACTTTTAACAGTATTAAAAAAAAATTCATAAAAATAGTACATACCTACATAATAACAAGTCTTTTAACTTCAAATAGTCATTGGTACTCGATAATCCAATACGTTATCCATCTTCAAGATCTTAATTTTGCTTTCGTATTTTAGCAATGTACGTTACAAAGACGATCCTGTGTACAGACACAAATCCGCAATGCAAATGTTCAATTCGCGTTGCCAGCGTATTTGGATCGCTTCTAGAGTCGCAAATAGGATATAAGGGCATGTACAGACCCTGGGGATTTAGTATTCACTAGCTTCCATTAGCGAGTGAATAAAGCTAGTCTTTGCTTTACATTTTTAGGCTGGTTGTGCAGTGGATGACGTAATTCATTTTGATTAAGGGTCAGGTGTGTTTTATGTGTTTATTATAGTGTTATTAATGCATAAATTGGTGTACCTACGTTGTAAATTCGGTGTGACATGGTAGATGAATGTTTATTTTACCCGTTGAATTTATAATATTATATTAATTATAGCACATACTTTAATATAACATCCATTAAAAAAAATAACATCGTTTAAAAAATAACCATATCCGATCATCATCATGTCAATCAAGCAATATCACTTATGACACAAACATACCAGTCTAATCTTTCCAATGACGTCATTACTAGCTAGTAAGTAAGGCTAGTATCAACCACCAAATTCCCAATACATTCTATTACCAGTACGTGTTTTTCGAGGCAGCTATATGCCGTAGTTGATTGCTCGTCTAATGGCCCGTCAGGACCACGCACCCATTGTTTTCATGTGTAGATAATTACCTGTCCCTCATATGGACCGCGTTATTAATTGCTTTGTATTATACGCAGTATTTTGTGAAATTTTTGTTCACACCCTAGTGTCTGGTCAGTGTGGATTAGAATGGAATTGTGCTGTCATGAGTATTACTTTAGAGACATATTTTTATGCATTAATATGCCTTATCATCGTATAGGGTATTTATGGATATTAATAATAAGTACCTACTATGTGAGACAGTAAACATCCGCAGCATATTTAATAAAGAGACTGCTTATATTTACTGTCTAATCAATTTGTATTCGATTAGCAATCACAAAGCAATCGCTAATCCATTTCAATGGTCAACAACACTTAGCTGTTATTTAATAAATATAATTTTTTATTATTATAAAGAATTCTGATGAAATCATATCGGTCAATTATGTATAAAAATTTTAGAAATCACTGAAAATTTTGATGTGGGAATAATATTCTCACATTTTGGGCTCATTCGAAACGTAAATAAATTTTTTGCAAAGCTATTAAAGACGTGGAATTCATTTTATTTATAGACCATTTATAACATTTATTATCCAACTGAGTACAATATATTCCACGGGCTATTTGATTTGGAGTTTCTAGGGTTTACGTAACTATACCTACATAATATGATTAAAGTATGTATACTAAAACCAGCCTCGATATGTTTTGACGAATAGTACCTAAAAGTACCTATAATGTTTACAACATTTTTGAGGATTGAAATGTGAAAGGAAAAGCTCTTGTGAGGGAATTATGGATTTACGAAAAATATATAAAAGTTTATTATAATAAATTGTTAATATGAAAAAATACAAAAGTAACATTAAAATACTTTGTATACACTTACTTTAATTATACTCATAATTACTTTTGAATTTTAATACAGTTGTTGAAATCACTTATCGTATAGTTAGCGAAAAGTGTTACTTTTGAAAATTTTTAATATATATGAGACTGTCAAATCAATGTGTGAAATTGTGAAAATTTTTATCTAGTGAATATTTATTCAACATTAACATCTACAACATTTTTGTTTCTCACAAAATTCTATAAAATATAAAATACGTTCCAGACAAGTATTGGCCATCAATGAGAATTCTCAATATTCCGGTCACATGTAAACATCTCCATAATACGTGACGGTTCCGTACAGGACCGCGGTCTTTCTTTAAAATTTCTTTGTATATTGGCAACTGCAGAATATATTATTTAGGATTATAAATGACATGGAGTGGGAAAGAAGCCATTTGTATATGAATTACTAGATTTCCGCCCGCGGCTTCGCCCGCGTTTTCAAAGGAAAACCCGCATAGTTCCCGTTCCCGTGGGATTTCCGGGATAAAACCTATCCTATGTGTTAATCCAAGTTACCCTCTATATGTGTGCTAAATTTCATTGTAATCGGTTCAGTAGTTTTTACGTGAAAGAGTAACAAACATCCATACATCCATACATCCATACATCCATACATCCATACAAACTTTCGCCTTTATAATAGTATTAAGATTAAGATGTATTATATTGTTACGCATTGTATGGTTTTTACTTTTTAATCAATAGTGATTGACCAGTGTGTAACGAATGTGTTTGTTAATGATTATTTTATAAATTGACTAGCTGTGCCCCGCGGTTTTACCCGCATTGCTCCGCTCCTGTTGGTCTTAGCGTGAAGATATAATATAGCCCATAGCCTTCCTCGATAAATAGGCTATCTAACACCCAAATATTTTTTCAAATCGGACCAGTAGTTCCTGAGATTAGCGCGTTCAAACAAAAAACAATCTCTTCAGCTTTATAATATTAGTATAGATATAATCAGTCGACTTTTGTATGATATATTGATGAGGAAATCAACTTTTCAAATCAACAAAAATCAGTTTTCTTTTGCTTTGTGTACCTAAAGTTAAGCAATAATATAAAATTATGAATACATTTAATAATTTTACCTGTAGAGCGATTAACGGAACATTGTTTACATATAAACGTATTTTATAGATCTAAACTACCCAAATTTCTCTGAAAGTAAATAGAGCGATCCAAAGTAAATTACTAGAAATAAACCACAACCGTTGATTAGCATCGGTTCCTTTGCGCAGTTGTCACCCATTTATTAATATTGCTCTATTCCTGTTTGCAGACCTAATTTTAAATATAACAGACGGACGGTCGTGATGAAATTATCTTGGTGTTCTAATAGTCAATAGTTATAAACTTATGTGTTTATATAATACTAGCGGTCCGCCCCGGCTTCACCCGTGGTACATATTTCGCAATAAAAGGTAGCCTATGTTTTTTCTCAGGGTCTAAAGATTATCTGTGCCAAATTTCATCAAAATCGGTCCAGTAGTTTATGCGTGAAAACCATACATACATACATACATACATACCAACCTTTCCTCTTTATAATATTAGTATAGATTACTCGTGATCCGCCCTGGCTTATATTATTGTCCTGGCGATATAAGTCGCTTTTTCTGCCCGTATGTATGCTTAATCTTTAAAACTACGCAACGGATTTTGATGCGGTTTTTTTAATAGATAGAGTGATTCAAGAGGAAGGTTTTAGTACAATATAATTTATTAGGTTTTAGATAAGATTAGCTCTCCAAAAATGCCACACTCTACTCCAGTCAAATAGATGACCTCATAGTCGTATGTGCTTCGTAACATTTTCGTTACCATGGCAACAGAGCTTACTTCTTAAAAAGGTGTATGTTACTGTATGTGGTTATCTATAATGTTTTGGTTTACTCAATGGGTTGCGTCGTAATTATAGCATTGAAATAATAATTATCAGGTAGCCTTTTATGAAGCTAACCTTAACTTGCTCTATCTTTAAGAATTGCGCTATCACTACTTTTATTTTGGTTAAGTGATTCTGTCATATCATAATTATGATAATTTAAATATGGATTGTCTGTTATTATAATACTGATTGGGGATCAATATTTTCGTAAATATATTGTTTTCTTGTAAACTACGACTTGGGTAGCAAGATACTAATATTACCTATAGGATTCGAAGCGTTCAGAGATTTAATATATTATATTTGTAGAGGAATTGCAATATATAATTATTATTAATATGCATAAAGCCTTGTAAATAGTCCTATTACCTTATTGTCATGTAAAACAATGAATGAGTAAAATAAATTATAATTATTTATTACAATGACTTTAACTGGTGAGCTAAGTCGGAAGTTCTTTTATTTTAAATTCTAAACACCAAGTAGTCACCATACTTATTGTTGTATTGTACATAGAATATAATGAATGAAGAACAGCCTTAACATATAGAACACTAATATATTTCGCGTATGAAACTCAGTAACTATACACAATATTATGATCAAAATAGTATGTATAATATCAAAATAGTCAAGGGAAATATTTCCACATTTAATTCATTAAAACATCACCCAAGTGTCGCTGACAATATAAAACTTATCTTATATATAAAATTCTCGTGTCACAATGTTAGTCTGTATACTCCTCCGAAACGGGTGGACCGATTCTCATGAAATTTTCTGTGCATATCGGGTAAGTCTGAGAATCGGCCAACATCTATTTTTCATATGTACCACGGGCGAAGCCGTGGCGGACCGCTAGTAGTACATAATATTTGATGTAGATATACTCAGTATATAATATCATCGGATATACTACGATATTTTTGACCGAGATGACGTAGAAATTTCAGGTATGGGTACGTTTTAGTTTCATACTTGAAAGGTACGTATACATTGGAAATCGCAAATAATCTTGTACCGACATACTCTTTATTAATTTAAGAGCCACCTTGCCCAAACTAGTAAAACCTCTACAATCAAATATACGCTAACTGTTACTATAATTAATAAACTAGGTTACGGTAACTTAGCTGATGTACCAGGGCCGGTTTTTTTATCCGCATCCATAAATCAATGGTCAAGCGTTACTCATTGCAACAGATTAGATCTGGCCCTTAATGGATGGCTTTAATTGCTAAAACTATTTATACTTAATAGAACAGCTTGAATAAATGGAAACGGTCTTTTTTCGCGATTGAATATTCAACACTGTGAAATGTTGCCATGAAGTTAGCATACAAAGAAGTTTGTCCGTTCGTGACTAAGAAATTTTAATGGAAAAATGTTGAATTGCTGGTTGCAATGCTACTGTTTAATTTATTCCTTCGAGTTTCTTTTATATTGTGAGGATGGAACTAATGGCATTTTGCGGTCGTCTTGCGAGAAAATTAATAACGTTTACCTTTGTTTAACTTTATACAAATATTATGTTTTTCAACTCATTTTCTTATGAATATTCCTTCAGGTGAAATGGTTTGAATAGCGCAAGTTGAAACTATTATTAAGTTACATATACAAAGTGGTGCTGACAATACGACAATAAATTAAACTTCGCATACCTAAACACATTCTCAGTCTACTGTATAAAAATCATTTGAATATACGCAGTAGTTTAGCCACAGGGAATTATTTTTCATTTTTAAAATTTGCAACATGATGTATCTATTAATAAGGAATCACTTACAGGTTGACGACCGCCGTCGGTATAAACATAAAAAGATAACACATAAAAGACACGTTGCCGACTCGCTACTTGAAAACTTTCGCCTTTATTTTAACATTTGATTCATCGCAAATTATACCTTAAGTCTGAGCAATAAAGCGTGTCTTCATTGTTAGATCATAAGAAAATAACGCGTGCAATTTCTATGCACTATTGCTTTGTGCGAAAGAGATAAATCTAGTGTCGTTTATTACTTCGTTTTCTTGTCGAAACTTGCGATTTCAAAAATGTAGGTCAGTGTGTCGGTGGAATCCTGTGACGATTCACGCGTCATCGCTCTGTGCGCACGAGTGCTGCAGGACTTAGGTACATTCGTAGCGCGCTTAGCCGCCGCCGTCGTGCCGCCTCGCTTTTGAAGTACCGCCGCCCGCCGCTCGTGTTTGTTAGGTATCAACGGTATAAGTGCGATATTGGACGCTTTATTTTAGTGACAGGACACGTAACATTTAGATTTTAGGTATCTTATTTCATAGTTAAGTGAATAGTGCGAAATAGACGCTTTGTTTTATTTTTTTTTAGACAGTGTTTTCTTTTTAAATAATAATGCCGCGCTTTAATTACACAGCTGCGGAGTACACGGACATGGTTTTGATTTATGGGGAGTGTCAAACGAACGCCGCTTTGGCTATACGGACATATCGACAGAGGTATGAGAACACCCGAATTTGTCCGACCAATGTGCGCACTATTTACCAAGCTGTCCAGAGGATGCGAGATAATAGACCTTTAGTTCGAATACGGATAGTGCTCCTCCGCGTGTGAGAGTGGTCTCTGAGGAACGAATTTTAAATTATTTTCAACGCAACCCAACATCTAGTTTGCGTATGGCAGGTCGACATTTTCGTGTTCACCATAAAACTATTTTAAGTGTATTGAAACGCGACAAAAGGAAGCCGTACAAGTACAAGAAACTGCATGCTTTGTTACCTAGAGACAAACCAGTCAGGGAAATCTTCTGTCGGTGGATTGAAACAAAACTTTTAGAGAATCCGGATTTTCTGTTCAACGTGATGTGGACGGATGAAAGCACCTTTACCAGAAACGGTTTATGGAACAGACAGAATCTTCGTTACTGGAGCCGTGTGAATCCTCGTCTAGGACGGGAGACTTCGCACCAGTACAGATTTGCTGTCAATGTTTGGGCTGGCATTCATAGAAATACCATAATTGGTCCGGTTTTTATTGATGGTAATTTAAACGGTGAAAAGTTTTTAGAACTCTTAAACGGACCCGTTTCCGATTACATAGACGAGCTTTCGGTAGATGCGTACAGGCAGATGTGGTTCCAATTAGACGGAGCACCAGCTCACTCGGTGATGCCTGCAAGAGAGCGTTTGACTCAAATGTTTGGTCAACAGTGGCTTGGCCGTTATGGACCAACACGGTGGCCAGCGAGGTCTCCCGACCTTACACCACTGGATTTTTTCTTGTGGGGTCACATTAAAAATGAAGTTTACTCAACAGCTGTTGATACAATTGATGATTTAAAAAATAGAATAATATTATCATTTAATAAATTAAAACACATGGCTGCGAATGGGGACCTCTTGTTAAATGTTAGAAATAACCTTATACGACGGTGCAGTTTGTGTATTCAAGTTCATGGTGGCCACATTGAAAAACGAAAAATTTAGTGACTTTCATAAATTTTATTGATTACCTACGTGATTGAACATCGATCCTGATTTGATTAATAAATAACATGCTGGTGCGAGTTACCTGATTATTAGGTTAATACATTTGTGATTCAGTGTAATTGTTTTTACTAAATTTTAATAATAATGGCGCCAAGAAAGCAAGTCGCTACAGGATCGCGCGGTTGCCGCTCTTATCACAGGTCAGTGAACTAATGTTTACAAATGGTGTTCTATTCCTTTTAAAATTTTATGCTATTTAGTTTGTTTGAAATTTTTAATTTTTAATTTTTGATGTTAGGATTTTTTTTATCGTTTACAATTATTCCTATCAAATAGCATTGTCCGTGTTTTCATTTATTGTCGTATTGTCAGCACCACTTTGTATGTAACTTTGCCTTGCCATTTAGTCATGAATAAAACTTTACTGTATTTTTTACATTATAAATTATACAGACAAAACACATAATGCGTTCCATTATATATACATAAGCTGACTGTAATATATTTTGTAAATACAAAAAATGCCTTGTATATTACACGTTCACTACTAAATTTTAAATTGGAAAAGCGGATACATAGCTAATTTGTAAGTCACTTCCAATATTGATTTCAATTCAATAGAAAAAGAAGACAATGCGGGCTTTAACTAAACTGCAACAGAACTATCAGCATTCATTAAAGTAAAATAAAATGCAATTAAAATCCTCATTCAGTTAACCAATGAGAGGACATTTAATCAAATAGTATAGAGTACTCAAGGAACAAAAGCTGCCCTTGCTAGTCTTTTGTTTCAAAGATTCAAAGTCCATTACAACATTCTGAAAGTTTGTAACTCATGAATAGAATTTGCAGTTAATTACTCAGCTAATAGGCTGATGAGCACCTCAAAGTTACGCTTGAATGGATTTAGTATATTGTAAATTGTAATATAATCGCTTTGAGTGAAAATGCAAGTGATTAACTAATGTTCAACGATTTCTCAAGATTACACAGCTGTTGTGTTCAATTAAAACTTTCGTAATTTAATATTGTGTTTATCATAAATTGATTATAGACAATAATTTCTTCCCTTGCTCATTAATATTTATGTTATATTTTTAATGAGAAATTACATAATGTGTTGTGATTGAACAATCATAAATATAGAACTTGACTTTTAAAAATTAAAAAATAAATAAATGTGCTACTTTAAGAGAATAATTAAACATTGAATTTATAATTATTTTGAACTTATAGAGCACTGCAAACTGTTTATTAACGAATGCTAACTTTAAGTAATTATAGTAAACTAGCTTTCCACCCGCAGCTTCGCCCGCGCAGTCAAAGAAAAACCCGCAGTTCCCGTTCTCGTGGGATTTCCGGGATAAAACCTATCCTATTTCCCGGGATAAAAAGTAGCCTATGTCCTTTCTCGGGTATCAAAATATCTCTATACCAAATTTCATGCAAATTGGTTCAGTAGTTAAGGCGTGATTGAGTAACAGACAGACAGACAGAGTTACTTTCGCATTTATAATATTAGTATGGATTATATAGGGTGTCCCAACAAGAACGCAAGATTTAAATTTGACATAAAACGCAGATATTAAAAAAAAAATTGTGAAAACTATATTATATCGTAAAGTAGACAAGATGAGGTTTTGTTTGGAACAACACATCAGGGAGATGGCCACCGCGGCTTTGCTGGCACATACGCGATCTTTAATGAAATTTTCAATGACCGTTTTACATAAATGCTGTGGTATTTCATTAATACAGCGTCCAATTTCGTATTTTAAGGCTTGAGTCATCGTCGGCTTAATCGCATAAACCATCGATTTCAAAAAAACCCCTAAATCGCATGATCTAGGTGGCCAATTATGGTCCCCAAAGCGTGAAGTAACATGACCGAGAAATGACTGATGCAGCAATTGTATTGTTTCTCTGGCTGTATGACATGTGGCGAAGTCTTATTGAAACCACATCCCCTCCAGCATGCAAGACGCAAATCTTTTGTCAAAATTCGCTGCATAGTGGATTCGGAACCACCAATTTTAGGAGCTCAGTGTTGAATTGAGATGGATGGAGTTTGAGCGATATCATCACATACAGCTGCGATATTTTCGGTTGATCGACCAGGTCGAAGGCGCGTTGTTGTCTTTACATCACTAACAGACCCAGTTTCAGCAAATTTTTCCATTAATCTCTTATACTGATCGCAATTTCTTTGATCGCAATTTGCGTACTGTAGCCGCAAAACTTTCACTATTTTGGTGAAACAAATTTTACAATGAGAATGCGTTGATCCTTCGTTTAGCGTTCTATTTTCACTAACCTTATACCTTCTACTAAAAAAAAATAACACTTGTTGATATGTCAAACAATGACACTTCGAATGGCGCCAAATTTAAATCTTGCGTTCTTGTTGGGACACCCTATATATGATCATATTTTTATGACGTCTTGTATTATTTCGAAAGAAAGCATACCTTATGACATGATGTCTCGAGATCGGCGAAAATCTGAAAGTAATAAAAGTTTATTAGCGAACATAATATTTTATCACACAAACTGTTATAACACCTAATAATTAAAACGTCAACACCTCAATATCGGAAGATTTATCCCGTATCCGTACTACGAATTTACCAACACGGTGTACCACTTGAGATATCTCACGATTTATGTGACTCTATACATTTTGGTTACAATTTGCCAAGCTTAATGCGAGGGGATAAGGTTCAAATTTGTTCGTTGTTTGTAGTTTGAGAAGTGAGGCAGTAACGCTGTTGGCTGGCGACACAGCTCGTTGTCACCAAAAGATAAATGGTGTACTGTCTCCATACAATGTGACAAGCTAATTCCTTAGCGGAACTAATCGGTACTTTTTTGCAATAAGGAAAAATAGTTGCCTTCAGGAGACATCATGTATGCAGTGCGGTTAACGTGTATAAATACTTTCTTTTGTTTTTAATACTAATGGACGGTATCAAGTTCTGAGTTTCTTGACCCAGTTTCCATTTGTATCATCTCTCTATATACTTGTGTTACAATGTTAAATGTTAACTACCATAAAACTTCGAAACGACTGGACCGACTCTCATGAAATTTTACGCCTATCGGATAGATCTGTGAATCGGCCAACATCTATTTTCATACCCCTAAGCGATAAAAGTAAGGCAGAACAACGTTTGCCAGGACAGCTAGTTACATATTTGTGCGGAAAGCTAAATATTAAAACCAATATTATAAATTAATTAAACTATACTCTATAACGATGCAAACGTGTTAAATACGATATGTTTAACGCAATTAAATTTTAGGTTTAATTCAAAATATTTAGTTATTGTTAATTGATCCGATAAAGTACTGTATAATATATAATATGTAATACCTTTGGCTAGATAAGCGGATTTGTTAAATATTAATTGTAAATTTTGGTTTACTAGACGTATCCACTTTTATGTTGTTTTAATTAAATCTATTCTGAAGTTATGGTTTACTAGCTGTGCCCAGCGGTTTTACCCGCAGTACTCCGCTCCATTTGGTCCTAGCGTAACACCGAAATAATTTTTCAAATCGGATCAGCAGTTCCTGAAATAATCTCGTTCAAACAAACAAACACACTCTTCAGCTTTATAATATTAGTAAAGATAACTTAAAATAGTTATGAATATTGACTGTATTCCTTCTGTATTATTTAAAATGTTTGTATAAATTTAGCAGACGTTCCTTCCGTTACCAAGGAAATTACTTAAATTATTACAATCAAAGTACTCAAGTTGTGTTTTATGACGCCCTATAAAACGCGTTGATAATCTGTGATGGACGACTCTACTATTAACCTCTCGGTAGTATAATTGACTCGAAATAAGTACTCCATATGCTTGTTTAATAGCCTCTATTTCCGATAGCAATGAAGATATTATTTACCGTTTATCTCTCCCTTATATGGCATGCGGGTGCATTTGCTTTGACTGATGCATGCTAGAATATGTTTTAATGCGTGTTCTTTGAATGTAACAGGTTATGTTGATCCTCAAAGAAGAATCCTCATAGAAGTGTAATGTCATTAGCTACTATTAAGTATTCTGTGGTAATATAGAAGCGTAATATTTTTATGAGACGAACATAATACTTACTATTATTACCTATATGATTATTATGTTCTCTGATTATCTTTTTTGTTTCTGAAAACGTTATATTTAGAAGGATACAAATTGCAAATGAAATCGTTTGAATTTTAAATAATTTGGAAAATCCAAAAGTGCACGCCTCATAATTTTTTTTAATAAATATTTATTAATTATTATTTTTGTTTATTTAATAACAATTAAACCACATCGAATCAGACCCTGAAAAATGAAAGGGTTCTATTCCTGAGCATACTCAAGCGTAAGAGAAAAAAAAAGACTCGATTAGTAAAGTATTTCGGTCGCTATCGTGTTAACAAGAAAAAGGATCCGCACATACAGACACACGGACGTCCAAGACAGAACTTTTTTAAACTGTTTTTTAACTAGTTTAAATAACAAAAATGACATCAAAAATATCATGAACGTTAAAAATAGTGTTTTTTCTTAATATGTGTGTGTATGTATTATCTTACAAGTGCAATGTATGATACATAAAGACATTTTAAGTTTGAAAAATCAGATGTTTTGCGCGAAGTGACAGTAGTACCCACCTCAACGCTTCGCTTATGAGGCGTGCAAAAGCAAACTCTTCACAGTGATCTTTGTCTATAATTTGATAATTTTTTGTTGACCACGTCATTATTAAATCTATTTATTACGTCTCTCAAGGGTCTTATAAATTATGGCATAAAATATATGGGACTGAAATCTGAATGATGGGTACGAGTGTGAATCCGTCATAAAACCAACCATATTTATTATGACATACGATTCAATTCAATTCGAATATCAAATGCTATTGAAAGTCGATTGTATGAATAATAAGTAATTTAGCCTTATTTTAGCGCTAAAGTCTTTAGAATTAAAATACTACTTACATTTTATTACAAACGCATAAATAAATATGATTCAAATAATATAAAAACTGAAGAGTTTGTGTGTTTGTTTGAACGCGCTAATTACAGAAACTAGTGGACCGTTTTAAAAATTCTGGCTATTTAATATCTGTGTATTATGTACCACTGACGAAGCCGGGGCGGACCGGGCAATGATAAATTGTAGACGTTGTACTCGCATACTTCCGCCTATAAAAATTTGGTTTATATTTATGAGAGAGCGATTTCTGACGTGACTAAAATAACAAGAAAGAAATAATGTACAAGCAGAGGAAAAAAAACTTATGCTTTTCATACTTATTTATTAGTATATACCTACTAGCAAATAAGCATGAGGTTTTATTGCGTTTAAGAATTCGCTAGTGAGAAATAATGCATAGAAAAGCCCATATTATGTAAAATGCTAATTTATATTATAGTTAAGTGCAAGTTGGACTATTCATATAATAAACTTTTGTTAAGATACGGTAGTTTAAATTGTACTCTTAAATGTACTTGCATATTGTCATAAAGCATTTGAAGAAGTGAAGAAGTGAATAATTAATATTAGCTTTTGAATGACATATTATTGAATGTTACATAATATATATTTTAATGTCTAAGTAAGTAAAATGTAAAATATCGACACATTTTTCTTAACTATAATCTGTTAACGATAAATTCATAGCTGCAAATAAGAATGAACGGCGTAAACCTCTAGTTATTCGTCTATTCAAATGCCTATTTCAATTATCTATTCGACATTTTTAGTGAAAAGTAAATCATTGTTAATAGAAAGCTGCTTTATAATTCGATGATCATAAAATAACAAATAACGGTCACAACTACATAAACAAAATTTAATTTCCTACACATCTGTTATAGCGGTTTTAATTAATTCTCTCTTTTCAACGATTTTCTTTTGAAGTTTAATAATTAAGGTAATCTCTTGACATTCGGTAATTGCGATAAAATTTCTTTAGAAGTTTTTATTGCCTCGTGTAAGCATAATAATTAGTGAATACATACAAAATTGGACAACAATTATTCCCTTTATGAAATTGAACACAATTTGACCTGTGGCTTTTCTACAACCTTTTCCCATACACTTAGACAGCTTTCACAATGCGTGATAATTGATTCGTGTGCGAACATACTTGTATAAACAGAAAGAACGTCCTACACTAAATACCTTTAGTATGAAATATTTAGAATAAATACTTCTATAAGAGAAACATATGCACATGAAGAAAATATATGGATAAAATTTATAAGAGTTAAAGTGTTATTTATTCACGAATAAATTATTACAGCGACACTAATGAACAATTCAAAAACATGCAACTATGTCCAACTTGCCATCCTTTTTTTTTCTCAAATAGGTTTATTGATGAGGACTTTAATTTACCTTTTATATATTATATGGCCTGTGATATAAGCATTTCACGTTCCTTACTCTCACGTAACTCTACGTAAATTAGTACAGTTCTTTTTTATGTTATGTTAACGTACATTTGGTATTTTATTAGTGGTATTACAGATTTACCTATCTATTATATCGAACATTAACGTTAAGTACATGTTTTTTTGCAGGAAATAAGAATTGCTGACTGAAGCTTTCGCGTTTGAAGACATAAGTTTTAAAAATCGAGATTTGATACATGGATATTATGCTGTCGGTGTTCAAATTTGTTGATATTCTAATAATACTTTATGTCTTATAGAAGAAATACACTTTGACATTTGGTAAGCCAGAATTTGATGTATGCTATGAAGTTGTATTGTGACTTTGATTTATGATTTTTAAAACTTTATGCAATACTCTACACGTCTATAAAAAGAATAAGAATTGAATGACATCAAATCTCCAATTTCTCATTGCAACTTTATATTCATGCCTAGTTGGTAGTTGTCAAAATAAATAAATATAATCGTATAGGAGCTACCAACGTTGACAAGAGAGAATTTTAGTATAGTTGGTTCTTTGATATACTGTTTCTCTTCCTATTTCGGTTAGAGTCCGGGCTGTCTGGCTGGCCGCAGTGGTTGCGTTTATTAGTGCGCATCTTATCTGCACAGGAAAATATCCGTAATTTAAAGTCATTTATTAACAATCCTTTGCCTTTAGATAGATCCATCAGACATAATTTTTTTATTGCAAGACGTTTGTTTCGTTGTTAAATAGGTGTCAGACGCAATTTTTTATTTCAAAATCATTAAAATGTCATCGAAATAAGTGAAATTCCATCAACATGCCGGACACACAGCCCGGACTCTAACCGAAGTAGCAAGAGAAACAGTATATCAAAAACTCAACTATACTAAAATGACTTTTTTTAAAACGTTAATAGCTCCCGTACCATAAGAAGAAAATGTAAAATAAGTATTTGATATTACCTATGTCAAGTATTATAATGTAATGATGATGTAATGATAATTGTTATAATAACTTGTTACATTGACCTGTATGACTTATAATATACACAATTTCTGTTTAAAACTTCATTATTCAATCTCTATCAGTTTAAACCTAGAGTATTAAAGTTAAGTGCAATCGTATGTAAATTTTAAGAGCCGTTCGAGTAGGTTATATAACATTAATAATCCGCTCAACTCCCGAGGGTTAACCTGCTGAATCTGCTAACCGTACTTACTGGGAAGTCGCTTATTAATTCAGATACCACCGAATCTTATGGGATTATACGTGTGATATATGCCCAAATGGATATATTAGCGTGTCGATGTCACATTCTCGCGTGCATTGAGACCAACATTAAGACATTTCACACGCAGTGTTCGTAACTTTGTAATACATTTATGTAAGGGAAAAGCAAATGAAGCATTATGGCGAGCTATAAATATCGCCCACCTGACTTAATGGAAGGTTTGAATGGCTTATTTGTTTGTACCGAAGCGGTGAACAAGTTGATTTGATTTCTCAACTAGATAATATGTAATACGGCTACTAGGTACTTAATGTTAGGTATTATGATTGTGTTTTTAGATATACATCAATAACTTGTAACTTATTGTACTGAAATCGAATTTGGTAAAATAGGAACCTTAATATGACGTTGTTCGTATTACAACAATTTAATTAGGATTAATTTTATTCTGACAATCTTTCCATAGATTTGTAAAGGCCAAACAATAATGATGTAATGATAAATAGTTCCCAATATGGCGATATAAAAAATTGGCTCTCTCCTTAAAAAATTATGCGTATAAGTACTGATACTTGATTATACGGTATTTAAATACAATATCAAACAATGTAAAACACAAACTTTCCCTTTCAAAACGATAAATTCCGTTGAACGAACATAAAACACTTTGTAACATCATCCACTTCGTTTCAAACAATCAAATAAAGTATATAAAATAACACAGTGACGAGCCATTATTATACCATTTTATAAGAGTTTATGGAATACATAAAAGTGTCAATTGGTAATAATGTAACATAACCTAAACCACAGGTTAACGGCGCTAGTGACCCTATCATAATGTTTAATGTCGGCCATCCGTTGGGCACAACGGCAACGGTTAATGCAATGAAATACCGCATATTTGTGAAATCTATTATCTTCAAGTAATTTATACGCAGTCCTGTGTATACTGTTTTTTTTGATAGTGCCATAATAGGATTTTTCGGCATGTTTGGATTATGTTTTGGAGCAATATTTAAAATGGCGGATCTTTCTCTACCTTAATATTTTGTTATACATTATTTTGAACGAAACATAAACTGAATTTCAAAAAGACAAAGAAAAGAAAATTATACTTTAATTTTTCAAGAAATTAAATAAACTACAATTTGTAGACAAAATTCAATCAAGGAATACCTCTTTAAAATAAAAGCTAATTTCAATAGTAACATCCAATCAAAGAATTATTTGAAACACGTATTTCATAGACTAATTTTTGTCTCGACTCTTCTAGAATATTTGAAATATTAGCGAATTCTATTTTTTGAATAACGAAAGGAGGTTCGACTATTTTTTTTATTTCATTTCGTTACTCGATAACTCCGGGGTTTTCACTTTTCAACCAAATGATGAATCTTGTGTTCGATGGAAAATTTGTTGTAATTTGATCCTATTTTAGAATCTGGAGTCACCTTGCTACCTAGAAATGTCGACCTTTTTTGTAGATAATATTTATTTGAAAATTACTTACTATCTTGAATATTTTGTACGTTTCATACGTCGTAGTTAAACCATTTTTGTATGAGCGAATAAAACTTATGTGGTTTCGTGAAAAGGATTACATGGTTTCCCGTCGCGTGTAACATTAATCAATCTCTCGCCAATTCCCTCTAGACAGGTGTTAACATCACCATGTAATAAGGTTTCTGCTACTTATTTATACTGTGTACACAATATGTTATATGAAGATATCGAAAATTTCCTGAGCTTAAACTAATGAATAGTTTTAATATGAAGGTATAATTTTGTGGATACTGTTGTAGAATATCACTCGTCTTTATCAAAATTGAGATTTGTGTCAAATGAATTTACGTAATATCAATAACAGTAAATTACAGCAACATTGTAAATGAAGATAAATAAATAAATAAATAAATAAATAAATTCTTTATTTGACAACAAAAAATATACATGTACATGCAATTATAGGATAACTTACATATAAGTAAAACATAAATCGTAGCTGTAGGTACAATTAATTGCAATATTTGAACAATGTCTCCTATGCTAGGAAATGTCCTGTGTTACAGGAGACATTTTATCCGTCCGTTGATACAAGATATATACCTGAATATTATAACAATTCTATACTATGCAAGTATCACTTTAGCCGAAAATTTGATGACTTTAAAGAATAAACTCTTTGCAAAAAAAAAAAATATATATATATATATATATATATATATATATGAGAGAAATTTAACTAAAAATCTAAAAGAATTTAAAAGAAAGGATATACGTATTGAGTGTGTGTGTGTGTGTGTGGGTGTGCGTGTGTGTGAAAGAGTGTGTATGTGAGTGTGTGTGTGTTTTCTAGTTTGTAGTTTGGATTAAATAATATAATGATCTAACAAGTGTTCACATTCATCATAATTTAGAATAGATAGAATGTAAATGAACACAGTTTAATAAATTATAGTACCCATATTGCTGTTTCCTTTACGTAAGAACAAAAATAATACTTAACTACACAACTGCTGACATATTAAAAAGGTAAAAGTAAATATAAAAGATTGACACAATCGCGACTTTAAACAATAAAGCTCACGAAGGTATTTTGATGGATGATTACGATTTGACAGATAAGCGATTAAGGCGAGGCCAAACAAATAAAACTATGATGATATCTGTCAGAAGAAAGTGACCGTGGGCGGCTATTCTTTTGTAAATAATCGATGGGCCATCTTCACAGTGGGCAGCGCTGGCCCAACAAATAATCGTCGGTGTTTGCCGTTTGAATAAAGAATAAATATCTACAATGACGGCCGATCATAGACAAATAGGCCCTCTACTCTATCGTGATTGCCTCTACTCGCCCAACGCAGCCCACTGTGAAGAGGGCCCAGAATGTTTGTATAATATTCGTGGTAAATGAGTTTTGCTTGTAACTTTTATCGTATTATGCTTTATATGTGTCTGGAGTCTGGACGTGACAGTTACCGTGGAAGTGTGATTAGCGTTTTTTATAAGGGTTCTATGGATTAGAGTTATTCTATAATCCTTGTTTATTTATTTACAACATACGCCTCTCAACAAAAACTAAATTTAAGACGAGCAGGATTTCTTGTGTATAAAATATATGGATAGCCTATCCAAAAATATATTGAAAAACATTGTAGAGTAAGGTCTGACTGTTTGTAAGTTTTTAAAAGAGTTTGTATTGAATAAATAAATAAAAAAATACAAGAGTGCAAATTCAATACACATGCTACTTACGTTACTAAGCTGAGCACTTTTTGACTCTGCGGGAAAGGAGAAGCGCCCTTTGCTGACGTTATCACAATATTAGGGAACTGTAGGAGTATATTATAAGGTCCTATTGTTTTGTTTTCGTTAAAATTATTATTATAAATTTGTTATAATTAGAAGATTGATATATTTACAAACAGGTTTATTATGAATCATAAATATTTTGAGAAGCAATTTTATGCAACAACAGTATCTAGTAAAAAAAAACCTTAAAACCAATTGGTTGTGTGCAATTTTAGAAAAGATAAACACGAAACTCTTTAATCCATTATTTCAAAATGCAACGAATAAATGAAACACAAAGCGAATATACAACGATAAATACCACTGGATTGTAAAACAAATATAGATTGTCTCAATCGGTTTTATTCTCAATTCTTTGAAACTCCAATAACAGTTGAAAACGGAACTGAAATGTTTACAAAATAAGAGGATCGTTCAGTATTGAGGTTTGAGAAAAGAGCTATTTAGATATAGAGCTGCCGTAGCCTCTCTATTGTCTACCAAGAATCCTTAGCAAAACACTTGATTGTGCTCACAGCGAATCTCGGTATAATTATTGAAGTATTTCTTAGAAAATTGTTACAGTTTATCTGCTTTTATTTGGAGTAAAATACCGCATGTTAGGATATTAAAATTAGATAAGAAGATACAACTATAAAATATAGCTTTATTTTATCGTGGTTAAATTTTGATTAATAATAACATATAGATGAATATTAAGACTAGGAATAGATACAAGGGATAAGCTTTTAAAGTGTCATTTATTAGAAGTTCGATCATTAACGGTAATATTTTTATTAAATTTATTAATATTGCATTGTTATATATTATACTTATAAATGTTATATTAAGTCCATGTACAAAATAAAATATAGAATAGTACAACAGCTTTTCCCTCGTGTTATGAAACTTTTTAATCTTTCTCGGGAAAATACGTGCGCAAAAAGTTTGTAGGTCTATTTAAAAGCTTCCTAGTTCCTAGAGAAGATGATGGCTTATATCCGTAAAATACCTAAGGCTCTGTCATGAACAAAAATACGAAAATATTGTATCACTCTTCATATACATTTTCATGTAGATATTATATTATAATAGTTGTGAATTATTAATTTATTTGTAAAAATGAGTAATTATTTAGGTGTGCGCACTTGAGTAATTAAGATGATCGAAATGTAGAGTCAAAGCTTCCTCTAGATTTTAGAGTTAAAGTTTCAAAATTGCATCATAATTTAGTATTGGATTAACAGTAAGACTCTTAAGCATTATATTATGAAGGCAATTAAACATTGTGTTCTGCTGAATTAAAAAAAAAACCAAATGTTTACAGATATTTGTTAGAATTACTAATACGTATAACCTAAAAATTCATATTGTCTACTCCTTAGATTACAAAATAAAAGACAGATGGAGCGTTGCCGAACTAAACCGAATTATTTATCGTCATTTCCATAAAGCTATGTGTGCTGTCATTTCACCGTTGCACTGTACGAACACGGTGCTTCTGTGTGCGTGTTATGTTACCAGATATTGAAAAATTTCCCAAATTTTTGCCCGACTACGGAAGAAAGAGGGTTATGTTTTTCGAATGTATGTATGTATAATATTTCTTTGACACGCCCTGCAGTATAAAGTGTTGGATCGATTTTGAGTTGTGAGGTGTCATTGCAATCATCTGAATTATGAAGGTAGTGGTGGTAGTGACGTCGTAGGCTACATACATTAGCAGTCATGTTTTAATTTTTATTTTAATATAAATTCGGGTTTATGATATTATTTTATAATATTGTAAAAATTATTTTGTTACATAAAGCACCTATCTACTAAAGTTAAATATGGACAAAATAATTTTATTCAATTTTTAATTAAATAAATTATATTAAAAAAGTTTTTATTTTTCAAAACATATGAAATATGAATGCGAATAGCGGTAGTTTTTAGTCGAGAATGCGGGACATTTTATTTTCATCATACATCACGGAGTTCACATGAATTAAATCGCGAGCGAAAACGACTATGACGCTTTTTATAAAAGTAACAAAAAAATGTATAATGCTTATTCAAATAATCTAATAATGATCATGAAACTTTATTGCACTATAGAAATAATCACATTCACGATCGAAAAATCCAACAGCACTACCCCGAAGATCTTTTAAACATTTTACCGTTTTACCCCTAAAATTGGCAAATTCATTTTCAAAATACTGGCAGCATACGTTGAAGTTTTGAATTCCTTCGTATATGTAAAATTATTATTTGTATATAAAATTAAATAAGCCAAATAATCTACAGAAAACCTGTAAAACGATGTTTTATCTTTTTGTTTGTTTTCGGGAACAAATTTTACAGCGTTTTAATATCACAAGACAGCATTTTTTTACTAAAATATCAAACCCATTTTGACGTATTGCATGACACTAGAATCGCTATAGCAATGGCGGAGTTTCGTATTCGTTTTTGATTTCGTATTTTCTTTGACAAGGGCGACGGACGATTGACATGCTCCATCTGCCTTTTATTTTGTAATCTAAGGTCTACTCAAATAATAAACTTATAACGAAATTTATAGAACTCGGGACCGTCTTACAGCCAATAAACCGCTGCAGCACTGAAATAACTTAAAGCGATAAAAAGTAGTTTGCTTTAAAAATTTTCAAGTAATTGCACTGTCTAGTGCGGACAGGAACAAAACCAATTGCAGTCCGTACCGCAATCCTGTTATTGTTAAACTTTTGCTACGTTAATATGACGTGGAAAATGTGTTTCCACGTGGTTTTATAAATACGTGGGAGTGAGTGTTCCAGTGCATATAAATTGTGTTGTTAAAGTTAAATAATTAACTGTGTCAAACACATTTATAAGCAGTGGTCTGTAGTGGTGAGGTTAATTTTGGTATAACTGGTGAGCATAATTTTCGAAAAACTCGTGAATATAAAACGTATTGTTATCACGAAAGCTTCCAGCACTTATAAGCAAATGGAATATTTATTAAAATTTATACCTATTAATAAAATCACACTTATCAAATGATTTGCAAAATTTTCTACGTTTATTGACCATGATAAACGAGGGCTGTAATGTTGTTTCATTAATTTCGTAAACTAATAACACTGAAGAGAATTTAGAAGAGAAGTATGTGAATTTGAAGTGATTGAACTAAGTATATTTTGTATCGATAACTATTATCAGGATGTCAAGAATACGCGCGCAAAGGCTACCACAAGACATAGGTAATGAAATAGATTACGAAACACATTGATTATAATTCTTATAGCTTATGCCCCCTTATATTAACTAGCTGTGCCCCGCGGTTTCACCCGCATTGCTCCGCTCCTGTTGGTCTAAGCATAGCGTGATGATAATATTATAATGTATAGCCTATAGCCTTCCTCGATAAATGGGCTATCTTACACCGAAAGAATTTTTCAAATCGGACCAGTAGTTCCTGAGATTAACGCGTTCAAACAAAACTCTTCAGCTTTATAATATTAGTATAGATTAATCACTTGAACGTTCTCGAAAATGGTGCAACTATAGCCACAAAACGTCCGCAGTACGTTTTCTATCGATCAGCCAACAGGAGATTGCCTGGCTTATCTTATTGATACAGAAATATTTTTCCACTTGAGCGCTTCCCCAGTGAAGATGGCAATCGACGTATTCAATATTTTATTTCTTGGTCTACTGCAACGAAGGCATTATTATTTCTTCGTGAAACTATACTCTGGATGAGCGAGTCTTGATATAATATTTTGTTTTCCGTATTTATTTAATAGAGCTATCTTATATTTGGAAATGCTGATTCATTTATTAATAAAGGTAACATAATATAGCCATTAGCCATAGCGTGATAGAAATAACATGCTTTTATAATCAACGAGATCATGGACTTTACGAAATTTAACCTTAAGAACTCTTTGAGTAATTAGTGTGTAATTAAACCGTGCAAGGAGGGTTGTCTTAAAATATTTTTACAAACGGATAAAGAATTTAAGATATACATCTCAATAAATTTCACTCTTTAATTATGTTGAATCCTTTTCAAATAATATAGTGATTACATAACAACACATATCATTGTGATCATAAGGAGAACAAAAAACGAACAAAGAATTTTGTTAACTAAATCCCCTTCACCGCCGTTTATTGATTGGAAATTAAAAATAAAATCCAATATAAAGGGTGTTTTAAATTTCCCAATATCTGAATATGCAATAAAGCTATCGTGCACTTCATTTACATATTGACATCGGCGTCAATAATATCATCCATTATGGCCGCGACGCTATCTGATGCGGCTTCTACGATACAATATTCTGTGCGAAATTTACTACTTTTTGCATCGTTGCCTACTTGTAAACGTGGTGTGTGTGTGTGTGTATGTTTATGAACATGTATATGGACTCATGTGTGGCGGCATGAAATCATTTAACTTTCGATGTACGTATTATACGTATAAGAGCTTTTGGTTTAGTGAGTGTTTGAGAATTGAAATTATTAAGAGACTATTATTACGGCTTGTTGGTTTGTTTTAAATTTAAGTATAAAGTCACAGAAATAATGATTTTATTCATTTATTATTTTTTGAATTTAATTTCGAATACAATAATAGATTAACCCGATTCCATTTCATTTGGTTCGTAGTTTTAGTAACGTATTCCAGCTCTGCCTACTTACGTTGTCATACGACTTTCTCATATTGTAGAATCGCACCAAGCCGAAATAGCGGGTGACTTCTACTACATTAGGGAAAATTACGTTAACACAAAATCGATGTTCAGAAATAGTGAGCAGCAAAAACAATGCACCACGTTCCTTTGAGATGCTGCAGCACTCGATGAATTTGCGCCAATTATCCGATTGCGATACACGTGTTTCAATGGCCGCCGCGCGCGCACAGCAGATGCACGGCTCGATCGAAGGCGGAAGTACAAGTGTCGTGGTGCATGACAGTTGGAAAATAATTTGACAACCTTTCTTTGCATACTCTATGCCAAACGTCGATAATAGACACCACGATCAATTACACGGTAACGAAACACATATAATACCGTAACTATCATCCTCATAAGAAACGATACATCAGAATATAGCACTCCCGCAGTATAAACATCATAAGCTTTACAAACTAAATATAGATATCAAGATTTATTCAAACAACTTTTACCATCAGTAATCAATGGGCTTGGATATGACACAACCACAAGATAATCTTCCAGCCAATTTGTCAGGTTGTAACACTTTATAATAACTATATCTAATCGTAATGCTTGCGACAGGTTGTGTACACTTATAATAGTGGGTTGTATGATTTCAGATTATTATTAATATCAGCTCAAGTGATAGGTAGGTTAGGCTGGTTTGAACGTTAAGCCAGGTAGTTTGTATCAAATGACATATAATTTTGTATTCAGTATTAATTTTTACTTGTTTTAGGTAACAATAAAATATAAGGTTGGGCATAGAGGTAGCGACGATACACTAAAATTAAGCTTGCTCGTTGATGAAAAAAGATAAAATATCAAAATGTATATTGCGAAGTTTATATTTATTGTTTTCAAATGGTTAGGCAAGTACCTAAAGAATTAAAGTGGGTACCCAAACAGATTTCATAGCATAAATAAACGTTTAATAAATGCAAAACTTCCATCAAGTTCATACAGCGTAAAAATATTATTATAGCTCGAATATGAAAAATCTGCATGCAAACTCTATCGACTACGAGATCCACAAAAGGAGACAAAGCTATCAAACATGCCGATATTTCGGGCGAATTTTCGTATCTATCCAGCATGCAATTCTCTCACCTGCATTGACGTAATACAGGTCATTTCGGCGTGCACACTAACACAATGAATATATTCGTTCTACGATCGAGAGTTAGCAAATATTTGCCCCGTTTACCGCCCGCTTGTTAAAACTACTTGAGTCGAACCGTGCTACTTGTTATTGTGTTAGCCCTTTAACACATTCGTTCACACACTTGGCTAACAACGATTTTATTCACGGCTTTGCGTGAATTGTCAATACATCCGGTGGCTTTCTAACTTTTTCCTTCCTATTGATTTTTCTATGCGACGTCTTTGCAACTTCATAATGATGTGACATTAAGTGTTCTTACTTCGTTCAGTGAATGCGAAGTGTTTTGGATTTCTTCTGGCTTTGATTGCTTTATTGACGACTATTTAATTACGTTCAATTTCACTACTTTTGGTATTTCAATTTGAAACTTTATAAGTCATAGTACTTACTACTTAACATCTTGAGAGGAAAAGAAAACTACACAGCTATATTTAACGGTTTGGCATAACGTCAGTTCGTATCAATAATTGCAAAAAGGTCTTAGGAGTGGATTTGTAGAGTTCATTTAACTGTATCTTGTCGCAATTAGTAAAGCGACAGGAAAGTCCATGGCTCATCTCATATTATAATGTTTCCTCAATACTTTTTCTTAGTTACTTTCTAACAGCAAAAATAATGTTATCAATAAATGCATCCCGATGGATGTTTATCATAGTTCATAGTTGAATAAAAGTTGATAACACATTAAAGCATTTTAAATGAGGTTCAAAGGTTTATTAATATTTGAACTCTATATTTCGAATTCAGTGAGCGCATTCACGCCGCCTTAAGTAAATAATTTATTATTAGTGTATTTCAGCTTTGTGCATATTAAAACATATTGCCATGTTCGCAAAAGCTTTGGACTACTTAATTGGAGTATTTCTGAGTTTTAACTAAAGTTTGATTGTATAAATGTAACGGAACGGTTAAACTGTCACGAACTTTCAACATTAGTGCAGATGTTAATTGAATGAGTTCAACATTGTAAAACCGAAATTCGTTTGTTAACTGTTAATTCTGCGATATTATTAAAGTTATTTTCGAATGGTTAAGGCTCATTTGTTTGTTGGTTTTAGTTACCTGTTCATTTAAACTCTTGTGTGGTGTGGTGTTTGATAATAATCGGAGTTGGGTAGTGTTTTCTATAGAGCACGTATAATATTGAGTATATGGAAAAAATATTTTGAAGGTAGAGATTCTCGTTTAATTGTTAAACGAAAACAATATGCGATAACCAATTCTCACATAAAAAATAATAATGCATTTTTTAATTTCTTCATAGTTTCAATAAAAAAGTAACACTCAACGTTTTACAACGTACTATGAACTATAAACCATTTCGAAAAATACATTCCGACACGAACAGTCAAGGTATTTAATTAATTACTTATTCGAAACAGGAGCATTTATAATTTCATTCAGGTAAGGATTATTATCAGTATGGATAAGAGAGATTACAGTACAAGTACTGTTAATTACAGTCCACTCTAACAGTACTTATTAGGAACAATTATTATTAATATTCCTCTTTATCTGCAGTTTGCTTTTTAATCCTCAGTATTAAGTTTTACAGACATAAGCAGCTTTTAAGTTTTTTTGAAATTATTTTGGCTTTTGTCGTCTCTTACGTTTTAATTATCTGCAATAATGTGTAATTGTGTATAGTTTTAAATCTGTTTGTTTTAAATCTTTTATAGAGGCAAATACTTATTAATAAAAATTAATCTACAATTACTACAAAGTATTATGAAGTATTAAAACAAACTATTAGTAAAAACAAATGCTAAATATGATAAACAAATGCAGAAATGCACGTAAAGATTGTGTAAATGTTCAAGTGTAAAAACTGACAAAGTAACAATGTTCGGTCGCTAAAAAGAAATTGTTAACAATTGTTTTCATAATCAGATACCGAAAATGCCGTCAAAATATGCGTGACATGAATGTTCTGCGCTTTGAACGATTCATTTGCGCCTACATACAAATTACTATTTGAAAACAATGGTAGGAACATAGAAGTATGTCAAACAGGTGTATGTTTGTATATTGTGGGCTTGTTATAAATGAACTATTGGAAATGCTTGTAGAAACTAGCATTCATATTATTGGAAGTGCGTCAAATGTGAATCACAATTTGTCGCTATATGCGTGAGATTTGATTTGCTGATGAACTTTTTAAATAGCTGCTAAATTTGAGACCTATATTGATCTTATTATCATCAAAATACCCTTTGAATAATAAATATAGGTCTTACAATGTAGGACGAGCGTTAAACTATTACAAGTACTATTGCCCTAATTACGGTGACATTTTTCATATTTAAAGGAGCACAAAATATGTAAGTTTTGGGCAATTTAAGTCTCATTTCCTCAGATGATGTCTAAAGACACAATACTTATACATAAACTTCAGTAATCGTATTATTATAAAATTCAATCTTAAAACGCAACCAGCTAATGTTTACCTCCTTTCTTAGGTCATGCCATAATAACATATTTTACAAGATTGCGTATAAACATTTGTTCCCAACGAGTAACACCCTCAAATGTCACACTGTTACTCGATGGGATTTTTTTCTGAAAAAATTCCCAACCGGTCACACTACCAGTCACACTGTTACTCGATGGGAATTTCTTCAGAAAAAAATCCCAACCAGTCACACTGTTACTCGATGGAAACACACTGTTGAACTTAATGAAAATAAGAATTAAATCGGTTTTTTAAATTTTTATTAAAGTCAACAAAATAACAACATTGGTAAATACAGTTACTTAATTACGGACGTTACACGTTAACATTCGTCATATTGCTAGTAATTCTCATTTTAATGTTTTAGTCATAGTAACAATATCTAAACACAATCGGCCTTATATAATATAACAGAGTAAATCATCACATTTTACAATAATTAACAGTCCTTATTTCTAATATTAATTTGAACCTTTAAAGAAGAATTTTCTAAATATAATCAGCCTTATGTTTGTACCTATATGCATGTATCACAGTAAATCATCACATTTTACAATAATTAACAGTCCTTATTTCTTATATTAATTTGAACTTTTAAAGAAGAATTTTCTAAATATAATCAGCCTTATGTTTGTACCTATATGTATGTATCACAGTAATAAATCACCACATTTTACAATAAGTATCAGTTCTTAATTCTAGTGTCGTAAAATCTCCAAAGCATGGCCAACTGAAATAAGACCTTGTGTTAATTCCAGCTGCACTTCCTGAATAAACTCGTCTCTTGATATAGATTTCTTACCCCGTTTTCTTTTTGACGGTTTGCCTTGTTGTTTCAGAACATTTCTGACAGTATTCTGAGAAGACAACATACTTATGGCTAATTATATGTATTTGGAAAATTGTTTAAAGTTCAAATTAACATTAGAAATTAGAACTGATAATTGTTGTAAAATGTGATGATTTTCTCTGATATATTATATAAAGCTGATTGTATTTAGGTACCTCCCCCCCCCTTATTACGTGGGACTTAAATATAGATGGCGAGATGTGGGTGTAATATTACACCTCTGCCTACCCCTTCGGGGATACAGGCGTGAGTCTATGTATGTATGTATGTATTTAGGTATTGTAATTTTATTTAATTATTTAAGAATAAAACGTTCAAAGGAGAATCACCAGCAATATGACAAATAAATGTTTTTAAAGTAAAAACCGATTTAATTCTTCTTTTCATTAACTACTGTAATATTGTGACTGGTTGGGAAATTACTAATAAGAAGTTCCCATCGAGTAACAGTGTGACTGGTTGGGAAATTAGTAATAAAAAGTTCCCATCGAGTAACAGTGTGACTGGTTGGGAATTTTTTCTTAAAAACATTCCCATCGAGTAACAGTGTGACATTTGAGGGTGTTACTCGTTGGGAACAAATGCGTATAAATAACATCAAGGCATCATTTCCTAGCAAGCTTAGAGCATGTTACGGTATTTAGGTTATCTCATTGACATAATAACGTGGGATATGAAAGGTCTGTGTGTTTTGTAAACAAAATGCGACGTCAGCGGGAGTGAGATGAAACGCTGAATAAGGAATTCGTTGTAGGTTATGGGTTTTGGTTTCATATGAAATCGTGTGTATACTGGAGTATTCTGGCTTCTGCTACTACCTGTCCGGTTGGCGTGGTTGGTAGTGGCCCTGCCTTTCAAGCCAGAGGTCGTGGGTTCGATTCCTACCCGGGGCAAATATTTGTGTGATGAATATAGATGTTTGTTCTGTGTCTGGGTGCTAATTATCTATATAAGTATTTATTTTAAAACTATATATGTATGTTTATCAGCTATCTGGTTTCCATAACACAAGCGAAAGCTTAGTATGGGATCAGATCGTGCCGTGTGTGAAAAGTGTCTTGAATATTTATGATCTGACTACTAAGAATGCTTCTTCTTTCTTTCAGTGGTCAACGAGTGAGCGAAACACCGAGATGTCCAGGCCCTGATGAAGTCGAACAAATAATCTAGAACTGGCAGAGGACTGATTCGACTTGTCAGTAAAGAAAATTAAATAAAGTGACGCTTATTTTTTGAATTGAAACTTCTTTAGGCGCATTGAGAGTAAAATTTCAAGGTCGCGTCATGGCAATACCGTTACGTCATGGAGTATGGCGAAGATTTTGGTATCTTTGAATCTTGCCAAAGAAATTTCACACACGCTCTTTATTTTATTTGTAAAATTAGATAATACAGATCCAGGGTGATAGTTAATGTTAATTATTATTTAATTATACATGTGCGTTTTACCACAACTATACTAAAAGGCTAATGTGTGCTTTTTATATAGTTGTGGTTATAGGTTATGAATATGATGATGACAATACGGTAGGTGCATTATTCTTATATATATAAAAATGAATCGCAAAATGTGTTGGTAAGTGCATAACTCGAGAACGGCTGAACCGATTTCGATAATTCTTTTTTTATTATATTCCTTGGAGTACGAGGATGGTTCTTATGTAGATAAAACGTAAATATGTACCACGGGCGAAGCCGGGGCGGACCGCTAGTATAGGTTATGAACATAGATGTAAAGCCGGTTATTAACTATTTTAACCGTGCGGTTAAAAATGCATTTTTCGTTATTAACGGTTAATTAACCGTTTTTTTTGCTTTTTACGGTTAATAAGCACCATTAGATGGCGCTAGTGGCTTGAAATGCGCGTTGCGTGTTACGCGGTGATGCCAATTGCCAGCTAGCCTGATTTCAATCTATAGTGATTTAAAGTTAACTCAAAAATGGAGCATTTTCGTAAATTTTCTAAAAAATCTTAGAGGAAGTGTAAGAAATGTTATAGTATGCTATATATTCGTGATCTACTCAATAAGATCTTTCATTTGATATCCCACACGGCATGTTTTGGAAATTTTTATTTTTTTCTTTGTATGCCATATTTACCTAATTACCGGGGTGGGGGGAGGGGGACCACAAAACTGGTTGGCAACATCTGTCTATAGGATGTCTGGGATCTATACAATATATATCAGAAGTCAGATTTAGGTCCGCTATTTTTGCAAACGAAACTCCACTGAGTCCGGTCTATTATTATAGGTATAGGTTTGTAGTATGAATATTTTAGATACTTAAATTGTGTTTAGTTTACGTTAAGTGACTTACAAAGAAACAAAACACAGTACCATTTTTATAGGTCGCAGTCGGATAACTAACCGTTATTTACCGCACTTTATGGGTAGCTAACCAAAAATTTAGTTAAATAACGGTAGCTAACGGGTTTTTTACAACTATAGTTATGAATATGATGATGACGTAGTGGTAGGTGCATTATTAATTATAAAGTTTTCTTTCATACTGTTTGCACGATTGATATACCATAGTAAATACTTTCATCCACACAATAAAAATGCATTGTCATACAGATAATGACCATACCATTGTTTATCATGTACGACTAGCATTTTATAATCTCGATTAAATTTTCCATAGAGAATGAGGCAAGCAGAAAAATAAAGCACACACAATACAGTTTTTAATTAAGTTTTCAGTTTCAGAATGAGAAGGAACCTTTTATATTTCCATGTTCCAACTACCCGCTTGTGAAGGCCTTTGACTGGATTTTTTCTTATACCCTGTTAAGATAAATTGAAAACTGTCTCTTTTTGATAGCGAGATTTTCCCATCAGTCAAATGGAGTACGGGATGATGCCGGGATGTCCCGAATTAAATTTATGTTGTAAGTTTTTTCAGAATTGTTAGCCGGGACATGGGCCCGCCGTAGTTAAAAAAGACAAGAAAAATCTTTACTCGCTTGTTAATAAGGACGCACGTGTTATCCGTAGGAATTATTATCGTAAAAACTTTGTACAATGTTATGTATTTTACTTGAGAAAGTTGGAGAGTTGCCGGTTTTTGACTGTAGAAACTAATTAGCCAAAATTTGAGCATCCGAAATTATTCTTATAAGCCAAAAACATTCCTAATAATTAAATAATCCATTACCCACCCTTAATACTCACGTTTACGACTTTATGTAGCAAAAATAAAATGTTATTAATAAATAAGGAGAGAATACCTTACCTAAAAAGAGGTTGAATTAGAAATCGGCCAATCTATACGCCGAAAATGATCCCATAAAATTTTATATCTGAAGGAGGGTAGAGTCACGTACAGGAGGGTTTTTGTTGAGTTTAAACACCGCTTACTTTGTTACGGTATTATGTAATATAATATAATATCTTTTTAATTTTTGAAGTGTAACTTCTATAGGCGCGTTGAGAATAAAATTTCAAGTTTGCGTCATGGCTATACCTTCATATACTTGTAACATACATATAATTGTAACAAATAAATATGTCAAAAAATGGTGGTCAAATCCTATGACTCCTCTTAATATAAAGATCGTAAAACGAAGCATTGAGAATCGATGAACCAAAATACCCTGACGAAAACATTTTCTAGAACTAAAGCCATAACGACATATTGTTAAGTCAACCAAACCGCAATTACGTGGTGAATTATCGTGTAAACCCTCATAGGGGCCCTAAATAGCTAACATTCATACAATATGAGGACTAACTGGGCCGCTGATACTTGGCAGTTTCATCGGGCAAAAGCAAGTATATCTATAATAATATATATAGCTGTTATTCTGGAATTTTAGCTACATCACTCAGTATCTAGTACCGTCAAAATACGTTCAGTTGTTGCGCGAAAGAGTAACATAGTCTCTACAATCATACATTCTTTCAGAAATTTCGCGTTTATAATAATAATTGATTAGTAGATTTTAGTGGGATATAGGATGAATTTGAGATAACCTATGCGTGTTTTTTAACTCTTCGTATACATAGAAGTCTCTAATATTCATTGAAACCACAGCTATATTTAGGGTAACAGCCACGTTATAAAAAACGCAGATTGGCCGTTTTACAGTTTAATGAGTTCTTATTAGGTCAGCGGTGGTTCGTGACGTCGCGTTACTTTATTTATTCAAGCTACCATTCGGACCAAAGGATGTGCCATAAATATTTAAGTGTTGGCTACTTTCCGTAGTTCACAAGGAGTGATGAGGCAAATAGTGCTGTTCCGTGGATGTCGATAGTTTTAACTGCATTTATAACGAGGAACTTTTTTGTTGTTGGTTTGCTTTGTTTCCGTTAACTGAAGCTGTTATTTGTAGAGTATGTTACACATACTTTCGCAGAAGGGTAAAGAAAATTTCTATTTAGTTATTTTTTCATTTCATTTCTTGAGCTCTTGACATTTTAAAGAAGTTCCAAAGGTGCATAAAATATACTTAAATGCTGTTTAAAAGAAATGGTTTTACAACTGTTCAACTAATACTTGTAAAAACTTAAGCCACTTAAACTTGACGTACAAACATTTAACGAAAATAACAGCTAAAACTTTCGATAAAGTGCATAAATCTTCCTACATCACTATAGTAGCATTGATAAACATTCCCACAAACCGTTTAATAATATCATTAAACAGTTTACTGACATTTTAAAGGGCAGTAAAGAATTCACAACGAGTTGACTATTTGCCCTTTAAGGACGACCCAAATATTTTAGAACGCAATTTTGCTTTGTACAACGAAATAAGATTCTGTAAATTGTTATAGAATTTTTTAATTCCGCCTACATTCTATTTTAATCTAAGAATTAGAAAGGCAAATAAAAAGCTTTAAATGATCGTCTTACAAAAGCTCAGACTTCATTTTCTTTAAAGATCAAAAAAAATCTCTGTGTACGTATAAGGCATAGATCCAAATAAATGTGATTGATGCTTCAAAATTGAGCTGATACATAGTTACATAGTAATAATATATAAAAACTTAGTGTAAATATCTAAATTTGTGCGTTAGTAAATAGTATATTTTCAATGAATACTTTTGTCGAATCAGAATCGTTTCATTTTAGGAACTTACTTCACTCATTCACTGAGTTAGAAGTTTACTGTCTTACAGAAATAAAACAAATAATTTATTATCTCTTATTTAGAGGTATATTAATATCAAATCAAACTTATTAAGTTCCAATAAAATAGCGATAAAATATCATTATGCAGAAGAAATCGATAAAATTGACAAAACGCATGTTTAAATGATTATCGTAAATCTCGATTGAGTATTCAAATCAACTGATTTCAATCATGTAAATGTACCTGATTTACGATGTGATAAAACCAGAGTTTGTATATTGAAATATTTGATCGTCAGTGGTTTACGCTTTAACTTCATCATATATTAGATTTAACGTAACTCTGAGCTAATTAGAACTTCATACATTTCCGTATTGCGGAAACGTTAATTATATGGCGAGTTTCAAGTGTAATAATTTATTAAATCGTAACATTTCTATTTGGTATAGTTTATCGCTGATGATATTATGTTTTTGGTTAATCATGATATGTTCTTTAAGTACAATATTCCTTTATAACACTTTATATTTTACTCTTTCGTCTTAATTCTATTCTCGTTTAAAAAGAAGAAAACAATCTCAAATTACCATTGTTATTGTTAAGATAAAAGTGCAATCACAAACATTTATAAATATAAAGCAAACATATTCATATCAAAGCCGTAAAAACCACATATAATGTCACATAAATCAAATCGATTCGGACGTATCAATCGATTGCTTTTTGCTCACATTATGAGCAAATATTATACGAGCACAAAACACTAGCCTTTATAGACGAGCTAAAACCACATTAACATTTGCATCACGTACGGAAAAAAACTCGACTCAAATCCGATCAATCGATGCAAGCCAGCTGATAGAAATTCCTGTTTTTATTACTACAATTAAGGGCTATTCTTAGACGAATGCTGAATAAGTCATAAGTGTTTCCCTGGGCATGGCGGGTGTATCGACCCGGTGTTTGAATAATATAAGTACTTGCATTCGTTTCAGACATTATCGTTGTACTTCAGTCTTCAGGTAACGTGAATGGTACCCGTATTTGCTTTAAGATTCCCTTTAGCGAGTGTCGTTGTTTGCTGACGATCACTGAGGATAACCAATTTGATGTTAAGAGCTATAATTATGTTGCTATAAAGAATTTTAAAATAATGATTAATTCGTCTGTCCTTTCGCTTGTAAGATAGACAACCAAATGTGATAATAATATTATGAACATTTTATGTATTTTCCTACAGGTTTTTCCCTGTTACATTTTTTTATGTCCTCTTAAAAAACGGATCGAATCCAGTTTTGAAATTAATGAAAAAAACACTAGGAATAAAATAAACAATTTTAAAATATCCACAACGCGCAACAAAGTTATGTTCGTGTAAAATCCACTAGAAGGTATAAGTCACGTACAAAACTACTTATCTTTCTTCAGTTTGCCAAAACTAATTTGAATCCCTACAGTAAAACTAAATATTGCATCTCTGTTCTAAATATATGCAACACTGATTGAAGTATGAGTAAAAATATTACCGGAAGAACTAAGAGATCAATTTTTATTTATATCTTTATGACTTTTAAGTTTTACGATTGAACAAGATTGCTCTTCCATTGATGATAGAAATTGACGTTTCAATCAAGTTTTTATACCTTCATTTCCTTTATTTAGTACTTCCATAACAGCAAAGCTAAGCCTTTGTTATTCTTACAAAACGGTATTTAAAAAGAGCATTTACTGACTTCGTTTCGCCTTTAAGAAAGTTGGAATATTAAAATCTCTTTGAAGAAAACAGTTCAGCACTAACACTTTTCATGTAAATTAAGGAAAGTGGTTTCATTATAAGAACATTTTAAGATATGAAATTCTCGTTTAAAACACTGAAGGATAGTGTAATTACCTGGGTTTATTAAGTTACTAGCTGTTGCCCGCGACTTCGTCCGCGATTAGGTCGTTTTTCGTCATTCGTCGTTTAAAAAAAATACGTGACACTTTATTTTTGAATGTTCTTAATTATTGTCTCTTATAAAATTTAACTACTTACATTAAAATTGAACACTCTGATAAGAAAATCTTAAAATCTGAAGAAAACATGAATGAATGTGAGTTCCCCTCCGTTGCTATGCGAAAATACATTCGTTGCTCTATTTTAAGAAAAATTTGTAATACTGTGGCCTGGGCGTTATAACACGTCCAGGGAGTTCCTGAGTGCCGATATCACCATCTTGAGGAAAAGCTTCTAATGTCGATTTAAAACTGCATACATACGAATTAACCTGTTCTAAAATTGTGAAATGAGTTCAGTTTTAAATTTGAGAAATATTGATTTCTTGTATTCCACTATTCGTTGTAGTCGAATACAAAATATAGGTATTTAAACAAACTTAGGTTGGCCTACAGGCAAAAGGGATCCTATCAAATGGTAAACTTGACCTTGTATCTTAAAAGTAAGTATGAACGGACCTTCTGATAATTATTGAGCACCAAAGGATCATTTGAAACGCGCTACTATAAGAGCGAATATTGTCTAATAACAATTTACATTGCACAGTATGTTCCTCTAAAAGTAGTGATTTCAAAGGTTCCGGTGTATCTTCAAATGAAAGCCGACTCCTTACTACACTTTAAAGCATTACAAAAAGAACATACTACGCCTTTACAGAAGATGATCTGTAATCAATTGTGAGGTTATAAGCAAACCCACTTTTATATTTGTTAGACCACACCACCGAATTCGTAGATTGTTTACCTCAAGTCATTAAGACTATGACGAAATCTGTCTGCAGTAAGACGGCCCTCTCGCTATTCGTCCGTTTCCAGAGACCGAATAGTTTCAATTCTTAATCTTTCATTAAACAAACTTATTAATCGTTCTTGTCTCATATAATTGTAATATTCGCGTCCCTACTCTAGTCATTGCTTATACTCATGTTCATCTTCAAGAGATCGAATAATATTATGATGCACCCTATCATTTGTCAAACGGTCTTCATATTGAGTAAAGTTTCAGATTCTCGAGATAAAATATGACTGTCGTGATCAGTAGTGAGACGTAATTCCCTCTCAGTGAGGGTTTCGGTCTCACGGGATAGTACAATATGCCGTTTGCGATCAGCTGTGAGACGTCATACCCTCTCAGTGAAGGTTTCGGTCTCACGGGATAGTAGGGGAGACCGGGTTTGGCTGTCTTACGGGTTGGTTGTCACAGCGGTCTTAACACAAAACTGAACTATCGAATAAGTCTGTTGAACAGCGTGGCAAGAGCGATACAGTGACAACGCTGTCCCCACTTCGCGTCAGACCGCCCCGATCTGCCGTGAGGGCCTCACACGTGTTTATTGTTTTCGCACAGATTTTTTATGATATGAGGACCGAATATGCTCCTCATAACATCACTTTTTGTGAACGAAACGACAGCGCGGTTTAATTTAATGCCAACACCATTAGAAAAAAGGATTATTATTAATTGTGAAAAAATATCATGATTTACACTATTAACACTCTTTTAACATAAAATATAAGTCTGTGAGTGTGTAAAAATAAATCCAGCTAATTACACATCAAACTTATGTTTATAATTAGGTATACGACATGAAAATATATTAATTACCAAGCAATAATAATACAGATAAGCAGTGGTGGCTCAGTGGTGAGACCTCGGACTTCGAATCGATAAGTCCGGGGTTCGAGACCAGGCGAGCGCGCAGGAAATAAATTGATTTTTCAATTTATCTGCGCATGTTGTAACATCACCACTGCTCGAACGGTGAAGGAAAACATCGTGAGGAAACCGACATGTCGAAGAATTAAAAAGTTCGATGACATGTGTCATCCGCCAACACGCACTTGGCCAGCGTGGTGGATTATGGCCTGTACCCTCATAGGAGGCCCGTGTCCCAGCAGTGGGAACGTATATGGGCTGATGATGATGAATAATACAGATAAATACTGAACATAAGTAGGTATAATAGATATTAAGTAGTATTAGTTAAAATATACTTTGACTGTTAGTCAAAGTTTATTTTTACTAACAACATGTAAATGAAGAAGAAATAGTAATTACCAACGAACTAACCTTTTCTATAATACTTAACACGGCACATTTTTCAAATTATCTTGCTCAACCCTGCTCAAAAATTTGAGGGTTTTGTTGGAACTTTAATATGTCAAAACTATGATATATCTAACTACGATACAACTTGCTTGCGGAAATGCTCATTACAATTGTGAATCTAAAGAATAACTAACAACATACTATTCAATTTTATTGAGCTGATGAATATCTTTTGCCTGGAAGAAATCACCATCGCCTAATAAATATACTGTGTTTTCTTATAAAACCGTTACATAATTTATTTTATCTACTTAAATAATGAAAATGACATTATATTTATAAAATATAAAACATATTATGTAAAATGATTAAAAATAAATAAATGAAGCAACTACGATTCAAATAAAACATCTTTTTCAGTGTTAAAATGCTCTTAGCAATCCTGGATGATGAACTGTATCATGTACTCTGATCCCAGTACGGTCGGTACCTCGATAGCCATAACGATAAATATTATAATCAGATAACCGCAAAGTCAAAATAAAAACATTACTTGTACAGTTGTGAGTGCAAAATTTACGTTTCATTTGGAATAACATTTTTTTCGGTACTAAAACGTAGTCGTTTGATATGTGGTTGGCTGCCCCTCCTCTCCTTCCTGAAAAATATCCTCCAAAATTTCCCGAGATACTTCCAATGATTGAACCATTGGACGTTGGACATTAACTTCAGTCAAAAATTGACGAAGCGGATGATTACTAATTTCCACTTAATCCTCGCTGCTACTATCTTTACCATCAAATCATCAATTTTCAAGTGGTGTTGTAAAAATATCAGCAGAAATCGTCTTCCAAAGGCGATATAATTTTATGAGCAATTGAATCTGTAAATAACAAAATCGAAAGTTAACTGTAAATCTATAAAAAAAGCTACTTAAAAATAAAATTTTAACAAAAACTAATGTTCCCAAAAGTGTAATTTAATATCTACCAACAAAAAACATGAATTGCTATCATTATAAAAAATAAATACCTATAAGTAACAACTTACTTTTTGTGGGAACGCATGATGGTGAAAATTCACAAAACACGAAGATTGCATTTGATATTTTTGGTTTTATGGCATTCAATTGCTTTATAAATAATATCACTACATAGTATAAAAAAAGTCGCTTTCTCTGTCCCTATGTCCCTTTGTATGCTTAAATCTTTAAAACTTCGCAACGGATTTTGATGCGGTTTTTTAATAGATAGACTGATTCAAGAGGAAGGTTTTAGTATATAATTTATTAGGTTTTAGACAAAGCGGACGAACCTGCGGGCGGTAAGCTAGTAAATTTATAAAATACGAAGATTTTTAAAATTGTAACTAATGAACGCAATCAATATTAGATTAACTGTAGATAATGCTGTCTAGTTTTACTTAAAATAATAAACATCTACCCTCACTTTAAAAAAATGTAGTATATTTATTATTTACACGAAATATACCTTATAGGGAAGGGAAGATATGGGCTAAAGAGTTAAATAAATAACATAATTATATTTAAATTATTAATTTCCAACTGTGTATTCAGTAGTGTTAACATCTAAATTGATTTGATTTTTACGAAATCTCATAGATGGCGCTGTTACAATACAACTTACATTCTTTAAACTATGTTTCTCTTCCCAAGTTACTTAAATGGCATAATTTTTATAGTGTCAATCAAGATATTGTCAAACAACATTTATATATGCGTCATTTGATTATTAATTTCCAATAGTTAACGTGTGTTTGATTTTTCTAACACTTCATAGATGGCGCTGTTTCAAATTTGTCTTTATACTGCTAAGATTAAATTAACTGTTTCTCTGCCAAAATTACATAAATGACGTAGTTTTTATAGTGTAAAGCTAGATAATAGCGTGGCTTACTCAAAAACAACATTTAAACATGAGTCTTTAGATTGTACGCTGTCGTAGTACACGGAATACGTAAGAAAAATAAAGGTTCACAGCTCCTCCCCCGGAGGTGATAGCATGATAATATGTTTAAAAAAGCCTCACCCGACCTGTTAGTAATATTCATGCAAAATTTGAAGTCAATCTATGCAGTACTTTTCGAGATTTGCCTGGACAAACATACAGACAAACAGACAAACAGACAAACAGACAAAAATTCTAAAAACTATGTTTTTGGCTTCTATATCGATTATAGATTACGGCCCAAGTATTCTTTTAAAAAAATATTCAATGTACAGTTTTGACTTTCCTACGATTTTATTATATGTATAGATATTGAATTGGAGCATGATATAGGTGCCTACCTTTACTTAACTGATACTTACTTAAAAGAGGTTTTGATTAGTAAATTTTACATAATATTTTATAAACTTAATCTTACTAATATTATAAATGCGAAAGTTTGTGAGGATGTGTGTGTGTGTTTGTTACTCTTTCACGCAAATACTACTAAACCGATTACAATGAAATTTAGCACAAATATAGTGGGTAACTTGGATTAACACATAGGATAGGTTTATCCCGGAAATCCCACGGGAACAGGAACTATGCGGGTTTTTCTTTGAAAACGCGGGCGAAGCCGCTGGCGGAAAGCTAGTGTTTCATAATTGTGTTCCTATAATTATGTGAGATTTACAATCTTTGTTTATTTATACATTGAAATATACTAAATCACATGAAGCGGAAGGAATGTTAAGACATCGTGTATATTGTATGGTTCTCGTGTATTTATTATTGCATGTTATGTTGAACTTTATTGATTACATTCAACATTTACGTATACCGAAGTAGCAGAACAGATTATGTTTAAATGATTAAGTAGTATAATGTTATTAATATAATTATAGAATCGAAATAAGTTATGTGTACTTTGTTCGTTCCAAATTCATTTTTCATTCTGTGAAATAGAGAAAGTTTATTGTATTTTCACCGGGATTGCTAAAACTAGCATGTATTCACTACTGTATTAATGAGTTAGTTACGTAATAAGTATTAACTATTTACGCTATTATTCGCATCATTAAACGGATGTTTTCACACCACATACTTCACAATGAAGCTTTTGCTGCACGCCTCTCTGCACTATAAATATTTCAACACCCATTCAATACAGGCAATATACTATTTATGCAAATGAAGGTAAGACTATACGTCTATACTAGTTGGAAGAAGGCTCTAACAACGCTTTGTGTAGGCTTACAGACTAACTGCCGAACAATGGAGCTGGGAAAAGGGCTTGTTAGCCGTGATGCCTTCGATCTGAATATTGAGTGGATGTAACCGCTTTTAAGGATCTTTATAGACAGGTTTATAATAATGTCGCTGAAGGCGTAAGCCTATTATGTTGAAATTTTGCAAGGGTGGGAACTAAACATAATATGTCTTGTTGGTGTTGGTTGATATTGATTATAGGTACCTATTATAAGTTTAGCTTGAAGATGCGTGTGGAAATGAATTCCGCTCTTGCAATGAATATAAATGCACAGAATATAATATATTTATACCTACTATTGTAGGCATTTCTATCGACTCAGCCTCATTTGCCAGGCTCAGGGCAAATGAGGCTGAGTCAAATAGTTCTATTATATGAGAATGAAAGAAAACAAAACCAAATGACGTAACGTCACGCCAGAAAAGTGACTAGCCAATTAGTTCACAAGTTCAAAGCCTCTGTCTCTCCGCCGGTTTATTATTATATTAACATTAAGATTAATTCTTCTATCTATTGAATGCAGATTCCCTTTACTTATAGCGATAACTAGGCTAAAATATTATCTATTCAAATGATATTCCAAATACATATAACTCCTACATGTGATTGTTTTACCTTTTCCTCGAAATCATGAATACTAACATAATTATGCGTATCAATGATTACTGACAATTCTATTTCATCAGCCAGAGATCGGCTCGTTAGCCAATACATTACTATAATATAGAGCTTATTAAACTTAATCAATCAAGTGAATTAGAGTATAATTGATGTCGATTGTGTTAGCTGCATTACCAATGGCAAGTGTCTATGAATGAGCTGTAATTAGGCGCAATTGGTATGCACATAACCTGAGTACATATTATAGTTCTAGGGTTATTATCTATCACGTGGTGGTCTTAATTGTTATATTATTCTTTGTGATATAACAAGTAATTCATATTATGATCGTATATTAAATGGCTGGTGAAAATGGGCTTCATAATCGATTTTGAGTACTTAACCATTGGTAAGTTTATTTAGATTGTTATGATAGTTGAAATTTTACATATCTGTAATTATACTATATTATTTACTTTTCAGAACTGATAGTAGGTACCTAATTGTAACTGTTAAAAGAGCTTCTGAAAGAAGTCGAGTTAAACGAGTAAATATTTCAGATAATTAGTATGATATATGAAAGGTAAAAGGTAAAATTATAATTATAACCTGGATAAACAAATACGAAGCTGTATTTCCCAGGGGAATATGAGGCATACGATTTCATAATTACGTGTACATATTATTTCGTAATAATTACACCAGCTGTTACTCCTTATTTTTTTCATTAATAGCTTACTGATTACTATAGGTATATGGATAAGGCAAATTAAGATTCCTATAAGCATAAAGCAATTAATGATTTTAACTCCTATTACAAAGACTAAACTTCAAACAAAATCCCATATTAATTATTCAATCAGAATTTTTCCAATACTACTTTTGTCTCGTCGTAAAATAGATTAATATTTACCATTTACCACCGGTTCGGAAAGCCAAAATAAATTGGTCAAATCTCGGGTGTGGCCATTAAATTAACGACACTTCAAATGTGATTGATAACACATTGCGTTTTTCAAGAATAAACAGTAGCGTAACTATTGATGCAACTGGTAATGCTTGAGATAGCGTAAGCTTTGAATCATGTAAGCGTTGTAGTGTAGGAGATAGCTGTGTTAATATGTAAATAATGTATTTTTCCTTGCTTGATAGAATATCAGTATTGGTATTATAAATTTCATATAATTGCGCTAATATTGAATATTGATGCAACTAGTTATGTTTAAGGTAGCGAAAGCATTGTAGTGTAATTATATTTTCTTTATTTCTTGTATTATCATTTTTAGCTTGTTATTTTAATTATAGTAACAAATAACAATATTGGTATTGCAAATTTATTTTAAGCTATTGCCTAGCTTTTATCTCAGACGTTGAGCGCGGCGACCGAATATAAAAATTCCGTAACGAAAAAACCTAACGCCCCCCACTCCAACCGGCACAGCGATGCTATGCAATAGCTTTACCGCGCCATCTCGAGTGCCACACATATTTTTATAAATTATTATTGGACTATTAATCCATTTCTCAAGTTACCACTTTCAAATATTTTGATAAAAATATAATATTTTTACATATTATACGTATATTCTTCACAAATAGTGCAACAGCTTCCTAGACTATAAGTACAACGTTTATGTCACCAAGCTGCCCTCAATAAGTGCATACAGTCGATTCGTCTTCAAAAAGAAACTGGTTGGCATCATTCCCAGTTTTTGCCTCTTTACAAATGCTCGGAAAGGAATTTTAATCTCTCGCTTCACCTCGCTTCATTGTTTTGCAATTTATATTGACAAAGATGCGACTTTTTCTCGTAATTGTTTGGTATTTAGCGAGTAATTGTGATTGTAATGTATGTGAGATTGCGGACGTGTTTCGTCGTCTATATATGGTTTTTAAAAGAACTCTAGGTGGACAGATTTTTCACTGTTGACAGGGTAATAATTATAGGTACTAAATGAATTAGGGTATTAAATGAAATAAATGTTTCGAATACAAATTCCTTTTGTTTTTATTTACGTGACGACACCTTAATAATATTATTAAATCAATATACTGACAATACAATTTATAGAGTGAACCCAAGCCTATAAGAACGACTCAAGAACGACTACATTTTTGACTTAAAAGTAAAAGGTTATAGGTAATTTCTGTTAATGAGATCTGTTTACTAAGAAAATTAATAAATAGTCAGTTATTGGTAATTGAAGATTTTCGAAACCAAAATATAAGAGAATCTGTGGAACATTTTCATGTAAAAACACAATTAACTTCTTAAGAAGCATGTTTAGCGTTTGCTAAAAGTTTTCATCGTACAATTTACGTAATATTCGCTAGCAAATTAGCCAATTAGTGTAATACCGCTAAGTAACTTTGAAGTTAGAAGTTACGTTACTAATACGACCGTTACAAATCATTTTACTACAGTTTTGTATGCGTTTCAACACATAGTTTGTGTAGTTTATGTAGAGGCACTATTGTGTTGTAAATCCTAATAAGGAAAGGTCACTATGAGATGTTAGATGAAATGTTTTGCAGATGATTGCGATTTTTGAATAGATTTAGATGCTCCTAATTGAAATTTTCTTTTTATATAATTGATACCCTCATAGGAGGCTCGTGTCCCAGCAGTGGGAACGTATATGGGCTGATGAAGATGATGATGATATAAATGATCGTAAGTCTTTTTCTATTATCCATCATATTTATTACAGTCAAGATATACATGTTTATTGATGTCTAGTAATCATACAATTTGTAAATTAGATATAGATGAAACTCAAAGGCATAGACCATTTATTTTATTTGCTTTTCAGTCGGCAGTTACCGCGTCAACACTTACAAAGAACTTAGAATATAGGAGGTGTAATTATTGTGAGATGATTGTATGCTAAGAGCTTTCTATGAAACAGCTTTAGTTAAAATAATGATAATTACGTCTAAACATCTCATAAGCTTTCTAAAGTATTTTACTGCATGTTTCGATTTTAATTAATTATTTCAAAGTAATTTTAGTTTGAATTCGAAAGAGGTAAGAAATTTTCATAATGAAATCAATTCAAAAATCACATTCCTTCTTTTTTTAAGGTACTTATTAGGTACTTATGCTAGGTATGCTAGACTACTGTATTGAAAATGCTCAAATTCGTCCAAGTCAAAGTCCAAGATCACATATCTATACGCTTCTAGAATTCCCCAGTGATTCTATACAGTGTCCAATAGAACACAATCCGTTGTCTATTTCAGTGATCTTATTTCACTACTGCGACGTATGTGTTCCGCAAGACGATAATAGTAAGCATACTTACTGAATACTTGTATTGTTTTTCTATCGTAATACAAAACTGAGATATTTAATTTATGTTGGACGGACCATTTTTCGGAAAATCGCAGCCTTTTTGAATTTTTTACACAAATTTTTATTAAACTTTGCTGTCTATTTAGATAAGATCTTGGTATATTCTGAAACAACTATAAAAAGATTATATGAACTAACTATAAAGACATTATAAATAAACAAGTGCGTGTTAAAAATTGTATGTTTACATTATCGTATGAACAATATCTCGATCAAATTATTCAATTAGGTAATCTTTTTTCTAAAGAATAACTTTATAATAGAAATCAAATATGTATTTCAGTATGATTTATCTAAACAATACAGTTAGACAAATAAAGCATTGTGAGAGCGAAATTCCCAGCCACAGTGCGGAAGTCGCCGTGATGCCTCGTAAATGTCTAGGCATTACTGTAATAGACCGGGAGATACTGACACAAAATTTCGAGTCATTTGTAACAGGATGGCGGTTCTACAGGGGTCTTAGTACGCAATGACAAAAAGAAAAACGATGGTGTGAACGCTGGTACCGGCGGCTTAGACGCGTGGGCGTTAGTCGAACTCGTCGGAAAATAGCGAAAGTCAAACGATTTGTAACAGTATGGCACTTATTTTTCCTGTAAGTTTGAGGATCAACAAATATAAATACAAAATTTCAAAGATCTATGTGTTGGAAATCTTCACTTATATAAATTAATAATAAATTAAGTTTTCAAGTATGACAGCACTTTTTCCCCCTACTAGAAGTATGGCAAATATAATAATGGTCACATTTTATCAAATACTCTCCAAAAATCCAAATGCAATACTGGTACAAAAAGTTTGGCGAAATAAAAATTTTTTGCAGATTTTCGGCGGTATGGCGACCATTTGGAATCGTCCGAAAAGTATGGCATGGTGATTTTCGTAAATGGCTGCACGACGATAGTTACCTGTGCAAAAGTTAGCCTGGTACAAATGGTTGAATAATTGTTTTATTTAAATCAACACATTCGCGTCGGTATGGCGGGCTGTAAGTCACACCGGAAAAGTATGGCATGACACTACCGCCTACTTCTTTTTTATGGGCTATCGGTAAATTCTAAAATTTTTGTGTTACAAATCGTTTGACTTTCGCTATTTTTCCGACGAGTTCGACAAACGCCCACGCGACTAATCCACCGGTACCAGCGTTCACACCATCGTTTTTCTTTTTGTCATTGCGTACTAAGACCCCTGTAGAACCGCCATCCTTGTTACAAATGACTCGAAATTTTATGTCAGTATCTCCCGGTCTATAATTGCAACGTTTTGAATTATCTTTACGTGTTGTTATTTTATTTAAATCTTGCTTAAGCTTTCTTATTGTTAAAGAATAAAAAAGTCCAAATATAAAAACAAATCATTTCTTAAAAATATACATTCGTGGAAAAGTAGTGGACATTTGAGACTACCAATAAAATGAAGTCATCAACATCCAAGGTCTCTTAAAAAGTCACATTTGGGTACGATTTTACCGACCGTATACACGTTATGAAGCTTAGACAATAACGAGATTATAATACACATACTTTTGTACGCGAACTATATTTCACTCCTGACCTAATTATCATTGAAACATGACTGCACTACCCCAATAAATAGCGTATTACGAATGCTATTTTCGAATTCAATTAAAGGGCCAATTAATCTTTCAATTAAGCATAAACAAATGTACAATAATTAATGTGGTCCGCATTTGCCACATCACAAACGAATCGTCTACACGGAAATAGATTATCGCATCATTCACATTTGTTTTGTTTGTCTGTCTGCGAGTGCCGTTCTACGAAATTGCATGGGTGGTCCCGCTCCTGTTGGAAGTGGGTTTATGGGTTCTTAACGCTGGATCAATATTGGTTTTACATTATGTTTAGTCTGCGTATGTCAGCTTTTGTCTGCGCGAAATGGTGGTGTAATTTTTTTGAGATTGGACTAGACGTTGGGACAGTTGGAACGTCTGCAGGGACAGAACGTTTGATGAATAGAACTTCCGAGAACATAGATACGTCGTTGTGTACTTATTATAATGTTTTTGATGAATTAGTAATAAATACTACTATTATATAATGTATGAAACTGATGATACGAGAAATGTATGATTTTTTAAAAAAGCTAATAAATAACTTTTCATAGCAAAATGTGAAGAGCTATCTTTTGAGGCAAACAACACCAATAAAACAAGAAGTTTGTTTAAATAAAACGTGCTAAAACAGTAAAGAATATATAGCTATGGCTATAACAAACCGGCACAACGCTCTACGTTAAAATTTAAGAGAAAAAAGTTTTCGTACCTACGACGTAAATCAAATATGATGAAGCACATGCAAAGTTTTGAAAATATGACAGCGAAGCTTTCCACTCGCTACCAGGATTTGAATTTTTACTCTGAGATAAAGTTTTTCCATCATTTTCTAATTTTGTATCGCTCGAGCATTAGAATTATGATAAAATTTCAGATTTTAATTGCTTCATCTATAGTAACTGCATGAGGTATCGTATGTGATTTGTTTGGTAATTTTATATTAATGCAGGAATTGTATTAGCTTAAGGCTAAACAATTGCAAGACAAGATAAACGCGACTTATCTATATTAAAGTGAAACTTTTATTACATCGTCTCAAACTTTTTGGTCTGTGTAGCGCATGTCGCGTGTATCGCGCGACATGCGCTACACAAAGCAGTGTTCGGAACCGTTCGAACAGTTTCACTTTTACCGTGGTTTCATAAAACCATACAACATTTTTTTTTAATTTTAAACTATCGTATGAATGTTATGTCATAAAAGATTAATGTACATACTTGCCACCTGGAGTAGATTTAATATAACTATTCAAAAAGTTGCACAACACGCATCATATGAAAAAGAAACACATAAACGATTAAAGGCATTTAAAAGCGTATCATACACACATTGAGAATTTCTTAACCCTCGTGTAATCAATAACAAATTGAGCATTTCAAACAAATGTAAAACCGCACCGTTACATACATAAACGGATAACTAGCCAACCTATAAATTGATAGCAGCACATCAATTACGTCGCCGCTCATTAAATCAACTATAGATTAACGACAAATGTTTCTAAACAGCATCCGCGCTAGTTTCCTGTTGTTAATCATTGTTATCGCCGCGAAATAATTAGGGACACTCGTAACATAGTATAAAGTGAACAAGTAAGTTATCTTCGAACAAAGGTACATCGCGTCGTTTGTATGTACGCGGAGCGCTTGGCCACGCCGACCGTTCATGTACGTACGCAAGACGCAAGCACACAACGCCGCTCGGTTATTTTTCATGGACCGTTCTTGCCAGGGCCGCGCCTTTGCTGTGAGCGGACGGTGTTTGTTTATACTACTCGACCAAGCCAACTAGACGCTCGGGTGGAATGCGGCCTCCCCGCCCGCTTACCGCCTCAGGTACCGCGTTCGCCTTAGTACGGTTCGCAGCATCGACGCATTCGTACGTTTCGCATCGCTAGTTATTTCTGTACTTTTTATTATTAATCGTTAAAGCTTGTTGTTGACTGTTAAGTTTTTCGTTGTTATTTGTTTAAGTTTTTACTGTGTTGTTATTCATAGACAGCCCTCGAAATGGGGAAAAATAAGACTATTCATAGCGGAGAGCGAACAGTGATATTATTAATATTTTTTTTTGCTATCTGTACCCGAGACATGGGCGGGTGACGTCACAGTTGAAAAGGGTCTAGTTGGCTTGGTCGAGTAGTACATTTCAATGTGACAAGTGACAACCCTGCACCTCGCGAGTTTAGGTAACGTGCGCTCCTAAACGCCGGGAGACGGCCTACTTGTTTTCTTTATACTATGCTCGTAATATATTCGCTATCTGCGGTGTCGTTGACCTTTGTTATGTCACGATCGATATGATTGTAACTGTCTTGCGACAAGGACGTCGTATGACTAAGACTGTAACCGATCTAGTAGAAAATATTTCAAATGATCTTCGTATGTTGGAATGTCAACAGATGTGGTTTTAATGTTTTTTAATCAAGTGTTCAGTGAGATACAATTTCAAATCTCATTGCCTATATCCTCAGAATGATCATATGGAAATCAGTACGATTAAATGAACATAAAAGTGATAGTAAACAAAGATTGTTTCTGTTATGCTTAACTACTTACTTCTGAGATATTTCGATGTATTTGTGCCTTTTAAAAACCAGAAAATATACCGCATAAAACAAGACAATTTATTGCAAACAAAAGACCCATAAACACATTTCGATAGACTCTATAGTCTATATACTCTATCGAAACCTCGAAGGTAAAGTCGTGAATAGCCAACCATTTAAAGCAAGAATTTTTATAGCTAATCCCATACTATCATGCACAAGCAAATGGGATAATAAATCAGTAAACAGATAAATGAATCGAGTCGCACTCTATTAACACGAAGAACATAATGTAAAAGCCCTTAGCCCCTTCGTAGACAAGGCAACTCAAATCTCCTATACTCAACGCTTTTGCTTTTACACTTTCGCCATACAACACCCAACGGTGTCAGCGACGCGACTAGTTTAAAAGCCTCAATAGATTTTTATGGCTGTAGTCGCTTGGAGACTAAAATCGTCGAGTATCGAAGATTTGAGTAGCCTCGTGTACGGAGGGCCTTAAACATGTGCGGTTGAACGTGGTTGAACTATTTATTTGGGAAAGTTCAACCAAGAATGACATTAGGAATGCGTAAATTAATCGTTTTTGGTGCTTTATCTATTTATCGTGAGCATTCGTGTTGGTTTTTACATTTTAATCATTTGGAATTGTTAATTTAAAAGTTATAAAAATAAACATGGAGAGAAAGATAAAAGAACACATAATATACTGATAAATAGAATTGAAATGAAATTCATTTTATGTACATTTTTAGTACCTGCTTAATATTTATGTTTCGATTGTAAAAAATAATACATATTTTAAAGGTTATAATATTAAGTATACAAATTAAAAACCACGTTTATGCAAGATAAATCTGATTGTGGGTTTTCTGATTATTAGGTCTCTGCAAATTGTTTACTAGCCCTATAAAAGTTACAATTAATAGATACATCGAGGTACGTTAAAATCATTATACTGTAGGTACTTCCTGTACATAAAATTAAACGTAGATTTCTATGGATTTTTTCATTTACATCAGGTAGGTATTAAAACTGTGTATATAAAATAGAAAAATGTTGTGATAATACATTATAGAAAGTAAACTCTTAAATAACAAAATATAAGACATGAAAATATTATTATTTAACTTTCCATAATGTTCGGGTCACCACCATAATAATGCCCGGAATTTGAGAAGGCTTTGCGGAGATTTCATTATTATTTCACGAAGAAACCAGCTTTGGGTGTATGTTATTACATACTTAAATTGCTTATTATTAATACAAAAGGATCTTCTGTAATGTTGACCTATATCAACACAGTAAAGAATTCAAATTGATTAGATTTTTCATTTTGGTAAGTAACTATGTCCTTTATTTTAAATATATTTTTATTTTCGTGCTAATTTCCATTCCAATCCCTCAATATACAGTTAATTTTCTTATTTAACAATAATAATAGACTGTCATCAGTTACTTAGGAAATTCTTACGTCAAAAATGCACTATTTTATTTTTACTAATGTAACATACTGACTGCCAAATTTCATTTCATTATACAGTTGTATCTAGTTTATTTATGTTTATACTTTATATTATATCTATGGTCGTGTTGCATACAATTCAAACTATCACACGCTTGAGTGTAACAAAACGGCGGGCCGCGGCCGGTCCGAACGAACGCGTCCCAGTGGTCCGGGAGCCAGCAGCAGATTTTATGACCAAGTTCCTCTCAAGCGGTAATTAGTAAAATGCATCAAAGTATAGTATTATGAAGCCTCGTGAACGTCAGCTGGAGCTCGATTGGGGGAAAGAGCGGTTGTAGCCTCCCGTATCAGCTGACGGTTTTTCCACCAAGATACAGCCAGCTGACATATATATTTATCCACAGTTACATATAAGCTATCATCAGGTAAATTTTTGTTTGAGAGGAAATAACGGAAAATAAATTTTTCTTTAAATTTAACTTTCATGTTCGAGACACCAGCTGACGTATAATACACCATGTTGTAACCAGCTGACTATTTTTTTTCGTTGAGATATTGGGTTAGCTACAATTTGACAAATTTTTAGCTGAGAGGAAATGAATGAATGAATGTATTTTTTTTCCTATGTGCGTGGGAGGCTACAACCGCTCACCCCCCCAACCGAGCGCCAGCTGACGTTCACGAGGCTTTATAATACTATACTCTCATGCGTCTGACGAATTATCTCTTGAGAGGAAATAGTTAACCAAATTTGCACCTGGCTCCCTAACCACAGCAATAATTTACATAAAATGGTATAATTAATTGCAACTTTAAAGACAAAGGCCGCTTCGCTAGGTATGTAAATGAGGTCTAGGTACCCTTTTTAAATAGCAATCCTGAAACGATTTTGTTTTGAGATAAACAATGAAAAATATTCAACCAGTAAAAGGTTTAACGCTATTTAGGTTCTGAATTAATTTCGTATTTAAATAGTAGAAATAGATTCGTATTTCTAGGAACCAATGCTGGGAAATAGTTATTTCATGATGTCAGTTATGATTAAATTTTATAAAATTATTGAAAACTAGAGGTCCGCCCCGGCTTCGTCCGTGGTACATATTTCGCAATAAAAGGTAGCCTATGTCCTTTCTCGGGTATCAAAATATCTCCATACCAAATTTCATGCAAATTGGTTCAGTAGTTTAGGCGTGATTGAGTAACAGACAGACATGATAGAGTTACTTTCGCATTTATAATACTAGTATGGATGTGCTGATATTACTTACGATGTGTAATAAACTAAGTAGGTATGTATCTATTTAGCATTCTATCAACAATAATATTATGTTAATTCATTTCATTTCAACACAATTACCTAATACCTAATGTAAGTAGTAAGTACTGAATTAAACTCTCATGTTAACGAGTTTTCAAACACAAAATCGATTATGCTAATCCCACTATCATTGCTTCATTCATTTCCCTTTTATCATTTACAACAGGAAAACGAATAAAAATAGATCTGTATTAGTCTGTACTCTTTACAAACAAAACAGAAATAGATAATAAAGCGCTTTATCCAGTTAACATTATTTCTATCAACGCCTCGGATTCAACGGAGCAGGAATCTACTGAAACATTTATTAAACGTACTCTTGTATTCCTTTTAACGTACCTTTGTTCTTATGAATTTGAATATTATAAACCGTGAAAAATAATTCTGTTGTCTGATCTACAAGTTTTAGTTTTTGACGCGACAACGTCTTACAATTCGATAGCACTGCACGCACGAAAAAACATGACTCATGCGGCGTTACCTCGCGCTCTGAGGCGTTCCGTAAGGCTTGAAGTGCAAGCGAGAGCGCGGAACGAGCGACAAAGAAGCACAATCGGCCGTTGTCACGTTCAACTATCGTCAGTAAACCGACTTTACAGACAACCAATTTTTTATCAATATGTATGTAACTCTCAATATGTTGTATTAAGTATTCTACGTTAGATATGAATAAAATAGTTATATATTATTATGTTACCTATTTATTTATAAAACAGATGTATGTAATTGTTATAATAATTATGCATGTTTAAACAAACACTTAATACTATGCAGACCATAAGACGATTATTGTTTTACATCTTTAGACGATAACCTTTTATAATAGGTAAACAACATTTTTTTCCCAACAAACGAATACAGAAAATAAACGAATCCACAATTATTAGAAGTACGAAAATTTATTAATGAGAAATAAAAGAAAGAAATGGTGTATCATCATAATATTTATTTCAAGAGTTCGCCTAAGTAGTACTCTGTCCTTTTATGTGACAGCCGAAAACTAGGTCTGACTCCTCAGACGTGTCTGCGTCAATCTCTAGTGGCCCTCTAGAAGCTATATTCATAACAAAAACAGCTTTTCTTGAAACAAATACAATTTGAATAATTATCTCTTTCGATTTTTCATAATAAGGTCGCAATTATTAATTTCTTGAAGACTGTACAGTGTATAATATGTACCTACATTGTGTGGTTTAATAAATTCTTTTAGAGATACTTTAACGGATTTTAAACACGATTTATCCATTATGTTATTATTTATTTAACCCTAAAGTCTTTCTGTGTATAATACTCGCGTGAAATCAAACACAAGAAAATCCTACTCCTACTAATATTATAAATGCGAAAGTTTTTGAGGATGTGTGTGTTTGTTACTCTTTCACGCAAATACTACTGAACCGATTACAATGAAATTTAGCACACATATAGAGGGTAACTTGGATTAAAAAATTGGATAGGTTTTATCCTGGAAATTACACCGGACCGGAAACTATGCGGGTTTTGTGTTTTCTTTGAAAATGCAGGCGAAGCGGCAGGCAGAAAAGTACTGTATAAATTCTTATAACTAAATATATATTTTATATAATCTATCCGTTGACACGACGTAATTTACGGTATCGTAGATTAGTTGGCACTTTATTAATGTCATTTTAATCAAATGTTAAACTGTTTCAATATTAAATAGAGCAGTAGCAGCTTAGTTATAACTGGCTCAGATTACTATTTTGAAACTAGTGTATTAAGCTACATCTGAAATGTTATTAAAACCAAATTCATTATAAACGACTGGTTGCAGTCAGTTTTAAAAGTAGGTACCTATAACAAAATTTGATATCAAATATATTTTTGGGATTAATATTTAAATGTTAACTAAATTAAAAAATATAATAATAAGAAGACACCAGCTCTCAAACAAAAAAAAAAGATCAAATTGAGAGTCGGCACAGGCTCAGACACAAAAAATACAGTTGAATTCAGAATCTCCTCCTTTTCTTAAAGTAAGTTTATAAATCGATCGTTTTATAAAACTTGTTGAAAACCTTGCATTATGAGTAGCTATAATTTAGCTGATAAATTTACATAATATAGGTTATCCAATGCAATCTCGGTATCGAAGAAAAACATACTTCATTCCAACACTAATAAATCTGACAAACTCAACAGTAATAACTGATAATTATTAGCTTGGTGACGAGGAATTTTCCCTGAATTAAAGTATTAGCAAAATTTCATTAAAAGCAGTTCTCGTGAAACAATTTGTCTTGTCTCCAACCATCGTCTTTAGAGAACCAATTTGAATTTGTAATGAAACTAGCTCCGTCATTATTTACAGCATAAATATTGAGATGCTAATATTTATTTTAAAACTGATGGTCGAAGTGATATGAGAGAGATCAAATAAGTTACTTGCACGTATTTTTAGCAAGCGGTGTACTAGAAAGTGTTAGTGTTTATTACAACTGGGTAAAGTGTTTGACTATAAATGTTTGTTGAATCAAGACTTTCCACACTTTCTGCATTAAATTTAATTGAATGAAACTTTAGTAAAATCTTTAACATAGAAATATGCCTTGATTTTGTTTACTTTATTTAATTCGTTTATTGAAGTGGAACTTCTTCAGGTGCGTTGAGAGTAAAATTTCTAGGTCATGGAAAAACGGTCACATTAATGGAGTAAGACGACGATTTTAGTATCTTTCAATCTTGTCAAAGAAGTTTCACTTCTGACACGTGTGTTCGGCACATACGCTCTTTTTATATTGATAAAATCTTTGTAGCTATGAATTATATAAATAACATAAGTTATGTTGTATTTTTTCATAATATTATGACGAACCTGTTTACTTACTAAAATAATAAGTATGTATCTACTAATGTGTCGAATTATATTCTTTATATAATGTTAAATGTTTTTCCTCTGCAGACATGTAGGTAGATTTAATAGTTCACGATAAAACCGCTCACCGCAAACTGTCTTCACAGTTATTAGCTTCCAAGTAACTAAAGCTATTTTACTGGACCCATAAATCGGTTTAAACTGATTTTTATAGCACCTGCGGTTTGATAATTTGCTATAAAACAGATCCCGTGGTTAATTGTTAAACATAATAAACGCAATTTAACTTTTTACTATACTGAATCTGTTCCGTGTAATAAAAATAATAATACCTATTATTACCTAACATAAAATACGAAAAATGAAAAGTAAATTTTCATAGCATTATGCCACATTTTTATTTTTATATACTCAATTATTGTCACACTAAATATTATTATCAAAGATGGTCATGATGTTACGCTACCAATTCTTTGGCCGTTAAAAATACCAAATACATAGTATAAAAATTTTTCAACTTTTCAATTAATCAATTTCCTAACAAACACTACTAACAACTTAGTTATAAAGTCCATAATTCTAAATCAATTTTTTGCTCCTGAAACCTAATTAGCAAGAAACTTGGTTTGTTTGCTCAACGTTTCTTTACTGACTCAATTTAGTTTCGTACTCTGTTGCAATGCGCCACTCAGTATCAGTGTCTTGACTAACTTCTTGAATGAGAGCTTTGAAAGGGCATGCAGAAAATCTAATTATTTAAAGAACGTCCTGAGTTCGTAAAGATAACTCTGAAACACTCTCTCTATGCACACTTCACCTATAAACAATTTAAATTTAACATACGTTATTTGAATACTTATTTTTCAATTTATCAATTATATTGGATCAATATGTGAATTTTATCACGTATTATATTGTATTTTGTTACAGATAATTTATAAATTGCATACTTAACAACGCTCTATTTTGATGTAGAGTTGATAGAAAAGGTACAAAGTTTCTGTGATAAAGTTAAGTGATAAAAGATTTAAGTGAATTTTTTAAATATATTCGTTGTTATTCTAATTTAATAGATAGTGAACTTCACAAATAACTAATTTAAGTCTAACCTAGAAATTTCAATTTTAAACTTAGGTACCTACCGGACTATCTCAAAAATGCTGTTTTACTCCGCATTTTGGGACTATTTTTAATGACAAGCAATTAAAAATGTGCAAAGAAACTACAATTTGGGGCAGACGTGAGAAAGCCTAAAATTTGGAACCTTTGAAGTTGCAGTTCTTTGATAGTAAATTACCCATTGCAGACGTTGTTTTTCGTTAAATTGTTGATGTGACACGCCTAAACAATAAACAAAATATAACTTTTCCTCATTTAAATATGACCAAATAATACTGTAACTAAATAGATTAGATAGACAGAAGGTACTTCATAATGTTATAAAAAAATTGCATGTAATAAGAATAACAGCAATAAAAATTCTACAGTTTTTAAACTAAATACCGACATTAAAAGCCACGGGTAGTTTAATTTTATCATCTCGGGCAATAAATCAATTTCATTTCAATCACATTCTGACCTTTGACAGTAAAATATATTACATTTACTGGAATCACTGCAGTTAATATTTATTTACTTCAATCGAGGAAAATGATATTTAGATTGTTTGGAGAATTAACTGAAGTGGAAATGAGATATGCAATGGAATAACTCAATCTGAGAGGAATGACGTATCTTAATCATAATTGTTGAGTTTTTAATGCTCTATTAGATTATAATGAATGCTATGAATCCAAATGTTGTAATCATACTGCCAGATAGGCTCGAAGACAAGATTAAATTCTCGGATACAGATCAAAATTAACTTTAAGAGCATTGTTTCAAGCTCAATGAAGTGGCCATAAAAATGCAAACATGAATTCTACAGAAGAAATTGAGGAAAGTATAAATTAGCTAAATTTAACTTTGATTCAAAAGACTTTATTATGTGAACTACTTACGCTTACAAATGGACCGTATTACTGCTCATATTTTATGACCATTTTTTTTTCACATTTGTGAGTGACTCATCTTATAAACGCATAAAAGTTAATAGCATTTATTCGGCTATCTTAACGAAGATTAATTAAAACTGCAAGCACACGCGGATTCCTGAAAATATCTTAAATCTCGTGTTTTAATTGACGCTGACTAAGAAGTTAAATATCTACGTCCGCTTAATAGAATGTCTTCATATATTTTACTCGTTTTGAACAGACATCTTAAGAAGTCACATGTTAAGGAATGTCTTTGCTTTATTTTCATACATATTTGCGGTTAAATAATCGTTTTAACGCAACTCTTGAATTAGCATTCATAGATAACACAATTCAAAATGCGTTAGAGCTCTTAATAATTTCAATCATATGAAGAAATTTTTGATTTAGGAAACTATTTTATCGATATTGTATTGACCACCATTATCAAAATCAATTCTTTAAACGTATAATAAATCGAACTCAAAACAACAACGAGTAAAAAGCTTCTCACTTTAGTACTATTAATTACCTGCTTTTAATATACCAGGTCTCTTCTTATAGCCTTTATAACCTCGATAATTAAGACGGTAGAAATAAAACGACCAAGTTAAATGTACCTACTCGTCTTCTACGCTTAAAAATAAATCATTTCATCTCTTAAAACTATTTATAGAATCACTCTCTTTACGTATCGATAAGTACCAATCTGGTAATAAAAGGTTGAACTTGTATTTACCCGTAAAGATAAACCGACCAAATACAGAAGTATGTATGTAGGTACTATAATCTCTCTTGCACAGGAGTAAAGTAAAAGTAGTTTGATATTTTAGTCCACTTACTAATTTGAATGTCGACTGTATATATCACTATAACAATTGCAATATTACTTAAGACGATTATAACAGTAACTAAAACTATTACTACATTTAAAAGTCTATACCGAACAATCACCTGATTGATTTCGCATTTACCTATTACCTAACCATAATATTAGAGTCCTATTACATATATTGACTTTATATCTACACCTTTTCTTGTTTCATAAAACTGGAAATAAATTAGGTCAAAGTATTTGTTTAGTTATTCAAACACACATTTAAAAAATGCCGATAAAACTAAGAACTCATCAAAGTTCCTGATTACATTCCCATATTGACTTAATCTAAAATAGATCGGAAATTCGTTCAACATAGTGTAAGATACGAGATACGAACTCAAACTCAAACATTTATTTATTCAATTAGACTTCTTGTAGAAGCACTTTTGAAACGTAATTACATATTTTTAACATTTACCACCGATTCGGAAAGCATAGTATCTACGGAGAAGAACCGGCAAGAAACTCCATAGTTGCTCTTTTAAATCATGTCAGTTTTACAATATAATTTTACAAAATAAATATGTAACAGTACAACTATTTATAGAATCACTCTCATATACGATTCCACGTTTTAAATTTATTACATATGACTCAAAGTATACTTAAAGCTAGGCTTTTGTAATTATCATTTTACAAACATTATTCGTTCTAAATCAATTCAATTATTTAAATTCATATTCAGTCATATTTTATCGCACATCAAACGATGTTGTATATCTATAGGAGTGGTATTTATATACAATAAAACGAAATACAATTAATAATATTTCAATGTAAATTTATCGTATAAACAAGTACGTGTTAAAAAATAATATTTCTTCACTAGCTCTTACACTACAATCTATTAATAAGAAATCTACATCTGACGCGTGAATGACCGACCTATACAGCGGCACGCCTATAAGTTTAAATAAACTGTCATTCTTTATTTACTCTATGCAGTGAATGCATGCACATTAATAAAATAAGGAGTGTCATGGTAATAGTGATAAATTAAAGTTTTGTATTGTATTTTATACTTGATATTCCATAAATTATTGAATGCCAACCTGTTCTACGGATTCACAATGAAATAAAACCAATTTAAACGTTTAAGAAATTGTCAAACATGGTAAATATACTGTAGGGTATAATATTATAATTTTGTAGTTTACTGCGTTCTGGTATGAAGCCAAAATCTTTGCATCGATCATATCTTAACTGTGATAAAATAAATCGTTTCACTGTCCTTCAAACACGAAGTGAATTTGTGTTGTAAATGTTGATAATCCCGGAAGGCAAAATTCTTAATCGAAACAAATGTTTTCTAACAAATAATTAGAGGTTGTAACCCGCATCTTTCTCAATCCTACTTGTTTAACTTGGAACACAAAGCTTCCTCAGTTGCGTATTTTATTCCTACAAAGTACCTACATAATACGTAAATAAGTTAACTGTTAAACTAAAAAAAACTGTATTACCAACCATAAATATCTCCCCTATGTAACGTAGTACATAATATGATGGCTATATTAATGTCACAGTTATAATAATATTATGTACTATTTTTGTGCGTGTTGGTATGTATTGTACTGTAAGTCAAAGATAAATAATTAAATATACTAGATTTCCACCCGCGGCTTCGCCCGCGTTTTCAAAGGAAAATCCGCATAGTTCCCGTTTCCGTGGGATTTCCGGGATAAAACCTATCCTATGTGTTAATCCAAGTAAAAATAAGTCAAGTAAGTATAACAAGTCTATATGTGTGCTAAATTTCATTGTAATCGGTTCAGTCGTTTTTACGTGAAAGAGTAACAAACATCCATACAAACTTTCGCCTTTATAATAGTATTAAGATTTATATTCAAGTTTTGTTTTGCAAAAGCTTTTTCTCGTATTAGTTATGCGGAGATAAGCAAACGTCCTCGTGATGATAAAATTGGAGAGAGCAGTCGTTATCACTAACACAATAACCTAAATATTTCAATTTGTATCTTGGTAATAAATTATGTGGTAAACGATCGTTTCTTACACAACTATAATTATTTTACACAAACAATTTGATATTATTTGTATTTGTTTGCAAGCTTTTTTGACAATAGACAAATGGTTTTGATATTTAATTACCTATTTTAAGATTTTCGGCTTCTTTTTTTGACCTGTGTTTTAAATAATATACTAGAGTAGATAATTTTTGAAACAAAAAAAAATCGCAGTCGGATGAAACCCATTAGAAAAGGAGGGGAATATGATAAAAATGTAAGGAAAAATAAATTACGGTCAATCCGAGTTCGGGAAGCGGGAGGGGGGAGCTTTTAAGAGAAAAAAATGGTTTCTCTCGATTTCCGACAAAACTACAAGTCCTATAGAAAAAAGTTCAATGGCAAAGTTATAGGTAATTAAAAGTTCTACAACTTTTGTATTCACAATTTTTTCACATAACCTAAAAATTTAGGTGAAAAATTAAAAAAACCAAGTTTTTGGTCTTTTATTTCTATCTACTTCAAAATTTATTTTTTTTCTACGAAATTTGGTGGAAACTTACTTTATTATGTCCCAAATACACTGTAATTTATTTGATTGAAAATATTTATTTTTTCGCCTTATTTTGAAATTATACCAAAAAAACAACCTAATTTTCAACCGAAAAGTCACCCGTCAAAATATCAGCTTTTTTCAAAAACTTGGGGTGCCTTTTATTCATTGAAATCTCTACTTTCATATGGTGTAAAAAAAATAAACACCACCATAGTAAATGTTCTCAGGAAATGCATACAAACAGTCTGAAAATTAGCTTTTACTAAATCAGGCACACTTCTCGAACTACCTGAAATGTTTTTATCGACATCATTTTGCTTTTGAATATGCTGTAAAATATTAAACTTAGAACAGATAATTATTTTTCTTTTGAAATATTACCGAAAAGCCGATACAATAGAAGATATAGAGTTCAAGAAGTGTGCCTGATTTAGTAAAAGCTCATTATCACACTGTTTGTATGCATTTCCTGAGAACATTTACTATGGTGGTGTTTATTTTTTTTTACACCATATGAAAGTAGAGATTTCAATTAATAAAAGGCACCCCAAGTTTTTGAAAAAAACTGATATTTTGACGGGTGACTTTTCGATTGAAAATTAGGTTGTTTTTTTGGTATTCATTCAAAATAAGGCGAAAAAATAAATATTTTCAATAAAATAAATTACAGTGTATTTGGGACATAATAAAGTAAGTTTCCACCAAATTTCGTAGAAAAAAAATAAATTTTGAAGTAGATAGAAATAAAAGACCAAAAACTTGGTTTTTTGAATTTTTCACCTAAATTTTTAGGTTATGTGAAAAAATTGTGAATACAAAAGTTGTAGAACTTTTAATTACCTATAACTTTGCCATTGAACTTTTTTCTATAGGACTTGTAGTTTTGTCGGAAATCGAGAGAAACCATTTTTTTCTCTTAAAAGCTCCCCCCTCCCGCTTCCCGAACTCGGATTGACCGTAATTTATTTTTCTTTACATTTTTATCATATTCCCCTCCTTTTCTAATAGGTTTCATCCGACTGCGATTTTTTTTATCTTTTCATTATTTTCAAAGGCTTCTACCCCAGTCTATAATACCAAAAACTAAAAATAGAAGTTCAAATTAGATCAGCGTGTGCGACTCAAACTCTGGTTAGACTTGTTTATATAATTTCATAATTTCACAAGCTTTTCTTCACGACTACAATCGTATTCATTCTACTATATTCCAAATTGGATTTAACATCGAAAACCAATTGTGTCAATAAACCGAATTATAATGAGCCACATCATGTTATGAACCAGATTAACTACGTATTATAGTTCCTTCACTCATTCTACTATTAACCTCACTACCGATTTAACATAATTAAATCTCAAACCAATAGTTTAATCCTTGATAATGAGACCGAAAATCGGTATCAATACACACACATTTTCAATGGCGCCCACATTTAAGGCTGCAGTCTAGCAAAATTGCGTTTTCAACAAGTTATTTGACAATTTTTTCCCGGCTAATGAAATGATAAACTGAATTTTTTTTTCTTGTTTATCAATTAGTGTTATATACGCAATGCGCGTGAATTTTTTCACATTTATAAAGTTACTTTATGTTACCTTAATCAGGCCTTCAAGATAAGTCTCTTTCCCCCAAAATCATTTCGAGCTAAGTTTGTGCACTCACTACGTTGCAACCGATTACAATTTACACAATCTGATCAGCGCATTATTATCCTTATATAGTCGTTATTAAAAACTGCTGAATACAATTGCCGAAAAACTTATGATTTTCTTAATTAGAGCGTTATAAATTCATTAAATTTCCCATTTTTTGCCTTACAAAATCGATTGATAAATACTGCTAAAAGTTATTTTTTCCATTAATTTATTCGAGTTGGTTGAAGACCAATGAGTATTAATCCTTAAAAAAAATTTTTTTTTGAATTTTCATAATTCTTTAAATATTAAAAAAATATTTAAAATAATAAGGAAAAATCCTAGCGAATTTCTTTAGTCGCGCTCCTTGGGCCGGAGCGTTCTGACGTGTGCTCTACGCTCGATTTTCCTTCATACCGAAGTGAAAGTTGCTCTACTTCATTAAATTTAATATTTTTGTTAATTGATTATTTTTATCTTAGTTTTGTGCAAATATTCGTATTTTTAAACATTTGATTTCGATATGGAAAATAAACGAAAAAAATACGCGTGTAACTACTAGAAAAAAAATTATCTTCGAACATAAAGTTAATGAAACCAAATAGATTGCAAAGGTGATTGGCAACAATTTCTTTATTTTACGGGGTGTCAGTAAAGGGATGTATATTTCTTTAAAACTAAAGTAAGCTCATAAATTTTCTTATAATATAATTTTTTTGAAGTTCCAAAAATGTTTATTTTTCGTTTGAGAAATACGAAATATAATATAAACTTGTATTGAGAACTTGAACTTCCCAAGTTCATCCGGGGAAATCCCCATACGGGGAAAATGATTTGTTTACTCCAAAATTGATCCGAGGTGTTTTAATTTTTTCTTCTAGTCATTTTCAACGTAGCGGCATGTTGTTTGATTATTAATTTTGTAACTACAGGATGTTGGTTTTATATTCTGATCTTACAGACGCGCTGACAAATTTAGTCCACCATTTCTAGTTTAGTCTACCAACTCTAAGTACCAATATTAAAACGAATGGATTATCATCACATCATCAAAATTCAGTGGGGTTGAGAACTAAACAAACAGAAGTAACATAGACGCGAAGAATAAAAAAAGAGGACGAAAACGATAATTCGTTGATGCTTTCCCTTTTCGACGTATTGTTAGGGTACATCACCAATCTGCAAAAAACAAAACTGATGATTCCCAATTGCTGATTAAAAATGAAAAACAAATAATCGACAACAGTGGTGAAAATTTGCTGATCACAATGAAACATCCTTCAGTGGTAGCAGATTTACTCATTTAAAATGTATCGGTGAACAGCGTAAAGGAGAGGAGGACAGGAAAACATTATAAATGTGGATGGTGGATTGTATACAGGGTGTAATCGATAAGTATGTGCAGGCGATTATGACGTTATTATTGCAGATATCAAAAAACTTAAAACTGATATCGAAATTACTTTACCTAATGAGCAAAATGACAATAATAACTTTTTAAAAGTATAACGAGAAATATCTAAAAAATTTACTTTATACACTCCCATATCAAAAAGGGAAAATGGGACTAGTAGAAGTTAAATGTCTAATTCCGGGAAATACAATGCAAAAAATAACACTTTTGTCATAGATAAGAATCATGACTATTTTTTCCAAATTCAGGGACAACTAAACGTTGCAGAAGCAGAAGTCTGCTTATTTGCTGTTTGGACTGGAGTGAATCATTCGTTAAAAATAGAATATATAAAAAAGTATGTAACGTTTAGGCAAAATAAAATGATGGACCATTATTGGATTTTACATAAATTGCCTACTGTCAGAATTGATTGATTCGAGACTTCAGCATTCGATGCCCATCAAGGACCCATCCTATATCATTCAAGCGATTGAAAAAAAAGAGATAAATCCAGTGCAACCGATAAAGCATCAGAATGCTAGCAAAAGATTTATTAGGTTTATCAATATAAATCTATATATTATACATAATATAATAAATTTGTAGAAGACGCGAAGACTGACATCCGCGCGGACGGAGTCGCGGGCGGAAGCTAGTCAGAAATAAATATCTTTTGTTTTCATTTGCGTATTTTTCTATTTTATAATTTTTTAACACAAACATTACATTTTTTTTATTAAATACAAAATTTGTTTATCCGTTTTATTAGTTAAACTGAACAACTTTCACTAAGAAACTTAGGTCGAAAAAAATGTATAGAGTTATGCATTTTGTATGGAAAGCTTATTTTTTTTATATTTCGTCCAAATTTTTATAAGTGGGAGTCGAGCATGCTTCGGCACGAACTGGGCCACGCTCGCACCGGGGAAGGTACCACACCCTCACAGAATATCGGCGCCATAGTGACAGTTTACTGTCGCGTTCCGTACGGTGAGTGAGGGGTCCGGAGGCCCACATCCCTTCCTATCCCCTACCCATCCTCTCCTCCCCTATCCTTAATCCCTCCCATCCTCGCCCCTTTCTCCCTAATTCCTTCCAAATCCCTTAATCCTTCTGGTAGGCAACAAATGGTCTATGGGCGACGCAACCTGCTTACCACCAGGCAGTGCGTCCGCTCGTTTGCCTCCCCATAACATAAAAAAAAAAATTCTTTGTAAAAGTTGATCAGTTATATAAACATGAAGTTGAAGATATCAATAGAAAGTATTCGCAAATTTTGTGTACTGATAAAAAAAAATCACCCAAATCAATCAATCAAATTGTCATTTTTGGTACTTATTACGAATATTAAATTATACGAATGATTTAATTTTTAAAAATTAAGTGGAGCAACTTTCCCTTAGTACATTTGTATTATTTACATATAGAATGACAGGATGCATTTGTTTGCACTACTAGACCAAGCCCTTAATAAAATATTTACATAAACGCATCAAATCTGATAGAATATTAATATAATAAAGCCGGTGACGCACGTACCAGCCGCAGGGGCAATATTGGAACAATCTCGTTTGCACGGCAGTCGGAGCAATTTCAGCTGTTCTCTAAATTGCCCCTGCTTGCCAATACACATCACATTTAAGGAGCCAATGAAGGTTGAAATTCAAATATTGCCCCTGCTGCAGGTAGGTGAGTTGCCGGTTTAAATTGTCCTTGCTTGCCAATACACATCACAATTAAGGGTGCAATTCCAATATTGCCCCTGCTGCAGGTATGTGAGTAGCCCGCATAACAGAAGTTTGACATGAACGCGTGGGATGTAGTATAATGTGTTTCAAATCAAGTAGGCGTATAAATAATTAATACTTATTCAACGTAATGATTGCATTTAATTACAGTCTTAACTTTCTTATTGATGATATTTGAGATAAATTGTTCGTGAAGACGTTGAAAAGGTTAAAGAAATAAATTTTGATTGTTATTATAATTCAAATGGAGATTTTATGGACCGCTTGTTAGATAATATCATTTTTTAATTAATAAGCTAGATAAATTGAAAGGTCGTTAATATCAGTCTTCATTTGGTATCGCATATATGTATCGAAAGCATTACTATTTTGCTGTCTTAATATTATGTATTAGATAGAAATGTATTAATAATTAAGTTGCAAATAAGCAATTGCTTTAGTAACATCTAAGCTAATATAAGTACGAAACAGACAAAAGGACAAGGTTATATAAAATTTGTGTATCGTTTAAAAATTAATTTGATTACCCAGCCGTAGCCAATAATAATTAATGCAGAGCGTATAATTTTTTGTGGGTACGCTAAGAACACAATGGGCATAATACTACAAAATAATTTGGAAAATCCAAAAGTGCACGCCTCATAATTTTTTTTTAATAAATATTTATTAATTATTATTTTTGTTTATTTAATAACAATTAAACCACATCGAATCAGACCCTGAAAAATGAAAGGGTTTTTTCCTGAGCATACTCAAGCGTAAGAGAAAAAAAAAGACTCGATTAGTAAAGTATTTCGGTCGCTATCGTGTTAACAAGAAAAAGGATCCGCACATACAGACACACGGACGTCCAAGACAGAACTTTTTTAAACTGTTTTTTAACTAGTTTAAATAACAAAAATGACATCAAAAATATCATGAACGTTAAAAATAGTGTTTTTTCTTAATATGTGTGTGTATGTATTATCTTACAAGTGCAATGTATGATACATAAAGACATTTTAAGTTTGAAAAATCAGATGTTTTGCGCGAAGTGACAGTAGTACCCACCTCAACGCTTCGCTTATGAGGCGTGCAATATACCTAATTATCGACGGTTACATTGGGGATTTGGTAATAGCTGTCTCAAAAACCTTGAAAATGACACCCATGATGAAAAGATGTAAAATTTTCGTCGGCGCCATCTTCGATTTTAGTTTTGACCTCATATTGGTTAATAGCTACCCCAAAAACCATGAAAATGACACCCGTGTCGAAAAGATGTAAAATTTTCGTCGGCGCCATATTGAATTTTAGTTTTGACCTCATATTGGTTAATAGATACCCCAATAACCATGAAAATGACACCCATGACGAAAATATGTAAAATTTTCGTCGGCGCCATCTTGGATTTTAGTTTTGACCTCATATTGGTTAATAGCTACCCCAATAACCATGAAAATGACACCCATGACGAAAATGTGTAAAATTTTCGTCGGCGCCATCTTGAATTTTAATTTTGACCTCATATTCGTTAATAGCTACCCCAAAAACCATGAAAATGACACCCATCACGAAAAAAAGTCAAATTTTCATCAGCGCCATCTTGGATTATAGTTTTGACCTCATATTCGTTAATAGCTACCCCAAAAACCATGAAAATGACACCCATGACGAAAAGATTTCAAATTTTCGTCGGCGCCATCTTGGATTTTAGTTTTGACCTCATATTGGTTAATAGCTACCCCAAAAACCACCCACATTTGCAAATGTGTTTGCTACTTAGGAAAAGTTCAGATTTAAAGATATAAGTAGGTAATGTGACGAATTTAATTTATTTCATTCCGACTGTTTCTCGGAATAACATACATTTACTAAGAATTGCATACAATGCCGGTTTTAATATATTGCCGGTAACATAATATTATGTATGATAATAATTCTTAAAAAAGTATTTTATACATTTCTTAAAAAGCTTCGATATTGTATACAATAATACAATTCATATTCAAATTGTTGTAAAATAGTCACACTTTTTTAAGTTGGTTGAATACACTAAAATACTTATAAAGATCGTACCTACTAATAAAAGTAACAAAATGAATTTTTAAAGTTCCCAGTAATCTTCTGGAATCAATTTCAATAAAAATATAAAAATTCACTTCAAAAAAAAAAAAAAAAACATCCGAGTTTTTTTTGTTTATTTAATAACAATTAAACCACATCGAATCAGACCCTGAAAAATGAAAGGGTTCTATTCCTGAGCACACTCAAGCGTAAGAGAAAAAAAAAGACTCGATTAGTAAAGTATTTCGGTCGCTATCGTGTTAACAAGAAAAAGGATCCGCACATACAGACACACGGACGTCCAAGACAGAACTTTTTTAAACTGTTTTTTAACTAGTTTAAATAACAAAAATGACATCAAAAATATCATGAACGTTAAAAATTGTGTTTTTTCTTAATATGTGTGTGTATGTATTATCTTACAAGTGCAATGTATGATACATAAAGACATTTTAAGTTTGAAAAATCAGATGTTTTGCGCGAAGCGACAGTAGTACCCACCTCAACGCTTCGCTTATGAGGCGTGCAATATTATAAGCGCGCTCCGTGAAGACTAATTGTGTACAGAAATAATTTACTTATATACATATAGATCAATGAACCAAACCCAGGAACCGATTCTACATGATTAATAGCCGATGGAAAATGCCTCAGCATATTTACAATCATAACTAGAGTCAATGTTCGCGAAAACATTCCTGAAATAAACGGAGGCATTGAACTGGGATAATTAAAAAGGTATGCACGTCACGGTCCTGTTTCGTGGTCTGACATTTTTGTACTGAGCCATAAAACTATTTGCGCAAATGCTTCAGTTCATCTTGTTTATGAATCAAACTTACCGATGACCGAACGCTGTGACGCTCATTGCCTACACTTTGTATTTTGCTAGCTTAGTCACGCGTTCGAAGAACTTTTGATAATAAAATAGACAGATTGAATCATTTATTTTACACATCTACTTAGCAAATGTAATATCTGTTTCATATTAATAGTAATATAAAACATCTTAGCTTTCAAGTGTGTTATTTATTATAATTATTGCAATATAAAGTTAGAAACAGCGTACAGTTGCGAAGCTACAATAATATAATTTGCTTTGTTGAAAATTTCCTTTTTCTTCGCTTCATTACGGATTGCCTCTTGCATATTTTGTAGTTCTTTTCTACGAGTTTATGCACGTAGTTTATAAGAAATGTTTTGTTCTACTTTAATAATTCAACGCGGCCACAATGCATATGACCTACTTGTGGTAGCTGGTAACATAAGTAAAGTATGAGTATCTCAAAATTTTCCGCACATTTTTCCTAGCCAGAGAACTAATGAGGGAAACTAGCTACTTTGCACTGTACTAAATAGATATGAAGCTTTTATGTTATGTTTTACGGAAAAGTATTATAAATTATGACAATAATTAACACCATTACATGTTTTGATTCAAAAGTGAAAAATATGAAATCTAATTGAGTAAATAAATGAGAATAATTGAGTTTCATTTTTTAAATAAGTTAAATATGTATATAATAAACCATCACTTTTGGTTATTAGCTACCATTTTGCTCTTATATATTTACTTTGACTACTTTTCATTAATTTTAACTACCAGTACATACCTACCAAATAATGAAATTCAAACGTCGTAAAATAGGTAATTGTTATATATCGCACATTTTATTTAATAATTGGAAAGTCGAGGGCGTTTGAGATTTCCAGGAATTGCTGTAATTTTCCTTAAATTATAAGAGGTTCATTCTTAATTATTATTAGTGTCACAAAGGAAATCTCTTTGATATATGTCAAAGGAGTTAAATAAGGGCCCTATTATATTCCCACACATTTCAATTGATATATAAAGCAGTGTCCTTCAGTTTATACTTCTACTATTTATATTTTTGTGAGAAGATAATTATTATTATTTTGGCAAAACTACTCAACCGATTTTAACGTTTCTTACGTAGGTAAATAATGACCTGAAATAATACCTATCCACAAATCTAAATAATATCTTCTCTTAAACCTAAATTGTTGTTTGTATATTGAACGTTAACTCGTAAAAGACAAAAAAGAAAATGCTATTTTGATAAAAGATACAACACCTCTTAGCTATGTATATGCGAACACTTAACAGCACCGTTGAATTCAATACACAACATTCGTGAAAAACAAAACAATAAAACTCCAATATAACTTTCATTGTACTACCTACCTATTAACTATGTATATCACGCGACGTCGTTTGTCACAGAAGCGTTATTACCTACTTGTTATAACTTAAAACTTTACTCGACTCGAGGGAACTCAAAATTCAAAGCTCGAAGCCCTTACACCCATTTAACAAGATGAAGATTTGAATTATCTCACTTCACTTGTTTTGAGTTTTCACGAAACGTAATTCTCATTTCTCTATCATTTTTCTTAGTTGAAGGTACTGTTAAGAAGGAAAATAACCAAATGTTGGTACAAAATCGTGAAATGGTAAAATTGATTGTTCGATTTAATAGATTAAATAAATGATTTAATACCTAATTGTAAGTAATATCTAATTTAGTATTAATTATATTTTTATTGCTTATAGTAAGAAAAGTAGAGTTTTCGAAATAAATAAATGCCATAGAATATTTACTTATAATGTAAAACAATATAAACTATTAGCTTTTGAAAATAATAGACTCGAGTCGCGAAGACGAGACTCTGTTTTGGGTCGCAGAGCTAATTAAGACAAGAAATAATAGAACAAAGACTTTATTTCATGCTTTATTACTTGAAATTATAAGGAATTCATTATAAAATAACAGCGTTATAACTTATAGTCAATTATAGACTCACACTTTCACAAAATGATTACTTACAGGAAAATCATAGAAATGTTCGATCTCAACTATATTCAGATACATATAATCCTATAACAAAAGCGCTATTATAGAATACTACTATACTAGCTTTCCACCCGCGGCTTCGCCCGCGTTTTCAAAGAAAAACCCGCATAGTTCCCGTTCCCGTGGGATTTCCAGGATAATACATATCCTATGTGTTAATCCAAGTTACCCTTTATATGTGTGCTAAATTTCATTGTATTCGGTTCAGTAGTATTTGCGTGAAAGAGGAACAAACATACACATCCATCCTCTCAAACTTTCGCATTTATAATATTAATATTATTAGGATTTATCCTCTAATATATTCCAAACAGTTAATTAACACACTAAAATACAAACCACACGTCATCAGTACGAAAACCGCACATTAGAAGTCCCTCATTAAAAATAGTCCAATGAAGCGCATCCTATGATTTACGCGCACTATTTTAAGTTCGTTCGGAAACGTCCATTACTATAAAGTGGGTCATATATTTAAATTTTCATAACGTTCTTTTATCGATGTAACGTGAACGTTTTTGCAGTATTCGCAGCACGTAGGGTCGCCATCTGAGGCACCTGACTCATCTCATTTGGGCGCTCATTAAAATTCGTAAAATAAAAATTCATACGAAATTGAGGTTCTGATTTCCTACTTGTAGACGTTTGATTGCTGTGTTTAAGTATGTGTATAAGGAGCTTGTGAATTACAAACATATGATTTTAATTTATTTTGGTTTTTCAAACATTTTTAGATGAATAGGATAGACTGAAAATAATGCTGAAAATCAATAGCTAAAAAACAATATTATTCTTCATCGGCACTAGCTTTGTTTCTAATTCACTTTATGGGTAATATATATTATTGTGTGTTAATATTGAACCTACCATATTTAATTTCGGTATGGTTGATAGAAATCAATAAATAAAATATAAAAAAATACATAGAACTGATAGATATAGGTAAAATTATGATAGACATAAAACGTTTTTAAAATTATCAAAAACATCACGAACAATTTTGTAATGTTTACGCTATTACTTCAATTCGTTCAGTTCATATACACCCACACAATGTCAATGGCATTCAAAAGCAAACAAAGATGTAATCCGTAATCAACATTTTCGATTTCATCCGATACGTTTTTTCAAACAGTAATAACTAAAGTACTCAAACCTATAATAGGCCTTGATTAGTCACACGCTTATAGGAGACATCGGATCAAAGATCACAATAAAAAACGTTATTACAAGAATGTAGATAATAGTACTTCGAAGAAAGAAAATTTTGTAATTATACAGAATGAGTTGAAATGGCTGTTTCAAAAGAGGATTTATATTAAAATTGTATAATTTTGCGTGGGCATTTCAATTTGTTTTACAAATTAGTTTAAATACAGGCTAATATTTTCTCGAAAACAAAATACCTAATTAGTTTTTTATAAAACAATTTATTACTTAAATTACGCAACAAAACACGTAGGTATAATATTGTTTTATAGATATCTGAAGATGAATTAAACTCTGGTACCGCCCAGACAGAACCCTAGAGTATAATTATTTACTGTCAGTTGCTTCACGTATATTATCCTTTATTATCAATATCTTGTCATCTCATATTAAGTGTCTAGAACAAATTGTAAACACTTGATTCATCTTCATAGATTTACCTCTTTTTCATATGTTATTTGTTCCACAAGAAAACCCTTGAGTTGGGCGATAACCTTTGACAAATATGAGGAAAATCATCAATCTATTCTATTTTATACGTACACGTATTTTCTTTCAAAAGATCTCAAGAATTGTAAACATGGGTACGAATCTATTGCAAATATAACTTACGAATATACCGTGAAATATAGAGTGTTTTATTTGATTAATAAAAATGTTATTAGCGTGAAAGGTCGTTAACCTACCTTGACTGCAAAGGCCTTGTGGAAACGATTAATTTTCATCCTACTTATAAACGGCCACCCATTTTTCAAAGCTGCTAATGCGCGTAAATCGACTTATCGTATTGCAAATATGACGTCAAGGCACGATCATAGTTTTATTTGTATTTTTTACCGAGATAAAGTATCAAATTTTTGCTAATAGAGCTAATAATAAAAAAAAAGAAGTAAAATAAAATAAAATACTACATTGCTTTAAAATCTCCTCTCGTCTCTACATTTCAAAATTCTAAAAATTACCTATAGTAGATATTATATTATCTATGATACTTACGAAATACATTATTGTAGTCATAAGATTTGTAAGCAATATAAAAAGTACTGTAATTTTACAAATAATGTATTAATTTGAGTCTGTCCAAGAATATTTGCGTTTGCAATTAAATTCGACACGAGCTCAGTACTAGTGTGAAAAATATTTATTTTGGCGGTCGGAAAAGAGCAATGAGCTTGTTAGCGTAGATGAACAAACAAGAAATAACGATCTTTTAGTATAAGAGTCAAGCCATTCGCAAAAAAACAACATAAGTAGGTATGTTACTTGGTGTTCCATCCACCTTTATATTACTTAGAAATATTAAGTAATCACAATGAAAATAATATCTTCGTATTCACGTAATAGAAATTTTTCATTGACTGGACGTTCAATTTACTTAAGTATATATCATTTTAATTTCAATACTATTAGTTTCAATACAACTGACTTGTGAGAAACTGTACAGATGACGAAACCGATCCATATACCATGGAACTAGTGCATGCGACACAAGTGCTGACATTATAGGGCTATAAAACTACTGTTTAATGAACAAAGGAAAATCTTCTTTTTGATTGCTGCTTATTTTTTTTAGTACATTCCATTAAAAGCTCTGAAATTTGAAGTTCAATTCAAAGTATTATTTTTATATTTCCTTTAGGATTTAGATGATTTATGATTTTTTAAACTACGTATAGGTATATATATTATATACGTAGTTCATTATCATAATTAATTTACCATTTAATTATCAAAATTCAAAATCACAACTGAGATATTTTCAAAGGATAGAAAAAATTTCGTCACGAGGCGGGATTCTAACCCTAAAAAGGTCATTTATAAAACATTTGAATGCTATAAAACCAATTAATATCAAATGCACCACTGAGTTACTAAATAAGAAACTGTATGACGTCATAAAAATCTGCAAAGATTTCGTACTAAATTACGAAGTCTGCCGCGGTCCTTTGATCCTTCTGCCTAATGATTCTCGACCCTCATTAAATTGCAACTAAATTATTTAGGATAATAGTATGTAAGCTTATAGGGCGATGGGTCAAGATTAAAACCCCGGTATAATAGATCAAAGGTTTGATAAAGGTTCAGTAGAAAACAGGATGTGGCAAATGAAAATAACTGAAGAATACTGTTTTAAGTAATAATATAATATGGCTTTAAACTATTCTTACGTTGATTTTATACAATATCATACTAACTATGCCCTGCGGTTTCACCCGTGGACGAACCCGCGAGCAAAATTAAGATAGGTAGGTATTTTGTAGTTCATGGATTATTCTGTAACGTATATTTCTGTAAAATTTCATCCAAATCCGTCAAGTATTTTTTTGTGAAAGAGCAACAAACATACATACCTACTTACATCCATACATATACAATTAAACTACATCCTCACAAACTTTCGCATTTATAATGTTACTATATTGTGTATACCTATTACTAAGAATACTATACCTATTACAAAGAATAGGTACCTATATCAGTTTTAAAATAAGTAATGTGAACAGCTACACATTCGTAACTCTTTGAGTATAATAAAATATGGAATAAAAGCATTTTTATGTAGTAAATTATCATTTTATCATCATTGATAATAGTTACGTGATATTTTCAAGGACACAATATACCAGACATTAGACAAAGAATAAAAACATATCCAAATAGGATACAGAAACATAAACAGCAGTACTTATAATACTAGAATATAGAAATAGAAGCTTCATCACTACATAGTATAAAACAAAGTCGCTTTCCCTGTCCCTATGTCCCTATGTCCCTATGTCCCTTTGTACGCTTAAATCTTTGAAACTACGCAACGGATTTTGATGCGGTTTTTTTTAATAGATAGAGTGATTCAAGAGGAAGGTTTATATGTATAATAAGATCCATTAAGTAGTGGAGAAGTACTGTTATTTTTGAGGTTTCTAATGTGATGTCGTAAAAAATTACATTTATTCCGCTTACATTGCAAACGCAGGCTGAACCCTACGAGTTTTATCAAAATAATGTACTAAGTATTATACACATTGAAAAGGTCTACAGAAAAGTCCGCGATGGTATATGTCTATCTCTTATGGATAACCCACAATAACTTTTTTTTGTCATTTACTTTTTACGACAAATAATGGCTAATTTTGGAAGCGATTTTAACCAATACAGCATTAATCTTTAAGCAATTAAATACCATGGATACATTGTTCATTTAATATAGATCTATATGGCCCTTTACACCGCATGATTTAAGTGAATATTTTCGAAGATATTACAGATTTAAAAATTGCGGGACGTAGCGTTTGCGGCCGCCCGGCTATGTATTTTATACCCGTGCGAATTGCGATGCCGGAGCGGGCCGCTATATTTTTATACCTATACAACGTTCACAATTTTTCTGTAGTGTATTTAGTATCAGGCATCAGCATTGCACCCGTGCGAAGCCGGGGCGGGTCGCTAGTACTATATAAGCCCAAGTATGACGGTAATAAGAAATGTTTTACTATAAACTTATGTAATTTATACTAATTGGTATACCTAGAATGTAATTAGTTTGGAAAATCATTTAAATTAACATAATTATTCAAAGCACGGTGTATTCGATCAGTGAAATAATCTTTACAGATTTGAAATGAGTGTAGCAATTAATTAGTTTTAATTGAATATATTTTCGTGAGAGTTTTTTTGTTTGTTTGAACACGAAAATCTCAGGAGCTAATGGTCCAATTTGTAAAATTATTTCGGTGTTAGATAGCCTATTTATCGAGGAAGGCTATAGGCTATATATCATCAGTCTAAGACCAACAGGAGCAGAGCTACGCGGGTGAAACCGCGGGGCGTAGCTAGTATTTAATAAAATATGTAAAATAATAAAACACCTATCTTATATAGAGCCGTAAGTGCGAGAAGGATTAGCGTTGATTTTTCACACTTCCAACTAGGCGGAACAAAAAACAATCTAATTCAACATTTATATGCAAATTATGTAATTTCGGATGTACGCAAAAAGCGAGTTAAGACAATGAATACAAAACATTTCTTGCGGTAGTAATAAATCACCAAAACTATTGTTAATAATTCTCTATTGTTCGAAGGGTATGAATTATTTATATATAGTGAGGAGGGAAAATATATCAAATTAGAAGTTATAGTATAGAAAAGAAAGAAGTGAAGGGAAAAGGAAAGAATAAACATTATTAATGTACTATTTTGAAAATGAAAGTACTATATTTTTATGTAGATTATACCTATCAAATACCCACAAAGAGATTAAGGGTGTAACTGTAGAATCAAAGTGTATGGTCCAGATATTGTTAGGTAATAATTATTTATTTATTCATACATGTTATATCTAAGTGCAAAGTTTGTTGACATAGTAACGAGCATGCGCAGAAGATATCTATCTATAAACAATGAGGATGAGCCACCTTATTCGCAAACGTTCATTAATATTGAATTGTTATTAATATTATAATAAGCTATTGCATTTAAGTATATATTTCAAAATTACTACATAATTTTCTAATGTAGAGAAAGCTCTATCTTAGAAAATTATGTTTAATTTAAACTACACGTGTTCAATTTAATACACAAGTCTAATAAACAATTGTAAACAATCAATTAAAAGCTCGCAAACATTTAATTCAATTTCCCATTGTAACACAAGAGCGTAACAAAGAAAGTGATACCAATCAATAAACAATCAAATACGTACCGAGCGCTCTCCATCATTGAAACAATCGTGTACACTTGAAATATCCTCAAATCACTTGAACATCATTCAAAACATTGGCTAATTGTTATCGATACACTCACAACACACCGTCATATCAACCGGTGTTTCACAGTTCTGTCAAAATCACGTGGCCCTCGACCGCGGCGAAATCGCTTACGATAAAGCGCATGACACTAAGGAAACATTTTATACATGTAACGTACTAACCTCCCACACAGTTCGTGAAGAACTAAACGCAAGTTGTGATGCACGTGGCTTTCGCGACGGCCGCCCTTCCAAACCGCTCCATCAGATACGGAAAAAGAGACTTTCACCCACGGATTTAGATACCAATTTGGTTCGGATACGCGACGAGATCATCCAGAATATGGGACGATACATGTATTTTCGTACTGTCATTAGATATATGAGATATTGAAAAGAAAAGTGCATTGTGGATGTGATTTTTTTGGTCCGCAGCGCTTAAATCGCTTGAGATGTATTGTATCATTATCTGAGGATAAATTCAATACGGGTGGGCGAAATAAAAAGGAGGCTATTGTTATCGAGATGATATTGAAAAAGTTTCGCTGCGTAACGATCGACGCCTTTCATCGGGTTAAAAGGATGTTTTGATACTAAGCACGTGCTTTTATTTCGTTTTAAGGGGCTTCAGTACCTATATAGTAATAACATATGCATGTACCTATCTATTATAATATTATGATTAAATAATGTATAGCATTGTTTTATTCTAGTTTAAAAGTGATATTTTTTAAGTAGAGCCACAGACTGATTTCTTTATATATTTCTTTATTTTTTTTCTTTATAATATTTATTGATTATTCGGTATTCCCCATGGATGTAATACAAAATGTTATATTTTAGCATTTAAAATTGATTCATATGCGTACCTTTTTAATCGAACGAAGTTTCAAAAGCTCTTGTAATAAAGTTAAATAAATAATTTTTAGGCTTGAGTTCTGGCATTTAATTAAGCTTGTTAAAATTCGTAAGGTAAGAGAAAGCATGTTATTTATAACATTTATTGTATTTGCTTATTAGAATATCAATAAAATGCAGAATTATATCAAAAAAGTTGTCGTATAAAATCCGTTATTTTTACGTGCTCTATCATTAAAATATTATAATTTTTGTTCCACTAAAATATACTCTAAAGAACATGTAAATCTGGATGTCACATTTCAATGAATAAAAATAAAGGCAATGAAATCAAACGAGCGTATAAAATACGGGTCACTGAACCAATTGGTTGATTTGTAAATGTTAATTTAATTATCCAGTACTTAAACGTAATTGTATGAATTTATTTATATAAATAGTAAATAATATTTCGTATCGTTAAGGGAATTTTAATTAAATTTTTAATTATCTACTTCTCCTTTAGAATAGTAAAGTAAGAAAGTACCTTCACTAAAGATAAAAATTCGTGGAATTCTCTTTTTAAGATCTTAAGGATACTGTGTTTATTATTATTAAATTATATTATAAAATAAAAAATGTTTACATAATCAGAAAATAATTACAAGAATTAATTCCTAGCTTTTTAGTAACTGCCCAAAAGAATCAGTATAATGTAATAATGTAATAATATTATATAATGTGCAACGAATTTTTACTGACGGTACTTTTGTATTATAAGACAGTGCGCGCACGAGCAACTTTGTCTCCGCAACTATTTTGTCTCCGCAACTATTTTGTCTCTCCACCCATGGGCTAGTATGAAAGTGCGCGCACGTAGCGACGCAACTCCCCAGCTGAAGAGTTTGTTTGTTTGTTTATTTGAACGCGCTAATCTCGGGAACTACTGGTCCGATTTGAAAAATTCTTTCAGTGTTATATTGCTCATTTATCGAGGAAGGCTATAGAGTATATATCATCACGCTACGACCAACGGGAGTGGAGCCACGGGGCGGAACAGCTAGTTTAAAATATATGCTGTGGATGTTATGTCTATTTATGTAAGACTCTACCATATTTATTAAGGTTCAAATTAGTTACTTATCATTGAAATATAATGGTAAACTACATATTACTATACCTCACCTACCTATATTTAATCATACAGCTTTATTTATTTATTTATTTATTTATTCTTTATTGTACATTAGGTTTAATCTTATTTTATAATATCTTAATGGATTTAAATGTACAAAAGGCGGCCTTATGGCTCTAAGCCATCTCTGCCAGGCAACCTTCAGGTAAAGGACAGAGCATAATATACCAAAGGCTAGGAAGCCAAATAACTAATAAATTTAAAATAATTAATTTGAAGAAAAAATAAATAAAATAATAATAATAAAATAAAAATAAAGCACAACGTCACACATAATTTATAAATACAACATAAATTTATATATAAAAATTACTTATATTTATATACATATAAAATGCATAAACATAATTATACATAAGATACAGCTACAGCTTTCTTGGTAAGCAAAACAAAAATACACTAAACAGTAGAATATCGATTTCTATTACACCAACGCAACTGCTTTTTATATCAAACATAAAAAAATAAATGAAGCAATAAAGGAACATTAAAATATTGTTGAAAGTTGTGTAAAATATGACGACTTAAAAATGTATTTTCACATTTTGTTTTAGCGCGTGAGTAATCTAGCTGTAAATAGTTAGGTCTGAAAGCATCAGGTTAAACTATTTTTGATGTTTCGCAGCCGTTACATAGGTATTGTTTTTAAATATTCAATTCTTGATCGCTCATAGATACATCCAAAAATACGCTAAAAGCAATAGATTCGGTACAATTATACTTTTAAAACCTCTTGATGTAAATGCATACGTTTTAAAGTGAAACTTCTTTAAGCGCGTTGAGAGTAACATTTCAAGATCGCGTCATGGCAATACCGTCATGATGGTGACATTTTGGTATCTTTGATTGGCCAAAGAACTTCTGACACGTGTGCTCGGCACAAACGCTCTTTTTTTAAAGAACTTACTTATTTTTGTATGTTTAGACATTACAAACGTTTATCTATATTATTTGTAGACAAGATTATGAAATGTAAAAGGTAAAAAAGAGATAGCCCAATATTAATTGTTTCGGAAGAAACGAATTAATTGTCAACAATTACCGTATTTATTAATTGCTCTATATAGTAGCTTATCCGGCAAAAGTTTTTCGATAAGGCTTTATATCCTTATCGAAAAACTAGGGGGTATGAAAAGTAGATATTGGCAAAATCGTACAAAATTTTATGAGAAGCGTTCCAGCCGATTCGGAGGAGTATGGTAACTAACATTGTGACACGAGAATTTTATATACGAAGAAATTTTCTGCATGATTTAAAATTTTCAACTAAGTTTAATTTTATGTATCTGTTTTGGTTTATCTAATACTTTATCGTTTGTTATAAACATGATAATAATTTTTAGAACACATCAAGAGTCAATGTAATATACAATCATACCTATAACTTTTTTTACTGGCAGACTTTATAAACAAAAGGTTATGAATAATAAAGATAGATTATCTGAAATATTTTTACCAATTACGTAATACAGCTATTTTAAAACACTGTGATAAGTATACAGTAATTAATTTCAATTACTTTTAGACTAATTAATAATTAATAATACTTGGCAATTCATTTTTCATTGAAATCGTAGAACAAATATTCTTATATCATATTATCTAGATTACATTACTTTCTATACAATATAATAAAATAGATAATCCAAATCTAAACAAAATAGATTTATTTTGATACAAAGATAATAAAATACAATACAAAGCAGAACTTTCCTGCAAACTTTATTAATTATGTATTAGTAATTGTGAACACTCTTGTACTCGGCGCTTAAAGCAGCAGCGTGCAACATTTCCAAATGAATATAATATTCAAATAATTTGGAAAATCCAAAAGTGCACGCCTCATAATTTTTTTTTAATAAATATTTATTAATTATTATTTTTGTTTATTTAACCCTAGAACCGTACCCATATTAAAATTTCATTAACGGTACCCAGGGGTACAAGTGTACCCCTATGAAAAAAACAAGATTACAAAAAGATTATTAACTTTTATTAAATGTTGACTTATTAAGGTCATCTTAACATTCATTTAGGTCCTAATAATTTAATTTATCATGGCATTTTTATATTTTTTCTACAATTTACACACACTTTACGTTGGTGATCAAAATGTATTTAAAGTTTTCACTTCCTGCACTGTGTGCAGGACTGACGGAATTTTAACGTGGATATTCACAGTTACATCTCAGATTTTGAAACAGCAGTGGTCCCTGCAGTTATTGGTAATTGTTGTCCTAAAATATCTCCATTACTTATTTGTAGAGACATTGGCAAAGTTATGTACTGAAATCGTTCTTCTAGGTGAAGTTTTGTATAATAAAAAATTAAAATTTTTTCGTCAGGTTCATATTTTGATGCCTCACCAAGTACCAGCTCTTCTTGTTATTCCACCTCCCACAAAAAATCAAATTTCATCCATCATTTGCCATAAAAAAAAGAAAATGAATAACTCAAGCAGAAGGTATTCAAATCATGCAGCAAATCATAAATTTGTTGAAAATAAAAATTCCTACGCTCTTTAACAATAACAGTATGTATATAACATGAATGTAAAGTAAACTTATAATTGTACATTAAATTTATCAATAAAAAATATAAAATAAAACGACCAAAAGGCGAAAAAATAAAATAAATGAACCTTAAAATACTTACGTTCGTAGTACCCAGGGGTACTGGAGTACCCCGACAGGTTCGTACGACGTGTTCTCAATAGCTTGACCACTGATCGAATACGGTATCTACGTGTCTCCTCATCCCCGACAAATACACGAACGCGCAAAAGAAACCGTTGTTTAGAAAAAAAGATATAGAAGATTTTCTGAATTTTTTTTCATTTGTACCCCAGGGTAAGGTTCTAGGGTTAATAACAATTAAACCACATCGAATCAGACCCTGAAAAATGAAAGGGTTCTATTCGTGAGCATACTCAAGCGTAAGAGAAAAAAAAAGACTCGATTAGTAAAGTATTTCGGTCGTTATCGTGTTAACAAGAAAAAGGATCCGCACATACAGACACACGGACGTCCAAGACAGAACTTTTTTAAACTGTTTTTTAACTAGTTTAAATAACAAAAATGACATCAAAAATATCATGAACGTTAAAAATAGTGTTTTTTCTTAATATGTGTGTGTATGTATTATCTTACAAGTGCAATGTATGATACATAAAGACATTTTAAGTTTGAAAAATCAGATGTTTTGCGCGAAGTGACAGTAGTACCCACCTCAACGCTTCGCTTATGAGGCGTGCAATATATTCATATTTTTGTCAGTCATCACCCAATCCTGAAAGAAATAACAAGCATTACTTTGTATTTAGACGCTTTTGCAATTACTAGTAGACGTCATATTTTCTGTTTATCTTTATCATAAGAAAAACCTGGTTCTACGCCAATGACTAATGTATTAATTAGCAAAAAGAAGTTAGAAATGTATGCACTATTATTGGCAACACTATATTTAAAGGTCGATGATTCCTTTGTTTTGAGAGAAATGTTTAACGTCGGGAAAATAATGATATAATGAATAAACCGCGTTTAAAATCCGTTAAAATCTTCAATTTCTAAATGTACTCGTGTAAAATCAAACACTAGAAGATACGTGAGAGAATTGTTTTAATATCTGGTAAAATTTTAATAAAACTGATGAAATTTATTCGTTCAACAGAAAACCTTATTACGACAACAAAATTGATGAATTACATGAAATTGATTAAATAAAGATTTCTCGTTTTAACAACGTCAATTATTATTATATATTTGCAATCCTTAGAATATTCGTTTAAAGAGCAAATTTATAGCAATTTCATATTATTTAAATTAAACGACAACACTATAAATTATATTTCATTAGTCTACCTTATCGGTACATAAATTACGTTACCATATTTTTACGATAAAAGTGTATTGAACTTCAATTAACATTGGCACAAATAAATTGAAATAAGTATTCGCAAAATGAATCCAAAGCAGAATTGAAATTAGCAACAACATTATCAGCGTCACCACAAAATTACCCACCGCTGTTTGCTTAATTACGTGCCTAATTACGACCACAAAACATAAAACCAATAGCCACAGCTAAATACTAGATGGGCATCTAATTTCACAAATTTCCTCGTCAGATTTGAAATGTCCACATGACCGCGTACGCAGTGTTATTCTCAAATTACTCGATAGCGTTATTATTTCTGCCTGAGTCATTAGCAGTTTTGTTTTTAGACAAATTGTTTCGCGATCATTTTTACTTTTACTGGCAAGATAGATTTACATTCTAAGACATATAAAGCAATGCAATTTAGACTACTGTAGTTTATTTTGTTCAAAGACGTAAAAGAAGTTTTCTTTAATGTATTATTATGAATGTTTTCACTGTTAATTTCTACAATATCATACTGAAAACACAATTTATCATAAGCGGTTCGGCGGCTTTTATAAAAATGCTTTACCAGATACGAAAAAAAAATCGTTATTAGCTACCTCGGGTACACCATAACAACGGGTGTATTCCTTTTGCGATCAAATCGTTCTTTTATAAAAATAAGTCAAAATCTTTAGATTTTGTATGCCGAAGAGTCAAACTTTGGTTTTCTAAAAATTAATTTATAATCAACTAGAGGTCCGCCCCGGCTTCGCCCGTGGTACATATTTCGCAATAAAAGGTAGCCTATGTCCTTTCTTGGGTATCAAAATATCTCCATACCAAATTTCATGCAAATTGGTTCAGTAGTTTAGGCGTGATTGAGTAACAGACAGACAGACAGAGTTACTTTCGCATTTATAATATTAATATGGATATTTTTTTTATTTTTTTTTATAAAATCTTCCAGAGCATTTACGAGATAACTAACGGCTCTCTAAGATACATGACACCACAAATCTTTCAAAAGTAGTAACTAAATATATTATCATAAATGGACATTATTTACCGTTACATTGTGTTCGGAATTTAACATACAACTATTATATATCGACGTTTACAATAGGGCTATTGACGAAACAGTCAATCACGTACCTTATGCAAGTACTACTGATGTAGGTATGCATCCGTTTAAATTGAATACGTAATCACTGCACAGCTAAGCATATCTTATTGTTGGTAAGCTTATGAAGCAAGTATTTACAATGAGATCTAAGGATAGATTACAGTATTATTGAAATCAAATGGCAAATAAAATATTGTGAAATGTACTGGTATCAATGAGAGAGGTATATGCGAATATTCTACTTATTATCGAAAAGAGTTTTGATGAAAGTTCGGTTTTAAGCTTTTGCACAGATAAAACACCGAAAAAAAGGTTATATTTATTACAATATACTGATGAGCAGCTATCGTTGAGCTTTCTCATCAAAGCAATGGGAGTATAGGTATCAATGCTAAAAAATCCGTTAACCGTAAGACTAAATTCTATAGAAATTGCTTAATCCATGAATCGATCTTTACGTAGCTCATGTTAGAATAGGGCAATTCCCTGTCATGGGCCCTCTTCACAATAGGTACCGTTGGCCCAACAAACGATAGTTGATGTTTGCCCCCATTACAGCGATTATGAATAAACATCTACAACGAATTTCGATCATAGATATTTAGGCCCTCTACACTATCGTGATACTCGCCCAGCGCTGCCCAGTGTAGAGAAGGCCCATAGTATATTATTTAAATACGCATTAACGCATGCTTCACAAATAAACCCCCTGTGCGATACTCGCGTAAATTTGTCACATGAAAGGACGTTTAATTTGCTGTTTCACTAGCTGCTAATTACAACTTTGATTGCTGTGGCCTGAAACGTGTCATGGGCCGGTACCGCACACCCGGTATACCTTAAATAGTTCTAAAATCTAAATGTATTTAATACAGGTTGAATCGTTTGATCCGTTGTCAAACCAGCCTTTGTTAATATTGGTCAAATTCGCCACACATTTTTAATTACTAATAGTAGTTTAACTGACATCAATGATCAACGTACAGCGCAAACTTAGTAGTTAATTATACTTAAAAACTTGAATTATTGCAACATGCTTGTGTTTATATTTAAGGTTAGCTCAAGGACATACTTTCTAGAAATTCGTTTTAAAAATGGGAGTTAATTTTATTAAACTACTAGCGGTCCGCCCCGGCTTCGCCCGTGGTACATGTTAACGTTTTCTCTACATAAAAACCATCCTCATACTTCAATGAATATAATAAAAAAAGAATCATCGAAATCGGTTCAGCCGTTCTCGAGTTATGCGCTTACCAACACATTTTGCGATTCATTTTTATATAAACTATGTAACTTTTGAAGCCAAATTCGTTTGACAAGTCTCCACACGGGTCAGCATAGATAAAATAATATTTAAACTAAAGCTCTAAAAATACGTACTAATTCTAACAAAATAAAAGTAAGTTTGGTAAAAGTAATCTACTAAAAGCTTGGATACTTCCAAGATTAATGTATAGAGAGACAAGCCTACAAATTAAATAAGAACATAATATGATTGTAATCAATTACAACGATGTACAATGGATTAAATCTATTTATATTTAAGACTTTATTCTATTTTGAGCTTCATTACTTAAATCCATAGTTATTCAACGTATAAGATGATATTTTTTTACAAATTAATGTTTTTCTTCAGGAAAATAAGAGGGCAAGGTTATATCGTAAAAAGGACAATAATTAGCATTGAGATAATATTACTACGTATGGAGGAGACACCACGAACAAAATCTTTGCGCCATTTTTTTGCTCTAACTAAGTTTTAAAAATGATTATCTAGTTAGGTACTTAACGATGAAAGTTATTCCTTTGCACTTTTCCGTATTATTTGTATTATTTGTGCAATATCGTAACACACACGAAGGCATATTTGATGCGTTTCACTTTAAAACCATTAAAAAATACCGCTCAACATACGTCACATGACGTATGTTGAGTGGAACATAAGTGATGTAGGCGGTGTCGACTCCATATTAATTATTAACTCAATGATAATTAGCTAAAGTTTTTGCACGCCTCATAAGCGAAGCGTTGAGGTGGGTACTACTGTCACTTCGCGCAAAACATCTGATTTTTCAAACTTAAAATGTCTTTATGTATCATACATTGCACTTGTAAGATAATACATACACACACATATTAAGAAAAAACACTATTTTTAACGTTCATGATATTTTTGATGTCATTTTTGTTATTTAAACTAGTTAAAAAACAGTTTAAAAAAGTTCTGTCTTGGACGTCCGTGTGTCTGTATGTGCGGATCCTTTTTCTTGTTAACACGATAGCGACCGAAATACTTTACTAATCGAGTCTTTTTTTTTCTCTTACGCTTGAGTATGCTCAGGAATAGAACCCTTTCATTTTTCAGGGTCTGATTCGATGTGGTTTAATTGTTATTAAATAAACAAAAATAATAATTAATAAATATTTATTAAAAAAAAATTATGAGGCGTGCACTTTTGGATTTTCCAAATTATTTATATATTGAAGTCCCAGTAAACTGCATCTATATTGACTACTCAAAAACCGATATAACTAATATTTAACTTCTAAAAATCTTATGTACGCTTTTGCCAACGTGTATGACCATCAAAATAAATCTCATAATGCTTTTATTTAAATGTCCTCATCCTGCATTTACATAGTCTCATAATGCTTCTTTCAAAATGTCGTCATCCTGTACTCATTTAAATTGTATTGCCTAATTAAACAATACATAAATGAGTTGAAACGATTGTTTTACCATAATTTCCTTGCCTTAGCTACCCCAAGGGAACACTCAGACAGAATTACGGGACTGACATTAATGTAAACACAGTAAATTAGGCGGAAAATGATTTAAACACAAGTTTTGTTTGCGAATTAAACATTGAACTACAAGAGCTCATACAAGAATTGAAGAATACTACATTTTTGACTAAAGTTGACAATCCTATCTTAACGGTGCATTTAGACCAAACGAACATAGAGCTAGAGCTAGAGCAATAGCATTCTTTCGTGTTATTTTAGTGTAAACGAAAACTCGTATTCAGTGTTGTTCATTAATCATTATTAGAACATTGCATAGAATCTTTTCGAACGCACTAAGTACAACGAATGCTCTACGCCTGTTTACACTATAACAATTTGACACAGGTGTTATTACTCGCTCATTATAATTGATCTAAATCGTACCGTAGTCCTAGAAGCACTTTTCATGCGAACATTGTAATTATTTACAAAAAAGATACAATTGTAAATAGTAGCATGTTCACGAGTTTGCATTAAAAATCCTAATGTGTTACTCAAATATTTAATAACGTAGCAATGACCCACGACATTACCCAGACTTAAATCTGAATTTTCAAACTTTATTTCACAACAAAGAAATGAAACATTTGCTATAAGTAGGTACCATTTTATTCTGGTTTTACGCAAATATTATGACATATCACATAAGTAGATATCTGCCAATAAAAAGAGACAATCGTGTTTGATATCCATACTAATATTATAAATGCGAAAGTAACTCTGTCTGTCTGTCTGTTACTCAATCACGCCTAAACTACTGAACCAATTTTCATGAAATTTGGTATGGAGATATTTTGATACCCGAGAAAGGACATAGGATAGGTTTTATCCCGGAAATCCTGCGGGAACGGGTTTTTCTTTGAAAACGCGGGCGGAGCCGCGGGCGGAAAGCTAGAATAATATAATGCAAATTAATACAAGGCAAAAAATTGCGATACATTGAATTTCATCTTATTGTTTTTTTTTATAATAATTCATAGAATTATTTACTGGATTCATTACAAAAGTCGTGAATTGGATGTTAATCCTTATCATTAATAACATGACTATCAACTCATTCGATGCATGTTTCAAAAAGATTAGATTCCTACATTAAGATAGCTTCGACGCAATTGTAATCTGAAACAGCGAGCTACATTTAGTAATTACTTTAGGTTCCTTTTGTATAAATAACAAAGACGAAGCTGCAAAGTATGAAATAATAAAATTTAAAGTAAATAAAAACAAATGTAATGAATATATTTATTTGATAAAAGATAGACTCGACTCAAAAATCAGACTATTTTTAAACTTTTCTTCGGATATTTTAAATCCGTAATATTAAATAAAATAAATAAAAATCGTTTATTTGTTTCAAAACACAGTGTACAATCAGTTTAGAATATAGTAAAAATTGCATATTATAATAACGGGCACTTAATAGAGATACACTAGTCCCCACACTATAGGATCCCCTGTGTTGTGGGAAACTAGTCTCTTCCAATGTTACAGAAGTATTTTTTAATTTCTAAAAATTAAAAGCTATACATTGCAGTGTAAGAAATATAACAAAAAACGAAAAACGAAAATAAAATATTTAACAAATATTATATGTAAACTAAACTTTTACTTGTGCTATATAAAGACTCGTTAGAATAAAAATACAACATAGCTCATTAGCGATAAAACAGTGTCAATAAAATGTTGATACAGTAGCAAAGAAAATTTATTCATGCACTTATAATCTTTTCAAAATAAATAAATACTGCCATTTCCCTTTACGTTAAACTTAATAAAATATACGTTAAAGATACATTCTTTATTCCGTATCGCAAAACGCAATCGTATTTATTTTTAAGGGTTCCGTACGCAAAGGATAAAACGGGACCCTATTACTAAGCCTCCGTTGTTAGTCTTCAGGCTAAATGCATCTCATAAACCGTGATATTTAGAAAGCTGAAATTTCCACAACTGATGTCTTTCCGTTGCCGGTACAACAACAAATAGGTACTAAAAATTAAAAAAATATATATTAATTGGGGTCCCCATACAATAAACGTGTTTTTTCCGTATTTTTTGCTTGATAGTAAGAAACCCTTACTGCGCGAGTCCGACTCGCACTTGGCTGGTTTTTTACATCATTTAACTTGAGTGAAATCAGACGTATTCTCAATGTATCATTGCGCTTTTATTCGTGGAATCGTTTATAACTTTTTGCGTACATTGCCTTGGATAAATAGTCTGTTGTTTGTCGAAATGATACTTTAATGGTTGTAAATTTCGTAACAAAAGCAATAATATGCGTTTTATTATGGACATGTTGTTTTTAACATGTATCGACACATATTGCGATGTTTACCAATAAACTATGTAACCATGATGACTGGGTTGTTTATAATACAAATATTTTTGTATAACAATGCGCAAAACTTTATTCATAGTGTTAAGACTAGGCTAATCAGGACAAAAGTGAGTCTGGGAAAAATTATTAAAATTTATTTCCGCCTCCCTTTTAGATCAGATATTTAGCATTGACTTTGTAAATTGTAAGCTTGCATGGCATTAGGATTCATCATATTGTCGTAAAACGTACTAGTAAAATTATATTTATAGCTAAGTATGTTTATCAAAGTGGTTAAATTTAAAGATTAGCGAAACCTCCTAGCGATATTATAATATTTACAAATAGTTTCGATTAATATCTGGAACTTTTTTTCTTGAGGTATTTTTTGCTCCGATCAATCTTATTTAGTTAATTACGGTAATTTGTATTTCAAATCTTTATTTCGTTTTTACCTCCAAGAGAATAATAATATATTGCTATTGTATAATTATTTGTACGTAAAAAATAACAATTTCTTGATCTATTTTTTTACCTCTTATATATTACTAATTTATGTAATTACATCGTGACTGATTTTAACTACGCTCATTCTATTAATTACATCCACATTATATCCATAGATGCTTTTTTCCTAATCTAAAATGAACCTAGAGGCGGAAAATATTCTTGTTTGAAAATGAAGTGGTAATTTTTACGATTTCTTCATTTAATTTTAATAATGTAATTGAATTTATGTGTGAATGTTTATAGTAGACTAAACAGAGAGAAGAAGTTTTATGGTTTTATGCTATCCCCCCGACCTCCCGGAAAAAGGATAACATCGAAAGTTGTGGTGCATTACAAGAGCAGTATTGTATTAGAAAAAAATGTAGGTAGTGTATATTATGTACGTTATTATTCGTTATCCTATTTTTAAAATAAATTAAAATAAAGATGTGTATGTTAATATCTTTTTAACAATGTACTAAAAGATCATTCTACAACCACGTATCAGTTTCCAATAATGAACCTATCCATTATCCACATGATAAAATCGACTAATCGTAACATTGTGTATATCGCATAAAATTGAACATCAAATGCGCGGTTGCAACGGGTGCTATAAACATGTACTACCTTGTCGTACTACCCAACACTGACCAGCCTAGCGAGACCCTTGGCTCGTTACAATAAACCATTCCTTCGTACCGATGTATATGGGCGGGTGAGATGGCATAGGTCAAGTTAGACTGGCTGCCTTGTTTAGTCGAGTTGGTACGAGAAATAAACTATGATAACGCCTTGGTGTGCGGTCTTTGGCGCAGGATCTTTGGAGCTTCGTAGCCTGAAAGCTCTTTACACAAGAGTGTTAAGTGAATAAAAAGTATGTGGAGTTTGAGCTTAAAAATTAAAGTGGAAGTGCCTTTTTAATTGAATTCTTTACTGGTCAGATTTGTTCCTGTAATACACAGTTTTGTACAATGTTTTGTTCTATAATACTGCTCATGTATTTACCTATGTTAACTTGAATGTTATTTAAATAAATTTGCACAAGCGGTTAGACTTAATAATTATTAATAAACAATAATATGTTTTGTGTAGCACTTACACACAACGATATCATATTCATACACACTAATTTTGCCTAACATACAAAGCGTCAACTAGTTACTTATTACATGCAATTAGTCTTTCATATTTGACTTAATCCAAAAGGTTAAAACTAATATGTTCAGTGTGTAATAACAGAGCCGTTTTATTAGCTAACTCTAAGAGAAATCTCATTAAGCGTCGAACAAGAATAGAAAACGTGGTGACATTAAAGCCTTTGTTACTCAAAGCGACCTCACGAATATGCACTATGTACTGACTGTATTTACTTGACACAGGCTTCTAATTTATGTGTGACAGGATATTATAGTGGTTTATTTATTTATGGTGTACTGTTACAGGCTACGCGGAAGCTAAGGCTTCTATAGAGGCGAGATAAAAAGACAGGGCAACGATAAATATACGTACCGTATTATGCCATTAAACAATTTGTTTTTTTTTTTATACTAGACCAACAAACATCTTACACATACCTTTACGAATTCATGCAAAGGCTGAATAAATAAAATTGTATTAGATGAGATGGTACTGAGATGAGACTGAGATGTAGGTCTTACCTTATTTAAAAGAAATTGGAAGTATTATTTGTGAACGAAAAAGAATAACATAATAAATATTTTGAACTGATGCAGTTTGAAGCATAACTCATTGTTGACAACAATTTTTTGGATGATACACATTGAATTAACGACCCAAAAAGACAATCACGCGAGAAATCTCTAAATCTCTGAATAATCACACATGTGGATTACTTGTATGGTAAATGCACAGTGACAGCCGGCATGCCATCATCGGATTAATTTTAATCGTGAATTATTTTATGACATTCTTGCCACGTGGTGATCGAGGAAATGGGGACATGTTCAATTAATGAATGTGTATCGTCTCATTATCATTGTAATAGGACAAACTTGTAAGCGGATTTTCGTCATTACGCCTTTGACACTTATATATTTTTATGTTGTTACTAGCATATTTTAAAGTTCTTTCATGTGTATAAATAGGTAAGATTTCTCAATAGATAATATTATATTTACATAATCGTGGTATCAATAAAAGATACCATGACTTACATATTTCTGTTACCTATGTCCTACTTGTTTTAACCTCCTGGGGCCTGCGGTCATATATATATTACATAAACAACAAAAAAATATTTCAACGCCATCTTTTGCGTATATGCGGGAATAATACCTCAAATCGATGTAGTGGTATGTCATCCACTATACTAAACGGTTTTTGGTTTTATAAGTGACAGTGATTTGAAGTATTCTCATTTCGAAGTTGACGGTGGCTGTGCGACGGCAAACACGTGGTCAGTAATCTTACATTTCTAGTGGAACCATTCGTATATTGCAGTATATCTTTGTATATCTAATGATAATAGATATTATTTCTGCAACCGCAATAGTTATTTTGTAAGATAAATCTAAAACTTGTGAAAAATATGAATGTTTTCTTTTATGTCATACTGGTAAGACATTTGGTCTCAATTCTTGCCAAATTGGTATTGGTTACAAGGGCCCCATGTATTACCTATATGATATTCTTTAGTTTATGTTACAGATTTTATTATAATTTTCAAGGATTATAAGATGCTGAGATGTACCAACACCTGGATGAGTCAAATATTGACCTATATGATGGACCTATGGAGTTTCTTGCCGGTTCTTCTCCATAGATACTGCGTTCCGAATCAGTGGTAAATGTTAATACTGTTGTGACGATTCAAAATTGCTTTTAGAAGAAGTCTAATTGAATAAATAAATGTTTGAGATGAAGATAATCCCACAAATGATACCGATGAAGCCGCCCAAATACCAGAAAATGATTCTTCTTCCATTCGTCCAATGAGTATGAGTCATTTCAGAACAGAATCGTCACTATGTATGTCATCTTCAGTTGTTGGCAGACCATCTCGGGGACGCACATGACGTGGACCAAGCATAAGAGGAGGCTGACCGAGAGGATGGATTAGAAATAAGACCTAGGGATGGACGTGACAATATAAATACACCGCCGCGCCGGTGCAAAATACTTGAACTGGTCGTTTCTCACCCTTAAAAATACCTTTTTTTGAACCAAGGTACAAAAAATAGACACAGAACAATGGATAGAATAATAAATATTTAGATTCAAGTTTAAAAATATATAATAACTAAAAAAACATGTAGTTTTTCTTCATTTTCATAAACTTATTACACTTGGAACTGGGACCCCCTGTAATATATACATGACATAAAGAAAATCCAAGTTTTCCACGAAAGATTTTTTTTACCATTTTTTTAAATATCTATAATTGTATTAGAACAGATACAGCTAATTTTTATTAAAAAAGAAAGAGAAAAAAATCCTGGGTCTCAGGAGGTTAAAAACAATTCCATTTCACAAATACAAAAGATAAGTAATTGATGTATGAACTTCTATTTAATATGTCTGCACATTTGGGTGCAATGGTTATTATTTTCTAAAAATGCATTTTTAACAAAAATCATTAAACCTAAAATTAATAAAATAACAAGAAAAAATCACACCTTCCGTTTGATCGAAGACCTACGAAACGCCGATCAAGTCTACCAATATGTATAATATTATAAAGTAGCTATATTAATTATAAAGATTATTTTTCCGACCCAAATATCGACCAATAGAATTGCACCATTCGACGTCACGTGGTACAACCTACATGGTATTATACTGATAATTTTTTGAAAATTTTCTCTGGTCGTTGACGTCAAACTGACAGGTTCAATTCAATTGTGAAATTATTGGCCGACATTTGGGACTGAAAAATAATCTCCCGAATACCACACGAGCTTCAAAATTATCTGGCATTTCCCTCAAGGTACCCTGCAAACAAATAAAGTCTTCAAGTTTTTCAGGAAAAATCGAATTTTTTAACTTGAAAAGCTTGACTCCTTCATTTGTTTGCAACGAACCTATTGGAAAATACCCGATAATTTTGAAGCTCTTGTGGTATTATAAGTGATTAATTCGAAAGTTATAGTAATCTAACTCACATTACTAATCGCTTATTATGATTTTGCATGAAAATAATAGGTACTCTATAACAATTATATGCTGCAATTTTCAGTAACTTTCGTTGTTGACTGTACTACGAAAGCACAAAGGATCCGCAGTAATAGTTTATAAACTGTTTCCAATACTAACGGTAAAATATATCAATCGTCACGTTCGAATTGCTCGGTTTTATGATTTCCTGTAGTTGATAGTCATTATTTTTATTACAGGTGACAATAGGGTTGGCAAAAAAGGTAAATTCGAATTCATTTTTCATTTAAAATTGTTCGTAAAAATATGCCAAGACTACGATTCAGATATGATAAAATTTGTATAATTAACCCTTAGTTTAGAGCTTAAATAAGTAACTGTTAATAAATACAAGACAAAAGTACAGGAACATACTCAGTAAAATACGCATTTAACCGCAACAAGCATTAACAATAAATTCATATTTTATCGGTGATATTAAATTGAATATATTTCCAATAAATTTTCAACTTTACAACAAAATCGTCGAAAAGTTTACCAAATATAAATTGAATATTTTAATTTAGTGACAGCCCTAACTGACAGGGGCCCACGAACAACAATGTAGCATTCATTGATATTCAGATCGGTAGCGATAAAATGAATTACCTTATCACCGTACATGGTGTTACTGAGAAGAATCATTCTATGAAGAGAAATGCTTCGTACTAACATTTTAAGTAACAATTACTGTTTTAATTGCATACCGCAAACGTTAAACTGGTATGTGGGTAAAGAATATTAGAAAAAAAGAACTACGAAAATTATTATTTGTAATCGGCATTTTTAACTTTCGTTTTGATATCAAACACATGTTTATTGTTTTGTGAGCTATTAGCAAAAAATAAAAAAGCAAATATGAATAACAAATAATTCAAAATACAAGTATTCATTTTATTTACAGAAATTTGGGTGATTTCGAGCTTTACGGCCGGTTTCTGACTTGAGTATTTGACGTTAAGAACGTCTCGTCAAAACCATACTTAACTCCTGCTTAAATATTTTTTTTTTGTATCTGACATAAGCTTTCTCAGTGATCCATTTTCAATCCAGAAACTTTATGCAAATAATTAAATATCATACAATTTCATTTACGTTATGCTTGTGGGTGGTCCGCATGCGATTCTTGGAAGTTACTAAATGACACCTTCTTTGTTGTACATAGTCTTGAACTTTACATAAGTATTATCCATGGACCACAAATTATAAATAGGTAGTGATTACGATAAAAAGTCATCTGAAAAAGTTATTCAATGACCAACACTTACGGCCTATATGCAAATAACAACTCCTTACGAAGATTTGAATCGAAATTATTTTGGATAAATATAAATTCTAGAACAGTAACTAAATGAATGTATTTGTTGTCATGACTAAATATGGCTAAATATTTCAAGTCTGAGTATTTCGCAATATTGTCGCACTACGCGGGTCACGATCGTCCGAATTCATAAGCGACATAATAATAATAATATTACAATAGTCATTATTATGTACTTATCAATCACGTTCAAAGGGATAAGGGTTGGTATAAATTAATAACCTAATCTCTGATTAATTATCAAACTTTATATCGTAATAGTTTGTGAGGAATAACATATTGTTATATCTATAGGTACTGAATTAAAATTATTTAATTAATTGATTGTCTTGAATGATTTGGGCTTCGGCGAAAAATATTAACAACATACCTATATTATATTATAGAACGGAGATTCACGTTCACATATTATATTTTATGCTAAAAATATATGAATTATAAAATATTACTGAATAAATAAATGTTTAATTAATATGTACTTTTGTAAATGTATAATTCCATAGTTCATAATAATATCTTCTGTCCTCTTTTTTTCTTAATAATCTTTTATGAAATATGAATTTCAAATAGACAAGACTTCAGCACCTACTAGCATGGTAGGTATTTTATCTTTAGTAATGTAAAACAACGTTTGAAGAGCGTCAATATGGTCTGAAATTTTCAGATAATCCCGTGTAAACTCAAACAATTGTTGTTTCAACCGAAAATGCGGTAAACACGGATATGTGTTCTTTGTTACGTACTTCGAAATGTTGGAATTTACTTCTTGTTTGAGTTACAAACTTTGCTGCTTCAATGTTCCCGATATTTTATAGGTCAATGAAAATGTGAGTGAATTTTGTGATCGCTTCAGTCTTCAGACCAATATTTTGATTTCCATTTGGGTAATAAGAGATTAAGTTACGATGTAACAAATGTGTTATTATTGTCTTACTATAAATAATAATAACGACCCCATCGCCCACGGGTGGAATATCTATTGTCTACGTGACAATAGATATTCCACCCGTGCAATCAGTCAACCCGCAGGACACCTTGTGGCGGGGTGTCGGGGAGTAGCGACCCCGCGGGAACCGAGCGCTCCCGGGGGAGGCCCCTATCTTCATCTCCGGCTCGCCTTTACCGGCCGGTCGGAGTGAAGCCTGACGAGGACAGGACCCCCCACCTCTGGCTTGCCTTAACCGGCCGGCCAGAGTGGAGTCGCGAGAGCTTTTAGCTCGAAGGGTGGATGCGAATCGTAAGTGGCGAGTGGGCACGTGATGCTGGACCCTCAGGGAGCGCGTGATCGTCGTTTAAAGTCCAGGGACGCCTCTCCACCCTTAGCTGCTCACAATATGTTGCCCCCTTGTCGCACTATTGCAGCGACTTATTTCGGGGGCCCATACAGTGAGAGGGCGAGTCACCACCTGCCAACATATTTTTACTTTCTTTTAGTAGAAAGGCAGGTGCCATAGTTTCCCATAGTCCCCAATACCAGTCCATTTAGCATCCCAATCCATAGCCCAATTTTTAAATTTCCATACCCTGCAATAGTCCTACATCGGCCGCGGACTGCCTAGGGCTGTATCTCTATAGTGCAGTCATGGGCAGGCTGCGGCTGGTGTCCCACAACACATTAAAATTCTCGAAAGGGCCTCTGCGTGTTGGATCCGTGTCCCCACGTAAGCCTTCCAAAGATCCGGGTACCGTCCTTCTGGTGGTACCCGAGTATTATGGAACAGAGAAACATAAATATTGTAGCTACTTCTTTGCACATGCGGGTGTTGGTATAATTAGTGAATTTTAATTCGTTTTAATTAAACAGTTTGGCGACGAATAGTCATAAACTATTTAATAATTTAGTTATTAAATAGTTTATGACTATTCGTCACATCTAGTAAAAGAAGGCACATGTCCGGGCTTTATCTGATTAAAAGTATCTATTATTAACATAATAATGATCCATTGTGTGAAATTATATAATTAGATCAATAATTAATAGAGACTTACTACAAAATACAGTACATTCAAATGATTCTAAACCGAGAAACGCTGTAGTTCCCATGGATTTTAAAATATTATGTACGTAGGTACTATATGAATCAACTAAGAATAGAATGGACTTAGCGCCATATTATGACGTCATTGTTCTAATTCCAATCATTAATTTATGCTAAACAGTAACGTTTGTTTGATGAGCACCAAAGAGGCGTATTTTTCATAACATTTTTTCATTTAAAAGTAACGTAAAGGTCATTGACATTCCTATTCATAGTTGGTTGTACAAAGCTTTTTTGCTAGAGGATTGGGATAAACGGCCAAAACTAATTGCACTAGTTCCAAAGCACAACCCTATAAACATTTCAAATTATCAAAGTGGCACATCGTGGGACATGGAGACCGCAAATTAAATTCAGTACGAAATTTAGCGGCGGTGAGGTAATTGTCTAATTTTATATACGCTTAAAAAGATACTAGGTTTCCGCCCGCGGCTTTGCCCGCGCAGTCAAAGAAAAACCCGCATAGTTCCCGTTCCCGTGGGATTTCCGGGATTGCGTCATTTTCCCGGGATAAAAAGTAGCCTATGTCCTTTCTCGGGTATCAAAATATCACCATACCAAATTTCATGAAAATTGGTTCAGTAGTTTAGGCGTGATTGAGTAACAGACAGACAGACAGAGTTACTTTCGCATTTATAATATTAGTATGGATTAGTGCAACGCGACACCACATTTATTTGCGATGGCGCTTCATTATTCATAGAGATACGTTTCAGCGAGATAGGAAAAATAATAATGGAGCTATTCGTGTTATGTGTTTTTAGATTGGATTTATTTGCAGCTGAAAATTAGAAAGCATTGTTATTTTTGTATAACAATGACAGAGAAAGTATTGCGAATTATGAACACTAATAATAATTTAATCTATAATAAAAGGATATATTTACGATTTTATAAACAAAATTACAATATCATTTTATTGCCCGTACTATTCGATCAAAAAAATAGGATCGACTTTGCGCCATCCTCTGACGTCATAGCTGTCAATTCAAACCACGTAGGTAAGGTGAGCAAAACAAGATGTTTTTCTAATAAATTTTATTTACAAAAAAAAATTAAGAACAAAATTAATCAGAATCCGCTTCAATTCCGCTCATCCCAGCATCACTGTCCGAGTAGTCATCGCCGTCGTCATCACTACTGCTATCCCCTGTAAAATTAAATTATTGATAAATGTAGGTATTGTTTTATTTATACCGTCAAATAATATATAAAATTAAAGGCACATTGTTACCTGTATTTATAAATGAACTAAAGTTATCATCGTCTTCCAATATCTCTCTCTGCCGGTACTCATTTTCGATTCGTTTAACATGATTTAATTCTTTCTTCCAGTCGTCACTCGTAATAGAAGCAATTGCTTCTAGAATCAAACCTTCCATTTCACTTTCCAAATGTTTTACATTTTTGGCTGCCACTCTACGCTTTATTAGGTGCCAAATAAATTCAATTGGATTCAAGTCACAATTGTAAGGTGGCAGCCTCAAGACTTCAAAACCATGGCAATTTAACATATTATCAATAACATAGTTTTTTTCAGGTTTGTGCTTTTTTATTAACTCATACAGCTCCGCTTTCGTGAAGTTTTCGTCGAATTCTATATTATTCTCTGTTAACCATGACTGCATTTCTTCTTTTTTCGCGGTCATATTCGGAGGCTTAGAATACTCCATGTTGTGGTAAGGTGCATTGTCCATTACGATTATAGAATTTTTCGGAATATTGGGTATTAAGCTTTCATTAATCCAATTTATAAATACGCCACCATTCAATGTGCCCTGGTTATCACCCGTTTTTAATTCGGACTTGAACATGAAAAGTGCTCCGTCTATGAAACCGTCTTCACCCCCCGCGTGTGTGATAATCCAACGTGGTTTTGCGCTATAATTTTTTTTGATACCAGATACTATGCTTGTTTGCCAAAATTTATTCCCAGCATACAGAGCGTGAATCCATGTTTCACCTAAATATATGATTGGTTTCTTTTCAGCTCCCATCGCATCGTTTTGACGAATACGTCTCAAATATTTTGCACGCCAAGCTGCAATATAAGTTCTTTGTATAAGAGCAAATCTATTACTCGGACACCTTCTAAATTTGTATCCTAATGACCCGACCAATATGCGTCTTAATGTATTTTTACTACCTGGATACTGTAATTCTTCCTTAGCAGTAGCAAATATTTTATTTAATGTTGGCATTTCTTTTTTAACCGTGTAAATTGTATTTATGATGTTGTGTAGTGCTGCAATTTCAAAACTTTCGCAAACTACTGATTTACCGCGAACTTTTCTTTTTGGTGTCGTTATCTTACTACTGCTAGCCTGCGCATCTCTCGTCTCGCGTCGGATTCGTGTTAACGTATTTTTATTTATACCAGTAGCCAAATGAACTCGCTCTCCCACTTTATTTGAATTTTGCAGCGTTTGCAAAATTTTAACGTAAACTTTATGATTCAAAATTATATTTCCTTCTGGTCCACACAGAATTCGTGCTTCCTTTAATCGTTGTATCAATTCTAAATTGTGCTGTTTCTCGTTCTCAAAGTATTTGTCCACATTGTGTATAATCTCCCGAGCTCTTCCATGTAAAACAACGCCCTTTTTACTCATTTTTGAGTAAAATGCATAACACAACAAAAACAAATACCAATAATAACAAATAGCAACTTAACTATCAGAAAAACAATAACCTAACAAAAATTATTAGAAAAGAAATAATATAAGTCTACAAACACGTTGTGCGCTCAGCACACTACACGGCAAACTAACATCAAGATGGCGTCCTGCGTCATGGCGGCTAGCGTCCTTCCACGCAGATTGCGCAGCCAACGGCAAAAATAAGAATGGGAAAGGGGCAAGGGTATTTTTACGAAAAGAAATAATAATTGTAATACATTAAACAATATAATATATTAACTAAATAAATTATTCCTTTTATATTTTGTAGATAATTTAGGTAAGCAAAGCAATAACTTTTAGTATTTTATTTATGTATGAGTGAGACAAACATATTTTTGTAATGACACATGAAGGTCATTAACATTCCTATTCTTGGTTTAATCGCATAGTATGATTTGCGCATTTGCTTCACAGGTCAGATCGATATTTTTTACCTGCAAATAGGGTATTAGTATCCAGTGGTATCCATTAATATGATTGATCGATTTATTATTGCTAGACTTACTGTAGTATCCCGCTTATAACGCTTACTTTAAACCAGCTTAAGAGCTAATGAATGCAGTGTGTCAAAATCTAAATGTAAATAAATTTCATTACACAATAAGCAATCGCAAATCAATTCATAATTGTATAAAGCAAGAGTTAAGTATTAAACTTTCTCACATTGAGAAGAATATTAACACAATTAGAACCACGCCTCAAGCAGTAAATTTGGTGTAAGCGCCCATTAGAGCTAAGTATAAGAAACTATTAAAGTCAATTTATCATTCATGGTGTCACTATGTTGATATCATTTAAATTTGATTGATCACCTACTAACTGATCGTGTCATTATAGTAGGAAACAATGGATACGCAATAAAAGCGTTGTTTATTTTGTAATTTAAATATTTTAAAAGGTAATTGGTGACAATCCAAGCTGATTAAATTTTTAACATAAAGTTTATAGAGAAAAAATACAATGTTTTACCTTAAAACTATGACACGCGGTTTCACCCACGGTTGAAAGCAAGTTTAACTATGCTATGCTATATAATTATAATAAGTGACTTTAAAAAATATATTATTCTGGTATAATATGTCTACGGACTCTACGGCAATGCATAGTATCATCAACACGTAATACTTAGAAGTTAGATGAAACGTATTTTTACGATAGAGCGAGATTAATAATAAAAACTTGTAATCTAAGATAAAACCTATACATATGTAGATCTTGAACGCCCTAATAACAACGTTATTTTGGTTATTAAATAGCCCAATAATATTATTTTCAATTTATTTCGAAACTCACAAAATAATTGTTACCTTCTTTCAGAATACACAATATTATATAATATAAATTTTGATACTTACGCAGTTTTGCAACACCTCAATATTTTCACAAGCATGCTGGCTTGTTTTGTGTCATACATAAATTATTAACAGTACAAATTTCTCCATTCCAGTTTCAATATTTATCTTGTTTTCAAGTGATCAATTGCATTATGTATGGTATGAGTTTGTTCATGTATAAACTGTAAAAGGCCATACCGGCTTCATGAAAAATGTATAGTTGTAAGTTGTAACCTTGTAAGCAAAGATGAAAGATTCAGCGACGCTATTTAAAAGTGGAAACCTTTTTTATTGAATCATTGACCTATTTTGGTATTTATTGTTGATGGTTTTTTCAATCAACAATAAATACCAAAAAATTCAAGTGACCTTAAAACGGTATATACGTAGGTACCTAATATTGGCTGAAATATTTTAAGGGCTTAAAAATAATTAATTTATGTATTATTAATACATACATATTATATTGTGTACTGTGTAGATCAATTACTCGCAACAGAGTGTTTTATTGAGATAAACAATACATAATTGAATGAATAATATATTTTCAACGTTTCATGTTTACAATATTTTCGATGAATATGAAACAAAATCAATTTATAGAATGACATATTAATATATCATTTTCGCTTTATCTGTGTAAAAATATATTGCCTCATAAAATCCAATCACATTAGAATAAATAAAAGTTTCTTACATCCCTGTTAAAGGACAATAAAATTAGTAGTCGTGTAGAGAAATGATAGATTATATCAGCTATTTCACGCTTAGGACATTGTAATTCGTGCTGTTAATGCAACATCAAGCTGAATATAATTGTTCAATTGTGACCGGCATGACTGAATCATCACGATTGATGGCATTTATATCTGAGCTTTATAGATGCAGAGATATAGTTTTAATAGAAGAGAAATAATTTGGAAAATCCAAAAGTGCACGCCTCATAATTTTTTTTTTATAAATATTTATTAATTATTATTTTTGTTTATTTAATAACAATTAAACCACATCGAATCAGACCCTGAAAAATGAAAGGGTTCTATTCCTGAGCATACTCAAGCGTAAGAGAAAAAAAAAGACTCGATTAGTAAAGTATTTCGGTCGCTATCGTGTTAACAAGAAAAAGGATCCGCACATACAGACACACGGACGTCCAAGACAGAACTTTTTTAAACAGTTTTTTAACTAGTTTAAATAACAAAAATGACATCAAAAATATCATGAACTTTAAAAATAGCGTTTTTTCTTAATATGTGTGTGTATGTATTATCTTACAAGTGCAATGTATGATACATAAAGACATTTTAAGTTTGAAAAATCAGATGTTTTGCGCGAAGTGACAGTATAGTACCCACCTCAACGCTTCGCTTATGAGGCGTGCAATCTAAGCGTGCAATACATGTGTTGGACTTTTTTAATGTTTCAATTCGGTTTTTATTTACAGTTTGATGATAGACGTAATGAAGACTGAACATCACATCTATACTAATATTATAAAGCTGAAGAGTTTGTTTGTTTGTTTGTTTGAACGCGCTAATTTCAGGAACTACTGGTCCTATTTGAAAAATTATTTCGGTGTTAGATAGGTTAGGGAGGAAGGTTATCATCACCCCAAGACCAACAAAAGCGGAGCAATGCTGGGAAAACCGCGGGGCACAGCTAATTATGTATAAAAAACTAGTTACGTAATAATAGTTAATTAAGTTACAAACTAATTAAAAGATCTGCAGACATCTCAGCATGTGGTAAATCTACTATAATTAAGGCTCAGAATGTCTCAATGCATTCAATAAAGCCGTATTATCTTTAGTATTAAGTATTGAAGTTAACAATATAAAATTCTATTCTCTATTGGGTTCATTATTAAAATATTTCCCGGAGTATTCCCTTGCTTATTCAGGCTCGTTCGATAGAACACGATCTCATCAGTTGTTTATTTTGAAACTACTCAGAAAGTTATAGTTTGTTCTGTCTTGTACATGTTATAAATATTTCATGAGGTACAATATATGTGGATGTATGGCTGGAATAATGGAAAAAAGTTAATATATGGGAGTTTGAGGTTTTGTGGCTAAAACAATTACCATCAACAGTATCTATTTATAAAGAATGTGGTATCGTGAAACCGATAGTTTTACTGTATTATTACGTAGTTTGCCTATTGGTGCTTAATCTTCAAGGGAACTGCATAATATTATTATGTATATAATTCGGGCAATATAAATTGCTGAAACTTCTCAGCCCATAAAATGCCACAGTAAAGCGATTTCCGATACACCATATTGGCTCCCGTTTCGTATCTCTTTAACCCCTTCTGTAATAAAAGTAAACATAGTGCTCAGATATAAAACATAAATACGAATAAGTGTAGCCCAGTGTAGTCGTACCATATTGTGAGATACACATCACATTTTTCTAAGTATTGCTCTATAAATTCTTAGTCTTTGTACGTGACTCTTCATTGAAATATTTAAGACGTGTGTATACTGAAAGATAGTAGATTTGTTTATTTAAAAAGTAACAATATTAAAAAAAGCTCGCGCTCGTGAAGTTCTCAGATAATATCGCCAGAAAAAATGACGTGAACCTTCCATTTCATCGCACTTTTACAATGGTGGATTTGAAAGATTATACAAATTGTTCTTAGCTCCATCGTCAGAAAAATTTGAGTTAATTTTTTTTCTTATTTTCATGTACAGTATTATTATTTACATTATCTATGTTTTCACGTCGCAGTGAAGCCATTCTAAAATTTTTATCAGCTCAGTTTCGACGAGTATCTGGAGATAGTTCAAAATTAACATGTGCTAATTTCTATGGGAATTTTCTTTGATACGCGGACAATCCGCGGGCGTAAAGCTAGTTTATTCTAGTCTAAACAGAGGTAGCTGGCTTATTGAAAAATTATCGACTATTACAAGTCTGTTTAATCACACTACACCACACTATAATTCAAAATAGTGAGAATAATGTAACATTTTTTTAACAGCTAATTCCCATCGCTTCGCTCACACTGGACTAACAGTATCTAGCATATATTAGTAAGCGTATTCGCATATTCGCATTACCATGCAATATAAAAACATTGCAATCACATAGTGGCAAAAAGATAGGCAGTCAAAACAAGACGTGAATTTTTATGGTATAAATTGACATAATACACCGTGATTAACATTACATGAGGTTGTTAGAACATGTTAGTGATGGTAATGTGGTATTTATTCACTTTATAGCGAAGCTTTGGTGACTCAACGACTGGATGTCTGGATTAGGAATGTTATAGTATAGCTTAGAATGAGATTTATGCTGTCAATTATTTGAATGTAGTGATTTTTTTTTAACTTGGATCTGTAAAATATTATAATAACCATTTTGAAATTGTATGCTTATTTTGACTAGGATTTTTATGTAACATGGATATATTTTTTTGATCTCATATAATGTGAATTATGTAATATTACGACTGAATAAGAGGTGTTCTTGTTGCAGTTTTTTTTTCTAATCATAATTAAAGATAATGTATGTTGTATTATTTTAAATAGAAAATATATAGAAATGAAGATTTATAAATAAATAAACAGACTTTTTAATTTATTTGTGTACTTTTTTTCGTTTTAAAATGGTATACCAATGTAGTCCATGCGACCTCACACGTCACTTTTAGATACGCGATTACTGTAGGGTTAAAGCTGCCATTTTAGTGTTACAATTGACAAAGCGTAACTTAAGACAATATTTTAAATCGATTAAAAACAATACATAAGGACTGTCCTATAAAATACCATGTAGGTAACATACACCAAGTTACGGACACCTGAAAATTTCTCTTTAGCCAATTGCTTTTCAATAAAAGCACAGCAGTTTAGAAATTAAAGATTCTAACGGATTTAAAACACGATTTTACTCGCGTAAAATCTAACACTTGAAAGCACAACAGTTTATATTAAGTGAAAACAAGCTGTTTATGTTTATAGTTATAAACACAACAATAACACAACACAATTAGTACCTATTATAATTAATGGCATAAACAGTAATGATTACAATTCCAATAAAATTACATGAACACACCAGTTCTATATCTAACAGATAATCCTCTGGGAGCTAACTACATTACTCGCACAATCAATTAGATATTAGTAACCTGTTAGCTTATTCGTGATCTGAATAATATATTCAAACTGAGGTGTTTACATATTCAATGATACTTCCATAAGCTCCTTGTACATGAAGTGGCTTTTATCTTATTAAATTTGAACTATTAGGTTAGGATATTGATTGTATTGGAGTAGATAAGTGTAGTAAATTAGATATATCATATAGGTGGTGAGGAACTAATGAACTGAGGTGGAAATTGTTATTTCCATGAATTGCAAAGATAAGCTTTTAGTAATTAATGATCATTATGTAAATAATTATGTTATTTGTTTGAAAAGACTCTAAGAGTGTTTTATTAGTTTGAATATAGTAATATATAATAAAATAAATGAGGCAAGCTTATCTAAATTTATCAATTTCAACAACGATTTTCAATCTCTACAACACCTAGTTGACTACCTTTTACTCGTACATAATACCTATATCAAAGCTCATTGAACGTTCTTATTCTTAAAATTGTCGTTTCCCTTAATTTCAAGTTGGAATGAAAGATTTCTTTCTTTCAATGCACTTCAACAACTACGAAATACATAGTGATGCACTATTACTACATTTCCTCAGTAAATTTGTTCCACTCTACACTTCGAATAGACATTATGGCACTCCAGTTTCAGTTACTCCCAGTCTCCCATCACAGACGTTCATATGATAGCAATGTTCCCAATGCATCGTAAATAGGACGTTGCCATTACAGGACTAATGTGACTCCGCCGCACCTTCTATTATTCAGTCTGAAGTGTTCCAATTATTAGACGCTTATGTGTATTTACAATTGGTATTTGGAGGAGATGCAAATTTATAGCTTCGGGAGTATTATTTTAGTTATAAACAGCGAAATCTGAAGCAGTAAATACTATTAGTGTTGTTGAACATGCATTACAGCCTGTTAAAAGTAAGATTACCTACCGCAAATCGCGATTGGTGTGTAGGTACGTGAGTACTTTGCTTATTACAAATTTTAACAAAGATTGGACACGTTTGGTATAAATTATTAACTATAAATAATTTGTAAATCGACAGTAAACCTTGTTCTCCAAAAACGGAATTACTAATAAATACAGTGAAAACTAATTTTGACATAGTAATAACTAGCTTTCCGCCCGCGGCTTCGCATGCGTTCTCAAAGAAAAACCCGCATAGTTCCCGTTCCCGTGGGATTTCCGGGATAAAATCTATGCTATGTGTTTATCAAAGTTACCCTCTATATGTGTGCTAAATTTCATGCAAATACATCCAAGGAATAAAAAGTTTCATACAAACTTCTATCCCTATTTTACCCCTTTAGGGGATGAATTTTCTAAAATCCTTTCTTAGGGGACGCCTACGTTATGACATCTATATCTATCGTATCGTATCTATATCTACGTTATGACATCTATATATATCTGCATGCCAAATTTCAGCCCGATACGTCCAGCGGTTTGGGCTGTGCGTTGATAGTAGTGTCCGACCGAAACTGGTTTCCAGGCCGAAACCGAAACCGAAACCGAATGTTCGGCCGTGGCTTCAGTTTCGGCCGAAACCGAAACCGAAACCGAAACTCACGTGGTCTAGTATGAAATTTCTAAAAATACTGAACTTTGGTGCATTTTACCTATTATTTTGCCTTAATTAGGGCATGAAAGGAAAACACAGTAAGTATATTAAATTTGTTGTAATCATTTATTTAATATAAAATAAAAAAATAATATTTTTAAAATATTAATAATAACAAATTTAATTTTTATTATTTTTTCAAATTAAGTTCTCGGTAAAATCAGTCATCTAAATCAAATCAGTAATTGTTACTGTTACTTTAAATACTAAGTTTTGGTATTTTGAGATCTTTCTCTTTATTAAAGAGTCTTTAATACTTTGGATTGATATTTGTACTTAGAAGAATAATAAGTCTCTTTTAGGTACCTCTTATATAAAAATAATAATTATTAATTACAATTACACCCAGTTCCAATCTCAACATAGATAATCAAAAATTGTTTCCACCAGCGTGGGTCAACCAAGGAACAAGGAACCGTTGCCGAGGAAAACGAAGTTAGGCGAGCGTGAACGTGTGTGAACTAAGTTCACTGAACTTGCGAAATAAGTTTCGGTTTCGGCAAAAGTTTCGGCCGATTTTGGCCGAAACCGAAACTGCGGCCGAAACTTGATTTTTGGCCGAAACTCGGCCGAAACCGAAACCGAAAGTTCGGTCGGACACTAGTTGATAGATCACTATATCAGTCACCTTTGAGTTTTATATATGTATATAGATTCAATATTTAATCTAAAGATGATTTTCGATGTCCCAGAAAAAATATTTCATATTTTTTCTCAGGTTACAATGCTGTAAGCTTCTTTGAATAGCCTAAGGTTTCTTATTCGTGTTCTGTTTAATTAACATACTAATTAAAACTTGTCTTGCAGCGAACGAAAGTTTTCTATGCTCATAAGATTATTTTCTTGTATACGATATCCATCTTTTGTATCTAGAACTTGATACTGTATGGATTAGTGATTCGAGTACTTTTGAACTATTTTGAATCTTCGTGATTTTACCCTTACTTCACTAGTAAGTTTTTGTTAAAAATATAAGATATTATAACCTATATGAGTTAGACTAACTAAAATAATGAACAGCATTCACCTATATGAAATCTTGATACAAACAAGTTAATTGTAATTAAAACTATACACCGAATACACATGTTCAATCTCAAAAGTTGAATTATAGAAATAGCAAAAGCAATCCTAATTACTCTAGTTTGTTTATCAAAAATCAACTACGATATTCCATAACATATTTACACTATTAAAAGCAGACCAAGATCATTGAAACTCACTTCGTTAAACACTTGCCTTTGCACAGGCTCATCAATACGTACACTCAATACTCATACAATCAATTGACCAGCAACTTAGCACGTTTTCCAATTAAATAAACTTGGCAGCGTCTGCTGAATTAATATTCAATTAAACACAATAAGCGATACAGGCACAACTGTGTTGGCAATATGCCATTTCATCTAAGGCTATAGCAGTCTTGAGTGCACCTTTGACATAGGTGAAATTGAACCGTATTGTTCACTTGAAAAACGTTTGAAATGGGAAAATGTTTTATAAATAAACAGGCTGGAACAGTGAATAAAATTCTAATCGAGATAGAAATTAAATTTTATTAAAACATTTTAATATTTAAAATCAACCAAAAAATAAATTAAAAGCCAAAGCCACTTAAGACGCAGTACACTATGTGGAGTTGTTATTGTATCATTTATTATTCGTTTATTCGTTCCTTATTACCATTTTTTTTTTCAAAGCATGTCTTATTTTTATACAGCCTATCAACTCGTACTGATTATATGACTGAATGCCCAAGTGGTACATAAAAAGGAACATGGCTTAATCCAAACCCAAACCAGACAGCTGCAGCTGAACCACGCCCGTTATACCCATTTTTACTCGTTAAATCCGCAATTGCCTTACTGCAGAAATAAATTACCCAACATTTCAGTAAGACTTCACATCAACATCCTGTATTCTCGAGGCGTGTCACGAAATACACATTTACAAATACCAGCGCGTTATGAGCCGTGGAGCATCTTGCGAATATTGCAATTTTCATACTTTTGAACCGCGCGAAACTCTGCGTATTGTTGTCAGATGTTAATTAACTTTGCGTTGTTTTAATATAGTTCAGATTATCGCGGTTCCCTTTGTTATATTATATTGTTACAGTGTTAACGGGGAAACTTGTTCTAGATTACTTGGCACCTGATTGTTTAGATTCTTTGCGAAAGTCTGACGTCTACTTTATAAGATCGTTATTAAATAGACATGAAGTTATTCTTGTTAAGAAATATTCGTTTCTGTTTCTTACACAGGATTAACTGACTAGTTTTCAGTTACAATGTATTGGTTATTCGCCCGCGGCTTCGTGCCTGTGGTCAAAGGAAATTTGGGAAATTCCATGGGAATAATAATATTATATTTCACAGTGGTATAAGGTAAGTATGCCACGGTCTGACAAAAAAATCCACCGTTGTGACATAATGTGTATAAGTAGGTAACTATCCCATCTACTAATCATTAATCGTATAAAAAATAAATAAGGTAGGTACTAAAGAGAAAAAGCCGCTTCAATTAGCCTTTTAATAAACACAACAAACGGTACTATACTTTTGTTTACGAGTATACTCATTACACAAAGGAATTAGGATGCCTTTATTGCCCTAATGATGAAATATTAGGTCACGTTATTAAAGATTGTCCTAAATAAATTAATTAGCTAGGGAGGGCGTCATATAAACATTTAAAGGGCCGCCAGAGCACATCGGTTGTGAAGAATTTTATCGTTTCCGCGCCGTTAATTACTATGTTATGCAATTTGAACCCTCTCCGACGAAATTAATTTTAAACATTCGTTACTCATTTTTAATGGGTCAAAATTCTTCTATTTTTTTTTTAGGAATCCGTTAATTTATATTTAACCAAAGGTTTACCCTTCATCAGATTCATTGAGGGATATGCTGTTAAATTATTTTTTTATATGTTTCAATATTTTAAACGACTCGCTTATGGATTTACAATTCTTTATAATATTGCCACATTGCGTAGAACTCTACAAAATAACACACAATTATCTAGCTTCAATCTTATTAAATCACACCAATTGATGAAAATAACGAGAGCTTCGTCCTTCGAAAACGAACGTTAATTAATAATAATTTTAAATCGATTATTATTTGAAGGTAACCTCAAATTGATTACATAGCACTGACCAATATTTACAGAAATGCTGTCAGTAAACATAAATCACATAAAATTACACTGTCAGTGCGTACAAAATTAATTGTTAAGTTAATAACTACGGAAAACAATTTTTTAAAACAACGCTTTAACGGTCATTCTCATACTGGCCGCTAATTAAATGCAAAAATTAACGAACCTTTTTAAGAAAGGTTTGCGCCTTGGGGTGACCTTGTATTTTTTGGATTTTAATTTTTAAGGAAATACCACCTCGTATTATCATTATTATAAATTCCATCAAATTTTAATGTATAATTAAAAACTCATAGATAACGTCATGGTTTCTACTACTACTAGTTTACGTTATTACTAAATGGTTCAATTAAGTATCTCCACCAGTGTTTCTCTTTTGTTTCGGCATGGCTAACTTCATTGAGTATTTTAAGTAATTAGGAAAATTTATGAAAAGTATTAAAGTTTATTATTTCATTAAGGTGTAAATGGGTGTGGCATAATAACAGATGGGTCCAAGAATAATATAACCGTTTCCTCTTCCGCTTCTTTTTTATGGATATAATTCCTTAATTTCAGATTTTATAATGTCAAGATCTAAATTTAATTATTAGATACTCATAAAAAATGTGCCTTAATTCTCTACTAATTTAAAATTTAAATTAAAATAAATAATGAAAATAAGAAACATTGTACAAGTATCATGGGAACGAGTTTATAATATTATGTTTTTTTTTCATATGTTCAATTACCACGGAAAAGTTAGAATAGCATTTTATTAATAAACATGAAAAAGCAGCGTGTTGCTTATTATATCTTGTCCTTTTATAGAAAATAGCTACAACATAGACTCACTTCATACGACCATTTATGGGAAATGAGTGAAATACAAAATCAATGCATTCAATCACTTCATAAATCGTGAGCCTATCAAATGTAATGATGTCATTACAACGAGATAAATCCTGTGATTCGGTTTGCATTTACTTGTTACTAACTGTGCATCGTGGTTTCACCTGCGTATTGATTATATTTATATTATTAAAATTTTTCAAAACATAAAACATTCATAAACATTATAAATTGAGTTTAATTATCTAAATTTAGAAGTTTTAAAATTCGATGATTAAATCAATATTTATCATGAACAGCGTTGCTAGGTACAGTTAAGTTTCAATAAATTATAAATAATTAAATAATGTCTATTATAACTTTGATATTTGTACGAGAACTATATATAAGATATCAAATAAATATCTAATAATTTTGCTTATGTAACTCTCTTCACAAACACATTTTTTTTTTATTTCGTTGCATGTAAATGTGCATTTTGTAAAACATTTTAAAACCGTCAATCAAATTGTTCATACTCAATTTAACAAGCTATCAATAACACAATCCTTTAAGAAAAGTGATACCTCATCATTTATCGCATGTTCCACACAAGAAATCATCTTACTTTCAAGTATCCATAAAATAGTATTAATACTATAAATAAAACTTAACACTGTCCATATTGACCGACGTTAAAAATGATCATTTAAAGGGTTATAAATACAAAATCCAGGATCAAACAGTAATGCATTTTAAAATTATTCATCTCGACTTTAATCGTTGACTTATATTTATCGACTGTCATTAAATCTGGGTCGCTGTAATAAATAACATGTCCGCTAATTTAAGAATTACTCAATATTGATCAGAAACATCGACTACACTATACATTACTCTCAAAATGTTTATTTATATAGAACTAGCTTTCTGCCCGCAGCTTCGCTCGCATTTTCAACGAAAATCCCGCATTGTTCCTGTTTCCGTTGGATTTCCAGGATAAAACGTATCATATGTGTTAATCCAAGTTACCCCCTATACGTGTGCTAAATTTCATTGTAATCGGTTCAGTAGAATTTGCGTGAAAGGGTAACAATCACACACACACACACACATACACATACATCCATCATCACAAAATTTCGTATTTATAATATTAGTAGGACATCGTATAATTAGGATTCCTGTTTAACGTTCATTCAATTCGGTTGATAATATAGATAATTATTTATTTTAGATCAGCAAAATTATTTTGTAATCGTCGGTAATATTTTAAAACCCTTAATGAAGCAATTTATTTTATCAATTGCCAATTTCTACTAGTATTTAATAAACAATTTATGATGATGTATTACATTTGAAATTATGTTTTTAATAATTAATTCATAAATTAATTCACCAATAATTCAAATTGTATATTTTTATTTTTATTACTTTTTATATTATAATAGGATCCTTAAGAATGTTATTATTGATCTCAAAGTGTTAAAACGGCCTTCTCTTCGAATACACTACGTAAAACAAACAAAAAATTATTTGAATGAGTTCCTAGAGGTTCCTGTACTAAATAAAAATCTTAATATGAACTTTCGGAACACCTTCAGAATATTCTGTCACTTTAGATATAATATGCATTATGACTGTAACCAAGTTTCTTAAAATATTCTAAGTAGGTATTTGACTGTACATCTGGATTGGTATAAGCCTCTGGGAAATCTGCGCTAAACCACGACATTGGTGTCAATGCAATTACTTTAGGAAGTTTGTTTTTATGTTTGAAGTGATTTCATATGCATGGATGGAGCCGAGAAAATGTTTAAATCAATTTGGGATTTTTGTAGCCCTCGTGGTTTTTGTCTTTTTAATGTTGTAATGTACTACGTTATACATTTATGCAATTGAACTTGTTATAAATATTTCATGAATAGTATTACTGTAAATTGATTGATTTTCGAATTTATTTATAAAGGTCCAACATAATTATTATTATAATGTAGAGCAATAACTATCATCTTATTGTAGCTTATAACACATCAATAATTGTAACAATAAAGTTACTATAAGGATAACAAGAAAGTTGATACAATAACTGGCTCAAAATTAAAATACTTATCTATTCCTACTAATGACGTTGACCGCAAGTAACAGGCATAAAACAATCCCGTAATAACATCAATATGCAAAATCCTATTTTATACTACCAGGATTACCCAAATAATACTGCTAGTAAAAGATATAACCTCCCCTTCCGAAAATATAACGCGTAATTTGAGCAAGCAAAATTACCTCGTAAAGCAAAAGTAAGCTGAAAACGGTGGGATTAAGTCGCGCCTCAGAGTGTTGAGATGTTATCATTTGATTAAGGTCTTTGTAATAATAGAGGGTAGTTATTTATGGTAACCGAGCTAAAATTACACGTTATTCCATACATTTTTCTGTCGACGCGATCTTTGCTACTATAATTTACCCATCGGATAACGCACTGTTAGTAACAGTTACCGGTCTGATAATTGTGAAGCGAATGCTTGGGGGAAATAATTCTGTGCTAAAAGAATTACCTAGCTTGATTATGTTGCATAGCGTTTTATTGCAGTGCTCAAGATAATTGTTATATATTGTAGCCTTAAGGTTGTACGGTAAACGGTGTAACCGCAAGCAAATTGTACATTTTGCTATTTAAAGTAAAAAGAGTACGTCTTGTAGTACCTATATGAAAATATTTTGCATAATATTAATTCCAATAACCAATTATTGTCTTCGTTTGGGTGCTTATAATTATTAATATTTAGAAAAAAATATAGAGAACACGCAACACACCAATTAAAATAAAAGTTATGGATAAAAATAAAGAAATTCAAATAATATAGAGCAGACTTTATACATTCATAATATTTAATTTGAACCCGCTTAGAAGGGTGTAGATAATAGTTCTCTACACTTAAGACAGATGGCGTTTTCCTAAATTTAGAAATGATAATATTTTTAAGTTAAGGTTTACTACCTACCAACATAAAAATAAAAATAATATGAAAGTATTTTTTATTTATTTATGTCTACTTTAAATTAATTCAACTATAACGTTGCGGATATGAATACTATTACAAGACTTATTCCCTGTCAGTGAATGTGCGTTGTTATATTATAAACTAGCTTTCTGACCGCGGCTTTGCCCGCTTTGTCTAAAACCTAATAAATTATATACTAAAAACTTCCTCTTGAATCACTATCAACTAAAATAAACCGCATCAAAATCCGTTGCGTAGTTTTAAAGATATAAGCATACATAGTGACATAAGAACAGAGAACGCGACTTTGTTATATACTATGTAGTGATGATATGTAACAATTTCTGGATGTATAATGTATAAACTATTAAGTGATTATCCATGTATTTTGTTTGTATAAGTGCGGTTACAAACATCGTCCTACAATATCTCTAACTCTTGTTACTAGCTCGGTTATCTCAAGCCTTGAGGCGTAAATATAATATCAATATTATACAAAGCTCCTTTATTATAAAGTAATTTAAATTTTTTATAAGATTGATTTCAGTAATAACATTATGAGTCTGTAAATGTCGGTAAAATTTAAGATTTTGCTCTACCAGGCGTAACTTTTCTTTTTCATAAAATAAAGTTAATAAAATGTATATAAATTATTCATATACATATTATTTAAATACTAAATACACAAAACTCTCAAGTTAGTTATATTAAAAACTAGCGGTCCGCCCCGGCTTCGCCCGTGGTACATATTTACGTTTTCTCTACATAAAAACCATCCTCGTACTTCAAGGAATATAATAAAAAAAGAATTATCGAAATCGGTTCAGTTATGCGCTTACCAACACATTTTGCGATTCATTTTTATATATAAGATTTTTATATATAAGATAAATCATAACAGAGCTTTAGAAGACCGTCTGTAATTTATATTTTATGAATTAAAAAGTATATAAATAGATCTATTTAATATTGAGCAGATTTTGCATTTATTAGATCTGAGATTTACAAGTAAGTCACTATCTATGAACTTAAAATTTTCTCTATGGAATCCACTTTAGCATTAGATAACTGTCTTTTACATCTTCAGGTAACGACATGACATACGATATCGTGCTTGGAATAAAACAATATATAAATTAAACGAAAAATTCATCAAGTTTCATTTTTAAATAAAATTAATAACATTAAAATATTTTAGTAACAACGTTTTTAGTTTTGAAATTGTTTGTGCGGTGATTTACAAACAGAAAAATGGAGAGTAAAACTTTACATTAGGTGAATTGAAATTGAAATATAGTGTTGAAATAAATACATCCAAGCATTGTACGTAACATTTTTATTTTAGATACAGTTAAAAATAACTCTAATAAAAGAAACATATTTAGTACATTACAGATTTTCACTTCCATTAGCTATGTTCGTTACGTTGCTGCATTTGCAATATTTTTTCCTCATAAAATCTGATCCGATGTAACTGAAACAAGAAAACACTGTTTTTAGAACATTGCTTTCAGAAAATGGAATAGAAAAGCTGTATTTAATTTTACTTACTTTATCCTTTCGCTTGAAATCTATAGATGCCTATCTTCCTATAAGCTGAAGAATTTAGTTATTTCTTTATTTGGCTTATCTCAAGAATTAATCGCAATGAAAAAAGTTGAATACGCAGGAAAAAAGTAGACCTTTGCGAATTAGCTATATGAAAAATAAAACATCGGATAAATAACTTTGTTTGCATTTTACTAGTTATATTATTATCATTTCAACATCATAAAGCGCTAAACTAGAAAAGAACCAGCATTTCTTTTGCTAATTGTGTGTTCTAGTCACAAACTAGTTTACATTTAAAATTAACAGTATAGGACTAATTGTAAAATAAATAATTTGAATTTGAATAACGTAAGATGTAAACGTCCTAAAAACTAGCTGGTTCACGACACGTGACTCTTAATTAGTAATTTCACGCTCTTTGTGAGTCCCCAGGCCCCGATTCAAATGAGTACGCTTGAAGTCAGAAGTCACGGCTTATAAATCATATCTAATTGCGGGGGTAGATACGGTTGCTATGTAATTTACTCCAATTCGTTTGTGATACCTATGGGTAACTTAAATACTTCAAGGATTATGGTTGGTAAACTTTACTGATTATCGGTATCATGTAATATTAAATGCTTTGTAAGAAGAGGAAGTATATTGACATTTTGTAATTGTTTTTTGTGAATTGTTGTTGATGAAATTTATTCTAAGTATAAGAATTCATTGAAAAACGTACCTACCTATTGAGTAAAATCTTAGTTAAGTGAACAGATACTAACACATTGACATCATAATATTGTGATTACTTTCATACGTTCGTTAAATTATACAGTAGGTAAGTACCTAACCTAAAACTTTTGTTTTAAGTAATATTACATTCGATTGTAAGCTCTTCAACATCAAATTTTATCATAGGTTCGGTTTTAGAAACTTTTTTGCAAAGAGTCGAAATGAATTTTGAGAAAGTTAGGTACTATGATTGTGTATAATTTCACTTACAAAACCACTTTATACTCATTAGGCTTATAAATCTTAAACGTTTTGAAAGTGAATTGCTCCTTCAGTTTTTAAAGACATTTTACTCACTTCCCATCTTTAATCGCGTAATTTTTTCCACATTAACTTTTCTCTGTCATTTTGGTTAAAACTAGAAAAATCTGGTTTTATACTAGCACATCACCTCTTCCAGATTGGCTGACCTCGGCATGATTGCCTCACTATCACATTACCCTCCACAAAATGGTTTAACCGAAGTTTCGACTAAACACGTTTTTGTGGGGTTTTTCACCCACATTTCATGTTGACGTGACAAGATAATAGGAATTTTTCAGTACTAGATAGAACGGATATTTCTTGATTACGCGCTAGTCGAGGCGGAAACTAAAAGTGACGAATAATTTATTATCTGTTACATTATAATAATATCTATTTAATGTTTTTTTTTTTAATATTATAACGTCTAGAACATTGTGGTATGAGCATAACAGCTGGAAAGTGATATTTAAAATGAATAGAGCGTAATTATATAAGTTTATTGAATTGTAGAGTGCGGGTTGCGGGGTAATGAAACACGTGTATCTTCCTCGAGTGATTTATTATAACTGAACTTATAATACACTACAGTACAAGACAAGAAGCTTATATCTAATACACTACACCACAGGGGTAGGAGATAAAAAAAAAAAAATGTTATACTAATTTTTTTTTTGTTAAGTAAGAAACAAATTAAAAGAAAATTCCTAATTTTTATACAATTTTGTTCGATTTTTGTGTACAATTTCTTCTTTATTGTTCTTCAAAATTATAACATTAGGTTCCTTATCTTCAACAACAATAAATGGACCATTATACAAAGTATCTAATTTATTTGCAGTTTCATTTTTTAACAATATTAAATCACCTTTCTTATATCGGACTTGATTTATGTTTTTATCATATACAGATTTTCGCACTTGTTTACTTTTTAACAAATTGTTTTGTGCGTCTCTATGTGCTACTTGCAAACGATATCTTAATTCTAAACTATAATTATCTGGGTTATATAAAGGTTCTATGCTAGTACTTAGTCTACTCGGAATTTCACTTGGTTTTCCAAAAACTAATTCATACGGGGTATATTTTGTAGAGGAATGTACAGTATTATTAAAATTAAAACACCAAAAGGGTAGCCAATGGCTCCACGTTTCAGGGTAATTATTGCATTGTATTCTTAAGAATGAACCTAAATGTTTATGTGCATTTTCGAGTGAACCAATCGACTCGTGATGGTAGGAGGTTGAGTTTAATTTTTCAATTTCTAAAAGTTTACAGACCTCTATCATAGTAGATGACATAAACTCAGTGCCTTTATCTGTTGCTATAATTTTTGGGATTCCGAACCTTAAAATAAATTGATTAACAAATGCTCTAGCAACGGTGACCGTTTCCTTATTTTTAAGAGGATAAGCCTCAACAAACTTACTTAATTCACACTGTAACGTAAGTATATAATTATTACCGTCTACATCTTGATCCAATGGACCAACTAAGTCTAAAAATACTTTCTCGAAAGCAAACGAGGCTGTGGTTGTTATAACCATCGGCTCTTTGGTATTTCGGGAATACTTAGATTTTTGACATTTTTCGCATTTAGTTACAAAATCTCTTATGTCTTTTTCCATTTCTGGCCAGAAATATTTTTTCTTAATATTATTTATCATTCTACGAATGCCTGCGTGGCCACTAGTGGGCAGTAAGTGATAGTCATTAATAATAAATTGTTTATCATTTTCATTATCAATTCTTTCTACACCTCGTAATATACATATCCGTGGACCGGTCCATATATCTTTACTTTTAATTTCTTCTATTAGTTCTTTTATAAATAACGCGTTATTATTTGTTTTTATTATACATATTTCGTCGACATTAATATTTTTACTTAATTCACTTAATTTCTTCACAAAAACGGCTCGCGTGTATTGTGCTTTGAAATCAAGATTAATGTATAAAATTTTCTTATTTTGGGAGAATGCAAAACACTCGGTTTCTACATCTATACCCATTCGATTTCGAATCTTATTTAACTCTTTTCCTTCTATTAAAATCATCTCTATCGCACCACTCGGAACTCGCAATAATTCCACGATTCTCGGTTGATCAGGCCGATAGTCTGTGTCATTATTGGTAGTTGGAGTGTCACTCTTTTCTTTAACTTCTTCTAGTTTCTTTTTCTGTGCTCTAGTCATTACGTTAATTATTTTATCGTTGATACATTTCAATTCGTTTGAGTTTATTGTAATTCTAGACAACGCGTCTGCTACGGCGTTTTCTTTACCTTTAATATACACAACGTTAAAATCATATTCTTCTAATGTTAACCTAAATTTTAATAATCTACTCGATGGATCTTTAATTCCGAATAAATACAATAATGGTTTATGGTCCGTCATGATTGTAAACTTTTTACCTAAGAGATACGGCCTAAAATATTTAACTCCCCACACTATCGCAAGTAATTCTTTTTGTATAGTTGGGTAATTTTTTTCAGCTTTGTTTAAAGGCCGACTTGCATAAGCGACTGGTCTTTTATCTTTATTGCAAAGTACTGCTCCTACTGCAATGCCAGAAGCATCAGTTTGTAAGATGAACTCGTTTTCGTCTGAGAAGTCTGGATATTGTAAAATGGGGGGTGATACTAACGCTTTTTTCATGATTTTAAACGAGTTTTCGCATTGTTCAGACCATATAAAAGGGACATCTTTACGACACAAATTATTTAAAGGGATAGTTATTTCCGCGAAATTCTTTATAAATTTTCGGTAATAGTTACAAAATGCAACAAAACGTTTTACTTCTTCTGTATTTTTTGGTGTTGGGTAATTTTCAACAATTTTTATTTTAGTTTTATCTGGACTAATTCCATCTGCTGACACTGTGTGTCCTAAATATAATAATTCCTTTTTCAAAAAATTACATTTGATGGGATTTAATTTTAAGTTAACTTTTCTAAGTCTCTCAAAAACATCTATTAAATTTTTATTATGACTTTCTAAATTACGTCCAAAAATTACAAGGTCATCAAGATAAACAAAACATTTCTCATACGTTAGACCTGACATGGCTATAGTCATTAACCTTGAAAAAGAACTTGGACTGGTTTTAAGACCCATTGGCATTCGTTTCATCTGGTATTGTCCAGTATTGGTTGTAAAGGCAGTGATCTTACGTGATTCGGGGTTCAAGGTCGTTTGGTAATAAGATTGACTAAGGTCTAAATGGGTAAAATACACGGCACCAGCAAGGGACTCTAAGATATCAGTGATATTCGGTAGCGGAAATTTATCATCTTGTATAATTTCATTTAATTTACGGTAATCTATCACTAATCTCCACTTTTTGCTATCATCATTTGACTTTTTAGGAACAAGTAAAATGGGGCTAGACCACTCACTTTGAGCTTCTTCTATAATATCATCCTGTAACATTTTCTCAATTTGCTTATTTATTTCAGGTTTTTGACTATGTGGTAACCTGTATGGTTTTGTATAAACGGGGCTAGCATTCGGTTTTAAATAAATATTATGTTCATATGAATTAGTAGTTGTAAGCTTATCACCCGGTAAGTGAAAGATATCATTGTATTTA